>NC_052149.1:209338526-210026734 GCF_902713615.1 Scyliorhinus canicula | reverse complement strand
GTGATGTATCATGTTGGTGCCTTTGTGGGCTCCGGCCCTGGCTCCTCCCCTTGAGGGAGGTATAAAGAGCAGTTTCCCTGTAGGCGGCTCTCGGTAGCAGAGCAGTAGCAGGCAGGCACTGTTCTAGTCGATTAAAGCCACAGTTACATCTCCTCTCTGTTTCGCGTGAATTGATGGTCGCATCACTGTGTTTGATTATGAGTCTTGATACACGTGTTGATTGGTTAAGCCTGGATGTGGATTCGAGGCGGAGGGGGGCGGGGTGGAGAAAACAAACCGTAGAAAGATCTGGAAGCCATCACTGAAGCATGTAGCAGACATTTTAAGAAGCACTGTAAATAAAACCTGTTCTGCAAGCAGAAGCTTTTGTCATCTCTGCGTGGATCTGAGATATAAAATATACAATGGTTTTCAAGTGGAAACTGTTTTAAATTGACATGTAAATTAGAATGCATCATACAACTTAGTAGCATTGACTCATATTTAAGTTTTCGTGTTTGCACCACTGTGCAGCTCTTAGATAAAGTTAAGCTTATTTATTATCTTTTTGCATTGGGTCTTGCATACTAAATAACTTCACCAACATTGCTACTTTGCAGTGACACTGAAGTAATATGCTTCACCACAAAATTCTGACTATAAAAGCAAGCTATCAGTGCATTTAAGAATGACTTCAAAATTTCTCATCAAAAATAAAAAGAGATTGATGTTTAGGTACCACCTTTCAGAGACCCCAGGACTTTACAAGTGTCTTACTGCCAATAATGTACAGTTAAAACATCAGCAGGGATTCTCCGTTACGAGTCTGCCTTGTTACCGTTGCTAGCAACAACAGAGAATTTGGCGCTTAGCCAAAACTCCTTGCACTACAGCGAAATGGAGAATCCTGCCGACATGAAGGACAGAGAATCTTACCCATAGTATCTGCTCTAAGGTTGTAAATGTGGCAGGAAAGTTGCACACAGCAAGTTCACATAAACAGCTCGATGACAGTGACTAGAGTCTTTATTATGATGTTGAGAAACGGATTAATATTCTACACATGTATTGCTTCAGTGCAAACCCCTCTCACACCAAGTCATCCACCTTTCTTTCTTAAAGTTGCTATTTTTTGTTGTAGTTTCTACAGTTCCAGCAAATTGTGCTTCACTTCAGTTCTGACAAAGCGTCAAAGGACTTGAAACCTTAACTCTGCGGGCAATTCTCCAGCTGCATGGTACCCTGGACAAATCCTGCTATTAGATTAGATTAGAACAGTACAGCACAGAACAGGCCCTTCGGCCCTCGATGTTGTGCCGAGCAATGATCACCCTACTCAAGCCCACGTATCCACCCTATACCAGTAACCCAACAACCCCCATTAACCTTATTTTTTAGGACACTAAGGGCAATTTAGCCTGGCCAATCCACCTAACCTGCACATCTTTGGACTGTGGGAGGAAACTGGAGCACCCAGAGGAAACCCACGCACACACGGGGAGGACGTGCAGACTCCGCACAGACAGTGACCCAGCCGGGAATCGAACCTGGGACCCTGGAGCTGTGAAGCATTGATGCTAACCACCATGCTACCGTGCTATGTTGGGATAATTGCGGGAGAGCCCCTAAATGGGATTTGCGTGGGGCGCAAAACAGTTTCCGATTCTCCCGGCCTGTTCCAGCTTGCATGATCAGACCTTGTCCAGAAAGGGTGAGAAACTAATCACAACTAATTTGCATTCATTTTATCCTCATTAGTGGTCTCCCAGTATTCTCCCACACCCCCAGCAGGCAGTCACCTGGGTGTTAACCTCTACTGGTCCCTTAAAACAGGGACCAGGCGCCAAGGACATCAAGAAGCAAGGAGCTGATTCCCCCTCTCCACGTACCTCCAGGGAACACAAAAGCACAGCAGCCACTGGCCAGATGCCGTGGATGGTCATTCAAGGGAGCTGAAGGTTGGGGAGCTCGGGCTGGGCTGGTGGGGCCAGGCTGGGGATCTCCTGAGACTGCAGAGTGTGGTGAACTCAACCCAACGCATCACACAAGCTTGCCATCCTCCTATTGGTTCTGTCTACACCTCCCGCTGCCTCAGGAAGGCAGACAGCATTGTCAGAGACCCGTCACACCCAGGCTTTGCCCTCTTCCAGCCCTTCCATCAGGCAGAAGATACAGAAGTCTGAAGACCTGTGCATCCAGACATAGGAACAGCTTCTTCCCCACAGCTACTAGACTCCTCAATGACTCTCCCTTGGACTGATCTGTTCCCTGTAAGCCCTCTGCTGCTCTTGTTTCGTCCTTGTTCCGCACTGTAACTAATCGCTATTTGTTGAGGTACCATTTGTCAATGTACTCTGTTGATTATTCTTTTGTCTACTATGTACGTACTGTGTATGTTTCCTTGGCCGCAGATAAATACTTTTCGCTGTACTTTGGTCATGTGACAATAAATATCAATCAATCAATTCCCCAGGGGATGGGCCGTGTTGGGTCTGTGAAGCCCTGAAGCCTATTTTCTTTCATGTTTAACACACCATAAGAGGGTAAAGCACAGCTGCAGTCTGTCCTAAAATCATATCACAGTACAGAGTCATTCTACAGCATGTCTCTCAGAGAAGCTTTTCACTCCCCTTGAAGTTTCAATAGGCCCTGTGGTTTCACTGTTGCAGTATTTTTTCTTTTATCACGTTGTACTTGGTTGTTTACATTGAATTTCACACAGCGTTGACTTTCCAAGCCTTTTTATCATAGAATTTACAGTACAGAAGGAGGCCATTCGGCCCATCGAGTCTGCACCGGCTCTTGGAAAGAGCACCCTACGCAAGGTCAACACCTCCACCCTATCCCCATAACCCAGTAACCCCACCCAACACTAAGGGCAATTTTGGACACTAAGGGCAATTTATCATGGCCAATCCACCTAACCTGCACATCTTTGGACTGTGGGAGGAAACCGGAGCACCCGGAGGAAACCCACGCACACAGGGGGAGGATGTGCAGACTCCGCACAGACAGTAAACCAAGCCGGAATCGAACCTGGGACCCTGGAGCTGTGAAGCAATTGTGCTATCCACAATGCTACCGTGCTTTTGATTGACAACTGAAGTCTATCTCAAAGGAGGATTGCTTTTTTTGTTTTTATAGCACTTCACAGTCTATTAACTCTGAAGTGCTTCCTCTTTAGAGCAACTCTCCTATCTGAGCGCATTTTTGCTATAGTGGATTTTTTTCCACTCCAAAGTGCTTCCAAGAGAGACCAGGTGGTCTCCTCAAAAGATTTTTTTTCATTGTGGATTTTTTCTACTCTGAAGTACTTCCCAAAAAGACCAGGTGCTCTGTTGAACAACAATTTTTTAGACTGGATCTTTTCAAACCTCTCATGCCTGAACAGCATGCCTATACTGGAGTTACACATCTCCAGCATACAAGCAGCTGGCACCACTCAGACATAAAAATGCAAAGGTTCGTTAATGGAGGACCTCCTCGCAGCCACTGTTCAATTCTCTGGATAGGCATGATACCCACGCCTACGGGCTCAGAGGCCTTTTTAGACCCCCGGTGGTCAGGGACATCGCTGGACAGTGCCCTGGCACTCCCTCTGGCACCTTAGCACTGTCACCCTGGGAGAGGAAGAGGGCTTTAAAGGGGAGCCTTTTTAGACATCTGTCTGAAGCAGTAGGCACAAGGCACGAGTGAGTGAGAAAGCAATGATTATTGCAATGTTTCTGCCTGGGCAGCTCTTTAGCTTCCAGGCAGGGGTGCCTGTTGGGGGTGGGGGGTTCTCTACTATGGGTGGGGCTTTCTGTTATTGGGGGTCCTGTGTTATTGGGGGGGGGGGGGTTCTTTGATATGCAGGTTCTCTGCTATGGGGGTGTCTCTGGTGGGGATCTTTGTTGGAGGTTTCTGATGGGGGGGTCTGTCATGATATGCACTCATGCACATAATGAGATACAGATAGGCAGTGACAGACACACAGTACAGCCAATCAACACACAGGACAGAACACAACCAATCACCAGGCAGAACACTAGAAGGTGTTCTCCCACTATAAAACACACAAGGCATCAACACTCTGCCTCGTCCCACTGGTGACAACTGTAGTGGCAATCAGGGTGGAGATGTCAGTTAGCACCTTCTGCACGTGGCTCAGAACTAGTCTGGCCTAGTTAGTTATGGCAAGCACGCTTAGATTAGTAGAGTGTCAAACCCACAGCAAACTGTGTGCACTGCTTAACAAGTTCAATAAAGCATATTGACCTAACATCACAATTTGGAGTCTACTTTCAAGTACAAGTGCAGCCAGTTGCAGTCCGTGTTACCCCAGGGTGAATAACACGACATGGTATCAATAGTCTACCATCTCTAAGTGGTTTACCTCGAGTGATTCCGTTATGACCAGCAAGTGTCTTACAGCGGCATGGAGAAGATCCAGGCCCATCCACAGCTACGGATCTCCGGCAATCTCGGCGGCAACTGGTGGGTCTTCAAGCAAAGGTTCCTTCTCTATATTGAGGCCTCAGGCCTCGAGAATGCGTCCGATGCCAGAAAAATCACGCTGCTCCTATGAACTGTGGGGGACCAAGCCATCCAGATTTTCAGCTCGCTTAGTTTTACCGACAGCCAGGTCAAGACCAAATTCAAGACTGTTTCGGAGAAGTTCGACAGTCACTGTGAAGTCAAAACAAATTAGAGTTTTGAGCGCTATAACTTCCAGCAACGCCTTCAGGGTAAGGATAAACCTTTCCAGTCCTTTCTAACTCATCTCCGTATATTAGCGCAGTCCTGCAATTATGGTGACACCACTGATTCCATCATCGGGGGGGGGGGGGGGGGGGGGGGCTGTTGGGTTACTTACTGGTATAGGGTGGATAAGTTGACTTGAGTAGGGTGATCATTGCTCGGCACAGCGTCGAGGGCCGAAGGGCCTGTTCTGTGCTGTACTGTTCTATGTTCTATATGAGGCGCCCAGAATCATAACCGGGTGAAGTAATTATTTTACTTAATATACTATGCGGCCCTTTGTGAATTGTGAATTTCTGAATGTGGCCCTTGCACGGAAAAGTTTGCCCACCCCTGGATTATGAGGAGAGGTTGAGTAGACTGGGACTGTACTCGTTGGAATTTAGAAGGATGAGGGGGGTTCTTATAGAAACATTTAAAATTATGAAGGGAATAGATAGGATAGATGTGGGCAGGTTGTTTCCACTGGCAGGTGAAAGCAGAACGAGGGGGCATAGCCTCAAAATAAGGGGAAATATATTTAGGACTGAGTTTAGGAGGAACTTCTTCACCCAAAGGGTTGTGAATCTATGGAATTCCTTGCCCAGTCAAGCAGTTGAGGCTCCTTCATGAAATGTTTTTAAGGTAAAGATAGATAGTTTTTTGAAGAATAAAGGGATTAATGGTTATGGTGTTCGGGCCGGAAAGTGGAGCTGAGTCCACAAAAGATCAGCCATGATCTCATTGAATTGTGGAGCAGGCTTGAGGGGCCAGATGGCCTACTCCTGATCCTAGTTCTTATGTCCTTATGACGTCAACGTCATGACGTGCCCGAAGTGTGGCACCGCCCACTTAAAGCAGCAATGCCCTGCAAAAGGCAGGCGATATTTAAATTGCGGGAAGCCGAGACATTATACAGCCTTGTGCAGCTCTGCACCACCAGTCAAGGGCCAGTGATCCCAATTCCAACGCAACCGCGCACAGCAAGGTTTACTGGATTCTGATCCTGGGAGCACTACGGATCCAGAGGACGACAGCCTGGAGTCCTCCTCTCATGTGGGCATCATCACCACATGTGAGTATGCCTCCTCAAATTCAGCAAGACGCCTATCTATCCTCAATGTGGATTCCACGGATGAATAGCGTGCTGTCACACACATAAATCAATGCAGCATCCATTTCAAGCTGGACACTGGTGCTTCTGCCAATCTCAACCCCAAATTCTTCCGCCAGTATTCCAGCTCCTCGATTATAATGGCAATGCCATAACTGCACTAGGATCTTGTCATCTTTTTGTCTCTAACAAGACCATCAATGTCACACTGCGACAAGCCTGACAAGGCATTCCTGCTTGGTGCCCATGCATGCAACCTACTCAACCTCATACAGTGAGTCCATGTGATGTCTATTTCCAATGTGGATCTTCAGGCTGACATTGATGACATCCTTGCTCAATTTCCGAATGTGTTTGATAGAGTGGGTGCTCTGCCATACTGCTACAAGATCCTACTCAGGCCTGATGCCACGCCTGTAATCCATGCACCACGCCGGGTGCCGGCTCCTCTGAAGGAACGTTTAAAGGCACAGCTACAGGAGCTCCAAGACCAGGGCATCATCTCCAAAGTGACAAAACCGACTGACTGGGTCAGCTCGATGGTCTGTGTGATGAAGCCCTCAGGAGAGTTGCGGATTTGCATAGATCCCAAAGATCTTAACCAGAACATAATGCGGGAACACAACCCGATCCCGAAGCGGGAGGAACTGACCAGTGTGATGGCACACGCCAAATTTTTCACAAAGCTATATGCATCGCGTGGTTTCTGGCAGATACAACTGGACGAGTCCAGCAGGAAGCTCTGCACGTTCAACACACCATATGGCAGGTACTGTTATGACCGTATGCCATTCGACATTGTCTCAGCCTCTGAAATATTCCACAGGATCATGGAGCAGATGATGGAGGGCATTGAGGGTGTGCGTGTCTACGTAGATAATGTAATCATGTGGTACACGACCCCCGAGGAACTCATATCTCGTCTCAAACAAGGCTTTCAATGTGTCCATGCAAACTGCCTCAAGCTGAACAAGGCCAAGTACTCCTTTGGCATGTCAACCATCAAATTCTTGGGCGACCAGTTATCCCAGCAGGGTGTGCAACCAGATTCGGACAAGGTCAAGGCCATTAACGCCATGACGACAAAAAGGCGGTACTACATTTCCTCGGAATGGTTAACGAAAAATACATTCCCTCACACACCACGGCTCTCAGGCATCTTGTGAAGAAGTCCACTGCATTCCAGTGGCTACTCACACATCAAGCAGAGTTGCTCGATCTCAAAACAAAGCTCACCACTGCTCCGGTACCAGCATCTTTTGACCCAGACAGGGAAACAAAAATCTCCACGGACGCCAGCCAGGACGGCATTGGTGTGGTGCTCCTCCTGAGGGATGACTCCTCGTCCTGGGCTCCAGTTGCTTATGCGTCAAGGGCCATGACTCCTACCGAACAGCGGTACGCCCGGATAGAAAAAGAGTGCCTGGGCCTCCTAACCGGCATTGTAAAGTTCCTTGACTACGTCTACGGTCTACCAACATTCACAGTGGAGACTGACCACAGACCCTTGGTATATATCATTCATAAGGACTTGAATGACATGACGCCCAGGCTTCAGCGCATTCGCCTTCGACTCCGAAGGTACGATTTTGAGTTAGTATATACACCAGGCAAGGAGCTAATAATTGTGTATGCCCTGTCACGCTCCATCACCTCGCCCTGTGAACAGGTTGACTTCATCCGCCAGATTGAGGCACAGGTGTAGCTGTGTGCCAGCAACCTCCTGGGCTCAGATGAAAGAGTGATCAGCATTCGTGAAAAGACTGCAAAGACCCTCTTCTGCAGCGTGTAATGCACCACCTTGCAAATGGCTGGCAAAAAGGGCAATGCCCTCAGTTCTTTAATGTGAAGGACAACCTGACAGTCGTCGAGGGGATCCTCCTCAAGCTAGATCGTATCGTTATTACTCACAGTCTGCAGAGCTTAGTGCTTAAACAAATCGACGAGGGACACCTAGGTGTCGAAAAGTGTAGGCGCAGCGCCCGTCAGGCTGTCTATTGGCCTGGAATCAGCCAGGACATATCCAACATGGTCCTCAATTGTGCGACCTGCCAGCGTTTCCAGTCTGCTCAAACAAAAGAAACACTCCAGCAACACGAGATCATGACCTCTCTGTGGTCCAAGGTGGGAATCGACCTTTTTCACGCCAATGGGCGTGACTATGTGCTCATCATAGATTGCTTCTCAAATTACCCGGAAGTTGTGAAGCTGTCAGATCTCACATCAAGGACAGTCATCAAGGCCTGCAAGGAGACATTTGCCAGGCATGGCATTCCACTCACTGTCATGAGTGACAATCGTCCCTGCTTCCACAGCCAAGAGTGGTCCAATTTCGCCAAGTCGTACCAATTCAACCACATCACCTCAAGCCCACACTACCTGCAGTCTAACAGGAAGGTTGCGAAAGGGGTCCATATAGTGAAGCAACTGCTCTGCAAGGCTGCGGACTCTGCTTCTGACTTTAACCTTGCTACGCTGGCGAACAGGGCAACCCCTCTGTCCACCAGTCTGTCCCCGGCTCAACTCCTCATGAATAAAGACCTGCGGACGACTGTTCCAGCCATACACTTACCAGACCTGGATCACCTCCCAGTGCTGCAAAAGGTGCAGCAACTCAGGAACCGGCAAAAGCTGACGTATGATGCTCATGCTACTGATTTGCCTGTGCTCTCTCTGGAAGATGCTGTTCGCATCAAGTTGCCTGGTGGAGGCTGGTCAGCTTCAGCTGTTGTTGTTCAACAGGCTGCTACCAGATCGTTTGTAGTTCATATGGCTGACGGCTCCATTGTCAGGCGCAACAGAAGGGCACTGCGCAAAGTTACCTGCCCACCACCAGATCCTACTTTTCCATATGTTGTTATGCCTCCTCCGGACACCTCGCTCCACGGGGCCACCAATCTGGCAGAAATCCCACCCGTCAAGGCGCCGTCATCCCCACATCCACCTCCCAGGTGGTCAACAAGGATCAGACGCAAGCCCCAAAGATTGGACTTATAGACATTTATCTTGTAAATTTTGTTCTGTATCTGCACACTCGACACCTCTTATGTATATATTCATCCTCTCGCCATTTAATGTAAATAGTATGCTCCTAGCAACCAACATTTTTTTTTAAAACGGGGATATGTCATGATATGCACTCATGCACATAATGAGATACAGACAGGCAGTGACAGACACCCAGGGCGCGATTCTCCGCTCCCGGGAAAATTCGTGAAGACCGTCGTGAACTCGGCTGAGTTTCACGACGGCCTCGGAGCCCGCTCCTCTCACCGAATTCACCCCCACCCGGGGGGCTAGGAGCGGCGCTCCGTTATACTCGGCCGGCAGGCCTTGACGCTTCAAGGCGGTGCGCCGAGAATGACGCGACAGCGGCGCCTATGTGACGTCAGCCGCGCATGCGCAGGTTGGCCGGCTCCAACCCGCGCATGTGCGTCTGATGTCACGACGGCTGACTGCTCAAACCCGCGCATGCGCGGTGGCCGTCTTCCCCTCAGCCACCCCGCAAGACGTGGCGGCTTGATCTTGCGGGGTGGCGGAGGGGAAATAGTGCGTCCGATTGAGACGCCGGCCCGACGATCGGTGGGCACCGATCGCGGGCCTATCCCCTTCCGAGCACAGTCGTGGTGCTCATTCCCCACCAGGCCCCCTACAAGCCCCAAAACGGGCATCTCACGGCAATTTCACGACGGCAGCGACCAGGTGTGGTTGCCGCCGTCATGAAACGGTCGCGAACGGCAGGCCGCTCGGCCCATCGGGTCGGAGAATCGCCGGTCGCCATGAAAAACGGCGAGCGGCGATTCTTCCGAGCGGGGGGTGGGAGAATCGCGGGGGGCACCAGGGGGTCGTGAAATTAGTCAGGGGGCCCTCCCGCAATTCTCCCACCCGGCGTGGGGAGCGGTCAATCGCGCCCCCAGTACAGCCAATCAACATACAGGACAGAACACAACCACTCACCAGGCAGAACACTAGAAGGTGGTCTCCCACTATAAAACATACGAGGCATCAGCACTCTGCCTCTTTCCACTGGTGACAACTGTAATGACAGTCAGGGTGTATATATCAGTCAGCACCTTCTACACGTGGCTCAGAGCTAGTCTGGTCTAGTTAGTTATAGTAAGCACGCTTAGATTAGTAGAGAGTCAAATTCACAGCGAACTGTGTGCACTGCTGAACAAGTTCAATAAATTGCATTGAACTAACATCACAGTTTGGAGCCTACTTTCAAGTACAACTACATCAAGTTACAATCCGTGTTACTCCAGGGTGAATAACACAACAGGGTCGGGTCACCTTCATGCATGCATTCTGTGGGTGGGAGGTGACCCAACAATTCCCATGGTGAGGAGGTAGGCAAAGATGACTCGATTTTTCATGGGTGAGGGGCAGAATTTGCATTGTGTGGGAAGGGGAACAGCCTCTGGACTTCGCTATCAGGCCGCCACTATGCATAAATGTGCATGATAGGGTCAGCAAATCGCTTTCAAGTGCCGCTCTCAGTTCCAGTGCACATCAGAAGTGACTCAGAGAATCCAGCCCATTCAGTAAATAGAACAAAGACCAAAGAACAATTCAGCACAGGAACAGGCCCTTCAGCCCTCTAAGCCTGCACCAATCACGTGTCCTATCTAGACCAAACTCCTGTGTCCTTCTATACTCCCTCTGTTCATGTGCCTGTCCAGATAAGTCTTAAAAGTCGCTAATGTATCTGCCTCAACCACTTCTCTTTGTACTGCATTCCATGCCACCACCACCCTCTGTGTAAAAAACCTCCCCCGCACATCTCCACTGAACCTTTCCCCCCTCACCTTGAATTTATGCCCCCTTGTCATTTTCAATTCCTCCCTGGGAAAAAGCCTCCAACTGTTCAACCTATCTATAACCCTAATAATTTTATAAACTTCTATCAGGTTCGCCCCTCATCCTCCGTCTCTCTAGGGAGAACAATCCCAGTTTATTCAATCTATCCTCAGTGTTACTACCCTCTATACTAAGCAACATCCTGGTAAACCTTTTCTGTACCCTCTCCAAGCCGTCACGTCCTTCTGGTAGTGTGGCGACCAGAATTGAACACAGTATTCCAAATGTGGCCGAGCCAACGTTCTATATATCTAACATAATTTTTGAGCTTTTCTACTCTTTCCCCTGTCCTATGAAGGCAAGCATGCCATATGCTTTCTTCACCACAATTTCCACCTATGCTGCCACTTTTAAGGATTTGTGAACCTGCATGCCCAGATCTCTCTGTGTCTCTCTGCTCCTGTTGGTTCTGCCATTTATTTTATAGCTCCCACCTGAATTGGATCTACTAAAATGCATCACCTCGCTTTTGTCCCGGTTAAATTCCGTCTGCCATTTCTCTGCCCAATTTTGCAGCCTATCTATATCCTGTTGTATTCTCTGACAACCTTCATCACTATCTGCAACTCCTGCAATCTTAGTATCATCCCCAAACTTACAAATAAGACCCGCTACATTTTCTTCCAAGTCAATTATATATATTACAAAGAGCAGAGGTCCCCGTACCGATCCCTGCGGAACACCATTAGTTACAGACCTCCATTCATAAAAATCACCCTTCCACTGCTAACCTCTGTCTTCTATGGCCAAGCCAGTTCTAAATCCATCCAGCTAGTTTACCCCTGACCATATATGATTTAATCTTTTGCACCAGCTTGCCATGGGAGACCTTATCAAATGCTTTACTAAAGTCCATGGCCCTTCCCTCGTCAATCATTTTTTGTCACCTCCTCAAAAAAATCAATTAACTTTGTGAGACATGACCTCCCTCGTACAAAACCATACTGTCTGTCGCTAATAAGACCATTCACTTCCAAATGTGCATCTTTGAGAATCTTTTCCAACAATTTCACTATCACTGCTGTCAAGCTCACTGACCTATAATTACCTGGGTAATCCTTGCAACCCTTCCTAAATAACAATACAACATTGGCTATCCTCCAATCCTCTAGGACCTCACCTGTGGCCAACGAGAACATAAAGCTTTCTGTTAGAGGCACAGCGATTTCACCTCTTGTCTCCATCTGGCCTTGGGGATTTGTCTACCTTAATGCTTTTTAACACACCTAACACTTCCTCCCTCATAACAACGACCTGTTCTAAAGTGTTTACACATCCGTCTGAGACACCACCAATCAATGTGTCCTTCTCTTTGTGAATACCGATGCAAAATACTCCTTAAGGATCTCATCTACTTCTTTTGGTTCTACACATAATTTCCCTCCTTTGTCCTTGAGTGGACCAACTCTTTCTCCAGCTACCCTCTTGTTCCTAATGTACGTATAAAATGCCTTGGGTTTCTCATTAATACTGTCTGCCAAGAACATTTTGTGACCCCCTTTTTGCCCTCCTAACTCTCTGCTTGAGCTCTTTTCTACTTTCTTTATATTCTTCAAGTGCTTCATTTGTTTTAGTTGCCTTGACCTCATGTATGCATCCTTTTTCTTTTTGACTAGACTCGCAATTTCCCTGATCATCCACAGTTCCATAATCCTGCCTTTCTTATCCTTTCTTTTTACTGGCATATGCCTGTCCTGCACTCCCAACAACTGCTCCTTAAATGATTTGTCCTCAAACAGCCTCTCCCAAACAACAGCTTCCAAATCCTGTCTGATCTGGTTGTTGTTAGCCTTCCCCCAATTGAGCAGTTTAACCCTAGGACAACTCGTCCTTTTCCATGAGTATCCAAAAGCTTACGGAATTGTGGTCACTGTTCACCACATGTACCCCACTGCAACTTTGATGACCTGGCCAGGCTCATTCCCTAGTACTAGTAGTGCCTCCTCGTCATCCTTTGAGTAGCTAGGCCAACAATTTGACATTCCAAATCTCTTTTTTATGTACCTGCAACCTAGGGATGTTATTCTTACTAAGATAATAATGTATCTTGATAATTCTCTTCCTATTGTGGAAAGAATTCTGACTTCTGTGGAGCCTAAACAGTTAATTTGAAGGTTCTTGATACCTTGTGTTCTACATCCTGTGTGAGCACATTGGATAACTTGCAGTCTTGGGAAAGAGACTTGGCAACCAACATTGATGAGGAGACATGGGGTAATATATGGGATTGTGTCAATAACATTTTGGTATGTAACAGAATGAAGGAGACTCAGTTCGAGATTTGGACCATTCGCACAATACACCGAGTTTGAGACACGGGTTTGATCCTCCTGTTTCCCCAATGTGCCTCAAGTGTCTGGTAGTCGAGAGTGATTCTGTACACTGTGTATGGTCCTGATTCAATCTTATTGGTCTAGTTAAGAAGCCTGAGAGAATATTTGGCACGACCTTGGAATTTGCCCTTTATTCCTAATGATGGGCTTTCCAGATAGGAGAATTATTGACACTAATGAAAAAAGGCTATGTAACATCCTAACATTTGCAGCTCGGAAAAAAATATCCTCTAGTCCTGGATTAATGGCAAGTATCCTACGATTCGAAAACTGGCATAAAATAGTTTTGGATTGCATTTCTATTGAATTCCTGACTTCTGTACTCTGTTCGAAGTTGGATACATCCTATAAAGTGTGGGAGTCCTATCTCAAATTTATAGGCTTGACGTGACGTATTGTCAAAAAGGATGAAATTTCCCCCCTATTTGTAATTTAGATAAATTTCTAATTTCCTTTTGAATTGAATTCTTTCGCTTTCTGGATCTTGTATGATGTGCCAGTTTATATTTAATATACATGTTTTCAGCCATTAAGCAGCCAAAGCCAAAGTTAAAATAATTTTGTTCCTATTAACAAAAAAAATCTATGAATGACATGAATCTATGTTTCTTACCAAGTGTTTGAAAACAATTATGTCATTAAATGTTTGCTGAAGAGATTGGAATGGCATACCGGGAACCCAAGATGGCGGTGTGGTACAGATTTTTATACTCAAGAGGCATCTCCTTTAATTTTTTTATTGTGTCTCCAACGATATCAGTTTGTCTAATCTAAGTGTTATTGCAGTCATTTAGTAGATAGTGGTACATGACACCAATGTCTCCTCTATTAGTCGTTTTAGGGTCCTTCCTTTCAAAGTACAACACCTACCATGGAGCTGTATAAATATTTCAGTATGTTAGGGATTTGAAAAAGCTTCATCTGGAAGCATACTCATGCAACTTTAATTTCTCTGTGATTGTGGGGCCTAGTTGTTTTGGTCATTAAGTTACACACTGTGTTGCCGAAAAGTGGAACTTAAATAAAGGGATCCTATTTCTAATGTGGATTTGTATTTTTATTTTCACAATCAAACTACTTTATGTTTGAGAAAATGTCCTTATTTTGTCAAAAACTACCCTTTGTATTTATGATGTGGAGATGTGGAGATGGGTGTTGGACTGGGATGGGCTACAGTAAGAAGTCTTACAACACCAGGTTCAAGACCAACAGGTTTGTTTCGAATCACCAGCTTTCGGAGCGCAGCTCCCTCCTCACATTTGTAATTAAAGTGAGAGATGGTCATCAATTGGAAACAATCACAATTTATATATAACACAAGTTAAGTAAATAGACCAATCTTTGATGCATACTTCTGGGAAGATTCCAGATTCAATTCCTGGACTGTACTAAGTTGGTTAACTCCAATCTGAACAGTGTAACGATGTGGTACAATTACCATCAGTTTTCTAACCAATTTAGTCAGCGTGACTTGAAAACTAAGATGAAATAACTGAAGAGTTCAATGTGGAAAATTCAGCTCCCGGACTCTGGTTGCAATGACAAAAGAACTTTAATAACCATACCAAGGTTGTCAAGATCAGAGTCCCAGTTCTCAGCTCTAATGCTCTATTTATCCTCATGTCTGTACCACCTGCAGTCCCACTACTCACAACCCCCCCTCGCCTCTTCCTCAGAACTATTGTGTGCATTCTTTTTCTGCTTCATCTTATTTTCTAACTCTTTTGTCATCCCAATAACTCTGACTTTGTTTGTCCTCCCTTTTCCGCTTGGAGGAATGTACCTTGACTTAACCCAAACCATCTGCTCTTTAATGGCCAGTTGTTCGGTTACAGTTTTGTCTGCCAATCTTTTATTCCTCTTTACCTGAGCCAGACCTGATCTCACCTCATTGAAATTGTCCATCCTTTGAGCAGAGGTAGAATTTACACTTCCGGGGTGATGGTGAAAGTGGGCACAAATTGCACTTTAAATTGTGTTTTATTTCCAAATGCAGTTAGAGTTCAAGTTTCTACCCAAATTCACTTATATATGTCCTGTGAATCAAAGCGAACAGATCAACAATTAAGCGAAACCGAGTCAATTGTTAATTTTTTTTGTGGGATTTTGGCTTCACTGGCCATAGCAGTATTTATTGCCCACCCCTAATTGCTCTTGAGAAGGTGGTGGTGAGTTGCCTTCTCGAACCGCTGCAGTCCATGTGGTATGGGTTCACCCACTGTGCTGTTAGTGTGGGAGTTCCTGACTCTGACAGTGAAGGAAAAGGAAAGGTGATATGTTTCCAAGTCAGGATGGTGAGGGACATGGAGGGGAACTTCCAGGTGGTGGTATCCCCACGTATCTGCTACCCTTGTCCTTCTAGATGGTAGTGGCCATGGGTAGTGAGGCTCGTATCTGGGGAGGGGTGGTAGTATGATAAGCCAGTGTGACAATGTTACCTTCAGCGTTGCCATGCGGACAGACACAACTGATTGATTAGTTTAATACACAGCAGCAGTGAATGGTTTCAATCTGAGTATTGTGCAATTAATAGATTTGAATCTTCAAAAAGGCTGAGGCCCAGTGAGGCTCGACGAACTTTTGATTGATTTTGCACAATTTCTTTATGCTGGTTTGTCTGATTTCACACAAATTCCACTGCTAAATTCCTGCACAAATTAACAGAAACCCAAAGCCCTGCTCGTGAATTCGGAAGAGAGGATCAGGTGAAGTGTTGTTGAATGAGTTATTGTAGGAGATGTCTGGTAGTTATTGGCCCTATTAAATGAGATGTCTGCTCTTCCCTCTTTATGCGGTGATTTTCCTCCCCGGAAAGTGGTAAAGGATTGCTCCATCTGCATTTTAAAATGATGCCGCTTTCAGCACTCAATAACTAATTTTGTGAATGACTGTATTTAGAACTCTTTCAGAAGGTACAGTGGAGTTGATGTTTCAGCATGGTCTGGGTTTCCGATGGCAGCATGGTGTTCATTGAAAGCCAGCTCAGTGTCTGCACCCAGATTTTTGTCAGAAGTCACACGCTATGTCTGGTGGCATCATTTTACTTGCCAGCCTGTGACCTGAAGCTTTTCAAATAGAAATAGATAGGAGGACTGGCACAGGATAAAAGTATCATTGCTGCTACTACAAAACTGGGCAAAGGCGCCTGTATGATAAATCAAGGCTGACACTTGGCTGCGGAACTGAAGGAGTGCTGCAAAGTTAGAGATTCAGTCCTTTGGATGAAACTTTAAAAACTGGGCCTCATCTACCTGATCAGGTGAATGTAAAAGATCCCATGTCACAATTCTAAAGGGTTACTCCTGGTGTCTTGGCCAATATTTAACCCTCAAACAGTTCACAAGCAAACAGATTGGGTAGGTGACTTTCCAGCCGTGTTGTGCCCAATACAAATCCCACTGTTTCGGGAAAATTGTGTGAGAGGTTAAAAACGGGATTCAGGGGCATCAAGGTGACGCAGTGGTTCGCACTGCTGCCTCAAGGCGGCGAGGTCCCAGGGTCGATTCCGGCTCTGGGTCACTGTCCATATGGAGTTTGCACATTCCCCCCCCTTTGTGGGTTTCGCCCCCACAACTCAAAGATGTGCAGGCTAGGTAGATTGGCCATGCTAACCTTGCCCCTTAATTGGAAAACATGAATTGGGTATCTAAATTTATAAAAAGTTAACGGGATTCTTGCTAGGTGCAAAATAATTTGCAATCTTCCGGGCACTTCCCATTGGCGTGAACCAGAGAAGCTGATTAGCATGTATCTGTATGCATTTTAATATGATTGATGAGTACCACACCAGATCTTCCGGCCTCCCAGACTGTTCCCACCCCCTCAGTTGGAAGTCACCCAGGCATGAAACATTACAGGTCCTTAAAAGCGGGGAAGAGGCACATTGGACTCCAAATGGGAGCAAGGAGGTGAATATCACACAGTGGTGCTCCTCTCAAATGAAAATTCAGCTCATTCCTGTAACAGAACAGATAAACAACAACTTTTACTTACATAGCATCATTAAAATAACAAGAAGTCCCAAACACTTCTCAGGAGTATGAGAGGATAAACCCTGGCAGTGAGCCACATCAGGAGATGTTAGGGAACACTATCAAAAACTTGACCAAAGAGGTAGGTTTTGAGGAGTGTCTCAAAGCCGGAGAGTGAGAATAGGGGGCAAGTAAAGGGACAGGCAGCAGATTTTTGGATGACCTGAAGTTTACGTTGATGAGAATGGAGTAACCTGGCCATGAGGGCATTATAGTCGTCAAGTTTAGAGGTGACAAAGGCATGAATGAGGGTTTCAGCAACAGAACAAACTGAGGCAGGGGCAGAGTAAGATAATGTTATGGAAGTGGAACTTACGAACAGAGGAATTAGGAGCGGAAGTAGGCAATTCAGCACTCCGAGCCTGCTCTGTCATTCAATCAGATCATGGCTGATCTGTTCCTGGTCTCAAAGCCACCTCCCTACCTGTTCCCCATATTCCTTTAACCCACTTTTTATCAGAAATGTATGATTCAGACTCCACCGCAAGATAGGGTAACGAATTCCACAAATTCACCACCCTCCACGAGAAGTAGCTCCTTCTCATCTCAGTTTTATATCTACCGCCTCTCAAACTATATCTCTGACGTTTTGTTCTCGATTGCCCCACAAGGGGGAACATTTACTTTATCAACCCCTTTTAGTATAACCCCTTTTAGGATTTTATATACATCAATCAGGTCCCCTCTGATCCTGCTAAATTACAATGAGTATAACCCAAACTGTTTAATCCCTCTTCATACGTTATCCCCTTTATCCCCGGAATCAATCTGGTGAACCTCCTCTGAACTCTCTCCAATGCCACCACATCCTTACTCAAATAAGGAGACCAAAACTGGACACAATATTCCAGATGTGGTCTCACCAACACGTTATACAATTGCAACAATATTTCCCTACTTTTATACTTCAGTCCTTTTGCAATGAATGCGAACATTCCATTTGACTTTCTTATTACATTTTGTACCCGCATACAGACTTTCTGCGATTAATGAACAAAGACACCCAGATTCCTCTGCCGAGCTGCATTTTGAATCTGATTTCTGACTATTTTTTTGGCCAAAATGGATAACCTCACACTTATCCACATAAAACTCCATCTGCAAAATTTTAGCCCAATCACCTAGCCTATCTATATCCATCTGTAAAATCTGTATCTCCTCTTCATCATCTGCTTTCCCACCTACTTTAGTATAATCTGCAAATTTTGCTATGTTACAGGCTGTCCCTGCTTGCAGATCATTTATATAGATTGTAAACAGTTGGGGACTGAGGACTGAACCCTGCGGCACCCCGCTAGTTACAGTTGACCAGCCAGAGAAGGACCCATATAACCCGACCCTCTGCTTTCTGTCAGTCAGCCAATCCTCAATATAATATAGTACCCTACCCCCAACCCCCTGCAGTCCTGCCATCTGGAATCAGTCTTTTATGCAGCACCTTGTGAAATGCCTTGATATACCACATCCACAGGTTCCCCGTTGTCCACCTTACTGGTTAGGTCCTCAAAGAACTCAATCAAGTTTGTCAAGCATGACCTACCCTTCATAAAACCATGTTGACAATTGTGGATTGTCTTTCCAAATGTTCAGTCATCTCTTCCTCAGTGATTGATTCCAGAAACTTCCCCACAACAGAGGTAAAGCAAACCGGTCCACTTTTCCCTACTTTGTGCCTCCATCTCTTTTTGAATAGGGGAGTTACATTTGCAGGTTTCCAATCTTTCCAGAATCCAGAGAATTTGAAATATCATAACCAATGCATCCACTATCTCTGCTGCCACTTCCTTTAATACCCTAGGGTGCAGGCCATCAGGTCCTGGAGACTTATCTGCCTTTAGTCCCATTAGTTTATTCAATACCGTCCCCCTGTCAATGGTTATTGCACTTAGACCCTCTGCATTGACTGTAGTTCTTGGAAAATGTTTATTGTCTTCTACCATGAAGACAGAGGCAAAATATTGGTTCAGTGGCTCCGTCATCTCTGTATTCCCCATTATTACTCACCAGTATTGTCCTCTAAAGTGTCACGGGAGTGTACCTTTAAGAAATGGATGTATATCAAATAGCTGCAGTGATGTCATTGTGTGGGTGGAGCTGGGTTGTGTCTCTGGCTTTTAATTTCGCTTTGAACTGGAAGCTGTTTGTGGCTTTGTGTTTTACTTTCGTTTTAGGCAGTTGAAAGCTGAATTCAGACAAGGAAGGTTCATTTTGTCTCTCTCTCTCTGCATGTTAAAAGGTGTTCAGATCAGTTGATAATTTCAAAGTGCTAGCTGTCTTGTGTGAAGAATTAATACCTACTGCTTTGTTATAAAGGGCTTTGACTTATGGATGTTGTTAGGAAAGTTATTAAGGGTCACAAATAGAGTACTGTATATGTGGGTGGTACTCGTGTTGGTAGTTGATAAAATGTTTTACTGTGTTTATAAAATGTTAACTGAATTCATAGAATAAAAATTGTTTTGTTTAAAAATACTTAATGTCTCTGCTGCATAACACCTAAAAAGTAGGCCCTTGTGCTCCTCATAACCAAAATCTATTAAGAATTGTAGGTCAGGTAAACTCCATGATATACTGAGAGTTTTCTAAACCCTAGCCCATAACAAAAGCCAACATTTATTTCAGCTATTCTCTTCCTTTTTATGTACTTATAGAAGCTCTTGGTATCAGTGTTATGTCTTCTGCCAGTTTCTTTCGTAGTTCATCTTAGCTTTTTTTATTATATTTTTTGTAATTTTCTGCTGACCCCTAAAGTTCTCCCAATCATCCAGCTTACCATTAGCTTTTGCCGTATGCTATGCCCGAGCTTTTGCCTTTATGTCCTCCTTGACTTCCTTGTTTAGTCACGGAGCATTTTTCTCCCTTTTCCAATTCCTCTTCCTCTCAGGGATATACTTTAATTGAGAGGTGTTTAATATCTTCCTGAGCATCCGCTATTATTCCTCAACAGTCCCATCTTCAATTATTTGGGCCTCGTCTACTTGGGCCAACTCTTTCCTTAGGCCTATGTAATTACCTCTGCCCGACATTAAAACTCTAGTATGGCACTCTGTCCTCTCTCTGCTGTGATCACTCCTTCCTGGTTGTGACATAGGCGATGCTTAGTGAGAGTATGCCGAAATGGGTGGAATCTCATCGTAGGGTCAAATCTGATAGGCATCAAGGTTGCAAATACTTTGGTTCAATCTCAGGCAGTTACCAGGGAAAGGGATAGAGATTGTGGCTTGGGAATGGAATTTGCTATCAGGACCAAAGACCAAAGCAGTGACCAAGTACACCAGCTCCGAGTAAACCTCCACAAATGACTGAAAACCACTCCAAACACAACCGCTCTTTTAAGAGTCACCCACAAGCTCTCTGTAAAAGCTACAACTGGCATCTTCTTCTTCGATTTAACTAAACCCAGTATTTAGCTGGATGAAATTTGTGTTAATTTAGTTATTTCAAAGCTAGGGTGGCGCGGTGGTGCAGTGGTTAGCACTGCTGCTTCACGGTGCCGAGAACCTGGGTTTGAACCCGATCCCAGGTCGCTATCCATGTTGAGTTTGCTCATTCTCCCACTGTTTGCATGGGTCTTGCCCCTACAACCCAAGGACGTGCAGGGTAGATGGATTGGCCACGCTAAATTGCCCCTTAATTGGAAAAACAATTATTAAATAAAAAATAGTTCTTTCCAAGCTTTTTTCTGCATCTAGGCATGAAAACCATTGCCGGCCTTAATGAGCAAAAAGATTTTCATACAAATTAATCGTAAATTTAATGTTCTACAACCTGACTTGCCGTTACTTTTAGCTTTGTTGAAATCACTTGTGGAAATCGGTCAGTCTTAAAACTTGGTCTGAGAGTGTATGGTACATTTAGTATAATCTACACTTCTTTAGATGCTTGTTTTAACATAGTATATTTAAAGCCAAAAGTAATCATCACAGGTGGCACAGTGGGCTTCCCATCAACCTGAAATTGCAAGTAATTTACCGTAAATGTTATCATCCTGCAATTACATTGAAAAGGATGTTAAAAAGTGAATCTCATCATTTTCTCTGGAAGCATGTTTCACTCTAAAGGAACAAACTGATGAAGGTCATTGAACATAAGAACATAAGAACTAGGAGCAGGATTAGGCCATCTGGCCCCTCGAGCCTGCTCTGCCATTCAATGAGATCATGGCTGATCTTTGTGGACTCAGCTCCACTTTCCGGCCCGAACACCATAACCCTTAATCCCTTTATTCTTCAAAAAATGATCTATCTTTATCTTAAAAACATTTAATGAAGGAGCCTCTACTGCTTCACTGGGCAAGGAATTCCATAGATTCACAACCCTTTGGGTGAAGAAGTTCCTCCTAAACTCAGTCCTAAATCTACTTCCCCTTATTTTGAGGCTATGCCCCCTAGTTCTGCTTTCACCCACCAGTGGAAACAACTTGCCCGCATCTATCCTATCTATTCCCTTCATAATTTTAAATGTTTCTATAAGATCCCCCCTTATCCTTCTAAATTCCAACGAGTACAGTCCCAGTCTACTCAATATCTCCTCGTAATCCAACCCCTTCAACTCTGGGATTAACCTAGTGAATCTCCTCTGCACACCCTCCAGTGCCAGTATATCCTTTCTCAAGTATGGAGACCAAAACTGAACACAATACTCCAGGTGTGGCCTCACTAACACCTTATACAACTGCAGCATAACCTTCCTAGTCTTAAACTCCATCCCTCTAGCAATGAAGGACAAAGTTCCATCTTTCTTCTTAATTACCTGTTGCACCTGTAAACTAACTTTTTGTGACTCATGCACGAGCACACCCAGGTCTCTCTGCACAGCAGCATGTTTTAATATTTTATCATTCAAATAATAATCCCGTTTGCTGTTATTCCTACCAAAATGGATAACCTCACATTTGTCAACCTTGTATTCCATCTGCCAGACCCTAGCCCATTCACTTAACCTATCCAAATCCCTCTGGAGACTTCCAGTATCCTCTGCACTTTTCGCTTTACCATTCATCTTAGTATCGTCTGCAAACTTGGACACATTGCCCTTGGTCCCCAACTCCAAATCATCTATGTAAATTGTGAACAATTGAGGGCCCAACACTGGTACCTGGTCCCTGAGGGACACCACTAGCTACTGATTGCCAACCAGAGAAACACCCGTTAATCCCCACTCTTTGCTTTCTATTAATTAACCAATCCTCTATCCATGCTACTACTTTACCCTTAATGCCATGCATCTTTATCTTATGCAGCAACCTTTTGTGTGGCACCTTGTCAAAGGCTTTCTGGAAATGCCACATCCATTGGCTCCCCGTGATCTACTGCACTGGTAATGTCCTCAAAAATTTCCACTAAATTAGTTAGGCACGACCTGCCCCTTATGAACCCATGCTGCGTCTGCCCAATGGGACAATTTCTATCCAGATGCCTCGCTATTTCTTCTTTGATGATAGATTCCAGCATCTTCCCTACAACCGAAGTTAAGCTCACTGGCCTATAATTACCCGCTCTCTGCCTACCTCCTTTTTTAAACAGTGGTGTCACGTTTGCTAATTTCCAATCCACCGGGACCACCCCAGAGTCTAGTGAATTTTGGTAAATTATCACTAGTACATTTGCAATTTCCCTAGCCATCTCTTTTAGCCCTCTGGGATGCATTCCATCAGGGCCAGGAGACTTGTCTACCTTTAGCCCCATTAGCTTGCCCATCACTACCTCCTTAGTGATAACAATCCTCTCAAGGTCCTCACCTGTCATAACCTCATTTCTACCAGTCACTGGCATTTTATTTGTGTCTTCCACTTTGAAGACCGACCCAAAAATCCTGTTCAGTTCCTCAGCAATTTCCTCATCTCCCATTATTAAAACTCCCTTCTCATAAAGGACCAATATTTACCTTAGCCACTCTTTTTTGTTTTATATATTTGAAGAAACTTTTACTATCTGTTTTTATATTCTGAGCAATGTTTGAAGCTGTGGAATGCTGCGTAGAATGAGAAAGGCAACAATAGATTTGAAAAAAAAAGAAAAATGCAATTTGAATAAATAATATACTTTTCGGTGCTGATTATTATTCTGTGTATAGGAAAACATTACCCATCTCAACTCCGGCTCTGACAGAGAGTCATCCAGACTTTAAACATTATCTCTGTTCTCTCTCCACAGATGCTGTCAGACCTGCTGAGATTTTCCAGCATTTTCTGTTTTTGTTTCAGATTCCAGCTTCCACAGTAATTTACTTTTGTTTATCTCATCTTGCTGATCTTCTTTCTTGGATGAACCCCTCAACTCTTGTTCAATCAGCACTGCATCTACTTCCATTTTGAATGTTAAATATGGGCCCTCACTCAATACCATTAATTGTCAGTAAACTCATTAAATGAATGAACAAATGATTACTAATATGTCTGCTCTTAGGTTACGTGGAGCCTGTGGTTTCTTTCTTTATCATTACTTTCCTTGGTTCTGTTAACCCAGATCTGCACAATGAGATTCTGTGCATCCAATATGTGGTGAATGTATAACCTATAAATCCACACTGTACATTACTGTGCCCCTGTGGGCTCCATCTGTGAGCCGTTGCGCGGCTCTGCCCACAGGGGGAGATGAGGAGCATGTACAGGGCTCCGCCCTTGGCTCCACCCCCAGCAGGAAGTATAAAGTGCTGCGGTCTTGCGAGCCTGCCTTCAGTTCAGTCAGTTGCAGGCAGGCTCAGTTGTAAGTCGATTAAAGCCACAGTTTACTTCACTCATGTCTATGAATGAATTGATGGTCGCATCACAATATAAAAAAGCCCTGATAAAAGTTCATCAATTTGAAATTGTTTCTCTCTTCACAGATGCTGCCTGACCATACTGCATGCTTTTCGTATTTTCGGTTTTAATTTCAGATTTCCAATTGTTGTAACCCTCACGAGAGTCACAGGGTATGGACTATCAGGTACCCTGTGACCTCAGAGGAATACGAGCTTCCCCGTTAAGGGCGCTGCTTTCCCTTAACAAGGGAAGCCAACTGGACATAAAAACCCCGAACCGGATGTGGGCCGGGGTGGGAGACCCTTTGGCGAGTGGAGTTGTATATTGTAGTTTATCATGCGATTAAAACATTTGTTAGCTTTCATCACCGCTTCCTTGTGGTCACTCTGTCTGATCTAACACCAAACTTCACAGTATTTTGTTTTTGTTTCGCTACACCCAGTGATATTCTTCATTAAATGAAATTAATTTTGTTCTTTGCTCGAGTAGGAAGTGGGCATAAGCTTAAATTCCTTCTTCTGTCTTCAAAGTTCAATGACCTGAAACCCATTTGAATGGACGGCTTTTTTTCACAATGTGATGTTTTAGAATCATGGAATAGTACAGCATGGAAGGAGGCTTTTGGGTCACTTTAGTCTTGCTGGCTCTTTCAGCAAACAATTTAGTTGGTTCATTTCCTGGTTCTTTTCCCATACTCCTGCAACGTTTCTCTCGCTGATGTATTTATCCAATTCCTTTTTCAATATGACAATTTGGACCTGTTTCCATCAGTATATAAGGCAGTACATTCGAAATCCTAGCCATAGGCTGTGTAAAGATGTTTTTCTTCATGTTGCTTCTGTATTTTTTTACTGATCATCTTAAATCTGCACCCATCAGCCATTTAAAACAGCACCTCTTTTTATTTATTCTACCCAACTACTCGTGAATTTTAATGGATCAATAGTATAGTTATAGTGCAATCTCAAAACTGTTACCTCCTTTTTAAAATTATTTACATTGCATTCCAACTGTCTATAAACTTCATGTACTGTTTACAGTTTCTTTCCATCTACTGCCACCCCCTCCACCCTCCAGATTCCTGTCACCAAAGGCTTCAAGCCCCCAGTGTTCTTGGCTCTGTCAAAGATGTGTAGGACTTATGTGTTCCTGTTTCTTCTCCTTGGAAGGCAAACACATTAGTGGCGTGAGATAGCAGCTTTTCATGACTGTTGATTCCTGGCCTGTGACTTTTATGACGACCTGAGTGTACAGGCTGTGAAAACTAATCAAGATCAAACTTATTCAATAGAGAGATCTTCAGTAGTTGGACAATCGCAACCCCTTAAAAAGGAAGTGAACAAATCAACATTTTCTCTGCCGCCTTCTTCTGCATTGATGCCCCAATTTCGGAGAAGATTCGGTGGGCCTAATGCCCTAATTCTGCCCCTATATCTTGTACCTTATCAGTGTGTTTACTAGAATGACTAGTCATATTCACCTCCTATTACCTTCAACCAAAAGCTGAATTTTCTTCAAGTTGATTCTTGGGATGTGGGCATCTCCAGCTTGGGCAGCATTTATCACACATCCCTACATGACCTTGAGAAGGTGGTGGTGAGCTGCCTTCTTGGCCCACTGCAGTCCATGTGCTGTAGGTTCACCCACTGCTTTTGAGGGGATTCCAGAATTTTGACTCAGCGACTGTGCAGGAAAAGCAACATATTTCCAAGTCTGGGTGGTGTGTGACTCGGGAGGGGAAATGTCAGGTGATGGTGTTCCCATGTGTCTGCTACATTTGCCCTTTAGCTAATAGTGGTTGTGGATTTGGAAGGTGCTGCCTAAGGAACCTTGGTGATTTCCTGCAGTGCATCTTGTAGATGGTTCATCTGCTGCTACTGTGCATCGGTGGTGGAGGGGGGTAATATTTGCGGAAGGGGTCCCAATCAAGTGAGCTGCTTTGTCCTGGACAGTGGAAAATTTCTTGAGTGCTTGAATTGCACTCATCCAGGCAATTGGAGGATATTCCATTACACTCTTGACTTCTACCTTGCAGATGGTGGACAGGTTGTGGGGAGTCAGGAGGTGAGTTCCATGCCGCAGGATTCCCAGTCTCTGACTTACTCTTGTAGACATGGTATTTATATGGCTAATCGAGTTCAGTTTCTGGTCAATGGTAACTCCCAGCGATGGTAATGCCATTGAATGTCAAGGGGCAATGGCTAGACTCTCTCTTGTTGGAGATGGTCATTGCCTAGCACTTGTGTGGCGCGAATGTAACTTGTCACTTGTCAGCCCAAGCCTGGATATTGTCCAGGCCTTGCTGCATTTGGACATGGACTGCATCAGTGTCTGAGGAGTTTCAAATGGTGCTGAAGAACTGCACATCGCCACATCAGACCTGATGATGGATGGAAGGAATGAAGCAGGTGAGGATTGTTGGGCCCAGGACTCTCGCCTGGGATACCCCTGAAGCGATGACCTAGAACTCAGATGATTGAACTAAAATGATTGACCTCCAACCACCATAACCATCTTTCTTTGTGTTAGGTATGACATCAACCGTCAGTGGAGAAATTTCTCCCTGATTCACATTGACTCCAATTTTGCCTTGATGGCACACCCAGTCAGGTCCTGCCTTGATGTCAAGGGCTGTCACTCGCACCACACCTCTGGGGGTTGAGCTCTTTTGTCCGTATTTGAACTAAGGCTAAAGTGATGTCAGGAACTGAGTGGCCCTGGTGGAACCCTATTGAACATCAGTGAGCAGGTTATTGCTAAGTAAACACCGCTCGCTCGCACTGTTGATGACTCCTTCCATCACTTCACTAAAGATTGAAAGTAGACCGGTTAGGGCAGCAATTGGCCGAGTCCGATTTACAAATGTGAGGTTATCCATTTTGGTAGGAATAACAGCAAACGGGATTATTATTTAAACGATAAAATATTAAAGCATGCCGCTGTTCAGAGAGACTTGGGTGTGCTAGTGCATGAGTCACAGAAGGTTGGTTTACAAGTGCAACAGGTGATTAAGAAGGCAAATGGAATTTTGTCCTTCATTGCTAGAGGGATAGAGTTTAAGACTAGGGAGGTTATGTTGCAATTGTATAAGGTGTTAGTGCGGCCACACCTGGAGTATTGTGTTCAGTTTTGGTCTCCTTACTTGAGAAAGGACGTACTGGCGCTGGAGGGTGTGCAGAGGAGATTCGCTAGGTTAATCCCAGAGCTGAAGGGGTTGGATTATGAGGAGAGGTTGAGTAGACTGGGACTGTACTCGTTGGAATTTAGAAGGATGAGGGGGGATCTTATAGAAACATTTAAAATTATGAAGGGAATAGATAGGATAGATGCGGGCAGGTTGTTTCCACTGGCGGGTGACAGCAGAACTAGGGGGCATAGCCTCAAAATAAGGGGAAGTAGATTTAGAACTGAGTTTAGGAGGAACTTCTTCACCCAAAGGGTTGTGAATCTATGGAATTCCTTGCCCAGTGAAGCAGTTGAGGCTCCTTCATTACATGTTTTTAAGGTAAAGATAGATAGTTTTTTGAAGAATAAAGGGATTAAGGGTTATGGTGTTCGGGCCGGAAAGTGGAGCTGAGTCCACAAAAGATCAGCCATGATCTCATTGAATGGCGGAGCAGGCTCGAGGGCCCAGATGGCCTACTCCTGCTCCTAGTTCTTATGTTCTTATGTTCTTATGTTCTTATTTCATTTTTTGTGTACAGGAGATAACTGAATTTTCACACACGGATAGATCCCAGTGTTGTTGCTGCAGTGGAGCAACTTGGTTACGGGCACGGAAAGTTCTAGAGCACAAGTCTTCAGTACTATTGCCGGAATATTGTAAGGGCCTTTACAGTATCCATTGTTTTCAGCTGTTTGTTGACATCATGCGCAGTGAATGGAATAGAATTTCTGGGGACCTCTGGAGGAGGCAAGTTGGATCCTCCATTCATCACTTCTGGCTGAAGATTGTTGCAAATGCTTCAGCCTTATCCTTTTCACTGATGTGCTGGCCATTGAGAACGGAATATTTGTGGAACCTCCTTCTCCAGTGAGTTGTTCAATTGTCTAGGAATGTTCGCAACTGGGTGTGGCAGGACTGCAGAGCTTAGATCTGATCCGTTAGTTGTGAGATCACTTAGCTATCTCTATTACTTGCTGTTTATGGTGTTTGTCAAGTAGTCCTGTGCGCAGCTTCACTAGGTTGACACCTCATTTTTATATGACTGGTGCTGCTCCTGGCATATTTTCCTACACTCTTCATTGAACCAGGGTTAATGCCCTGGCTTGATGGTAATTGTAAAGTGGGTGCATGCCGGGCCATGAAGTTATAGATTTTGGTTGAGTACAATTCTGCTGCTGTTGATGGTCCACAGCGCCCTCATGGATGTCCAGTTGAGTTGTTAGATCTGTTCAAAATCTATCCCGTTTAGCACGGTGGTAGTTCCACACAACACGATGGAAGAAATCCTCAATTGAAGATGGAACTTTTGCTTCCAGAAGGACTGCGCGGTGATCACTCCCACCAATATTGTCATGGACAGATGCATCTGTGGCAGGCATGTTGGTGAGGATGAGATCGAATATGTTTTCCTTCTTATTGGTTCCCTCACCACCTGCTGCAGTCCCAGTCTCGCAATTATGTCCTAGAGGACCCGGCCAGCTCGATCAGTAGTAGGGCTGTCGAGCCACTCTTGGTGGTTGACATTAATGTCCCCGACCCAAGGTATATTCTGCACCTTTGCCCCCCTCAATGATTCATCAGCTGGGTCGGGGGTGCTAATCAGCAGGAGGTTTCCTTGCCCATTTTTGACCTGATGCCATGAGAATTCATGGGGTCATGAGTTGATGATGAGGACCTCCCAGGGCAATTCCCTCCTGGTGCATACCACTGTGACACCATTTCTGTGCGTCTGTCCTACTGGTGGGACAGGACAGACCCAGGGATGGTGATAGTGGTGTCTGGGACATGGTAAGGTTTGATTCTGTGAATATGACTGTGTCAAGCTATTGCTTGACCAAGCTGTCGGTCAGCTCTCCCAATTTTGGCATCAACTCCCAAATGTTAGTACGGAGGGCTTTTCTGGGATTACAGGATGCCATTGTCATTTTCAGTCCCTGTGTCAATGCCAGGTGGAACCTGGTGTCATTCCTTCAGGATTTTAGTGATTTGATAAAACTGAGTGGCTTGCTAGGCCATTCAAAGGGTATTTAAGAGTCAACCTCAGGAAGGACAAGCGAGACATCAGAGGCATTAGCAGTGGAGTCAAAGGGTGTAATAAGATTTAGGACATCTTCCAACAGATCATTTGCTTCTGCAATAGTTTGGTTCTCCTGAGCTCTATCCGGAAAGAGCCAATGAAGATTTAGAAACAGTTTTAGCGGATCGTCACATCTACTTCCATGCCTCCTGTTTCTACCTCTTCCAACCTGTCTGTGAAGAGGTGAGAGATCTGTCATCTCCTCTTGTGGTTCACTGGACGGTGTTCCTGCAATAAAGAGTGACTCATTGTGTAATGGGCAGACTTTAATTGCTGCTTCATTTTCAAGGACTGTCGGTCTTCGAGCCAACTTCAGAAATTTATCCCCGTTCATTGCTTCGCTGTTCTCCACTAATAGCTCATCGACTTTGTGCAGAAGACTGTTAGAACCTGCCTGCTTACCTGGGGACTAATGACAATCCCACAGTCCTGTGGGAGTATGAGCTTCCCCAATGAGGGGGGCGGAGAAATCATTAGCAGACTCGCTGCATAAATAGAGCTGGCCAGTTTGGAACCAGAGAGAGAGGAGTGAGCAGCATGGGAGGTTGCTGCTGCTATTGTATGTATATGTTATTGTAAATAAATGTTATTTCTTTGTATCCTGATATCTCGTGCTGGATTCTTCGTGGCCCTCACAAAAAAGACCAAGTCTTAAATACACTGACCGGCAGGGCAGAGAGTGAGTTGCTAGTTCTGGAATATATAACGCGCGGAATATTATCATATTTTCAAAGTGTCGGTTCCAGTGAGAAAACCGGGGAGAATCCGATGGCCCTGGCCATTGCTCGAGGTCTTTTCTCCTCCTCCTCTGCGGATTGCCCCTTGCCATCCTCCTCAATATCCTCCTCATCTGAGGATATGTAGCTCTCCTCCAAGTCCTCCCTCTCCGCTGCAGTGAGTGGTTGTACTGAGCGCAGCAGACCATTTCGGTGCGGGGCACCCTTTGGGGCCTGCATTGGAGGGCTCCCCTTCAATGGTCCAAGCAACGGAACCACATCTTGAGCAGACCAATTGCCTGCTCGACCAGCGCACATGTTGACGCATGGGCCTCATAGTAGCGAGGGTGTTTGTGGCCTCCACACTGGCATCATCAACCACCTCCTGAGGGATTACCCTTTCTCCCCGAAGAGCCATCCCTCTAGCCACTGTTTGAGGGTGGGTGGGAATGTGGGGTTAAGGTTACAATCAGATCAGCCAGATCTTATTGAATGGCAGAGCTGGCTCAAGGAACCGAGTGGCCAACCTGTGTAATTTTAGAACATTTGATTAGCCTTTGGGTTTTTATGCTAAATATTGTCCTTGGGGTCAGTGTCTCCCGCTCCCCTCCTCAAAAGAATTTGGGTGCCACATGAACAAAACTGTGTCCTTACCAGTCAAATATCTCAGTACATGGAGCAATGCTCAGAGCTGAACACAAAGAACAGAGAATCCTTTCCAATAGACTCTGGTTCACTGGAATATATCACATGGCACCACTTGGCAAAGAATGTACACCATCACATTGTGGTTCACTTGAAAGCTATAATTAGAGAAAAATTTAAGATATGCAAAAGCGCTGCATTATTTAGCCCAATTTAAACCTTGGCAATTATTATGTTTGGTTCATTCTTCCATAAAATGTTATCACTCTGGAACATTTTTAGCTGCCCATAGAGTTTCAAAGGGCTTTATTCAAATTTATGTAAATATTAAAGTAACATGATGAGAACATTTAAGCAGGCATATCTTTCAGGAAGTTATAGCTCGCTGCATTGCACGGAGTTATTTTACAAAAATGAAAAATAACCGATAAAATGAATTTTTCTTGCAAAAATCAATGTTTCCATAGGGCAGCATGGCAGCATTGTGGATAGCCCAATTGCTTCACAGCGCCAGGCTCCCAGGTTTGATTCTGGCTTGGGTCACTGTCTGTGCGGAGTCTGCACATCCTCCCCGTGTGTGCGTGGGTTTCCTCCGGGTGCTCCGGTTTCCTCCCACAGTCCAAAGATGTGCAGGTTAGGTGGATTGGCCATGATAAATTGCCCTTAGTGTCCAAAATTGCCCTTAGTGTTGGGTGGGGTTACTGGGTTATGGGGGTAGGTTGGAGGTGTTGACCTTGGGTGGGGTGCTCTTTCCAGGAGCCGGTGCAGACTCGATGGGCCGAATGGCCTCCTTCTGCACTGTAAATTCTATGAATTAATGAAATATCACCCACTAATCAAAGATTCTCATTAAGTGCACAATGAGAAAAATATCTTTATAACATTATATAGTACGGAATGCTTTCTTGAACGTGATGAAAAATTATTCAATAGATAATACCACTATTTGCAATATACGGACAATATTGGAATAATAAGATCATGAGACATAGGAGCAGAATTAGGCCACTCGGCCCATTGAGTCTGCTCCGCCATTCAATATGGCTGATATTTTCTCATCCCCATTCTCCTGCCTTCTCCCCATAACCCCTGATCCCCTTATTTGCATTTTTATTTATCCCTCACCTGTAAGCACTGAATAAATCTTAAGGATGAATGTGGAGAAGTAACCTACACATTTTGGCCAATGTTTTTTTTATGATGTTGGGACTTTATTTTATAGTACTTGATTAAGCTGAAAGGAAGATTCACAATATGATTTTATTACCACATCCCATTACACAATGTTTTATGCTGTCAACTATTGCATTTTATAATTATTTGTAACAATTCATTTTCTGACTCCTTTTGATTTTATTTGTTGCCAATTACCTCCAATATAGGAAGGGGTTGGGGGATAAATTCACTTTGTCTAGCTCAATCATCCTTAAAGTCCAATCTCATTATTTTAATTTCAATGTCCTGCTGCTTTGGCCTCCAAGTTCAAGACTGATTTTGTCTTTTCCTTTACTTCAATCGATTTCAGATTTATTTCATAAAATAACATTCCTAAGTTATAGGCCCGACTTTTCCAATGGAAAGAAGCCTCTGACTTAGCCAAAATGATGCCAGATCCCTAATTCTAGAAATCCTGCCCCGAACCTGGCATCTACATTTGTTGACCGGGAGAGTGTGGTTGGAAATGGGTGTAGATTATGGATTGCTCCTCGGCTCATGGAGGCATGGAAAAGTGCAACTCCTTCATACAAATGCGCTTATCATTATTGAGATGTGCAAAACAGAATTGTGAGTTCCTTACATCGCAACGAAAAGTCTAAAGCTCCGAGAGTCTTTAGGAAAGGTAGTGTACCCTTTTGAACAGGTCTTGGGAGAAGTAATTGGTTTGGTTCCCATTTTGAATAGCACTTGGATGTGTCTTTGGGTATCTTGTGGCCTAACATGTATTAGGAGCATTTCTCTCCATTCATGAGTGACTCAGGTGGTTTTACTTTATTTACTCTATATACATAATAAGCTTCTGGGCGCAAATGGGAACGGAATCTCATAGCGAGCGCATTTAGCCGCATGTTTCATGGCACTCGCAGCGCCGAGAAACACAAGGCTATAAAAGGCCACTTGGTTTGATAAAGGACCTCAATGTGGAACGCACGTCCAAGGCAGCGCATAGCCCCATTTTGTACACTGAGGAGTTCCACTCGCCAGATGCCTCAGTGTAGTGAGAGATCGGGATACCATTTTTAAATGACGCTTTGATCTCGGAAGTCCCCGAAGTGACCACTGACTGCCCCCCCCCCCAGCCCTCGAGCCCCAACACACTTTGGGAATCTGCACATTAAAGTGAGACTAACTATCTCGTTCGAATATGCAGATTTGCTAAAAAGTGTTCCGGCCCACAATGGGCAGGTTTACATCGCAACGTCCTGTGAGACCACGTTAGATTTTGTGAGGTGTTGTGAGCGGGGTAATCCCGGAGGCGGGTCTCCCAGCTTTTATCAGCCACTCTGGGTCAAAACCCTGAAATTACCTCCCTAACAGCACTATGGGTACACCTACACCTCAGGGACTGCAGTGGTTCAAGAAGGCAGCTCACCATCACCTTCTCAAGTGCAATTAGGGATGGGCAACAAAGGCCAGTGAAGCCCGCATCCCATATAAATGAATAACAAAAAGTGGGATTACGGAGACATAGCTGCAGGGTGACCATGGATGGGAACTGAACATCCAGGGGTATTCTGTATTTAGGAAGGACAGACTAAAAGCAAAAGGCAGTGGGATTGCATTGCTGATTAAAAAGGAAGAATATTAGATTTGAGGATGTATAGGATATGAGGAAATCTGTATATGTGGTCCTGAGAAACACCTAGGGGCAAAAAACATTATTGGGGGTTCTATATAAACCCCAAACCATAGTGCTGATGTTTAGGATGGCATTAAACAGGAACTAAATACACATGGATAAAGGAACATCTGTAATTATAAGTGACTTTAGTCTGCATATAAAGTGGACAAATTAATAATAGTACCGTAGAGCAGGAATTCCTGGAGTGTGTTTTCTGGACCAATACGTTGAGGAACCAATTAGAGAACAGGCCATCCCAGACTGAGTATTGTGCAATGAGAAAATAATATTCAGCAATCTCGTTGTGCAAGGCCCCTTGGGGATGAGCGACCATCATATGACAGAATTCTTCATCAAGTTGGTGATGATGGATTGGGAAATGTTACTTACAGGGATGATGGTGGTTAGGCAATGGCAAATATTCAAAGAGTACATGGGTGAATTGCAACTATGATTCATTCCTGTCTGGTGCAAAATTAAAATTAAGAAAGGTAGCCAAACCATGGATTACGAGGAAAATTTAGAGATCCAAGGAAGAGGCATAAAAATCGACCAGAAAAAAATAGAAGATCGAAGGATTGGAAGCAGTTCAGAATTCAGCAAAGGAGGACAAAGAGACTGATTAAGAAGGGTCAAATAGAGTACGACAGCAAGCTTGTGGGGAACATAAAAACTGACTGTAAAAGCCTCCATAGGTATGGGAAGAGAAAAAGTCATAAACATGGGAATTTATAATGGGGAATAAAGAAATGGCTGACCAACTAAATACTGTTATCGACCAGGGTTTAGAGAACCCCAAAGTGTATCATGGAGTTCACCTGACCCACAACTTTTAATAGATTGTGGTTTGGGGAGCACACGGCCCTCTCTACAGGTATGGTACAGCAGAAATGGAAAAGTATTTTTTATCGCAAAACAATGTTTATTCTATGAACTCAAGTTAACCTTTTTAAAACACACAGTGAACATCTTAGCAACCATCAATTCAAATACAACCCCCAAAGAATACAACACTAAGTAATCCTTAATAAATTCCCAAACAACATCCAGAAGACAAAAGACCCTTTTAATACAGAGATCACTTTTAAATTCTCTAATGAGAGCAGTTATCCCTTTGAAATCACCCAAATGAGCACTCTTTAGCTTGTAGAGAGATCCATGTACATCTGCTGGCTTTCACTGCAGCTCTTCTCTCTGAAAACAAAACTAAAACCTCTCTATAGCAGGCTGCTCAAAAACAAAAGTAAAGCAGACAGACAGCCCAGCTCCACCCACTCTCTGACATCACTGCAGTAATAAACGCCCATTTCTTAAAGGTACAGCCACTACAGTTATTCAATAAAAAACACTCATTACTTAAAGGTACTCTCACATGACAATACATACTTTGATTCTGTCTTCACAAAGGAGGACACTAACATACCAGATATGTTGGGGAATGTTGAGATTTAGCGAGAGGTAGGAACTGAAGAAAATCAGTATCAGTAGGGAAATTGATGGAATTGAAGGGTGATAAATCCCCAAGCATCTGATGATCTACATTCCAGAGTACTTAAGGAAGTGGCCCGAGAAATAGTGGATGCGTTGGTGGCATTCATCCTTGATGGTTTGATTGGACTTTCAGAAGGCATTCAGCCACGTCCGACATCAGAGATCAACGTGTAAAGGTAAACTGCATGGGATTGGGGTAGTGTATAGAGATGGATAGAAAACTGGTTGGCAGCAGAAACAAAGAGTAGGAATAAGTGGGTCTTTTTCCATATGGCAGACAGGGACTAATACGATTCCACATGGACCAGTGCTAGGAACCCGGTTATTCACAAAATATATTCATGATTTAGCTGCGGGAACATAATGTAGTCTCTCCAAATTTGCAGATGACACAAAGCTGAGGTATGAGGGAAGGTGAGCTATGAGGAGCATGCAGAAATGCTTCAGTGTGATTTGGACAAGTTGAGTGAGCGGGCAAATGCATGGCAGATGTAGTATGATGTGGATAAATATGAGGTTATCCATTTTGGTAACGAAAACAAGAAGGCAGATTATTATCTGAATAGTTCTAGATCGAGAGAGGGAAAGGCGCAGCAAGACCTGGGTGTCCTTGTACACCAGTCGCTGAAAGTAAGCATGCAGGTGCAGCAGGCGGTAAGTAAGGCAATTGCAATGTTGGCCTTTGTAGTGAGAGGATCCAAGTGCAGGAACAGGGATGTCTTGCTGCAACTACACACGGCTTTGGTGAGACCGCACCTGGAATATTGCGTACAATTTTGGTATCTGAGGAAGGATGTTCTTGCTATGGAGGGAGTGCAGCAAAGGTTTAACAGGCTGATTACATAGATGGCGGGACTGACGTATGAGGAGAGATTGAGTCAGTTCTGATTATATTCGCTGAAATTTAGAAGAGTGAGGGGGGATCTCATAGAAACCTATAAAAGTCTGACAGAGCAGATGCAGGAATGTTGTCCCGATGGTGGGGAAGTCCAGAACCAGGGTCACAGTGGAAGGAAAAGGGATAAACCATTTAGGACTGAGAAGAGGAGAAATTTCTTCACCCAAAGAACGGGAGAGGGGAGGCCGGGGTGGGAAAAGGGAGAGGCTCCAGGCGGTCAGCGGCCCCCGAGATAGATATATATCTATACTTGTATAATACATTTGTTAATTTCTGAGATCACGTAGAGTAAAAGTTTTAGTGACTGCATGTAAAAGAAATGCAAGAAGATTTTCTTGCAACAAAGCTGGATCCAGAGATTGAGTCATGAGGTAATTCAATCTGTTCTTCTTGGAAAGTGTGTGGTTTGTTATGGTGCATCCAAATCAGCTCAAACCACTGAGCATCGTTGCCAAACAAATGTCTGAACTCTGGAATTAGCTTCTAAGTGACAATGAGAGAAAAGGAGAACCCTCCATACCAGTCAAAGACTAACATTCTTTTAAACTTAACTAAAAGATTCTTGGAAGGTACTTCAGAGAAAATTGAATAGACTGGGGCTTTTTGCTCTTGAAAAGAGAAGATTGGTGGTGCCTGATAGAGGCTGTGAAGGGTGATGAAAGGAATTGATTGGCCTGAGGTAGAGAAGATGCTTCCACTTTGGGCAGGGGTGGACAGTGCTGGGGAAGGGGCGGGGGGGGGGGGGGGGGGGGGGGGACAGGAGTGGACAGTGGTGGGGCGGGGGTGGGCGGTAAAATGTGAAATTTGCTCCTTCATAATAATAATAATCGCTTATTGTCGCAAGTAGGCTTGAACGAAGTTACTGTGAACAGCCCCTAGTCGTTACATTCCAGTGCCTGTTCGGGGAGGCCGGTACGGGAACTGAACGTGCGCTAAAGTCGTTGAAAAAAACGGCATAGATGAATTTAAGGGAAAACTAGAGAAACGCACGAGGGAGAAAGGAATAGAAGGATATGTTGATGGTGCTGGGTTAAGGAAGGAGCAAGGAAGCTTGTGTAAAGCTTAAAACTGGCATGAAACTATGGGGGCGATTCTCCGCTCCGCTGACCAAGTGCCCGCGTGTCGTGAACACCGTCATGAAGCGGGCCCCAGCCCCGCGGCCAATTCACTGGCTGAGAAGAGGCCAGCAGCGGCGCCGCAAGGGTGCGGTGGGCGGAATGCTGGAGCAGCGGCACCATCGTGCGGCGCCACAATGACGCCGTGCCACGTATAAGGAAGTACGCAGGGCGCACAGAAATACTGGGGCCCAACATGGAGGAGCCCCGTCGCGCCGCACCCCGCTTCAGGGACAGTGACTAGGAGTCACTGTTGGACGCAGTGCAGGAGCGCAGGCCATCCCCTACCCCCAACAAGGACAACGGCAGCCAAGCAGCACCGTCAGGCGTGGATGGCGAGAGGTGGGGGCCGCAGTCAGCGCTGTGGGGCACACCCCCGCATGGGAGAACAGTGCAGGAAGAAGCTGCATGACCTCACAATGGCTGCGAAGCTAAGTACCCTGAGATTCGCCCTGGGCAAGCCCCCCCCCCCTTGCCCACGCTGAGGGAGGGGGGGGGGGGTTGGCCCGACGTTGCACCCGGGACACATGCGGATCCCCCCACCCTCCACAACCCCAGTGGGCAGCTGCCATGGCGTGGGTCGGAGTGTCCCCTCCTTGTGATAATGTTGCGTTAATAAGTGCGTCCTACCAATGTGCGTCTAACCCTGTGCTCCATCTCCGTTCTCCCCCCCCCCCCCCCCCCTCCCACAAGGGCAAGACATGCGCACAATGTCCAGGAGCGTGCAAGAACCGGAGGGGGTCGCCCCAGCGGCACCCCCTGACCGTCTACGAGCAGAGGGCACTGGACCTTGCCGGGGGAGGCGCCAGCCGAGAGGATGCGCCGTGCCAGGTCGGAGGCAAAGCTCCAAGTGAGAATCCACTGTAGGCATGCAGTCCGTCATCCCATCTCTGACCCAACAACCCCTCACACAGCACCGCCTGACACTGCACCACCCCACAGTCCACACCCTCACACCCCACCGCCTGACACTGCACCAACCCACAGTCCACACCCTCACACCCCACTGCCTGACACTGCACCACCCCACAGTCCACACCCTCCCCACCCCACCACCTGACACTGCACCACCCCCACAGTCCACACCCTCACTATCCCACCGCCTGACACTACACCACCCCACAGTCCACACCCTCACACCCCACAGCCTGACACTGCACCACCCCCACAGTCCACACCCTCACTACCCCACCACCTGACACTGCACCACCCCACAGTCCACACCCTCACACCCCACCGCCTGACACTGCACAACCCCCACAGTCCACACCCTCACACCCCACCGCCTGACACTGCACCAACCCACAGTCCACACCCCACTGCCTGACACTGCACCACCCCACAGTCCACACCCTCACACCCCACCGCCTGACACTGCACCAACCCACAGTCCACACCCCACTGCCTGACACTGCACCACCCCACAGTCCACACCCTAACTACACGCCCCCTCAACCCCTAACAAATGACCATGCAAGACTAACGAGACCTGCCTTAATGTGTTATCCAATGCCACACGAGCACCGCCGTGGGACTGCCAGTTCACCACGCCGCCGTACAGCTCGAACCTCGTCCGGCCGCAGTGCTGAACCGGTCAGATGAGAAGGACCACGGGCAGGAGGGCCACCCTCTGTGGCCGGCACACTGAGGCCTGACGCACAGAGGACAGACAGAGACATCAGGACGGACGATTATGACTCCGATGAAAGTGTTTCGGATGGGGAGGGGACAGCGACTCCGGACAGTGACGCACAGAGGACGTTGTGGCATTCGAGGCATGGGGGCACGGCACCTCACATTGGCCGTGGTCTAAATGCACCGGGCCACGGTTCCACACAGGAGACAGAGCTGGGGACAGATGAGGACCTAGCGGCCGCGGCACTGCTGTCACCCACACCCCCCAATATCGCGGATACACTCCCCTCGGTTGGGCAAGTTAGTGGCGAGGCCTCTGGTACACATACTGGTGTGCACCACACAGTCGAACCTGTACAGCAGGTGGAGAAGCCGAGGGCCTGGATGGTCGGAGGGCAGGCCAGGACAAGCACCCAGCTGCTGCCCTGACGGCTCCCACTTTCCTGGCCATTCCAGGTCCACCAACAGACCCGATGCAATTGGCACCCCAGGGACCAGACGATGGGATGGCGGCTGCCTTCCGGCAACTGCAGACGCAGCTGGAGGAGTCCATCCGCATCCACGAGCAGGGAGTGGTCCCGGTCATGGCTGCAACCCAGGCCGACACCGCACGGGTGGCGTCCACGATGGAGGCAATGGGGGAAACGGTTCCGGCCATGGGTCAGGTTCTTCAGGCAGTGGGGCTTAGTGTGCGTGCGTCATCCATGGCCCATGACAGGACTGCCCTCTCACAGGCAGCCATGCTCCAGAGCCACATGGACATTACCGGCGCGCTCCGGGCTCTGGCCCAGTCCCAGCAGGCCATCGCTGAGAGCATCGGCAGCCTTGTCCATGTGATGGACGGCGTCGCCCAAACCCAGTGGGAGGTAGCGCTGTCCCTGACAGGGATGTCGCACTCCCTCAGCTCCATAGCCGGCAACGTTCAGACCCTGGTCGATTCCACAGCGGCCCTCCAAGACTGGCAGCGCCAGGTGTCAGTGGTGCAACGGGGCGTGCCTCCACACGCACCGCTGTCCCTTAGAGAGACTCGAGGGACAACTGGCTCCCCGAGGGAGGAGCAGGTCCCGGTGCCTGTCCCTGTAGCCACAGCAAGGGAGGAACAGGAGCACTCACACTCCCCCCGTCCTGCCCCTGGTGTATCTGGTGGGCAGCGGGCAGAGGAGGGTGGCACCACACCATTCAGCACGCCCGCCGAGCAGGCTGGCCCATCCAGGCCGGGCCGCCCCAGGAAGCGCGCGCCGACGGGCTGCCAAGTCGAAGGGCAGGATTCTCAGCAGTCCGCCTCCAGTCCTGATGTACCGTCTGGGGGAACACCTAGACGTAGTGGTCGGGCACGTCAGGACAAAAAGTTAGGCACATAGTAAGTTGGCACGGGTGCAGGGAACAGATTAGTCATAGGGGCCTGGGCATGTGTGTTTCAATGTCACTATAAAAGTTGCTACTCCAACCCCCCATGCGCCAGTCCTATTTCCGGTGCCCGGGAGGTGGGGTGGGGTGGGGGTGGGGGAAGTGAGGGTGCCCGCTGACGGTGCTGGCAAGGGTGAGGCCGGGAGTGCACCCCACCCCAACACCAAACACACCTTGTCTTCAGTGCGACAGTGCCCGCTGCCCCACAAGGACATGTGATGGAGTGTCCCTGACGCATAGAGGGGACACCGAGGTGGTGGTGTTCAGATATGGCCATGAGTCAAACAGTCAGTTGCGATTTGTAGCTCACAGCTCATCCGTTTCTCATCATCCAGCATGGCAGTGTTCACACCCGCTTACAGAGGTAGCCGTTTACCAACAGTGACGAGGTGCCGCAGGTATAGTGTGGCGTGTGGGTGGTGCCGTGTCTGGTAGGGTTGTGCATTGGTGCGGGACTTGGGTGAGGGGGGGTGCTGGGTGTTGCCAGTGCGCGTGGTCAACGGTGCCAGTGCCCTGAACAACGATGCCCTCACCCCCAGTGAACAAACTGTGCGGTGATCAGCGCATCGCGTGCCCGCTGTCCCAATCGGTGCCGTTGTGCGGCGTCTCAGCCGTATCCCGCACCCCAATGATGTCTGTGCCCCTCCGCACTCCCACCCTCCCCCCCCCCCCCTCCTCTTCCCCCAACTTGTCCTCCTCTTCCTCCTCCTGATCAGTGTCGCTGACCTCTTCGGCCTCACGCGTGTCCTCCTCCTCCTCCATCAAATCGCCCCTCTGTTGGCCGATGTTGTGCAGCACGCAGCAAGCGACGACGATCCATCCGACCCTGTTGGGGTCGTATTGCAGGGCCCCCCTGATCGATCCAGGCACCTGAACCTCATTTGAGGAGGCCGGAGCACCTCTCAACAACAACCTTGGTTGCCTGGTGAGCGTGGTCCTCCGGGAACTTGATGAACTGTCCCGCGACTGCATAGAGGCCATCGGTTACTGCCCGGATGCACCGGTACACCGAGGTCTGACTGATTCCATACAGGTCCCCGCTCGGCGACTGGAAGGAGCCGGTCGCAAAGAAATTCAGGGCAACCGTTACCTTCACCCTCACTGGGAGGGCTTGTCCTCCCCCAGTTCCACATGGCTCCAGGTGCGCCAGCAGGTGGCATACATGTGCGACCGTCTCACGGCTCATCCAGAGTCTCCTCCTGCATGCGCCTCCGTCATGTCCTCGAACGAGAGGTGGTCCCGGTACACTCGGTCATGCATGGCACGCCTCTGCCGCCTTGGCACGACACTTGATCATGCTCATCCCCAGGTAACCCTTCAGGATCTGTGTCATCGCCCTGTTCTGGCTGGCGACGTGGGGGTCGTCCGCACCCTCCGCCTGCTTGTGGACTGGCCGGGCATTGTGGCCTGCAGCAGCAGCGCATGGCACGGGCCCTCCGCTGGCACTCTTTCTGCAGCACCCTCCATGATCCACCCTCCTCACACGCGACGCTTGGCCATCTGGATGGCTGCCGCTGCCGCCATGGCGGCGAACATCGACGGCTGCTGCAAAAACATCATGCATTTGAAAGGGGGAGGGTTGGTTTGGGAGGGAGAGGCAACGATGTTTGTTAGTAGGGCGCTTTGACACGCGGCAGCCAGGGCCCTTTGGATGAATGAGTGCCCATGCAGCCTGGACACTTTTCAATCAGACACGCACCGTTCCACTCGCCACGGTATCCGTTTCCCGCACCGCTGAACCCATTCCTCCCCCTCCCCCATCCCTCCCCCTCCCCACTCTCCCCACTGCCCCACTCCCTTCCCCACTATTCTCCTCCCTCCCTTCCCCACTTCCCCCACCCCCCCCCCCCAATTCCCCCCTTCCCCACTCTCCCGGACGGCGCGGCATGGGAGAATCGCCGCCTATTTGACCAACTGGCCTGTTTCTGGACTGTTAATAGCATATAAGGTTTTAAGTTATTGATATGCCTGCATTCCTTCAACTTAATCCTTTGAATGCTTTCAATTAGTTTTGTGGTTTTTGATGTTAGATTATGGAGTTTGTTGTCTGGATTAGATTCATACATTTATAAATATTGGTGCTGTATTTGCTCCTGTCCTTTTGTATATCATCAGTGCTGTCTGATAGTAATAATGAGCTATTAGTTTTCCTCAATCTCATTTAGCGCTTCAGGATACAAGCCAGTAGAGTTTGTTAGGTTAAAGGAACATACACTATCAAGTATTTAAGCCTCATACCCGGTGGAGTGTCGGTCGTATTGATCAATATCCCTGTTAAATGTGGATACCAAGATTGCAATTGTCCTCGAGTGTGCAGCGTTTGTTAACTGCGGTGCTCTCCCGATCAGAAAGGCGGGAACTGGAGGTGGTGGTGGCGTTGGATGCGGAGAAGACATTTGTTCGAATAGAGTGGAGTTATTTGTTTGTGGTGTTGGAGCGGTTTGGGATTGGGTCAAATTGTTATGTAAGGAACCGAAGGTGAGTGTTCGTATAAATGAGATGAATTCAGGATATTTTCAGCCGCATAGGGAAATGAGGCGGTCGTGTCCCATTCCCCCCTTTTGTTTGCACTGGTGATAGAGCCCTTGGCCATTGCGCTGAGGTGCTTTGATAAGTGGAGGGGGATAGTGAGGGGCAGGGGAAGGGGGTAGGGGAAGGGGGTAGGGCATAAGGTGCCCCTGTATGCCAATGTCCTTTTGTTGTATATTTCTAACCCAGTTCCCACGGTGGGAGATATAATGGGGCTATTTCGGGATATAAACTGAATTTGGAGAAGAGCGAGTGCTTTTTGGTTTCTTCTCCAGAACGGGAGCTGGCTTGGGGGGTTTTGTGTGGCGAATACTCACTTCAGGTACTTGGGGATGCAGGTGGCTCGAGACTGGGCCCGCCTCCGTTAATTAAACATTCAAGCCAGGTGGGTAGGGTGAAGTCCGATTTGTTGAGATGGGACAGCCTCCCCTTCCCATTGGCAGGCTGGTAAAAATGAATATCTTGCCGTGGTTTTTAAACTTATTTCAGTGTTTACCGGTCTTTTTGCCAAAGGCATTTTTTATGAGGGTGGAACGGTTGATTTTGTCGTTTGTCTGGGCAGATAAGGTAGCGAGGATTCGGAAGACGGAGCTTCAGAATTGGCGACAGTCAGGGGGTTTGGATGTTCCAAACCTGTTGTGTGACGATGAGGCGGCGAATGCTGAGAAGGTGCAGGGCTGGGGTAGGGAGCCGGAGGCAACGTGGGTGAGGGTGGGAGGCAGGCTCCTGTAGGGGATCGGGGTGGTGGGTGCTGACAACGTTTGCCTCTGGGAAATACTCGGATAGTCTGGTGGTGGTGGCCACGCTGAAGATATGGAGGCAATTTCGGCAGCACTTTAAGTTGAGGGCGGGTTTGAAGCAGATCCCGGGGATTCTCTGTCAGCTGATGCCAAAATCAGGGAAGGCGATTGGACAGAGAATCGGTTTTGACACTGAAATTGTGGCAGGCGCCGGGTTCCCGCCAAATCGTAATTCTCCGGTGCCTCGACATCGTTGTCAATGCAATCCACTCCGCAACGTACAGTGAACGCTGCTGGCATATCATTAGCGGGCCTGACCCAGAATTCTCCGGGGCCTCTGCAATGCTCCGCCTCCACCAGGGGGAATTCCCGATGGCGAGGTTCATTTCTGCGTTTAAAAATTGGGGAAAAGTTTCCTTGGCTGCTAAGGGAGATGGTAGGACATGCAGTGGCGCGACCATGGGCTGCCGGCTCTGATACTGGCTGGTGTGGGGGGATCCCTACTAGGGCTGGGGGAAGGGGCGTGATGGGGGGACAGGCCGTGTGGCCGGGGTGACCAACCTACGGGACTGGGGCCGTGTCCAGGTATGGACCGCCATTGCTGTGACCTGCAAGGCAGCCATCTTGCTGTGCACCCCACTGACCACCCACCTTGGTCTCTGGTTCTGCAGAGTGACACCGGCCATATGGGTGCCCCCACCCCCGCACCACAGCCTTCACCCCACCACCTCTCGGCCCACCCCCACCCCTGCACCCCCAACCCTGCACCCCACCTTCCTCCATACCACCCCACCCCAAATCGGCCACCCCTGTTGGCGAGGCATCACGTAGCCCACCCAACTGCAACTCCCACAGTAATACTTACAGGGGTGCGCTGGTCGGGGGCCATGGAGCTTATCACTGGCAAGGGCAGCACCAATCGATGGTACACCTGGTAGCAGGGATGGGTGCCATGGTGCCGGGTACCAATGGGGCAATAGATGCAGGAATGGGGGGGACATGCAAGGGCAGGGTCCACAGTGCCATCTGGAGCCACCATGTAGCCCGTTGGACCTGGTTGGGCACAATGGTACACACCATGCTAACATGTCGACCTTTCACCCGCTGCAGGCAATGGATATTGGAATTCAACCAGTAATGGTCAACTTACTGCTGGTTGCTGCAGCCCTGGGGGATGCACTGTGGCTGTCCAAGCTGGAGCTGCTCGAGTAGGAGGAAGTTGCAGCAGCGGGGTCTGCCCAGAGGAACAGGAGGCAGCTGCTGAGATTGGACAGCCAGCCGCCCAACAGGCCAAGGTGGACCGGCACCGCCTGTCATTCAAGGACCTCCTGGACCGGGCATACCATTGAAGACTCCGGCTGAGCAGGGGGACAGTACGACTTATCTGCCAGATGATGGCATACCTGGCACCGTGGGGGAATGGGGAAGGACACCGGATCCTGGTGGCCATCAAGGTGACAGACGCTCTGAACTTCTCTGCCACGGTGTCCTTCCAGGCGCCAAGTTGGGAACTGTCCAGGATCTCACCAAGCTCGGTTCACAGGAACATCTGCACTATCACCATATGCCTGTTCTGCACAATACATCCAGTCCATTGAGGACCGAGCCCACCAGGATGCTCGGGCGGTGGGGTTCACTGCCATCGCCAAGATGCCCTGGGTCCGGGGTGTGATCGATGGGATGCATATTGCCCTACGAGCACCTGCAGATGACAGGCTGTTCTTCACAAATCAAAAGGGGTTCCACTCGATGAACGTGCAGCGGGTGTGTGACCATCAGATGTGCATCATTCACATCTGCACCCGGTACCCGGGCAGTGTTCACGACACCTTCATCCTGACACACTCGATGGTTCCTGGCCTCTTCAAGGCGCACCCCCCGCTTGGGGGTTGGCTCCTGGGTGACAGGGGTTGTCCATTGCTGTTGTGGCTAATGACACCTATCCAGAGGCCACAGACCTGCTACAACGCCGCCCATGCAGCGATCAGGAGCGTGATCGAATAGTGCCTCAGCATCCTGAAGATGCTGTTCAGGTGCCTGGACTGGTCTGGAGGGACCCTCCAGTATGATGCTGAGAGGGTCGCCCACCTCGTGGTGCCCTGCTGCATCCTCCACAACATCGCGCAGCAGAGGAGCGATGTGCTGGAGGAGGAGGATGAACACCAGACCTTGTCTGACGAGGAGGATGCAGGGGTGGGTGAGGATGGGCAGGACATGGAGCCCGAGCAGGCACGGTAGGCCGCACAAATTGTGTGCCTGGGCCAACATGCACACGACGCTCTAATCACCTGCAGGTTCACCAACTAGGGGAGGGACTGGCCAGAGGCATGGACACTGCATCCCTCCCCTGGCCGCTCCCCCCCACACCCTCCAGCCACTCCTCGCTTGCAACCCCTTCACGATGCCTACCTGCCTCACCATGGGGTGCTGGTCCATCAACACACATGCTAACACCACATTTAAAACTTAAAATATTGATTGGACAAACAAAACCAGCAAGGGTAGCTTAGGAAAAGAATTTGTGGGGTGCATCAGGGTTACTTTATGGATTGTTGTGGAACCTAACCCGGAAGGGGCTATTTTAGATTTGGTTTTGTGTAATGAAGAAGGATTAATAAGGATCTTAATAAGGATTAAGAAGTGTATTAGCATAGATCTTGTGCTTAAGGATGCCTGGGGGTAGTGACCACAATATGATAGAATTTCAGACACAGTTTGAAGGTGAATGCTATTGCATTGTCTTCAACTTAAAATAAGGGCAATTATAATGCTGTGAGGGAGGAGTTGTCTAAGGTGAACTGGGTAAACAAGCTAAGATACAAGTCAGTGGAGGAGCAGTGGCAGATATTCAGATAGCTGGCCCATGGTGTTCAACAGTTTATCCTCAAAAGAGGGATTCCAAGAGAAAGAGGCAAAATCCATGGTTAACAAAGTAGGTCAATAATAATGTTAAATTGAAAAGCAGGATATACAAATTGGCAAGGGAAAGTGGTAAAACAGAGGATTCAGAAGTTTTTAGGATCCAGCAGCTAAAGACTAAAAAGCTCAGAAGAAGGGAGAAAATTAATTGTGAGAGAAAAGTTGCATGCATTATAAAACCAAACAGTAAGAGTTTCTATGGATATATAAACAGGAAACGGGCGGCTAAGATAAAGTGGGATCATTACTGAACAAGACTGGTGAATTAATAACAGTGAGCAAAGAAATGGTGGATATGCTAAATAAAGTTTTTGGATCGGTCTTCACCATGGAAGACATTGCAAATATCCCCAAGGTATCAGATGGCTGATTTCAAATAACATTGTAGAATTTACAAAAATCCCAAGACATGGATTAGAGAAACTCAAGGGGCTAAAGGTGGGCAAGTCACCAGGAACCGATGAATTGTACGCTAGGGTTTTAATGGAAGTAGCTGCAGAGATAGTGAATTCATTGGTTGAAATTATTTGTAACGCACTAAATTCCGGAAAGGTACTGGACGATTGGAAAACAGCCAATATGACTCTCGTGTTCAAAAAGGGAGAAAGGCAGGCAGCAGAGAACTATTGGCTAGTTAATTTAACATCTATTATTGGCAAGAAGCTGGAGTCAATAATTAAAGAGGAAATAGCTAATCGTTTAGGAAAGTTGAATAAAATCAAACCTAGTCAACATGGTTTTATAAAAGGTAAATCATGTTTGACAAATTTGGAGAGTAGATAGAGGCAAACCTGTAGATGTTGTGTATTTAGATTTCCAAATTGCATTTGATAAGCTGCTGCATAAAAGGCTGGTGCATATAGTAAACACCTATGGGATTGGAGGAAATGTATTAGCATGGATTGAAAACTGGCTGTTCAATAGAAAACAGAGGATAGGATTAACCAGCTGTTCTCGCCAGCGGGACATTCCGGTCCCATGCCGGTGCATGGGTTTCCCGGCGACACGGGGTGCTGTCAATGGGAAATCCTGCTGACAATGGCGGGACCGGTAGATCCCACTGGCGGGCCGCCTCTGCCGCTAAAAAACACGCGGCGGTCTGGTGGGAAAATCCCGCCCATAGAGTTGGAACAAATGGATCCTTTTCAGAGTGGAAAAATGTAACTAGTGGAATACCGCAGGGACCAGTACTTGGCCCACAATTGTTCACGATTTACATTAATGACCTGGAGGAAGGAACAGAATGTAAGGTTTCCAAATTATGAAAATAGGTGTAAGAGCATGTTGTGATGAGGATACTCTGATTCTGCAACAGGATATGGATAGATTGGATGACTGGGCGAGAACCTGGAAAATGGAGTTTAATGTGGGGAACTGGGAGGTCAGGCACTTCAGTAGAAGGAATCAAAAGGCAGATTACTATCTAAATGTAGAGAGATTGGAGGTGAGTGAAGTTCAGAGGGATCTAAGTGTTTGAGCACATGAATCACAAAAAGCTAGCAGGCAAGTCCAACAAGTAGTTAAGAAGGCAAACAGCATTTGTGCCTTTATTGCAAAGGAGTTGGTTTAAAAATAGGAAGCTTTGCAATTGTACAGGGTATAGGTGAGGCCTCACCTGGAATACTGCATACAGCTTTGATCCCCTCACCTAAAAATGGATATAGTAACATTGGAGGAAGTCTAAAGGAGATTCACCAGGTTAATTCCTCGGGTGAGAGGGTTGTCCTACCAAGAGAGGCTAAATAGTTCGGCCTGTATTCCGTAGAGTTTAGAAGAGTGAGGAGTGACCTTATTCAGACATGAATAAGGGGGCTTGGAAGGTAGATGGTGAGATGTTTTCACTATTGGGAGAGTCTCGAACAAGGGGGCATAACTACAAGATAAAGCGTCATCATTTAAAACTGAGGTGTGTAGAAATTTTTTCCCGCAGAGGATGGTGAATCTCTGGATTCCTCTGTCCCACAGGGTGTTGGAGGCTGGATCATTTGAAGTATTTAAAGTGGAGATGGATTAATATTTGGTAGATCAAGGAATAGAGGGCTATGGGGAAATGGCACAGGTAAGGAGTTGGGGCTGGCACAGATCAGCCATGATCGTATTGAATGGCGGGGCAGGCTTGAAGGGCCTGGTGGCCCCTAATTCTTCCATTCTGCATGATCCCATTTTCAATTGCATCACCAAACTTTCTTTTAGAAATCTACTGCCTTTGAAGAACTCCTTTAATATTGTAAATCTGAAAAATTGTGTTAATCCTTGTGTGAATTTCTCACTCAACCCTGAAGTTGATATTTTACAATTTCTTGTCTTTTGATCTCGACTCTCAGTATTTAAGGCACCTGGTTTTCTAATAACATTTCAATAATATTCATCTTTCTCTTTCATTTGTGGAAAGAGTTGGCCATCTCACTATCAGTTCTGAAGCTCATTTGTAGAATTAATTCAAATAGAGCAGTCCAATTGGTTGCTGAAAATTGATGAAAATATCAAAGTGTAAGGACATGCACTATTGAAGCAAGCATTCTCCATTTAACTCTAAACTAAATGACAAGGGTATAATAGTGGATTGATTCCACACTGAACTTGGATAGTTGCAGTGTGCAGCTACTGTGTCATGCTTAAATTCAACTCTATACCAACATGGAGTAACCTAATCACAAATAGTTAGAAATAAACGACGAGGGTATAATAGTGGATTGATTCCAAACTGAACTTGGATAGTTGCAGTGTGCAGCTACTGAAAAAATGAAATGAAATGAAAATGAAAATGAAAATGAAAATGAAATGAAAATCGCTTATTGTCACGAGTAGGCTTCAATGAAGTTACTGTGAAAAGCCCCTAGTCGCCACATTCCGGCGCCTGTCCGGGGAGGCTGGTACGGGAATCGAACTGTGCTGCTGGCCTGCTTGGTCTGCTTTAAAAGCCAGCGATTTAGCTCGGTGAGATAAACCAGCCCCTGAGTAACACAGCTACTGTGTCATGCTTAAATTCAACTCTATACCAACACGAAGTAACCTAATCACAAATAGTTAGAAGTAAAACGCACAAAATACCTGAAGTGGTGTTTGACGACAGCGTATGATCTTCTATTGCCAAAGATTTTAACTCCAGATTAAGCTTTCAACATGTAATGATCTCAACAACAACTTGCACTTATATAGCTCTTTTAACATAGAGTCATGTTCCAACTTGGATTGTAAAGGCATATGGCAAAGATTGTGTGGTTTAGGGAGCAAATGCCAGAGAATAAAACCCAGGCAGCTGGAGGTATGGCTGCAAATGGTGTAAAAGCAGTTGCTGTATAAAGGGGCTGGTTTAGCACACAGGGCTAAATTGCTGGCTTTTAAAGCAGACCAAGGCAGGCCAGCGGCATGGTTCAATTCCCCGAACAGGTGCCGGAATGTGGCGACTAAGGGCTTTCACAGTAACTTCATTTGAAGCCTACTTGTGACAATAAGCAATTTTCATTTCAGTGGTTGCACAAGGAGACACAGTCAGAACGGAAATTATGGGGGGCAAGGTATATTGGGAAGAGGCAAGATTGTAGAGAAATTTTAACTGAAGGGTAAAGATTTTAAATTTGGGAGACTGGACAGTGAGAACAGAGATAACAGTATGGACAGAATGGGAGTAACTGAAATTTACAGAAGGTTAAGATTGGGCGGAATGAATTAAAATAAGTTGAGTCATGAGGGGACAAAGCTACAGATGGGTTTCAGTCGCAGATGGTGTGAAGTAAATGTAGAGGCATGTGATGGCAAGCAGGGTAGCACAGTGGGTTGCACTGTTGCTTCACAGCTCCAGGGTCCTGGGTTCCCGGCTTGGGTCACTGTCTGTTTGGAGTCTGCACGTTCTCCCCGTGTCTGCATGGGTTTCCTCCGGGTGCTCCGGTTTCCTCCCACAAGTCCCGAAAGACATGCTGTTAGGTAATTTGGACATTCTGAATTCTCCCTCCGTGTACCCGAACAGGCGCTGGAGTGTGGCGACTGGGGGCTTTTCACAGTAACTTCATTGCAGTGTTAATGTAAGCCTTCTTGTGACAATAAAGATTACTTTAAAACTCTAAACTTTACAAGGATGGAAATGGGCAATCTTTCTGATGGAGCAAATAGACGGCCACAAGCACAATTCAAGAGTTGAACAAGATAAATTGTGAGCAGTCTGGTATAAACCGAGACAGAAGCCAAGTAAGGGAATCGATACTGTGCTAAATGTATAGACTGACAGGGCCAGAAGCAACAGATTTAGCCTTCCCAATGTTCAGTTGAAGGAAATAGCAGCTCTTCCATGACTGAGTCTCGGACAAGCAACTTGACAACACTTGGGCAATAAAAGTGAGAGTTTGAATCTGAAGTGGAGAGAGGAAAAGGGAGAGTGGGAAACAGAAAATGTCCAGAAAAAGTAGAGTAAATGGATGAAAAGAGAAAGAAGAGATCTAAAGGTTGGAGAAAGAAGAAGGGAATAGAAAAAGAAGAAAGAAGAAAAAAAAGGTCTTACTAACTATAATGTATAAATTTCATATTAAGTTATCAATATGTTTTAAAGTTGCTAATTACAAATAAAACATAAGCCATTACTTCTCTTGAGATTTGAATTTTAAAATTCTGTGTACTGCTTCCCACTCCAGCGGTGTTGCAAATTAAGGTACATTGAATATTATATTTGATCAAGACCCAATTGAAGTCAATAATTAGCATTTTAGAAGCAAACGTGTAACAACTAATCCCTCACCTGGTGATAGGGTTCTTGAACCAATACCACCATGGATACCATACTTGATTAGAAGGTATATTGGGCCATAAATAATTATCCTTACAAGAATGCTCTCCCTATACCACCACCTCAATTTACAGCTACCCTTGTCCTATCACTGGCATTAGTCATTTGCCAGCTGCTACTTTAAGCCTATGTGTTAAGAAGTCTTTCAGGCCTTTTCTCTTACTCCAAGCAGAACATATACATTGAAAAATAGTTTATAATCATGGTACTATCAATCAATTCCTAATGCTAAACCTCACCTTAATATCTTTAATTTTCCAGATGAACATAAATTTAGTCCACTTGACATGTCAATGGGGCAGAGATGTGCAGGATTTGCCATGCTAAAAAATTGCTACTTAGTGTCCAGGGATGTACAGGTTAGGTGGGGTGACGGGCTACGGTGGTGGAGTGGACCAAGGGAGGGCACTCTTTCAGAGGGTCAGTGCAGACTCGATGGGCCGAATGGCATTGTTCTGCATTGTAGGAATTTTATGGGTAGATCTTACAAGGGTAGCAATCACTGCCGGCGTGCCACTCTGCTCAGATTTGGGCTTCCAGCCCACTAATCACATTCAGATGAATGCATATGAGCTGTTTGGATGTTCCCGGCAGGGCGGGGCAGAAAGCCCGCTATGGCCGGCAGGGCGGGACTGGGATGGGTCTGCTGCCCAGCGCCAATCCCATTTTTGGGCCGAAGCGGGATTCTCCACCTGATCAGGATTGCCGATTTCAGCGGGAAGGAGCAGAGATTTGTCTCCACAATGTGGTAGGGCTATTTTACACACTCAGCTTGGACTTAAATCCAAAATGCTCTTTCAACCTCTTTCAAAAAAGCAACACTAGTCCAAAGTGAATAATGCATTAAGAAGAAAAAGTATATTGTTCAAGTTGTTCTTTGAATGAAGGGGTTTTCAAACTACCAATGTTACAATTCTAATCTCTTACAGAACATTTCACTATTTGGTTAAATACTGAAGTGTTATGATTGTGACTTTTTTTTGTCCTTTTCATGACTTCAGGAAAGGACACATGATGATAAAAGAAAGTTAGAGAAGCAAAAGACCGCAGGTGCCAGAAATCTGAAATAAAACCGGAAAGAAAGCTCAGCAGGTCAGGCAGCATCTGTGGTAATGTTAATGTTTCCAGTAGGCATTTCAATATTTTCATTCTTTTGGGGTTATCTAGGTTGATAATAATGATGAGGCTAACAATGCTCATTGTTATTACTGAGTATATAGGACAGCAACTTCCAGCACAGAAACATTCAAATGTGAAATCCAGAAGTTGTTAAGGAAATATTGCTCCTCTCCAGGCTTTTCTGTAGCAGTCCTCGACTATGGACTGTACACTGAAATCAAGGCAATGGAGTGAGACCGCCATGCTTACCCAATAGTTATCCACTAAAGTGGCAGTATAAGTTAGGAATGATGCATTCAGGAGTAAGACAATTTTATCAATATGAGAATTATTGCCAACCAACCTCGCTGGTCCAGAAAATGTAATTTTATCTGTGTGGGATCCCAACCCTTCAGAAATTAATTGGTGTTGAGATTTTGTTCAATCATTTATTTTACTATTACCGCCTGTGTCTTTTATTGCCCTGTTAATCCCATCTATACTTGCCATTCTTTATTTCACTCTCCATCCAGTAGAAATTACACCCAGTTTGACTTCCTTTCTATACGTGAGGAGATACATCTCGTCAGCATCCTCACCCAACAAGCCATCAATATGATCTGCATTCAATAAACACATCTCCAATAAGATGAAACCAGGATGAACATGATAGACGATTTCAGCCCGATATGTCACAGTGCGCACCCCAAGCATGGTCATGCCACATTTGTCAAAGTTGGTGCCTTCCAGATAGCAAATGCCCATAAGTCCCCTCGTGCTAGTGCGCACCAGGAGGTCCTTCAATCCTATCACACCCTACCACACATCCAAGGCGGAGACCTTATTAGCCACCGTACCAACATGAGCCACAAAGAGGTTAGTGCAGATGGGGAAACTCATAGCTCTCATCCATGATCCCAAACAGCCTGGAACCTTTCACTTCGCCAGATGATGATGTGACTACCCTCCAGATTTATATGGAGTCATCTCAATACACAGTAATCCATTCCCTGCATCATGTCAAACCCTGTCAAACCTTCCACACAGCCAGCACAGAGCATTTTTGATTCATATTGGACTTCAACGACCAATCATCACCAGCTCAAGAAGAAGTAATAAAACTTACAAAATGCCAACTGGGAGGACACCAGCATATTGGATGAAGTGTTACAATGATACCATCCCAACATATTCCCACAGAGTGAGTATACAGTTACTCCTGTAGATCCATCTACAAAGCAGTCACCAGAACCATCCCAAGGGGATACCACCCTGTCTATATACCTTGCCTGGAAAAGGGGTCTGCTTCCCTAATCCAAAAATATTCCTTTGGTGAGCCAACGTGACAGCTTATCCAATTGAATCCCTGGACTGTGCTCTCTGGGCCAGATGGGAATAGACAACACATAAACTGGACTTGACCTGCTCAAGTTGAAAATGTTAGAGAGTCCTACGCCACCTTGGAGCAGACCAGTGACCATTAACTCAAGCCATCCATCAGTAATTGCCAATCAGGTAGCGAGCAATCTCCTTCACCGTTTCTGGCCAAGGTATCTTTTGTGAGGGCCACGAAGAATCCAGCACGAGTCTTCAGGATACAAAGAAATAACATTTATTTACAATAACATATATATACACAACAGCAGCAACTTCCCTTGCAGCTAACTCCTCTCTCTCTGCTGGTTCCAAACTGGCCAGCTTTATTTATGCAGGGAGTCTGCTAATGATTTCTCCGCCCCCCTCATTGGGGAAACTCATACTCCCATAGGATTGTGAGATTGTCATTAGTACCCAGCCAGTGGTAAGCAGGCAGGTTATAACATCCCCCCCCCCCAAAGTCCAAGGAATCCACCGAAGACCCTGGCGAAGGAGGGCGTCTGACTCGTTTTGCCGCAGGCCGGACCCCATTTGCACATGGCGCTGGATCGGGCGGCGTGTAACAAGATGGGGACAGGCGCTTCCATGATGAACGACGCAACGGTTGTCCATCCACGACCCGTGGGCCCGAGGATTCCCCCTCTGAGGTGTCTTGTGTTTCCATCTCGGAGTCAGAGTCTGCTGTCTCCGTCATCTCGGCGTCTTCATCTCCACGCGGTTCTGTCACGACCTGCGCAGGCTTTGAGTGAGGCACCAGAGGAAGATTGTGAGGAATACTTTCCATTGTGTCTGGTCTCTGCGGCTGTAGAAATGAGCTCCTGGGGCGGGGAATCTTTGGAAGTGATAGTCTTCTGGATCGAACACGGTCTACATGTTTGCGCTGGACACAACCCTGGACTTGCACCTAGTAAGAGATAGGGCCCGTTTGGCGAAAGGTTACACCAGGGTCCCACTGGGCACCTCCAGCAAAATTCCGAATGAACACTGGGTCACCGGGCGTAAACTGCCAAATTGGCTGATGCCGAGAAAAACCATGTCCCTGCCTTTCTTGTGTGCGGTGTACTTTTGCGCCAATGTCCGGGAAAACCATGCTAAGACGGGTGCGAAGTCTTCGGCCCATTAGGAGTTCTGCGGGAGCTACCCCAGTCACCCCATGGGGGGTGGTCCTATGTGAAAACAAAAACCGAGCCAGTCTCGTGTCCATCGACCCAGAAGACTGCTTCTTTAGGCCTCGTTTGAATGTCTGCACTGCGCCAACCCATTTGAAGCCGGGTGGTAAGGGGCAGTGCGGATATGGCGTATGCCGTTCATCTTCATGAACCTTGCAAACTCCTCACTTGTGAAAGGAGTGCCATTGTCCGTGATCAGCACCTCGGGGAGGCCATGCGTTACGAAAGACAAACGCATCTTCTTGATTGTTGTGCAGGATGTTGTGCCTCCCATCTTATGCACCTCTAGCCATTTAGACTGGGCGTCGATCAATAGCTGGAACATGGATCCTTGAAAAGGGACGGCAAAATCCGCATGCAAGCGCGCCCAAGGCCGCCCTGGCCATTCCCAGTGATGTAGGGGCGCGGCCGGCGGAAGCTTCTGATGCTCCTGGCAAATGGAGCAGTTTTGGGCCACCTTCTCAATGTAGGTGTCGAGGCCTGGCCACCAGACGTAACTCCAGGCCAACATTTTCATTTTGGTCACACCTGGATGCCTATTGTGCAAGTCTCTCAGTATCAGCTCCTGTCCTTTTTCCAGGACAATCACACACGTCCCCCACAAAAGGATGCCGTCTTCCACGCTGAATTCGGACAGCTTGGAGGAAAATGCCCGCAACTCGCCTGGGAGCTGTCTATGCTGCCCACCATACAGGACTATGTGCCGAACCTTTGAGAGAACTGGCTCCGTCTGGGTCCACTCACGGATTTGTGATGCTGAGACAGGCAAGGTGTCCATAAAATTTAGGGTTGCAACCACCTCACCGGTCATGGGGGTCGACATGGGGCCAGTCGATAAAGGCAATCGGCTCAGTGCGTCAGCATTCCCTATCTGGGTTCCTGGTTTGTGCTCCAGAGAATACTCGTATGCAGCGAGCAACAAAACCCAGTGCTGGATCCGTGCAGAAGCAATGGGCAGTATTGGCTTATCCTCTCTGAAAAGTCCCAGCAGAGGCTTATGATCAGTCACGATAGTGAAGTGGCGGCCAAATACGTACTGGTGGAAACGTTTCGCCACAAAGACCACTGCCAGGCCCTCCTTCTCGATCTGCGCGTACTTTTATTCCGCTGCAGTCAGTGTGCGGGAGGCGAAAGCTATCAGCCGCTCGGCCCGTTCTCCACCTTGTGGGACAGGACGGCCCCAATACCATACGGGGATGCATCACATATGACGAGCAAAGGCTTTCCAAGATCATAGTGGGGTAGTAACCCAGACGACGACAATTGTTGTTTTACCTGCCGGAAAGCGGTTTCTTGCGGCTGACCCCAAACCCAGGTGTGATTCTTCTTTAGCAGAAGGTGCAACGGGGCCAGCGTAGTTGCCAGATTGGGGAGGAACTTTCCGTAATAGTTTATGAGGCCGAGAAACGAACGAAGATGCGAAGTGTCAGTCGGGGTGGGGGCCTGTTGAATCACGCGCACCTTCTCTGCGACGGGGTGCAAACCTTCGCGGTCCACCCGATAACCCAGGTAGACTACTTCCTTCGCCTGAAAAATGCACTTTGTGCGACGTAAACAAACTCCAGCCTCCGAAAAGCGTCGAAGGACCGCCTTCAAATTTTCCAGATGTTCCTGCTCCGACGTCCCTGTGATCAAAACGTCATCCAAATAGACAGCAACATGCGGTAAACCTCTCAAAATGCCCTCCATAACGCGTTGAAAAATAGCGCAGGCAGAGGATACTCCAAAGGGCATACGTGTATATTTATACAGGCCCCATTACATATGGCCCCGGTGTGTATTAATCATTACATATGGCCGGGAGGCAGGGTCCAGCTCCAACTGTAGGTAGGTGTGACTCACATCTAATTTTGTGAACGAGAGTCCGCCTGCAAGCTTTGCGTAGAGATCCTCTATGCGAGGCATTGGGTATCGGTCGAGTCGGGAAGCCGTATTCACTGTAAGTTTATAGTCACCGGAAAAGAGAACTGTGGCATCTGGCTTCATTACAGGTAGAATTGGTGCTGCTCAGTCAGCGAAACGGACGGGCCTGATGATACCCAAAGTCTCCAAATGCGTGAGCTCCCCTTCTACCTTCTCGAGCAAGGCGTAAGGCACCGGGCGCGCCCGGAAATAGCACGGCGTGGCTCCTGGTTTGACTTGGATACGGGCTACAGCCTCTTTTATTTTCCCAAAACTGGGCTGGAATACATTTGGGTATCATCCTAGCACCTCAGTCAACCCTCCAGAAACTGTTTGGAGGATGTACTGCCACTGCAATCACAAATGGCGCAACCAGTCCCGACCCAACAGGTTGGGCCCATGGCCGCGCACCACGATAAGTGGGAAACGCCCCTCCTGGCATCCGTAAACAACAGGGGTCATCGTAGTTCCTGCAATGTCCAATGGTTCCCCCGTGTAGGTGGCCAACCTGGCCTGTGTGTCGGTTGATGTAAGGGTCCGTATACCCTGCTTGATGCGATCGAATGTCCTCTGGGTGATCACGGAGACCGCTGCGCCAGTGTCCAACTCCATCTCAAGCGGGTGACCATTGACCCGTACTGTCACTTTAATGGGGGTCACACGGGGAGCTGCCACACAATGCAGCTGCAGGCAGTCATCCTCCGTCACCACGTCCTCGGGAGTAGTCGCCGCAGGTTATTCCAAATGAAAGGTACGGGCCCTGGGCTGCCCCAGTTTCGGTCGGAACGACGGCGCCTCTGGCGCCCCCAAGACCGGCGTCCGCGACGGGGTCGGTCCCTACAAGTCTGACACGGATATGGCTCCTCATCCATTGGTTCTGGAGAAGGCTCCCTTCGGGGAGGAATGTCTGACAGCCACTTGCGTCGATCCGGACGTCGCTTCGCCCAACGGTACCGCAGGGGTGCAGGGGGACACTTTTGGACAGAAGGGGTTGCGGCCCAAGGCATTCACCTCCATTCCCTGGAGCTCCTGCGCTCCTCGTTCTGCGCTCTCTCGGGACAATACTATTTTAATGGCCTGTTGAAAAGTCAATGTTAGCTCGGCTAACAACTTTCTCTGGGTGGCCGCATTGTTAATACCGCAAACCAAATGGTCGCATAACATTTCTGATAAGGTCTCACCATAGTCACAGTACTCCGCAATCCTGCATAGCCTGGATAGAAAGTCGGTAAGGGATTCTCCTGGGGTCCTCTCAGCGGTATTAAACCGGTAACGTTGGACTATCGTGGATGGGGTTGGGTTAAAATGTTGCCCCACTAAGTTCACAAGTCATCAACCGTTTTGGTGTCCGGCGCAGCTGGGTACGTAAGGCTCCTAATCACCCCAAACGTATGCGGGCCGCAGGCAGTGAGCAATATGATCACCTGGCGCTCGTTTTCGGTGATATTGTTTGCCCGGAAATAGTAATACATCCGTTGTGCGTACTGGTTCCAGCTTTCCAGCGCAGCATCAAAAACATCCAAACGTCCATACAGAGGCATGGTGTGATAGAAAATCAACTTCCAACCTGTATCCAACAAAAATCCAGGGAGGTGGCTTCAGCAGTGTAGACAGCTAGTCACTTTAACCCTCGTCGCCAGTTTTGTGAGGGCCACGAAGAATCCAGCACGAGTCTTCAGGATACAAAGAAATAACATTTATTTACAGTGACATATATATACACAACAGCAGCAACTTCCCTTGCAGCTCACTCCTCTCTCTCTGCTGGTTCCAAACTGGCCAGCTTTATTTATGCAGGGAGTCTGCTAATGATTGCTCCGCCCCCCTCATTGGGGAAGCTCATACTCCCACAGGATTGTGGGATTGTCATTAGTCCCTAACCAATGGTAAGCAGGCAGGTTATAACAGTATCCACACAACATCAGTGAGGTCACCTAGACCATCTGGGCTGCAGCTATGGTGCGGTCCAATCAATGATTCACATTGTCAGGAAGCGTCAGCGGACTTGTGAACTTAAATAACTCAATCTAACCACCAATAAGGCTATTGCTTAGCTCTGTGACTATGCACGCACTAATTAAATAAACACTTTCTGTTTTAGACTTTGGGCTGGATTCTGTGCCCCGCGACAATCAGCTGGAGAAACAGCATCCAGGCAAAATTGAGGTTCACGCAGGGCTCCGAAACGACTGCTATGCTCCAACACCAGATTCTCCAGGCCCCTGTGATTCTACGATCCTCTGTGCCAGAATCACACGGGTAGGGATTACTACAGGTATCATCAAACATGAAGGTGGTGGCCCGCATGGTGGGCCAAGGGCGTAACTCCTCAAGGAAGTTGCCTCCAAAGTCCATCCGAGGACCACTCTCCACCCCCCACAATGCACAACCTGCCCATCACTCCCCTACCAGACCCCCACTGTTCCCCCATACCTAGACCCCCGAAAGAGGGAGACCCCCATGGACCCTAAATAAAGAGACCCCACACAAATTCCTCAGAAAAGAGACCCCTGTCAGGAAGCTAAAAAAATTACTGTTCTAACACTCACCTGGGCATGCAGCTGCTGGCTCAGATAGAGGAAGCACGAGTTGTCAATTCCTGGAAAGAGTAAACTAGTGACCTTTGTTTAAACCCTCAGGTTCTTTAGCTGCAAGCCATTCATTTATTTCTCATAGTGGACTGTGACTGACAGCTTCCACAAACCAGATATGAGCCTTGCTTCATTCATCAGTTGCAACCACAATATTTACAAACATCAACCACATCAAAGAGAGTTAAGTGCTGTCAATTGCCAGCTCAGCACTTCAGATCACTCAAGCGTGAAGGGGCGTGATTGGAATGTAATGAACTCTGTTTGATGTGCTTGATGTTTATGAACATTGTGGGGTGGGTCGGTTCATCCCCATTCTTGGGGGAAGGGGCCACACAGAAAACCTGGAGTGGGAGGCTGCTTTGCGATGCGGGGAGGGGTGATTTGCGATTGGGGGGGGTGGAGAAGGGATTTGCGGTACAGGGGGGTGGATTTGCAGTGTGGCGGGGTGGGGATAGAGTAGCTGTGGGACTTTGCTAACCGGCCTCCAGATCAAATGGTGACCCGATAGCAGGATTCCCTCAGGAATTCCTCATATTCCTCACCATGTATAATCAGTAGTAATTTTCCTCCAGTGGGAGAACATAGGGTGGGATTCTCCGCCCAGCGATGCCAGAAGCATGAATCACAATCGGGCGGAGAACCACGTGTCAGCCGAAAAGCAAGGTCAAGGCCAGGTGCCCAATGGAATAGCACACTCCGCTGCATTGATAGCAGCGTGAATGCGGTGCATGCCGCGCACTGGCGGCATGAATATTGTAGAGTAATGTGTATTAGCATATCATAGAACATAGAACATAGAACAGTACAGCACAGAACAGGCCCTTCGGCCTTCGATGTTGTGCCGACCAATGATCACCCTATTCACCCACGTATCCAGCCTATTCCCGTAACCCAAGAACACCCCCCCTTAACCTTACTTTTTAGGACACTACGGGCAATTTATCATGGCCAATCCACCTAACCCGCACATCTTTGGACTGTGGGAGGAAACTGGAGCACCCGGAGGAAACCCACGCACACACGGGGAGGACGTGCAGACTCCGCACAGACAGTGACCCAGCCGGGAATCGAACCTGGGACCCTGGAGCTGTGAAGCATTTATGCTAACCACCATGCTACCGCACTGCCGAATGGGACAATCTGGTACTCTCCACCCTCCCGCCATACTCCCCCTCTGTATTGACCAGGTGGAAGTGACGACGGCATGGTTCACTTGTGGTATTTAAAATCAGGAAGCAGGCACCATAGCCGATGAGGGAGAATGAGGAGGTAAGCCAAGTTACCAAAGGTGCAATAGTGGGCTGCCAGTTTTGCCGCTGGCTGGGGGGCATTTGCCAGGGCCATGTGTCGTGGCAAAGTCTCAGGGGGAACAGGTGGAAATGGGGATGGGAATAGGCTGGGAGGCAGTGGGGGTGGGCGGGGAGAGACATGCGGGGCCTGCCTCAGAGGAGCAGGAGCCAGCGGTGACGATCCCGATGCCGGCTACCCAGCAGGTCGAGGAGGTATGACACAGATCGCATCAGGCCGTGTATACTGGCAGTGCCTGTTGTACGAGACCCTGCCAGGTTGAGAGTGACGCTGATCACTGTGGCTGAGTAGGGAGACCGTGAGACATCTGTGCTGGACCATGGCGCATCTTGAGTCATGGGGGTATTGGGGATGATACCCGACCCCAGTAGTCGTCAAGGTGATAGTCGTCCTGAACTTTTATGACACAGGATCCTCCAGACACCCACTGGGGACCTGTCTGGGATCTCACAGAGGTCGGTACACAAATGCATCTGCATCATTATGGAAGCCCTGTATGCCTGGGCGCGCAATACCTGGTTATGGACCAAGCCCATCAGGTTGCCCAGGCAGCGGGATTCACCGCCATCGCTGTGATGGCCCAGGTCCAGAGGGTGATCGACGAGACGTATGTCCCCCTACGCGCACCACCGCATGAAGGGGCGTCCTTTATGAACAGAAAGACGAGCTACTCGCTGAACATGTAGTTGGTGTGTGACTACCAGCTGCACATCGTGCATGTCTGTGCCCGATACTGTGCCCTTCATCCTGGCACACTCTATGATGCCCGACACATTCGAGGCGTCCCCTGGGCGAGGGGTTGGCTTCTGGGGGACAGGGGTTATCAGCTGCGTTTGTGGCTAATGATGCCTATCTGGAGCCCACAGACCAAAGCAGAGAACCGGTACTACAATGCTCATGGTGCGACCAAAATGCGGTTCAGATGCCTGGACCGCTTTGGTGGAATCCTCCAGTACAACCCGAGGAGGGCGTTCCACATTGGCGTAGCCTTCTGAGTTCTTCACATCGTGCATAGAGCGGCGACATGCTGGAGGAGCAGGGTGAACACCAGGCCTCGTCCGACGAGGAGGATGCAGAGGATGGGCAGGATAGGCAGGACTAGGGGCCCGGGCAGCCAACGCAGGGTCTATAACGTGTGTGCCAGGGCTGCCACGCAGGAGACAATCTGATCGTCTCCAGGTTCACTGACTAGGGAGCCTAGCCACAGGCAGCTCGAATGTCCCATCTCACCCCCCACACATCACGCCCCCTCCCCCATTCCCAGCACCTGTACTGCCCTCCGTGCTTCACACCTGCTTCACTACATGGTGCAGGCCCTGGGTTGAGAGTGTCAGTGGGGCAGGTCCATGGGTTGGAGGATGATGACAACCCGCTCCGCGATGAGCAGCTCTGGTGCTCATTACCGTTTGATGAGGGCTGACTCCTGCATACGGTAGCACATTCCACCATTTGTCCAGGTGACCCCTGCATAATGCTGGCCATTCCATCTGACCGTACCATCGAATCCCTAGGGTGGCGGGGCGGGGATGAGGTCTGGAGGGGTTGGGTGGGGGAGGCGGTGATTGGGTACCTGGGTGGTGTGTTGTGGTGGGTCACTCACCGGGTAGGCCCCACCACATGGCACCCCCACATATCTAGCCCCGTCCCCGCCATCTCTGAGGGCATCCCCAGGGTGGCATCCCATGTCCACTTCCAGCACCCACACGACCGGCCTCACACTCCCCCACCTGGCACACCCTCTGCTCCCAGCCCATCCCTCACACCCTTCGGACAGAGGACCAAGGCAGTTCGGAACGCCGGTGAATAGGTGCTTATTGTGATATACACAAGTATTGTGCACTCGCCCCTATCGCTAACCTATGTGCATCACCTCTGTCAACCTAACTTGTGTCCAACTTTCGAACCTTACGTGCCAAACACTCATTCTAGTGGCAGTCCCCCTTGGCAGTGCATAAGTGGAGGTGGCCTGCAACCCGGGTCCCCTTTGGCGGCCTTCCTCTTGCGCAACTGCAATCTTCCGGTGGCATGGTGCCACCCTATTCTGCCCACTGCCCGTCGGATGTGCCAGGAACAGGTGGGGGGGGGATTCAGAGATGCTGTGGTGTTCCGGCATCTCCCCTGAATGAGTTACAGACCTGGGCCCCATCCCTTAGTCCATCCATGTGGTGTAGGCTTGGGTCGTACACGTGGTCGGCACCACCTCCTGCCCCTGCAGACGGTTGGACCCCTCCAACTGCAACTTCAGGTGCTGGATGGTTGCTGTCAACTTCTCTTGTAGTGCCTGGCTCTGAGCTGGCATCTCCGGCATTAATGGGACTACCCTTTCCAGACACCAGAGACCCTTCTGGACGACAACTAATCCCTGGGGTTGGGCTGCACCCCCTCCTCCCTCCCAATCGTTTGCCTCCCTTGGGGATTCCTACCTTCTCCTGATGTACCACAGCATGTGTGTGGTGCGCACCAGATAGGGGCCAGGGACCTCCCTACTAAAGTGCCAAACCAAGGTGAGTGTCTCTGAAATGGTGGAGGGTGTTGGTAACAGCAGTGATGAGAAATTGGTATTGACCCCGGACATGTGCTCCGGGGTGCCGCGGAGGTGCCGCGGGGGTGCCGCAGGTGGCACAGGTCACCAGCTGAGCCTCGGGGTTGCGGCAGGGTGTGAGGGACCCGTTGTGTTACCACGCGATCATGAAAGACAAAAGCAAGGCGCGTGGTTAGATCACAGATGGGCATGGTGTGGGGGGGAGGGGTGACACATGTGCCATAGGGAAACCAAAATTCGTTGGGGGCTGACTTGCATCTCCAATGACAACCTCAAGTCTGGAGCTCAAAGGCCAGAAACTGTGTGAGTAGCTGTTTGCATAGTGAATGGCGGGCTTCGTTCCTTTGCCGCTGGCTCAGATTTTGCAAACAATCAATTAAAATTAAAATACTGTTTTGTCACTCACATGCAAGCTCATGCCCCTTTGCAATAAACTACTCGGTCTGATCCCCATTCCTAATTTATACAGTAAGATTTAAATATGTGATTTGAAACTGAGAGTGGTTAGGGTACAATTCTGGAAAGGGTATGCATGAGGGGAACTGAATTGTGGATTTTTTTTTGAGAAGCTCTTGTGATTACACCTATTTTTGGGAATATTTATTTTTCTTGGATTCTAAATGAGTTTGTCACTGTGTTGGCCATGAGCTCAGGACTGCCAGCTGTGAGATTGAATTTATCCTTGTATTCGTGGGGCGAACAATAGCAATTCCTCAGGAATTGTACAGCGTGAGCTTAACCTCTCTCGACTTTGAATTCAGCTCTATTCCTTTGAGGTATCTGAGGACCATGGTCACTGGTTTAAAGAAAAGCAATGTTCTGCTCGTGTCAACTTGAATTAACTATGGTTGTCTCAATATCTTTGTTGGTTCATGCACAGGGAGTGAAGATAGCCTAAGAGTACCGAAACATTCCGACTTAAATTCAGTTAGAATACCTTCATTGGAAAAATCAATTCAATTTTAACACTCACAAAATAGTCAGATATGTGACTGAAATATATCTGGGCTCCATCCATAAATTAGGCTTGTCTGGTAAATTTACCATTTGGGTGGTGATCAGAGGTCCTGTTGGGTTGTGGTGCTTGGGTCCCTGCTTCACTTTAAATGTTTCACATTTTCTTTTTGCCTACATTGGCCATTAAAATTTAATGTCCATAACTTATCTGATTTCTGCAAAGACCCCTCTGCTCAATCCCTGTTTCTGAATTAGTTAGCTCACCTCAGTACTAGAGCTGCTACAGATAACCTAACTGCTGTCAGACAGGGAAAGTGATGAACTCATGCTTGTGTAAATCAAAGAAAGACACAATGGAGATCAAATGTGATTCCCCCGCAGCTGATTAGACATGGATTTTCTGACAATTTTGTCTTTATAGAGTACAAAGTATGTATTGCTAAATCTTGGGGATTGGCACATATAAATTTTAGACACATGGTTTCATTCGGCTGACAGGGTCCAGAGGCACGTTTCGGTACATGAATGGCCAGACTTAGTGAGGGTGACTTTGGGCCTGCATTAGCCATGCGCGAGATGGCACAAAACCCTGCGAGAATCAGGAAACATCATTCTCACTGGCAGGATCGCTTTTCCCAATTTTACTCGCCTCTTCACTGGTGACATAACGAGATTCCCACCCTCAGTTCTTTTCCTATATTCACATCTGTTTAAAGATCTTCCCCACCATGTGATTTCCCCCCCCCCCCCCCCCCCCCCAGAATAGTGAAACCTTGCCGACGTGACGTCATGTTTGCGAGGTTCACAACGGGTTTGTGAAGATGGGAAACAGTTGAGGAGATCCCACCGGAGGCGCAAAGTATAGCCGCTGATGGAAGAGGGACATTCCAGGGCTGTGCCCAGGCACTGCCCCATGCCACATGTCAGAACGGCTAGTTGGCATTGGCAACTTGGCAGTGCCAACCTGTGCCAGGGGTGGGGCCTCTGGGAAGCCCCATAGGAGCATCTCCCCTTATGTGTGTTAGAAAAGGCCGATGCCTGTGGGGTGGGGGGGGGGGGGGGGGGGGGGGGGGGGGAGAGGAAGACTGCTGTTAAGATTGCGGTGATTGGGTGGGGAAGTGGGCAAAGGTTATGGAGAAGGTGTAGAGCGTCCCCGAGACTATGGTGATTTGGGAGTGGGGGGGGGCGGGCTAGAATGCCTGTGTGAAATGCTGGTGTGAGTGCAGTGGTGGGGAGATGCCTGTGACGGGGGGTGGGAGAGAAGGGAGAGCCCAGATGTCTACAAAGGAGTGGAGGATGATCTTTGCGTTGTGGTGGTGGCGTGCCCCAGTGTTGGCATTGGGTGAGTGGTGAGGAGACACATTGTTTGTGAGGGTGTCCCCAGTGTACATTTAGGGGGCATTTGGTTTGGGTGGGCGTTTACTTCCTGTGCTGATCGCGGGGCCTTTAAAAGATGGCACCCTGATTTCTGTAGAGCCTGCCTTGCCAGCTCTATCAGGCCCTGTCCCTCCACAGCGCAAACCACACCCATTTGTTTCTTTTTCTCAGAGTGGTTGAAAATCTGGACTAAAATCCCAACTGTGCAGCTGGTGAGCTCCATGCCCGTCAGACTCTGACATGCTGAAAAAATCTGTGAAAATTCCGTCCAGTACTTATCAGAGAAAATCCGATTTTCCTTCACATTCCCAAACCCACCCCATTTTCCTTTGACCTTTTTGCAGTTGGAAATTCCACGTGTGCAAAACATACACCCACCTTGCTGAAATCAGATTCCTTATTTTAAATGGGGAGTGAAAATTTGATTTCCTTCCAGATACAACTTCTGTCTGGTGGTGCAGTGTTTTGGATGTCCATTAAAAGAACACCAGGTTTGTTCGTTTATGACGAAAAATGGAAAGCCTGCTGAGGAGTCCGGAACATTTTGAAGGATAAGTGTAAAATGTTTTCACAACTCCAAAAGTTACCATTAGGTCCTGGATTGCAATGTACATGTTTTTTTAATGCATTGATTTATCATAGAGATCTGTCCGTTAAAGGTAAGTTGTCCCTTACTGTAATATCCCGCACGGACCTACGGGGTGCCACCCCCATTTGCCTTGTGGTCAACAAGCTCCCCCACAAGCGGTATATCAGTGGATATAAGGTTGGCCAAGAAAGCACCAGCCAAACAGGAACTTGGTAGGGGTCTACCAGGTAGTAATGTACAGATATATATAATTTGTATAAGTAAAACCTTGTTCTTAATTGAATAGGTGCGGACTGCCTGTGACCTTATTAAACTTGCATTTACCAGCCTTGTGTATTTGTTCACATGAATTGCAGAACTGTTCCAGTGGAACAAGTGCCATGATGTGTGAAAAATGTCACAAAATATTCTGTCAGCCTGTGCTATCACCTTTGATTTTGACACTTTAAACACAGTTGAACCGCATTCTCCATTACATTAATTGACAGGCACACTACTTTGAAATTGAAATTATCATTATCCGTTCTAGCTTTCCCAGAGTTTAGACTCTTGTTTGGATAGTAGTGGCCATTATCAATGCTTGGCTGAGTTTCAATTGCTAAAGCGTTTCAGCACAATAGGCATTCTATTCATCTGGGAATGAATGCGTTATTACAAGTTGTCCCTTTGACGCCGTTTGTGGTTGCATGACACAAGCTTTTAAGATCGTAAATATAAAACGTTTTTGTTCACATGGCAAAATGCATTTTTTCATAATATCGATGATATGGGGGGGGGGGGGTTATATAAGGAGAGAGGTTTATTTTCTCCCCAGGAAATATAAAATATTTCATACTCAGTCCATACCTGCCTTTGGCCCATATTCTTTCCTTTAATATCTTTGCTTTACAAAACACTATCCATCTCAGATTTAAAATTAACAGTTCTCGCTTAAACTGCTGTTTATGGGAGAGAGTTCCAAACCTCTACCGCCGTTTACATGAAGAAGTTCTTCAATACACTAGGTACAAAGGCTAGCATTCCATTAATCTTTTTGAGTATTTTCTGCACTTGTTCGTGGCATTTTAAAGATCTATGCACCTGAACACCCAAGTCTCTTTGGACACACACTGTACTTATCCTCTTTCCATTTGGAAAGTACTCTGCTCTATCCTTTTGCTGTACCGCCCTGGGCAAATGAGTGGCAAATTACAGCTCCACGGTTCTCAACACTAGTGAATTAACTAATAATTCTCATTAAAATATCCAAAGCCCTTGGCTGCCCTATAATTACAGTCACCAGGTTTGTAACTTTGAACACACTTACTGTTCATTTATAACAAGCATAAATACAACTGGAGAGCAACAAGCTAACTGTCCCAACCTTTACCCACACTCACAAGGCAGACAAAGACAAGGGGGGAGGAGTGAAAATAATAAGGATGATGGTCAAAAGATAAGAGTCTTTGCTCCCAATGGTGATTCCCGCGTTGTTTGTTTGGTTCATATGAAATAATGGGTGGAATTTCCCCCAAAATGACTATTGGGCATGAAAATTGGTGCAAACTATTTTCACATGATTCACAGCGAGATCTTCCTACATTTAGTCATTTTTTGGAGGGGGGAATGATTTGCATCAGCATGGGGGTGGGGGGCGGGGGTAGGGCTAAATATGCCAGCAACTCTGGCTTCACAAAGATCAGGGCAGCCTTCTCAAAGTGACAGTAAAGGCCTCCACACCACCCCCGCCCCCACAACATCGCCGGCATTGGGCTTCAGTGCCCCCCACCCCACCATCATCCTCACAGGTGCCAACTTGGCACAGACCACTGTAGCCACCTGAGTTGGCCACTTCCCCACACAAAATGGAGAAACACAAAGACAGCAGGGAAATTGGACAATCCTAGAGAAACAAGCAGTTTGCAGACCTTTCCTGTGTATTCTGCCTGCAAAGAAAGCAGACAGCACTGAAACCAGCAGTTATACATATTGATGAGCGATCCCTGGGAACAATAGCTACAACAATTAGCTACATTTAAGACACTCAATAGCAAGTCAGACTCCTCGGCGCCAACGGGAGTCCAAAACAAAGGAGACAAACAAGCCAGAAAGAACCACCCAGCAATCAAGGAACAGCCGCAGTATTGGGGAATTCAAACCAATCGATTGGTGTGGGATCCAATCGATTGGAAGTAAGCTCGGGGTCCGCCCAAAAGGGTGCGAAGCCTCTGGGACCTATAAAAGACTGGTCCCAAGTTCAGTTCACTCTCTTAGCCGGCCCTCCCAGCAGAACATCTTAGCAGCTCTCGAAGAACTTGACCGTAAGAAGGAGAGGCATGGCCAACTGCTGCACCATCAAGTAAGTGTCTAGTCAACGCACGCTATGAGATAGATGCTCCTGACCCCTTAGTCCGTACCAGCTGGAAGCCTGCAGATTCAGGATCGAGCAAGAGGCCATTGTTCCCTGACCCAGCGGGTTCCCTTATCCAGATAAGTATTGGCGACTCTACAGCTAAGTAATAAAACAGAGCCAATTGAGTGTAAAGCGCACTCACCAGAACGAGCAACACCAACATATCCTCAGAGCTGCCCAGCATGGTCATCAAGTCTGGTCCCCTGCGGTGGTGACCAGTAATGATTCCCGTCGGCGCAACGTGAAGCCGGTGGGCTGGAGAATAACGGGAACTGGGAGAATTAGGCTTAAAGCCAATTTTGAATATGGTAATGTTGCTTAATACTGATTTTAATATGCTAATCTGGTCCATGCCCAGCAAAGGTGTGAACATGATCATATCAGCTACAGCAGGCTGCGATCATTCTGCACTGTTCAGCGCCTGGCGCAGATGTTTTGGGCCTCTTCTGCTATTCTCCCGACATAGCAGGATTTGTTCAGGACGCAACACAGCTGGAAAAGCACCCCAATGTCCCTGTAAAATCAAAGGTGCTAATTCAAGCAGGACGAATGAAAGGTTATCCAGTAAAGATTATATGGCTATAGTAGCCAAATACAGCAGGTAATTTTGTAATTTAGATGTCCAAGTTTCTTTGAGATCATGGAGGCTGAGAACCGAAATTCTCTGGCCGTCGGGATTCTCTTTTCCCACTGGCAGTGCACCCCCACCCGTAAGATTCCCAGCGGCGTGGGCGGCTTCATTGTGAAATCCAATTGACAAATGGCAGGAAGAGACAATCCCTCCACCAGCGAACCGCGTCCCCAAGAAACACACGACTGGGGGACTGGAAAATCCAGCCCGAGATCTACATTATCTGTTCTGATTCTGCTATCACTATAGAAAGTCATTTGACCCATGAATGAATAGTATCTCAAATGATGAACCTATATATAATCCTATGTTTTAGAAGAATAATAACACCTCCACAGAGAAAAGCAGTCCATTCACACTTACTTATAAGGATGAGGCTGTATACTTTTTATAATAATGACCATCTGAAAGCACACAGCTTTTAATGTCTTCAAATGATTGGCTATCAAATGCCGTTGATTTGTCAGCTAACAAATCTAATCCTATAAAATTCTTACCAATTTACATTATTCTTAGAAAACGATCTCAATTTAAATTAATTCAGCAATCAGTACAGCTGAACTACAATGACATAACAGAACTGCTTTTGTGTCCGTGAATATTTATTTTTGTCAATTAGACCCAATAATTACATGTTATCTTCACCTTTTACACAATCAATGTTCAAATGCAGTTTACTGTAATTTTAAAGTTAGGAACGATTATCTCATGAATTTGTTGTCTGACATCTTACAAGATCACAAGAAATAAGAGCAGGAAGAGGCCATTTGGCCCATCATGCCTGTTCCACCATTCAATACGCTCATGGCTGATTTGATTGTTGCCTGAACTCCACTTTCCTTCCTCTCCCCATTAACTCTTTGTAAATCAAAAATCTGCCGAACTCAGCCTTGAATATATTCAATGATCCAGCTTCCACTGCTCTCTGTGGACGAGAATTCCAAAGAATTCTCAAAGAGAATAAATAACTTTTAATCTCAGTCTTAAATTGGAGACTCCTTATTTTTAACCAGAGGCCCCTAGTTCTAGGTTTCCCCACGAGGGGAAACATCCTTTAAGCATCAAGCCTTTCCACCTGCCTCAGAATCTGACATGCTTCAATACAATCATCTCTCATTCTTCTAAACTCCAATGAGCACAGTCCCAATCTGCTCAATCTTTCCTCTTCATCCCAGGAATCAGCCAGGTGAACCTTCTTTGAACTGCTTCAAATGGAAGGATATCCCTGCTTAAATAAGGAGAGCAAAACTGTACACAGTACTCTCATTTGCAATCTCACAAATGCCATGTGCACTTGTTGCAAGACATCCCTACTTATATACTCCAACCTTCTTACAATAAAGATCAACATTTCATTTGCTTTCCTCATGATCTATACCTGCATACTAATCTTTGTGATTTGAGTGCAAGGACACCCAGATCCCTCTGCACCACGGTATTCTGCAGTCTCTCATCCTTTCAATAATATTCTGCTTCTTTATTCTGCCTGCCAATGTGAACAAGTTCACATTTTTCCACATTATTCCCCATCTACCAATTGTTTGCGTACTCACTTAACCTATCTAAATCCCTAAGCAGACCCTTATGTCCTCCTTGCAAATTGCTTTCCTACTTATCTGTGTATCATCAGCAAATGTGACTAGAATACATTTGGTCCCTACATCCAAGTCTTTAATATAAATCGTAAATATCGTTGAGGCTCCAGCACTGATCCCTGTGGCGAATCACTTTTACGAAACTGAAAATGACCCATTTACAGACCATCAGGTCCAGTAGACGTGTCCACCTTTAGTTCCAATAGTTCCCTCATTACTTTTTCTCTAGTGATGGTGGTTGTTTTAAGTTTCTCCCTCCCTTTGGCTTCTTGGTTTTCTTCTATTCTTGGAACGCTTTTTGAGTCTGCTGTTGTGAAGCTGGTTCCAACATCATTCTTCAAAGTCTCTGCCATTTCCTTGGTTTTTATTATTAATTCCCCAGTCCCGCTCTCTTCGGGACCAACATTCACGATTGCTACTCTTAACTTTTTATATACTGTTACTGTCTGCTTTTATAGTTCTTGCTAGTTTTCTCTCATTCTACAATTCCTTCCTTTACTTTTTAAAGCAGCCTTTGCTTGCTTCAAAACCTTTTCCAAATTTTTGTCCCAGCACTAACCTTCATAACACTATGCATCTTTCCTTTCAATTTGATACTATCCTTAACTTCCTTAGTTCGCAATAGATGACCCATCTCTTTCATAGAGCCTCCCTTCCTCAATGGAATATATCTTTGAGGATATGTGAAATATTTCCTTAAATGTCTGCCACTGGCTCTCTACTGTTTTACCTTCAACTTAATTTCCCGCGGAACATCAGCCAACTCCATCTTCATATGTTGGTAATTGCCTTTATGCTTTAAGGGTGAGATTCCCAGCAAATTGATCCACTTAACAAGGCCTCACGGGCTTCTCACTACAAATGAAGGCTCACCAGCTCATTCGCCAGCACCCCGCTTGCCACCCCACACCCCCCCCCCAACAAGGTCGAGCAGCACTTAAGCTGCACTTGCTCAGCCAACCCCAAACAGCTCGCAATAATGACACCAAGGAGACCAGCCCCAAGATTCGGGGACGCTGACCTGGGGAGGCTCCTAGATGCAGTGGAGGCCAGAAGTGATATCCTATTCCCCCGAGGGTCCTGGAGGTGAGCCATAGGGCAGCCAGTGCTGCCTGGGATTAGGTGGCGACAGCTGTGAGCTCAGGGAGTGTGACCAGGAGGACTGGCCTCCAGTGCCGAAAAAAGGTCAACGACCTACACTGACCCCCCCAAGGGAGCATCCACATCCCAACTCTCCATATGACACCCAACCCTCTCTCCAGCCCCTTCCCCCTTCAACCCCCTCCAAACCCTCCCTTCACGTTCTGCTTCCCACCACTGTGGCTAACAACGTCCGCTCTGTGTCTCCTCAGGAAAAGCTCTCCCATACTGATTGGGAGAGGACCCAGACTGGCGGAGGGGTGCCAAACTTAAGAATCCTCACCTCTTTTGAGGGGCATGCCCTGGAGGTTCCTGGGGCGGCCGAGGACAGATCGGCCACCCACGCGGAGGCTGGCAGATGCCACAGAGGTGAGGGACCACCAGGCTCCACCTGGGGGACCTATCAAACGTGAGCCTTATTGCCTGACCCATTCCTCCCATTGACCACATGTCCATTCTCCCACTGGTCCTCCAACCGATGGCGCTCCCAGGAGAGCACCGTGTAGGGGACCTCCGAGGATGCCACCGTAATAGTGACACCATTGGAAGAGTGGAGACTTGTATTACACATTGAGCACATTGCGCACAACCAGTATGATACCTCTGTCACTTTCTTCCGCAATGCGGATGGACCTCCAAACTCTTGGCCCATCTCTCCAGATATTTCCCCCATCCCGTGGCACCCACCCACCCCCCGTCATGTACATGTGCTCGGAGCTTTGCCCCATCATAGAATGTACAGTGCAGAAGGAGGCCATTCAGCCCATCCCCTGGATGTTCAGATGTTGGCAGCTGCGTGTGTGGTGTTGCCTTCCGCAGTGTTCCAGCACAGTGTCCAGGCATCACGGTCTGATTGGGATGCTAGGCAATGACTCCCACAAGCTACATGGCCCGACCACCCACGGGAATGCACTTGGGATGTGCAAAGTGCTCACTTAACCACGATTGCCAATTTCCTATTTGCAATAGCCTTCAGCTACACAGCCAGAGGCCTCGGAAGTCAGTGGGGGTTATGAGTGGTTGTTGCGGAAGACGGGCAGGGACAAGGGTTGACCCCAGAATGAGTGACATGATCCAGGGTTTGGCATGGTGGTTCTGTGAGCTGTTGCCCCCCCCAATAGCAGCCCACCCCTGCAGAGGTCATCCACCCCCAGCTGAGTGTCCCCCACCCCCTGCCAAGCACAGGGGCGGCAATCCCAGCACCCCAGGCTGTTTGCCTGTGATCAAAGATGGCTACTCACCTCCTCGGCTCCCCACAGAAGCCCTTTGACCAGGTACACGTTTTTCAAAAGAAGTATTAGTCGACACCATGTGAGCACTTGCTGAATTACAGGACGCCATTGGATATGGGGTGGCTCTCATTAATTGTATAGAAATTGGGCTTAAGTAGTGATAATTGGTTTCTCACCATGCTCCAACAAGATCCTGATTTTGCCTACTGGGAGAGGTCGATTGCATCTGAAACTATTTGGTGCCTAGCACAGTTCCTGTGTTTGGCCTCTCCCACTATTCACCGGCCTCGGCTTGAGCGAGAGCGTAATGAGGCTGGAGAATCGCGCCCTAAGACTCTTGACTCTTCTTTGATAATTGATTAAAATAAAAGGTTAATTCATGCACTCAGTAGCTTCTGCCTATCCAAATGAAAGTTTAAATGCCATTTTAAACCAAACTGTTTGTTGTTAGACAGACCAGCAATCCAAATTTAGGTAGTATTCATTCTGAGGTATAACTTGGATGGTAGGCCATAGATGGGTTTCTTGAATAGGAATGCAAAGAAGTTAGATATCCATCGAGTGCCCAGGATGAATATTCCTTTCAGAGTATCTATCTTCATATTCTTGGAAGTAAAAACTTGTATTAATTTCTTCACTGATAAATCAAACTTGATTTGATAAGTCAACAAGATTCTTTTTAATGTTCCTGTGAACAGCTGTCCAAATGTTTAATATAGAATCAATGAATGTCAGAAGGATAGAATCAGAAGGATCATTAACAATTTCAGTTGAGCGAACTGTTCTAATTAATATCCTGGTTCTTAGCTAAAACAGGATGTTCATTGCCCATCGTTTATTTGAAATAAACTTTACCCAGATAGCTTGCTCTCTTTGCGTTCAGAATGATTAATAAGATTACTACTAATGAGAACAAGGGCATAGAAAAAGGACTGCCTGAATGAGGGCATAATCACAGTCCAGTGATTGCTGCACAAACCTAATTAAGTCAGTGCTAGTTCCACAGCAAATTGGTCCACTGCCCCCATTAAAGGAGAACCAGTCAGCTGCAATCCTATTTGCAGAGGTGGCTCACAGAACACAGGGGAGAAGGACAATTGGTGTCTTGGGGCTGTGGAGCTGGGAGGAGCACTCCTGATCCTCATAAAGACAAGTAATCGTTTAACTACTTTTTGGGGGGCAGCTTGTTGAAGGACTATTAGTAGGGCTACTGGAAAGCAGAAAGAACGAGCCTGACCTGGGTAGTAGATGATGCAGTTGTTTGCATATCTTTTTATTAAACAGTAAAAAAAATATATACAAGGCTAAACAGTACAAACACTAATGTTGTGTTGGAGAAACAGGTTACCCTCCCCTCAGTACCAATGTACATGATGGGGGGTGGGGGGGCGGGGGGGTGGATACTCTGATAATTAAAACAGTTCACAACACATTTCTACAAAAAACAAATGGTACAAGCACTAAACTTTGCGCTGGAGAGACCCTGGCCGCGATTCTCTGGTCTGACGCCAGAGTGCCGGCATGGCGGCAAAACGGGAGTACTTTACTCCGGTGCCGGTTCCGAGACCCGATTCCCGGGTCCTTGGGGGGCCAGCATGGCACTGGAGTGGCCCATGCCGCTCCAGCTGCCAGTCCCGGCGCCAACCCAGCGCCGCGGGGTCCGCGCATGCGCAGTTGGTCCGGATCCAACTAGCTCATGCGCACTGGCCGTCATCCCCGTGCCTGCAGGGCAGCACGGTGGTGCAGTGGTTAGTGCTGCAGCCTCATGGCGCCGAGGGTCCCAGGTTCGATCCCAGCTCTGGGTCACTGTCCGTGTGGAGTTTGCACATTCTCCCTGTGTTTGCGTGGGTTTTGCTCCCACAACCCAAAAATGTGCCGTTTAGGTGGATTGGTCACGCTACATTGCCTCTTAATTGGAAAAAAAGAAATTGGGTACTCTAAATTTATTTTTTTTTAAATCCCGCGTAGGGATCCAGGATCCGGCACGGAAGAAAAGAGGTCCGCAGCCAGAGAGGCCGGCACGCCGATCGGTGAGCCCTGATCACGGGCCAGGCCACTGTGGAGGGCCTCCCTGGGGCTGGACCCCACCCCCCCACAGGCCGCCCCGGACGCTACAACCCTGAGGTCCCGCTGGCCCAGAGCATGTTAGAACGCCACCGGCGGGACTCGGATTTTTTCAGACAGCCGCTCGGCCCATCCGGGCCGGAGAATCACGGCACCGCCGGAGGATCACCGCTACGGCCATTTGCGGTGATTGTCCATGTGACCTGGCGCCATTAACGTGCAGCCGTTTACACAGGGATGGGAGAATCGCGTCCCGGCGTTGGGACGGCGTGGCGCAATTCGCGCGATGCCGCAGCGATTCTCCCACCGGGTGTGGGCTCGGAGAATCCCGCCCCTCGCCTCTGTACCAACAGAAGGGATAGGAAGGGCGAGGCGGGGGGTGGAGGGGAGAGAGGGGAAAGAAGGGTGGTGGGGAGGGAGGGAGGGAGTCGGGGTGTTGGTGGAGGAGGGGGCCAATAGGACACTGCCTGAACGATCTACAGAGTCAGAAAAACAAATGAACCTTCAATTAAGATGTGCCAGTGTCAGGCACGAGTGAGCCCTGCACCCCACTGCAGAAAGCCTCATGTGCACCCTCCGCTCCCAACACTCGACGGTTGACAGCCTTTGGACAGTCGCCCTCCACCCCGAATCCTCCACCACACTGAGTGTGGTGGGTGACACGGACCCACCAACCAACCCAGGGCGTGCTTTGATCCCACCACCGGGATCATCGACGTGCAGGATCTCCTCAGGCTCTTCCCGGGGTCCCGGGCCAGTGGGAGGCGATGTTGCAGATGCCTGCTCCGCCCCCTGCACCTGGTCACCGGAAGGCCCCAAAAATAACTCCGGAAACAGGTCCAGGATGGTGGCAGAGGTGCCCAAAGACAGCGGCTGGGACAGAGGGTCTTCCAAACTATAACCCGCTAAGAACCTAAGAAGCAGGGGGTTATCACTGACCCCCTCCCCAGAGAAATTGAACAAGTCCGGGGTGCTGAATTGTACTGGGTGGAATGGGCCCTCTCGGATCCCGTCCGACCCCGAAACACCCTGCTCGGAGGACAGCAGCAGCTGCTGGAATTTCCTCACTATCCCCCCACCTCTTTCGGGGAGTGGGCGTGACATCTGTAGAAAAGAACCTGGAGTGACGCTGTTTGCGGGGCAGAGGGTCACACTCTGGGGAGACTTCTATCTCTGGAGGCCCCTCCAGTCTGACTCCTTGTCCCTCAATGCTTCTCTCCAGAATTTGTGGCTGGGACAGAGCACCCTCTGGTTTGAGGTCATGCAGTTGTTTGCAGTCCAATTTTTCCCTGGCCTGAAATAGACATTAGGCTGTCAATTATATATATCTGTGTAATTGACCTAATTATAGTTTCAGCTACAGTCCTGGACAACTATGGATCACCCTAAAGCTGGCAGCATTGTCTTGGCACGGATTTAATGCATGCACTCCTTTGGCAATTTTGGATCTATCTGAGCCTACTTAATGCCTGTAAACCGGGTATGGTGCAGTTCAGTTTCCAGGTCCAAGATCTTAAATGTGGAGTGGAATCATCTCTTGCTGGTGATGAATTTGGAGGCAGAATTAAGGGCATATAATTACATGGTAGCACAGTGGGTACCACTGTTTCTTCACAGCTCCAGGGTCCCAGGTTCGATTCCCGGTTTGAGTCCCTGTCTGCGTGGAGTCTGCACGTTCTCCCTGTGTCTGCGTGGGTTTCCTCCGGGTGCTCCAGTTTCCTCCCACAAGTTCTGAAAGATGTGCTGTTAGGTAATTTGGACATTTAGAATTCTCCCTCTGTGTACCCGAACAGGCGCCGGTAGTTGGCGACTAGGGGCTTTTCACAGTAACTTCATTGCAGTGTTAATGTAAGCCTACTTGTGACAATAAAGATGATTATTATTATGATATTCCTTTTCTACGGAAAGAAAGAGCTTTCATTTAAGTCGCACCTTTCACATCTTTGGGTTGTCTTGAATTACTTCACAACTCGTACATTTAATTGGCTGTAATGTAGGTTGAAACACAGCTGCCAATTTTCACATAGCAAGATTCCCCAAAGCAATGAAATTAATGAAAAAACAATCTATTTGGTTTGAGTAGTTCTGTTTAATGAATAGCTATTTGGCGAGCCACTGGAAAGACCCCTTTGTTCTTCGAGAATCATAGAAGGAGGCCAAGGAGAATGGTCCCAGCTTCTCGGTCCCTCATCCTTGGAATAATTCCAGTGCATATTTTGTGCATATTTTCTCCAGCCACCAAATAACAACATGTGATCTTTTAAGCTTAAAAGTAAATTACTGCAGATGCTGGAACCTAAAATAAAAACAGAAAATGCTGGAAAATCTCAGCAGGTCTGACAGCATCTGTGGAGAGAGAGCGGAGCTAACATCTCGAGTCTGGGTGACTCTTCATCAGAGCGAGAGACAACTGGGAATAGGATGAGATGTATACTGTAATGGGGGCATGGGTGGAGCAGTAAGAGGGCTGTATAGAGGGCCAGTGGTAGGTGGAGGCTAGAGAGAGATTGACAATGATTTTCTGGACAACACAAAAAAGGGAATGTAAATTGTGATCATGGCTAAGAAGGGTGCTGATAGTGGCACAGTAAAAAGTCTTACAACACCAGGGCACAGTGAGAAGTCTTACAACACCAGGGCACAGTGAGAAGTCTTACAACACCAGGTTAAAGTCCAACAGGTTTGTTTCGAATCACTAGCTTTTGGAGCACAGCACCTTCTTCAGGTGAATGAAGAGGTGGGTTCCAGAAGTACATATATAGATAAGTCAATGAGGCAAGACGATACTTTGAATGCGAGTCTTTGCAGACAATGACGTTTTTACAGGTCCAGACAGTGCGACTAGAGAGAGGGATAATCACAGGTTAAAGAGGTGTGAATTGTCTCACGTCAGGACAGTTGGTAGGATTTTGCAAGCCCAAGCCAGATGGTGGGAGATGAATGTAATGCAACATGAATCCAAGGTCCTGGTTGAGGTCGTACTCATGTGTGCGCAACTTGGCTATCAGTCCAACGCCGGCATCTCCACATCATGGATAGTGGCACATTAAGAGATCAGGAAACTAGAGTGTATTCATGGTGCCGTGGGAAGGTGGTGAGGTGTTGGGGGGGGTGTAAAAATACATTGGGTTATACCAGAGGGAATGACTCCTGTGGAATGCTGCCAGGGGAGTGAGGGGATGATGTGGTGGCATCATGCAGGCAGAATTGACAGAGGATGATCCTTTGAATGCGGAGGCTGGAGGGGTGAAAAGTGGTGGTGCTTCATGTCCTCATCTGGACCTGGAAAAATTGATCAATTTTTGCTTCCAATTTCCTCTCCAAAATCACTTTCATATGGTCCATCTCCAATACTTCCCTTCCTTGACTTCTATCTCCATTTCTGGGAATAGTCTGTCCATGATTATCCATCACAAGCACGTTGACTCCCACAGCTGCCTTGACTACAGCTCTTCACACCCCACACTCTATAAGGAGTCAATTCCATTCCCCCAGTTCCTTCTCCTCCATTGCATCTGTTTGAATGCCACTACTTTGTAAAACAGTGCTGCTGACATGTCTTCATTCTTCCTTTAATCGTGGTTTCCCACGCGCTGTGATAGACGGGGCTCTCAACTGTATTCAACCTATCTCCCGCACCTCGGCTCTCACCTCCTCCCCTCCCTCCCAGAACCAGGATAGGGTCCCCCTTGTCCTTACTTTTCACCTCACCAGCCTCCACGTTCAAAGGATCATCCTTCGCCAGTTCTGCCAAATCCAGCATGTTGCCACCCCCAAACACATCTTCTCCTCACTCCCCTTGTTAGCATTCTACAGGAACCGCTCACTCTGGGTGTTATGGGAGCAGCGTTTTCAGAACCCCAAAATGTATCATGGAGTTCAACCAACCTCTCCCTTTAATGTATTGTTGCTTTTGAAGCACACGGCTTGGTCTCCAGGTGTGGTATTACAATTATGGACACAGGGGTTTTTAAACACAAAACAATGTTTATTCCATGAATTCAACTTAAACTTTTTAAATAAACATTGGATCCCTTAACACCTCTTACTTCAAAGATAACCCCAAAAATAATACAAAACCAAATAATCCCTCAAAATGTTCCTTCAAACCTCCAAAAGACTTAACACCTTTAAACATAAACCCATCAGGTGAAAGACATTACTATTATGAGTTTAAATCACCCAAATGATTCAGAGATAGTCTTTCATGGCAGAGATCACAGCAGATCCAGCTCACTGCAAACACAGACACACCCAAGCTCTTTTCCTCAAAACTGAAACCAAAACACTGCAAAATGGCTGAGCTAAAAACCCAGCTCCACCCACACTCTAACATCACTTCAGTACTATGAGCTGCTCTATTTCTTAAAGGTACATTGCTGAACCATCCATTTCTTAAAGGTACTCTCACATGACACTGGGATACCCTGGTTCACTCCTCTATCACCTCCACCAACCGCCCCCCCCATCCCATGGCACCTTCTCATGCAATCACAAAAGGTGCAACACCTGCCCCTTCACCTTCTTCTTCACCATCCAAGATTCATGTACACCTCCTTCAATCTAATCTATTGAATTTGCTGCTTCCAATGCAGTCTACTTTACATTGGAGAGACTAAATGCAGACTGAGTGACCGCTTTGCAGAACATCTTCGGTCTGAACACAAGCAGGACCCAGACCTTCCTGTCACTTGACATTTCAACACCGTCCTGCTCTCACGTCCACATGTCCGTCTTTCACCTGCTGCAATATTCCAGTGAAGCCCTGCGCAAACTGGAGGAACAGCACCTCATCTTCCGATTAGGCATGTTACAGCATTCTGGACTTAAAGTTGAGTTCAATAGCTTCAGATCATGAAATTTCTCCTCCACCTTCAACCATTCTTAATTCTATCAATTTAATTACATTTTTTCCATTGACTCATTTTTCCATTTCCTCCGCCCTTTTTCTTCCTGCTTTCCATCTTTTTTCATAGAATTTACAGTGCAGAAGGAGGCCATTCACCCCATCGAGTCTGCACCGGCTCTTGGAAAGAGCACCCTACCCAAGGTCAACACCTCCACCCTATCCCCATAACCCAGTAACCCTACCCAACACTATGGGCAATTTTGGACACTAAGGGCAATTTATCATGGCCAATCCACCTAACCTGCACATCTTTGGACTGTGGGAGGAAACCGGAACACCCGGAGGAAACCCACGCACACACGGGGAGGATGTGCAGACTCCGTACAGACAGTGATCCAAGCTGGAATCGAACCTGGGACCCTGGAGCTGTGAAGCAATTGTGCTATCCACAATGCTACCGTGCTGCCGTAGTTTTTTCTTACCACCATTTCCCCTCCCCCACCCCACCTCACTTGTGCCATCTGTTCTCTGTTCTAGGTTGTCCTTTGATACATTGTTTACCTTTGTTCTGCTATTATCTGGGTGCCAATGTAATGACCCAAAATCAGAGATCTGTTTTAGGCGTGTATATGCCCAGATGCCACCCTGACCAGAGTCCGACTACCCAGGGGCCTCCAATGGCCTGGGAGATCCACCTCTCCCACCCCCCACCCCCAGCCCCAGGTGTTATCACCCCTGGTCAACATTTGTGTGGACCAGTGCTAAGTGGCTCCGATATGAAGTCTCCCAAACATTCATTCCTGGGCCTCGGGAGAATCGGGCGGCGGCATATTTAAATTAGCCTTATGGCTCACTTAAATCTGTTCATCTAGATTTCACTCGCGAGATCCGGGATCACAAGATCCCGTTAGATTGTGATGTGTTCCAAGCATCACAAATCTCGCCTCTCAAGACTTAACAACCTCGTCGCGTCACCGGGTCAGATGCAACAAGGCCAATCGTGCCCCTGATCTCGTAATGTGTTCCTATCTGCACCCTTCTTAGCCATCATCACCAACATTTGTGTTCCCTTTGTTTTTTTCTGGGTAACATCTTTGTCAATCTCTCCTGAATCTCCACCTATCACTGGCCTTCTATCCAGCACCCCCCCCCCCCCCCCCCCCCCCGCCTCCCACCCCCACACACACACAGTAGAAATCTTATCCTTTTTTCTAATTCCGATGAAGTTATCCAACTGGGAAACGTTAGCTATGTTCTCCTCGGCTGCTGTCAGACCTGTTTGAGATGCTCCTGCATTTTCTGACCTTTGAAGTTTGCCTGAGAGAGGAGATGGGGCAACAGTTTAATGTTTTTTTCGAATTATGGCGCATCTGGTAATTTTGACCTGGGAGCTATGGCCGGCTTTGTGGGTGGGACCTAACCCTGTGAATTAAACACAGCGTAAAAGATCATGGAAAGCACACATGGTTTTTGGTATAACTCACTTGAGTTTATAATTTCCTCCTCTTTTGCATGGGTTTGACTGATTCCACTGGAATTCTGCTGATATTTCGAATGGGACTGAGTGGAAACGTCATGTAAAATTTTATCACCTGTTGTTCCTAATGTGCTGCGCCAAGCCAACACTGTACCCCCAACCCCACCTTATCCTGCTCCACACATCAGCCCTGCTATTGTAAGTGGCTTCACTTAAATGCGGCCTGTACAACTTCAAGGAAAAGCGTTCTGCAGCTGAAAGAAGTGGGAAAGTTTTCTTTTACAGTCCACCTGAACTGTGATACTTTGCGCAATAAATGAACATGTGAGGGATCACATTTCAATACTTTCAGATTGGGTAGAAGCAGAGAAAATGCACTGCAAGCACATAATGGCAGAGATCATACCTGGAATGTGCTCCATGAATAGAAAGTGCAGGAAAAAGTTTATGCAAGTTCAACTTCAAATGGCGCAACCTACCAAATGCACATGTAGCTTCATCCGCAACCCTCATCATCCACCTGACAACAATCTCAATTAATCAACACTCGAGCTTAAAATTCACATGCTTCCACCTCACCTTCGCATACTTAGCACTGTATCAAGGCTTACACTCATAACTCACAGCTCGCACACGCTTAAAGCTATCCAAACATTGCACCAAACATATTGCAGGATAATCACTGGCACACTTCAATTTTTCCTGCAGAAGAAAGTGGCACATAAGATTGAGTAGCAAATGATGAATAAGACAAGTGAGCCTACAGTTTTAATCACCACAGGAAATCGTGGGAAGGTTCATCACCAAATCTATGGACATGGACAGTACTCTAGGGATAGTTAGTGAGGGTCTCTGTGTACCTCTTCCTTTTCCTCATTCCATTTCTCCCTCCTTTTTCCATCTCTTCTGACTCGAGATGCAGCTGGCGTGAACATGCACTTCTTACGTCTACTCTCTCCTGGCCACAATCCAACTCTTGTCCATTTTTCATTTCCATTTCCAATAACCAAAATAGTTTCCACAGTCGGTGGAAGAAGACAGTGAAGGTATGTCACTAACACTGCATGTGCTTTATAGGCCAGGCTAAAGAACGGATCCTAGAATGGTTCAGCACAGAGGAAGGCCATGCAGCCCAGTCATGTCTGTGCTGACCCTCTAAAGGAGCAATTCACTTTGTGCCACTCCCCTTCTTTTTTATCATTTTCAAGTAAGGATCCAGTTTCCTTTTGAAAGTCTCAGTTGACTCTGACTTCACCACACCCTCAGGCAGGGCATTCCAGATCCTAACCACTCGCTCCAGGGAAAAGGTTTTCCTCACGTCGCCATTGCTTCTTTTGCCAATTACCTGAAACCTGTGCCATCTGGTTCTCGACCCTTCCTCCAAGGGACGAGTTCCCCTTATCCGGCTCTGTCCAGACCTCTCATAGTTTTGAATACCTCTAACAAATCTCCCCTCAACCTTCTCTTCAACCTACCCATGTAACTAGCACAGTGGATAGCACTGTTGCTTCACAGTGCCAGAGTCCCAAGTTCGACTCCTGCTTGGGTTACTTTGCGGAGTCTGCACGTTCTCCCAGTGTCTGCGTGGGTTTCCTCCGGATGCTCTGGTTTCCTCCCACAAGTCCTGAAAGTCGTGCTTGTTCGGTGAATTGGACATTCTGAATTCTCCCTCAGTGTATCTGAACAGACGCTGGAGTGTGGTGACTAGAGGCTTTTCACAGTAACTTCATTGCAGTATTAATATAAGCCTACTTGTGACAATAAAGATTATTATTATTAACTGAAGTTCCTCATCCCTGGAACCATTCTTGTGAATCTTTTCTGCATTCTCTCTACCTTCCGAAAGAGTGATGCCCTGAACCGGACAATATGCTCCAGTTTAGGCTGAAGCAGTGTTTTCTACCATTTTAACATCACCTCCTTACTTTTGTATTATATTAAGAGCTCTTTTCCACATTCAATGATGTACGCACATGGAACTTCCAATGGCGGCCATGGAGTGAGTGGTCGCATGTTTGGCAGCTCCCTCTCATGGTGTTCTTTTTGTGGCCTTTATGCCAGAAGTGAGAGTAGAAGAAAGTGACCCTGAGTTTATGGAGCTGCGGTCCAGAAATGCCCGGAAAAAAGTGAACCAGTTGGTTGAGGCGAGTGAGGAGCCGACAATGCACGCAGAGATGATGGACGGGAAGGATCTGGCCCTGCCGGCTCCGTGATCGATGGACCAGTTACTGAGTATTCTAAATGAGAAGTTCAGCCAACAGCAGAAAAAAAGTTTGGATGACTTGGCCCGGGCGGTGGACTTGATCAAGTTTGACCGTGTGGAGACAAGACTGGCAGTCCAGGGACAGGCAATCCAGAGGTTGGAGGAGCTGGCGGGGAGCATGAAGAACATGGCCTCGATGGCAGCAGAGATGCGTGACCAGCAGAAGCGACTGCTGGAGAAAGTGGAGGACCTGGAGAACCGTTCTCAGAGGCAGAACATCCGGATCGTGGGTCTGCCGGAGGGAATCGGAGGATCGAATGTGGGAAGATGATGGAGAAGCTGCTTGGTGAAGGTGCGTTTGACCGGCCATTGGAGGTAGATCGGGCCCACAGGGCACTGATGTGCAAACCCCAGGGGAGTGAGCCGCCGAGAGTGATGGTGGTACGATTGTATCGGTTCCTGTACAAGGAACGCATCATGAGGTGGGCCAGGCAGACTGGCCTAGGAAAGGTTATCGTTGATCAGCAGGGGAGGGGTGGGTGGGGTGCTTCTGGAACCCACCTCTTCATTCACCTGAGGAAGGAGCAGTGCTCTGAAAGCTAGTGATTCAAAACAAACCTGTTGGATTTAACCTGGTGTTGTAAGGCTTCTCACTGTGCTTACCCCAGTCCAACGCCGGCATCTCCACATTATGACTCTTTGAGCTCTTATCCCTCTCACTCCCTTTATACTATTGCTATCCCAGTCCATATTCAGATAACATAAGTATCCCTTATATACTTACTTTATACTTACTTTATAATTCTGGCACTTCTCCCTAAATTCCTTGCAAACGTGTAGTTTATCTAATTAAGCTAGAAATTTAATGCAATACTTATGTCTGCTGATTACTAGTTTAAACTGGTTCCCATGTTTCAGAGGGGTGAAATCTCAAAACTCAGCAAACCTCAACGCACTTTCTCCCACACTCTTTGGCTTTTATAGAGAGCTGATTACTCGCACACTTAAACTGTAATCGCAAAGTAAGCTTCCTTCTACAGTGACTAACCCCTATTCACAGCAACATATTGCAGAACATATGCTCAGAAATAGCAGATATCTGCAGTTGATTTTGTAGCAGGTGTCCTGTTTTGTAAAATGTGGAGATATTTGTCTGTCAACTCATCACCGAACTGAGACTTCCGGTGGCGGCAATGCAGAGCTAAGCCACACATTCGGCAGCTCCCGCTGAAAACGGACTTTGGGGCTCTTTTCAGGGCCCCCAACGGAACTTTATCGGCAAATCCCGACGTGGGAAGAGGACAGGAGTCGACCCCTACGGTCCTATGGTCCGGACCAGGAGTGGGGTAAGGAGAAAAACGGAGAAAACACCCCTGGAAAAGCGGGGGAAGAAAGACAAAATGGCAGCTGGCGGAAGCCCGGAGGACTGGAGGCAGTGGGCGCAGGAGCAGCAGGCGACTCTGCTGCGCTGCTTCCAGGAGCTTAAGGTGGAGCTGCTGGAGTCGTTGAAAGTAACCACCAGGGAGCTGATGGAGACCCAGACAGCCCAGGGAGCTGCGATCCGGGAGCTGCAGAAGCAGGCCTCCGAATGGGAGGATGAGGCCGTGGCCATCGCAGGGAAGGTGGAGATGCATGAGGCGCTCCATAAAAGATGGCAGGAGCGATTCAAGGAGCTGGAAAACCGGTCGAGGTGGAGGAATTTGCGGATCCTGGGCCTCACGGAGGGGCTGGAGGGGTCGGACCTAGCGGCCTATGTGGTGACTATGTTAAACTCGCTGATGAGGGCTGGGTCCTTCCAGGGGCCCATGGAGTTAGAGGGGGCCCACAGAATTCTGGCTAGGAGGCCCAAACCGAACGAGCCGCCGCGGGCGGTGTTGGTGCGGTTTCATCGGTTCGTAGATCGTGAGTGTGTGCTCCGGCGGGCTAAGAAGGAGCGGGGCAGCAAGTGGGAGGACACGGAGGTGCGGATCTCCCAGGACTGGAGTGCGGAGGTGGCGAAGCGGAGGGCTGGGTTTAACCGGACGAAGGCGGTGCTCCACAGACGGAGTGTGAAGTTCGGCATGTTGCAGTCGGCACGTCTGTGGGTCACCTATAAGGATCGACACCATTATTTTGAGTCCCCGGAGGAGGCGTGGGCCTTTGTGCAAATTGGACTCAAACTGAGGGTCTAAGATGGGGGATGCTGTATAATACTGTACTTTTGTATTTGCCTGGTTTAATGTAAGATGTGGGTTGGCCTTAGGGTGGGTGGGGTGATGTCGATATGTCTTTTCTGTATGGGTTTTTCTGTAGGGGTCTGGTGGACGGGTTCGGGCAGGGGGGTAAACGGGGAGTTCAGGGAGCTGGTGGGGGGGACTGACAATGGGAGTAGCCCTAGAGGAGGCGGGGCTGGGCAGGGCGAAAGCGCGGGCTTTCTTCGGGTCTCCTGCGCTGGGAGATGGTGGGGGCGGAGTCGGGGCTGAGAGGTGCGGGGCGTTGCTGGCTGTTTTCTTTTCCCGCGCAAGAGCGGGGGGGGTAGGGCACGATGGAGGAGGGGTAGTCCCACGTGGGGAGGAGTCGGAGGTAGGGCGGGAGTCGCCGGGGTCAGCAGAAGTTAGCTGGCTCACGGGAGTGCTATGGAGGGAGGGGCGCGGCTAGGAGGGGTCCTAGCCTGGGGTGGGGGGGGTACCGGGTTGCTGCTGAAACGGTCAGGAAGGAGCTGGAGGATGCAGGGGGTGCTAGAGGGGGGGGGGAGTTGCCGCCGTGGGGAACTGGCAGAGCGGGGGACGCTGGCCGGTGGTGGGCAAGGGATGGGTTATGGCTAATCGGCAGGGAAGGGGGGCAGGGAGCCCTCTCATCCGGTTGATAACCTGGAATGTGAGGGGGCTGAATGGGCCGGTCAAACGGGCCCGGGTGTTTGCGCACCTGAGGGGGCTGAAGGCGGATGTGGCCATGCTCCAGGAGACACACCTGAGAGTGGTGGACCAGGTTCGGCAGAGGAAGGGATGGGTGGGCCAAGTATTTCACTCAGGGCTGGACAGGGGGGTGGCGATCTTGGTGGGGAAGAAGGTGTCATTTGAGGCATTAAATGTGGTGGCTGACAGTGGCGGGAGATATGTGATGGTGAGTGGTAAGCTGCAGGGGGAGCGGGTGGTGTTGGTGAATGTTTACGCCCCAAATTGGGACGATGCGGGGTTTATGCGGCGTATGTTGGGCCGCATTCCGGACCTGGAGGTGGGGGGCCTGATCATGGGGGGGGGGGGGGGGGGGGGGGCGGGGGGGCTTCAACATGGTACTGGATCCCCCATTGAATCGATCCAAGTCCCGGACAGGTAGGAGGCCGGCGACGGCTAAGGTGTTGAGGGGATTTATGGATCAGATGGGGGGGGTGGATCCCTAGAGGTTTGCGAGGCCAAGGGCCAGGGAGTACTCGTTTTTCTCCCACATACATAAGGCCTATTCGAGGATTGATTTCTTTGTCCTGAGCAGGGGGCTGGTTTCGAGGGTGGAGGATGTGGAATACGCCGCCATTGCCATTTCAGATCATGCCCCGCACTGGGTGGACCTCGGGCTGGGGGAAGGGAGGGACCAACGTCCACTCTGGTGCTTGGAGGTGGGGCTGCTGGCAGACAAGGAGGTGGCCGAGAGGGTTCGGGGGTGTATCGAGAAGTACCTTGAGGCCAACGACAATGGGGAGGTCCGAGTGGGGACGGTCTGGGAGGCATTGAAGGCGGTGACTAGAGGGGAATTGATCTCCATCCGAACCCAGAGGGAGAGGGGGGAGCAGAGGGAGAGGGAGAGACTGATATGGGAGTTGGTGAGGGTGGATAGGAGATATGCGGAGGCTCCAGAGGGGGGATTGCTGGGGGAGAGGCGTAGCCTTCAGGCCAGGTTCGACCTATTGACTACCAGAAAGGCGGAAGCTCAGTGGAGGAAAGCACAGGGGGCGGTGTATGAATACGGGGAGAAGGCGAGCAGGATGCTAGCACACCAGCTCCGAAAGCGGGACGCGGCAAGGGAGATTGGGGGAGTGACGGATAAAGCTGGGAAGGTGGTGCGGAGGGGGGTAGATGTAAATGGGGTCTTCAGGGACTTCTATGGGGAACTGTACCGGTCGGAACCCCCGGTTGAGGGGGGTGGAATGGGGCGCTTCTTGGACAAGCTGCGATTCCCGAGGGTGGAGGAGGAGCAGGTGGAAGGACTGGGGGTGCCGATCGAGCTGGATGAGGTGGTTAAAGGGATAGGGAGCATGCAGTCGGGGAAGGCGCCGGGGCCGGATGGGTTTCCGGCTGAATTTTATAAAAGGTATGTGGACCTGTTGGGCCCCCTGTTGGTCCGGACCTTTAACGAGGCAAGGGAGGGCGGGCTCTGCCCCCAACTATGTCACGGGCGCTGATTTCCTTGATCCTGAAGCAGGACAAGGACCCTCTGCAGTGCGGGTCATATAGGCCGATTTCACTGCAAAATGAGCTGCTGGCAAAGATCCTAGCCACAAGAATAGGGGATTGCGTGCCCGGGGTCATTCTTGAGGACCAGACAGGGTTTGTGAAGGGAAGGTAGTTGAATACGAACGTGCGAAGGCTCCTCAACGTCATTATGATGCCGGTTGTGGAAGGGGAGGCGGAGATAGTGGTGGCATTGGATGCGGAGAAGGCCTTTGATAGGGCTGAGTGGGTATCTGTGGGAGGTGTTGGAGAGGTTTGGGTTTGGGAGGGGTTTATCCGTTGGGTGAGGCTGCTCTACGAGGCCCCGATGGCGAGTGTAGCAACAAATAGAATTTAGAACAGTACAGCACAGAACAGGCCCTTCGGCCCTCGATGTTGTGCCGAGCAATGATCACCCTACTCAAACTCACGTATCCACCCTATACCCGTAACCCAACAACTCCCCCTTAACCTTACTTTTTAGGACACTACGGGCAATTTAGCATGGCCAATCCACCTAACCCGCACATCTTTGGACTGTGGGAGGAAACCGGAGCACCCGGAGGAAACCCACGCACACACGGGGAGGACGTGCAGACTCCACACAGACAGTGACCCAGCCGGGAATCGAACCTGGGACCCTGGAGCTGTGAAGCATTGATGCTAACCACTATGCTACCGTACTGCCCCTAAGATTGGATTTAAATTCTACCAGCTGCTATGGTGGGACTTGAACCTATGTCCTCAGAGTATGAGCCTGGGCATATCTGGATTACTAGCCCAGTGGCATTGCCACTATGCCACCAATTCCCTGTAAATAGGAGGAGGTCGGAGTACTTTCGGCTGTACCGGGGGATGAGACAGGGGTGCCCCCGTCCCCTTGCTCTTCGCGTTGGCGATTGAGCCCCTGGCCATGGCATTGAGGGAGTCAGGGAACTGGAGGGGCCTGGTGCGGGGTGGGGAGGAGCATCGAGTGTCGCTTTATGCGGACGACCTGTTGCTGTATGTGGCGGACCCGGTGGGTGGGATGCCGGCGGTGATGAGGATTCTTAGTGAATTTGGGGGTTTCTCTGGGTATAAGTTGAACCTGGGCAAGAGTGAGTTGTTTGTGGTGCATCCGGGGGATCAGGAGGAGGGGATTGGTAGGCTCCCACTGAAGCAGGCAGGGAAGAGCTTCAGGTACCTAGGGGTCCAGGTGGCTGGGAGCTGGGGGGGGCCCTGCACAAGCTCAACCTCACAAGATTGGTGGAGCAGATGGAGGAGGAGTTTAAGAGGTGGGATATGTTACCGCTGTCACTGGCGGGGAGGGTGCAGTCCGTTAAGATGACGGTGCTCCCGAGGTTTTTGTTCCTGTTCCAGTGCCTCCCCATCCTTATCCCGAAGGCCTTTTTTAGGAGGGTCAACAGGAGTATCACGAGATTTGTGTGGGCGCATGGGACTCCGAGGGTGAGAAGAGTGTTCCTGGAACGGGGCAGGGATAGGGGGGGGCTGGCATTGCCCAACCTCTGTGGGTACTATTGGGCTGCCAACGCAGCGATGGTGCGTAAGTGGGTAATGGACGAGGAAGGAGCAGCATGGAAGAGGATGGAGGTGGTGTCATGTGTGGGGACGAGCCTGGAGGCGCTGGTAACGGCGCTGTTGCCGCTCCCCCCAACGAGGTATACCACGAGCCCGGTGGTGGCGGCTACACTCAAACTTTGGGGACAATGGAGACGGCATAGGGGAGAAGTGGGGGGCTCGATGGAGGCCCCGTTACGGGGTAACCATCGGTTTGTCCCAGGGAGCATTGATGGCGGATTTCTGGGCTGGCATAGGGTAGGGGTTAGGAGGTTGAGGGACCTGTTTGTGGAGGGGAGGTTCACGAGCTTGGGGGAGTTAGAGGGGAAGTTTGGGCTCCCCCGGGGAACATGTTTAGGTACATGCAGGTGAGTGCATTTGCCAGGCGGCAGATAGAGGGGTTCACCTTGCTGCCCCACGTGAGGTGCAGGACAGGGTGCTCTTGGGGGTGTGGGTTGGAGGAGGGAGGATTTTGGACAAATACCATGTGATGCAGGAGCTGGACGAGGCCTCGGTGGAGGAACTGAAGGGTAAATGGGAAGAGGAGCTGGGTGAGGAGATTGAGGAGGGGACGTTGGTGGATGCCCTGGAGAGAGTGAATTCCTCCTCTTCCTGTGCGAGGCTTAGCCTCATACAGTTCAAGGTTCTGCATAGGGCCCACATGACTGGGACGAGGATGAGTAGGTTTTTCGGGGGCGAAGACAGGTGTGCTAGGTGCTCGGGGAGCCCAGCGAACCACGCCCATATGTTTTGGGCATGCCCAGCGCTGGGGGAGTTTTGGAAGGGGGTAGCAAGGACGGTGTCGAGGGTGGTGGGATCCAGGGTCAAGCCAGGCTGGGGACGCGCAATTTATGGGGTGGCAGTGGAGCCGGGGGTGCAGGAGGTGAAAGAGGCCGGTGTTCTGGCCTTTGCGTCCCTAGTAGCCCGGCGGAGGATCTTGCTCTAGTGGAAGGATGCGAGGCCCCCAAGCGTGGAGGCCTGGATCAATGATATGGCGGGGTTCATCAAATTGGAGAAGGTGAAATTTGCCCTGAGGGGATCAGTACAAGGGTTCTTTAGGCGGTGGCAGCCTTTCCTGGACTTCCTGGCGGAACGGTAGGGAAATAGGCCGGCGGCAGCAGCAGCAACCCGGGGGGGGGGAGGGGGAGAGGGGGGAGAGGGAGGGAGGGAGGGGGTGGGGGGTTTGGTTCGGTGGGAGGGAGAACTGTGTACATGGGTTTGTGGGATGTGGCGGGTGTTATTTCTCTCCCTTTTGTTTTTGGGTGTTCTTTCGATTTTTCTTTTGTTTGTAGTTGCGTTTGAAGATGGGTGGGTGTTGTTCTTGGGTTGTTACCGCAGTTGTTTTGTTAATATAGTTGTGATGTTTCTATTTTGTAAAAATTCCAATAAAAATTATTTTTAAAAAATAAATAACTCATCACCGAACTTTTGTACAACAACATTGATTTGCTATTTCTTCTTTAATCTTTGAACCAGTTAAAACCATGCTGCTTGTAATAGCGCCTCCTAATGGGACCGAGAAGACTCCGGCTCCAGGGACGGATGAACTGTAAATCTATTTTACTCACCATAGATATGGGGGTAAAAAATGATACCCCAGTACTGAGAGTGTTGCACTGTTGGAGGTGCTGTCTTTCAGATGGCACTGTTCAACTGAGGTCGTGCCTGCCCTCAATTAACATAGCAGATTACAAGGTCATTATCAATCACACTGCTGTTGGTGAGAGTTTGCTGTGTACAATTTGGTTCCCCTGTTTCCTACATTACAAAAGTTATTGCATTTCAAAAGTGTTCCATTGGGCGTAAAGCACTCAGGTGGGCTTGAAAGGCACTGGATAAATGCAAGTCTTTCTTTAATCACTGGATTGTGGCTGCTTCAGTCACATACGCTGTCAAAAAAGTTCTACCTATTCAGCTATGATCCTTGAATCGTGATCATTTATCCATTTAGCTGAATGATTCCCTGACACTCGACCTTGAAATGAAAATAAACTTTTGTTGCCTAATTGCTCATGTTTGACCATTCCATTTTCTGAAATAGATCTCGGTTGTATTAAAAACAAAAGTGTCGCCTCCCGGGTAATAAAGGCTGTTGTGTCGCTCCAGGTCCACCCACCCCAGCAGGTTTCCAAATGTCGCCGGCAGCCGGAACCGCATATTGCTTGTCCACGCTGACTCGACTCATGACTTGCAATAAAATGAATAATATTTTGTAAAGTCGCGGTTAGACTGCACAGTGTCATCCTCGGCAGGCGCACCTATCCAAAGTGCTAACAGGAGAAAAATTAAATTGAAATCCCGCAGACTTTATGATCAGGTTAAAATTGAATGGAGTCTGGCCGTCCATTCATTGTGTAAATAATTCCCCACCGCGCTGTGAATACAAACGCGGCATTTGCTGAGGTTGCGCCCAAATTGGTTTATGCTCTTAATAGTCAGAGCCATTCTATAAAAGCGTTCTGATCTTTTCCAAAAGACATTGAAATTCTATTCTTGCTACCCGTATGTCTTTCCATCCCGCTCATTCATACATTTTTCATTTGCAATGTTAAGGCAGGCAGATGCTGCAATCTGATTCTACACATCGAAGCATTGTACACAAATCATTTGTACCCCCATACCTATTGAGTAATAGAGTTATAATTCATCCCGCCCCGATATTGGAGCCGGAGTCTTCTCGGTCCCATTAGAAGGCGCTATTACAAGCAGCATGGTTTTAACTTGTTCAAAGATTAAAGAATAAATAGCAAATCAATGTTGTTGTACTTAAGTTCGGTGGTCAATTGACAGACAAATATCTCCACATTTTACAAAACCGGAAACATTCCTGGTGTATTAGCCTTGATTTATTTTTTTAGTGCTCGTTTTGAAGTGGGACTTGAACCCATAACGACCTGACTCGGGGGCAAGAGTGCTACCTACCAATTAAGTGCGCCTGAGCTGACCAACTAGTTGCCATGGGGTCATGACCGAGTGCCCCACATCTCTGAGCAAATTGAAACTGAATTGTCAGACTTGCCCAGACAGATCACCACTGTCATCACTACCAGAAATGGGAAAGTTATAGTTAAATGAAAGTTGTAGCAGAGAAACAGGTGCATCAGTTCAATTGGGCTATGCTCAATATGATGCTGCAAATGAAACTCCTCCCAGCCAGCTGCTCATCTGTACATTGGTGTCTGCAAGAATCACACCACACTCACTGGGTGTTACCTATGTCAACTTTCAGGAGCTGATCAGTGCTCAGTGTGCTTTAGACACAATGACTTCATAGAACATAGAAAAATACAGCACACAACAGGCCCTTCGGCCCACAATGTTGTGCCGAACCTTTGTCCTAGATTAATCATAGATTATCATAGAATCTACAGTGCAGAAGGAGGCCATTCGGCCCATCGAGTCTGTACCTGCTCTTGGAAAGAGCACCCTACCCAAGGTCAACACCTCCACCCTATCCCCATAACCCAGTAACCCCACCCAACACTAAGGGCAATTTTGGACACTAAGGGCAATTTATCATGGCTAATCCACCTAACCTGCACATCCCTAGACCGTGGGAGGAAACCGGAGCACCCGGAGGAAACCCACGCACACACGGGAAGGACGTGCAGACTCCGCACAGACTGTGACCCAAGCCAGGAATCATGCGCATTCTGCGAACATGTTAAAATTTGGCCGCATTGCGCATGCGCAGTGCGGCCGCTATTTTTTTCAACGGTTGCAACTTTTTGTTTTACAAGTTCTGTAGTGGTTTTTATTCATTTGTTTTATTCATTTAATTTTTATTTTTTTCATTTATTTCATTCATTTTATTTTTTTACAAGTTCGGGGGGGCTTTTATTCATTTTTTTCATTCATGTAATTTTTTTTACAAGTTCGGGGGGGGGAGGGTTTATTCATTTTTTTCATTTATTTTACTCATTTTATTTTTTTATTTTTTTGACAAGTTCGGGGGGGTTTATTTGATAAAAATTTACATGAAAAATATGCAGAACTTTGGACAGATGGAGACTCCATGCTTTCTGACACCGGAAGGCTTCACCTTCATCCAACAGGTTCCATTGGAGGAGCGTACGCGAGGACCAAGGGGACCCAAAACCATTTCCTCCATTTTTGTCAGCAGCAAACAAGGTGAGAGAAAATGGTGGGTCGCGCAGGTTGGCCGGCGTGGGTCACGAAGGTCGGCCGGCGTGGGTCTCGAAGGTCGGCCAGGTTGGGTCCCGTAGGTTGGCCGGTTGGTAAAAATGGGTCCCCGGAAAAAAAGTTTGAAGAACACTGGTTTAGAGAACCCCAAAGTGGATCATGGAGTTCACCTGACAACAACTTTTACTAGATTGTGGTATGGGGAGCACAGGGCCCAATCTACAAGAGTGGTACTTCAGAAATGGACAAGTATTTTTTAAAACTGCAAAACAATGTTTATTCTATAAACTCAAGTTAACCTTTCTAAAACAAACAGTGAACATCTTAGTAACCAGGAAATCAAATACACCCCCCAAAGAATACAACACTAAGTAATCTGTAAGCTGTCCTTTTAACACCCAGAAGACTTAACAAATCTTTAAACAGAAGCACATCAGGGTTTACATTCACTCCTGAGAACATTTATAATTCTGAATTCCCCAAATGATCCAGAGATAGTCTTTCATGGCAGAGAGCTCAACAGTACAGCTGCTTTGTCTGACTTCAGCTGCAACATACTGAAAAATTAAAGCAAAAAGACACAGACACACCCAAGCTTTTCTCAAAGTGAAACTAAAAAGCAGAACCAGAGCTCAGTTCCACCCACACTCTGACATCACTGCAGTAACATGAGCAGCCAAACATTTCTTAAAGTAACATTCTCATGACAAATCTCCCAAATTTTTTTATTTAGCACCTTTTTTATCTTCTGCCCGATCAGAAGAGATTAAATCTTGTGTTCAATTGTAAAGTTTAAAAAATAATTTTACATTAATAAAAATAATTTTCGGCAGTTTAACAAAAGTGAAGGTTCCAAAAGGCATTCCATCCCCAAAAGGGTTAATCAGGCCATTTTGATTAATTGATGTGGGCCAATGACAAAACAGTTTTTTTAAGCACAGTCCACTACCGTTGCAGATGTTTCAATTTCGCTTTATTTTGCAGCAGATTTTGTCTCCTGTGCCAATGAAGAACAAAGACCAACTAGTCCTTTCCTGCAGCCATACATCATCCAGGGGCTCGATTTCAATAACATTGCTGAGTTTGGTCCAATACTAGTGCTTTTTGTTTAATCAAAGCACACCTTGCCTCTTCTTTTCTCTCCTTGTCAGTACATTCCAATCATTGTTTATGTAGGTGAAGGTGACAAAACTTTGCCTTGCACCTAATTTGTACAATAGCAAAACTGGGAGCACTGGTTTCCATCACTTACTATCCTTACAGAGCATAGAACATACAGTGCAGAAGGAGGCCATTCGGCCCATTGAGTCTGCACCGACCCACTTCCACTCCTCACTTCCACCCTATCCCTGTAACCCAATAACCCCTCCTAACCTTTTTGGTCACTAAGGGCAATTTATCATCGCCAATCCACCTAACCTTAGTTCAGAAGATTAGCATGCACTATTCTTGTAAAATAATTAACCAACTCAAGTTTGGTCAATCACCCTGGGCATGATCTATGTTGTCTGTTCTGAAGATTTATAGAACATAGAACATAGAAAAATACAGCACAGAACAGGCCCTTCGGCCCACGATGTTGTGCCGAACTTTTGTCTTAGATTAAGAACAAATTCATCTGCACCCCATCATTCTACCATAATCCATGTACCTATCCAATAGCTGCTTGAAGGTCCCTCATGTTTCCGACTCAACTACTTCCACAGACAGTGCATTCCATGCCCCACTACTCTCTGGGTAAAGAACCTACCTCTGACATCCCCCTATATCTTCCACCGTTCACCTTAAATTTATGTCCCCTTGTAATGGTTTGTTCCACCCGGGGAAAACGTCTCTGACTGTCTACTCTATCTATTCCCCTGATCATCTTATAAACCTCTATCAAGTCACCCCTCATCCTTCTCTGTTCTAATGAGAAAAGGCTTAGCACCCTCAACCTTTCCTCGTAAGACCTACTCTCCATTCCAGGCAACATCCTGGTAAATCTCCTTTGCACCTTTTCCAAAGCTTCCATAACCTTCCTAAAATGAGGCGACCAGAACTGCACGCAGTACTGCAAGTGTGGCCTTTGTACAGCTGCATCATCACCTCACGGCTCTTAAATTCAATCCCTCTGCTAATGAACGCTAGAACACCATAGGCCTTGTTCACAGCTCTATCCACTTGAGTGGCAACTTTCAAAGATCTATGAACAGAGATCCCGTTTATCTCAGCATTCTGATTTATTTGATAATTATTCACACATTAAAGGGAGGTAGAATGTTTCATTAGAAAGTGATGCATGAATGAGTTATATGTTTGTGCTGTATTTTGTGCTATTTGAAGTAGTTAATTAATAACTGCCTAAAATCAGCACCCAGATTATAACATAAAGATGTAAAGCATTTATATTTGATCTTTGCTGATCAGAAGTTCTGTTTTTTAAAAAATTATGTTTCCATTATTACTCCACAGGTCTCTGGAATAAGGAGAATAACAGATATATAGAATGTCACATGGGGGTTAGTATGATATACATGGGATAACATATAGGCAGGAATATATTATCAACAGAATAATTTATAGCCTGAAAAGCATTATGTGAAGGATAGTGCACATTCTGGGGAGTGTGACACCTTCTAAATAAGGTAGCGTAACCTGGAATACAATGGGGATAAATGTAGGGTAACAGATCAGTAAACAAAGACAATAATAGAAATAGTACAGTGGATGTTTTAACTGGGCATGAGAGACTTCAGTTATGAGAAGAGGGGTTGGAAAGGTCACGAGGCAACCAAATAGAGATTTTCAAGATGTTGAGGGAGTTTAATAGAGTACATAGAGAAAAACTATTTCCTCTGTTTTGAATGGGTCAATAACTAAGAGGTCATAGATTAAAAATTATTGGAAAAACATCCAGAGGGGAGATTAGGAGATTTTTTTCATTCGGAGAGCTACCAACTTATGGCAGATTCCACCTGAAATCAGTGGAAATGGTTTCCTTTTAGTAACGTTGAAAATAATTCAAGCAGAAGGAATTTGCAGGGTTATAAATAAAAGTGTGAGGCTAAGCGTAGGCTGCTCTTTAAGTTTCTAGAATATGATTGAATTCCACAAAGGTCATATAATATGTTTATATCAATAAATGTTGAACTTTGCATGAAATAATTTAATTCTATTTTGCACATGTTATTTGAAGTTCACAATACATTATAACCATAGAACAAACTCACCCAAGGCTCATAAATATGCCCTTGCAAACCTACAACCACTACCATCTCGAAGGACCAGGCCAGGAGATACTTGGGAACACCACCACCTGGAAGTTCCTCTCCAAGCTAATCACAATCATAACTTGGAAATATATCGCCACCGTTCCTTCATGGCCATGGTCAAAATCCTATACCCCTCTCCCAGATAACATTGTGGGTGTGCCTGCACCACACAATCTGCAGCAGTTCAAGAAGGTAGTTTACCATCACCTTCTCCAGGGCAATTAGGGATGGGCAATTAATACAGGCCTGGCATGTCCCTTGAATGAGTATATATATTATATGGTGGCAACAAGAACAAGTTCAGCTTTTTATAATGCTGCTCACAATAAAGACGTTTCAAATTGATTTACAGAGCAAGATATAAAACCGAACAGGAAGAGAATGATAAATGGCCAAAATAAAGGTTAAAAGTGAAGGTTTTCAGGATGCATTCAAAAACAGAAGGATTGGTGACGTGGAGATGCAGAGAAGCAAGTCCAGGGAACTGCAGAGGGCAGAGGCATCATAACAGAATCCAAGGCTGGTATTGTATGTCAAGAAACAGGCTGCCTTGACTGCGTACATGCATAGCTCTTCGGCTGGAAGAGATCACTGAGGTGTGGGCGAGGCCATGGAGGAATGCGAATCTTGAATTAATTTACAAAGGAATAGGGGCCCAATAGAATTTGCAATGGGCAGGTTTAATAGTTGGATGGGTACTTAGTGACAAGTAGTCTCTTACAAATGAAACAATTGGTAAAGTAAATGACGTTCAGTTATTGCTGAGGGCTGTCAGTTAACCGTTTGCAGTGATGTCAACAGAAATTATGCAACCAATACTTTTGTTTTGTGAGGAAGGGGAAATTTTACAATAATGAATTTTATATGAATGCTTTGGCACAAACTTACTTTTGAAAATTTCCATAGTCGTTAGATGTAGATATGGTACATGTATAGCTTAAAATTGTTCAACACCTCCTGAATGAAAATCTTCAATAAGGTCTCCACATTTAGCATTCAGAGTAGCATCATGGACACTCTGTTACTATAGTAACCATTGAGGCTATTCACAGCTATTCAATTATTGGAAACTGTAACCGCCATGGACCTGTTCCTCTGCTCATGTCCTCAAGTCAGTGAACAAACAAAACATCCAATCTGTTTCTTTTTTAACATCTGCATTGATAGGATATTACTTCTTGAAAGGGCAGTCTTTATGAATAAGTGATAGACTCCTTTCATTTGATAACAAAGACAGACACACAATTCAGTAAATCAGACTGTGGTGCATTGTTTCATTACTCATGCGTGATCTCATCATCACAAAAATAACTGCAGCTTTTCTCTCTCACCAATTAAAAGAAAGGTTTTCTAAATAAGCCTCATGACAATGGTGATGCCTATCCAGTAATAACATAAAATGTTATTAGCCACATGACCCTGTGTGCTATTTCACTGCAACATGTTACGATCCCATCGAATCCGATAACACTTAGAAAGGAATCACACTGATAAGAGTTTTCATCTTTTTTGCTACAGAAAGCCAACTTAAAGCAATACAGTTCAAACATTAATTAACAGGCGAAGGATGTGTCAAACAAAGCACAAAATTTCACTTTCACTAGTTGATACAACAGAGAAACACCTCGTAGTTATGAGCACTCACATTATTTGCTGCACAAATGTGGCACCGCATGAAATCTCAGTCTTTTTGATGCAGCATTCAGTGTGTAGGACGTCTTACTTCACAGGAAATTGTTTTGGGCTTTGAGTCACATTCACCAGCAATCATATTCCAACTAAGGGTCCTGGTTGTGGTAACCATTAATGAAATTAAATGAAAATCGCTTATTTTCACAAGTAGGCTTCAAATGAAGTTACTGTGAAAAGCCCCTAGTCCCCACATTCTGGCGCCTGTTCGGGGAGGCTGGTACGGGAATTGAACCGTGCTGCTGTTCTGCCTTGGTTTGCTTTAAAGGCCAGCTATTTAGCCCTGTGCTAAACCAGCCCCACTCAACAAATGGCATATCTACGATATGCTCTCGCACTTGGGCCACAACAGTGGCACAGAATCCCCAGAGACTCCTTTAACCGCCCCGTTGAATATTCTGGTAGGCTCTGGCAACACTGAAAAAGCAGCAATGTATCTTCTCAAATCTACAATCATTTACCCTTCCGGTCATCAGCTCTTTGCTCTTTCAAACTGTATAACACAGAGAACATAGCCTCTGCTCTCTTCTCAAAGACTTGTTTCAACACCAGGATCTGTTCAAATACAGCCAAATATAATGGTTGCATTTGGAAAGAACCTTGCTTGTTTCCTCTTTGCACACATTCTCAGTGTGTTCAGAATTACCAAACAGAAAAACAGGTTCACCCAAACCCACTGCATTTAGTTTTCTATTTATCTTTTAACTGATCATCCCCATGGCAACCTGAGGTCACAGTGGTCTTTCTTGAAACCTTGTGATGTTGTAATCAGGAAACCAATTAACCCTTTTTCAGAATACGCTGAACTTTTTATTTATGTTCTCCCCTTCCATAAGACCATAAGACATAGGAACAGAATTAGGCCATTCGGCCCATCGAGTCTGCTCCACCAATCAATCATGGCTCATATTTTTCTCATCCCCATTCTCTGCCTTCTCCCCAGAACCCTGATCCCCTTATTAATTAAGAACCTATCTATCTCTGTCTTAAAGACACTCAGTGATTTGGCCTCCACAGCCTTCTGCGGCAAACAGTTCCACAAATTCACCACCCTCTGGCTGAAGAAATTCCTCCTCATCTCTGTTTTAAAGGATCGTCCCTTTAGTCTGAGATGGTGTCCTCTGGTTCTAGTTTATCCGACAAGTGGAAACATTCTCTCCACGTCCACTCTATCCAGGCCTCGCAGTATCCTGTAAGTTTCAATAAGATCCCCCCTCATCCTTCTAAACTCCAACGAGTACAGACCCAGAATACTCAACCATTCCTCATGCGACAAGTTCTTCATTCCAGGGATCATTCTTGTGAACCTCCTCTGGACCCTTTTCAAGGCCAGTACATCCTTCCTTAGATACGAGGCCCTTCAGGGCAGATAGTTGGGGACAGTTGTGTTTCAGCTTGTAAGATGAAGTAACTAATCGGAGGAGCTAGATTACCAGGCATTTTGCAGAAAAGCAGTTTAGTTTTAGATTGGGATGTGTAGGGTGGCATGTGGTGCAGTGGATAGCACTGGGACTGCGGTGCTGAGGACCCAGGTTCGAATCCTGGCCCTGGTCACTGTGTGGAGTTTGCACATTCTCCCCGTGTCTGCGTGGGTTTCACCCCCACAACCCAAAGATGCGCTGGTTAGGTGAATTGGCCACACTAAATTGCCCCTTAATTGGAAAAGAAAAATAATTGGATATTCTAAATTTATTTATTTTTTAAATTGGGATGTAAACAGAAGTCAAGCATTTGTTCTTGATGCAGTTCAGTTAAAGATCTGTCTGTAGACAGGCAGCGCCGGCCCTAGGGTTGCTGGCGCCCCGGGCAAGCTGAACTTCGGCGCCCTTGGGGGGGGGGGGGGGGCCGGTGGGGGGGGGGGGGGGGGAGGGGGCCGGGGGTGGGGGGGCGGGGCGGGGGGGGGGGAGGGGGCCGGGGGTGGGGGGGCGGGGCGGGGGGGGGGGGGGCCGGGGGGGGAGCGGACCGCGGGGGGGGGCGGACCGCGGGGGGGGGGGGAGCGGACCGAGGGGGGGAGCGGACCGAGGGGGGGGGGCGGGGAGAGCGGACCGAGCGGGGGGGGGGCGGGCCGAGCGGGGGGGGGGTGTGGACCGGGGGGGGGGCCAGACCGAGCGGGGGGGGGGGGCGGACCGGGGGGGGGGGGGCGGACCGAGGGGGGGGGGGCCCTGGGGGAGGGCGGCCACCGCGCATGCGCTGGTTGGCACCGGCCCAATTGCGCATGCGCGGGACCCGAGTCTCTGGCGCCCCCTAGCACATGGCGCCCCGGGCGACTGCCCGAGTTGCCGGTGCCTTGAGCCGGCCCTGTAGACAGGCTCGCAGTTTCTTTCCAAACAGTTCAGAGAGTTAGTTTGGTCCTGGAAGTCAAACCATGAAGACTGCTTCTGAAGATGTCAGCCAGAAATCCTGCATTGTTCTGACAGAATTCAAGTCTATCTCTTAAAGCAGTCTCAAAGAACATCTCTGAAACCAGTGTTTTTCAAACTTTTTTTCCATGGATCCATTTTTACCAACCGGCCATCCTTCGGTACCCATGCCGGCCAACTTTCACGATTCACCGTCGGCCGCCTTTGTGACCCACCATTTTGCTTACCTTTAATGTGACAGGTGAGCCTGCTTGGTCCTCGCGATCTTACTTGCTTTGTCATTCAATGTTACATTTCAGTATGGGTTGTTCATCACAGTTCCTGGAGCTCACACCAGCATTGTTTTGATCTGCAGTGGACTCGCCAGTAAAGCTCTCTCCAGCAGATTCAGTTGTGAGATCCTAGCCTGTTTGTGTCTCTGGCCCTGTCTTCCTTAGTCCAGATAGAACCATCTTCAGGTCTTCACCTAATACTATTGCTCGCTTGCTGGCAGCTACAAAAGGGAGGAAACTCTCCTCAGTAATTTCATGCCCAGAATTGGTGACGTGAGTGTACCGGGCGTGTAACCTGCTCTTTTACCGCTTCTGGCAGGAAGACTCATTGATTTAAAACAAAATCTGCCCCTGGAACAGAGTGCTGATGTATGGGAGAGGCAGTCTATCCCCACTGGGCTCTGGGCCTGTGCACTGATACATCTTGCTGAGGGGCACGCATGTGTAGGAAAGCTGGTATTCTCGAACGGCAGGCACAGCTGGCATTTTTAAAAAACAGTCGCGGCCGTTGGGCACTTTTTCCCGCGATCGGGAACTCTGTCACTGATTTCTCCTTGACACTCCCGCAGATCGCAAACCTGAGTTTGAAAATTACTGCCTCAAGCAAGTATGTCTGGGTCTGCTCACTATATTGAAAAGTGGATGTTGACCTGGGATAGGTTTGTTTACATAATAATAATAATAATAATCTTTATTGCCACAAGTAGGCTTACATTAACACTGCAATGAAGTTACCATGAAAATCCCCGAGTCGTCACATTCCGGCACCTGTTCGGGTACACGGGGTGGGGGGGGGGGGGGGGGGGGGGGGGGGTGAATTCAGAATGTCCAAATTACCGAACAGCATGTCTTTCAGGACTTGTGGGAGGAAACCGGAGCACCCGGAGGAAATCCACGCAGACACGGGAAGAATGTGTAGACCCCACACAGACAGTGACCCAAGCCAGCAATCAAACCTGGGACCCTGGAGCTGTGAAGCAACAATGCTACTCACTGTGCTACTGTGCCATCCATGGAAATAGCGATAGCAGTTAAGGGTTATTGTGTCACTGTATTAATTAGCATTGTTTAAAAGATAATTATACACTATTTTCTTGTGTGATGTTAAAGATATTTTAATACTGTGTTAGTGATAAAGTTTCTTTTAATATACAATGTCCATATTTTGTATGAAATCACTCCTAGAGTGAGGTATCCTTTCCTCACAATCTTACAATATTAAAATAAAATATTGGTGTTTCTGTCCAGTATCCGAGCCACTGATGGTGTCAGGTCCAGGATCGTAATGCCACCCACAACCCCTGGCACCACTTGGCTAACTGCCAGGGACTATTCTTGTAGGTCCCATCGTATGTCTGCCACCACAGCCTATCCATCTGCCTGCTGGCCAGTCATCACTTTCCGCTGATTTTGACCTGATGATGGAAATAATTTCTAGGTGTTTAAATCTCTCTGGACTTCATCATGTGGCCTTATCGCTCAGCCAGACTCACCCTTTCTGCATAAAATCTGGGTCTTTGTCACCATTTTTAAAACGAAGGGGAACAATGTATGATGAGAGTTGGTTGAATTGAGGAATTGGTTTTGGAAAAAAACATGGTGGATAAATTTGTACATCAATAGGATGTTAAAGATATGAGGAAGCAGAGAACAAATACCGTTGACTGCAATTGTCAACCTTCCTTCAATATGCAAATTGTGCTGGGGAATGTAGGGTAGGCCATGTAATACTTCTGTTTGTGATTATAGAGCAGTTAGCTTAATGTCAGTTGTGGGAAAACTCTTAGAATGAACAATTCAACATCAATTAGCAAACCTTGATAAATTCACAGGAGCAGTGCAGATTTCCTCACTGCATCCCTTTGAAAAATTCAATCGAGTTCTTTGGAGAAATGGCTCATTAGATAAAGGAATGCAGCTTGTGTGGTGCATATAGATTTTTAGAAGGCATTTAAAAAGTGTTTCGTAGGTGACTTGTAATGAAAATTCAAGATATGGTATTGGGAAATGTGACACAGACAGAATAGGCAAAATCCTTCCCATATGCAGTCCGTGGTTCTATCTTAGCATGGCACCATTTTAGAAATACTGAAGTTTCTCAAATCTTAAAAGCCATTTTTTCCAAATTATTGCAACACCATTGTTAATTTAGAATTGTTCAGTTTTGCACTAATTCAATACCTTTGGTCCAGTAACTCCTCCAAATCATTGCCCTCAAAGCTTTCATCAGAAACAAAATGAAAACACTCAAAAGGGTCTTAAAGTTGGCATCAATGGGTCCTGTTGGTGGAACTTGCCCTTGAAATGTCTGTGAGATTTCTGGGTTAGACTTGTTGCCCTTCCTGCAGGTTCAACATTTGTATCAAATCTATAAGAAATGTTGGGCATAATTTTCTCACCCCATTGTGCCCGGTGCCGATCCCATGGCATCGGGTGAATAGCAGGAAAGGCCAACAACGAGATCCGGATCTTGCCCAAAAATGGCGAGAAGCTCATTAACCCTCATTTGCATACATTTCAATCTCATTAGCGAGATTGAAAATGAAAAAAAATGAAATGAAATTAAAAATTAAAAATTAAAAATTAAAAATTTAAATGATTGAAGTAGAATACAGCGGCCTCCCGGGTGTCAACGGATCCCCCAGCGAGAGGTCATGCGCCGTCATTTAGCACTCCTGATCGACAATGGAAAGATGGTGCAATGGGTACTGAGGGGTAGTGAGGAGGTGAGTAGCCATTTCCATTTTCCAGCATGTAGCTCAAGGGCATCGGAGCTGCTAGCCCAGACATAAACATAGAACATTACAGCGCAGAACAGGTCCTTCGGTCGTCGATGTTGCGCCGACCTGTGAAACTACTCTAAAGCCCATCAACACTATTCCCTTATCATCCATATGTTTATCCAATGACCATTTAAATGCCCTTAATGTTGGCAAGCCCACTACTGTTGTAGGCAGGGCATTCCACGCCCTTACTACTCTCTGAGTAAAGAACCTACCTCCGACATCTATCCTATATCTATCTCCCCTCAATTTAAAGCTATGTCCCCTCATGTTAGCCATCACCATCCAAAGAAAAAGGCTCTCACTGTCCACCCTATCTAATCCTCTGATCATCTTGTATGCCTCAATTAAGTCACCGCTTAACCTTCTTCGCTCTAACAAAAACAGCTTTAAGTCGCTCAGCCTTTCCTAATAAGATTTTCCCTCCATACCAGGCAACATCCTGGTAAATCTCCTCTGCACCCTTACCAGTGCGTCCACATCCTATAATGCGGCGACCAGAACTGCACGCAATACTCCAAATGAGGCCGCACCAGAGTTTTGTACAGCTGCAACATGACCTCACGGCTCCGAAACTCAATCCCTCTACCAATAAAAACTAACACACCGTACGCCTTCTTAACAACCCTATCAACCTGGGTGGCAACTTTCAGGGATCTATGGACATGGACACCGAGATCTCTCTGCTCGTCCACACTACCAAGAATCTTACCATTAGCCCAGTACTCTGCCTTCCTGTTATTCCTTCCAAAATGAATCACCTCACACTTTTCTGCATTAAACTCCATTTGCCACCTGTCAGCCCAGCTCTGCAGCTTATCTATGTCCCTCTGTAACTTGTAACATTCTTCTGCAGTGTCCACAACTCCACCGACTTTAGTGTCATCTGCAAATTTACTCACCCATCCTTCTACGCCCTCCTCCACACAATACTGACATTATCTCGTGTGCGTGAAAGCTTTAGAACTCCTCCAATTGGCCTTGCAGTCACTGAAATCTCGCTGATACCCCTCTTGAATCTCATGGCTGTGGCCTGTCATCTGCATCAGCTCTGGGAGAACCTTGTCCAGAGGCTCAACATCTGTGTGTGGCCCAGCTGAGTCCTGGGATGGTGCACAATCAATGGACACGAAGCATAGGTGTAGTCCCAATCGAAAGGCTTTAATCAGCAAGAAGTGAGCCCAGCAGCAGGAGTACAGAAATGACCTGGCTGCTGGGGAACAAGGGTTCTCATACCCCACCTCGTAGGCGGTGCTACCTTCCTCTCGACAAATGAGAATACAGAGAACATGATACTTGGGCCAATGGGCAGCGAGCCCTCTGCACCAATGGTAGCTCACACTCCCAGGTACCGTAATACCCCTAGTCATACTACCACATTCACCCCTTGTTGAGAAAGGAACCGGGAGGGGGGTATACGGGGGATGAGGACATGGAGGGGGGGGGGGGTGTCCCGTGCGGGTGGGTAAGAGACTGGTAGTATGACTAGTGATGTTGGATCATACCTCTCCAACGGTGGCTGCCCACTGGCCCGAAAACTATGTACAGGGTCGTGTCAGAACACAGTTACTATATATAGGTTTGAGAGAAAAAAGAAACGAGAGAACAAGCAAAAAAGGGTCCATCAACAATTCACATAGACTCGATCAGCCGATCGGGGGCCTTGGATGTCCTCTGCGACTTGCGGAGCTTCGCTGGAGATGTTGGAGTTGCGGGCGTCCGTGACTCCGGGATCGATGATCTGGTCCTTGTGGTTGCGTCCGTACCCATAGTCGGAGCTGGCGGGGGCCGGACCGGGGAAGGGGCGTCCGGTTCTCTAGGCAGCGCGGGTAAGGGTGTCGGCGGGCCAGGGAGGGGAGCGCCTACCGGAAGCAGTTGCGGTTGGGGGGGCTGGCGCCGGGGGTGATGGTCGGGATCCGGCGGGCACCAGGTCCCGTAGGGAGACCGAGTCCTGTCGGCCATCGGGATACTCCACATACGCGTACTGCGGGTTTGCGTGGAGCAGCTGGACCCTCTCGACCAACGGGTCCGACTTTTGCACCCGCACCTGTTTCCGGAGCAGGATAGGCCCGGGGGTAGCCAGCCAGATCGGGAGTGGGGTCCCTGAGGAAGACTTCCTGGGAAAAACAAGAAGGCGTTCGTGAGGCGTTTGATTAGTGGCTGTGCAAAGTCGTGACCGGATTGAGTGGAGGGCGTCTGGGAGGACCTCTTGCCAGCGGGAGACTGGGAGATTTCTAGACCGTAGGGCCAGCAGGACGGTCTTCCAGACTGTACCGTTCTCCCTCTCGACCTGTCCATTACCCCGGGGGTTGTACCTGGTCGTTCTGCTTGAGGCAATGCCTTTGCTGAGCAGGAATTGACGCAGTTTGTCGCTCATAAAGGAGGACCCCTATCGCTGTGAATGTAAGCGTGGAATCCAAACAGGGAGAAAATGGTGCGTAGGGCTTTGATAATGGTGGGTGTGGTCATGTCGGGGATGGCGAACGGGAAGCGGGAGTACTCGTCAATCACGTTGCGGAAGTACGTGTTGCGGTTGGTAGAGGGGAGGGGACATTTGAAGTCCATGCTGAGGCGTTCAAAGTTGCGGGAAGCCTTTATCAGATGCGCTTTTTCGGAGCGGTAGAAGTGCGGTTTGCACTCCGCGCAGATACGGCAGTCCCTAGTGATTGTCCTGACCTCCTCAATGGAGTAGGGCAGGTTGCGGGTCTTTATAAAGTGAAAGAAGTGGGTTACCCCCGGATGACAGAGGTCCACGTGGAGGGTTCGAAGGCGGTTCACTTGTGCGTTGGCACAGGTGCCGCGGGACAGGGCATCGGGACGGGACAGGGCATTTGGGCAGCATGGTAGCATGGTGGTTAGCATAAATGCTTCACAGCTCCAGGGTCCCAGGTTCGATTCCCGGCTGGGTCACTGTCTGTGTGGAGTCTGCACGTCCTCCCCCTGTGTGCGTGGGTTTCCTCCGGGTGCTCCGGTTTCCTCCCACAGTCCAAAGATGTGCGGGTTAGGTGGATTGGCCAAGCTAAATTGCCCGTAGTGTCCTAATAGTAAGGTTAAGGGGGGGAGTTGTTGGGTTGCAGGTATTGGGTGGATGCATGGGTTTGGGTGGGGTGATCATTGCTCGGCACAACATCGAGGGCCGAAGGGCCTGTTCTGTGCTGTACTGTTCTATGTTCTATGTTCTATCGGGAGGCTCGTTCAGCTTCCCACGATGATACAAGATGTCGTAATTGTAGGTGGACAATTCGATCCTCCACCGCAAGATTGTGTCGTTCTTTATCTTGCCTCTCTGTGCGTTGTCGAACATGAAGGCCACTGACCCTTAGTCGGTGAGGAGGGTGAACCTCCTGCCAGCCAAATAGTGCCTCCAGTGTCGCACAGCTTCCACTGTAGCCTGTGCTTCCTTCTCGACCAAGGAGTGGCGGATTTCAGAAGCATGGAGGGTACGAGAGAAGAAGGCCACGGGTCTGCCCGCTTGGTTGAGGGTGGCTGCCAGAGCTACATCGGACTCTTCGCTCTCGACCTGGAAGGGGAGGGACTCGTCGATAGCTCACATCGTGGCCTTTGTAATATCTGCTTTGGTGCGGCTGAAGGCCTGGCGGGCCTCCATCGACAGGGGGAACGTGGATGAGGGGACAGGCTTTGTCGGCGTAATTGGGGACCCACTTGGCGTAATATGAGAAAAAACCAAGACAGCGCTTGAGGGCTTTGGGGCAGTGGGGGAGGGGGAACTCCATCAGGGGGCGCATGCGTTCCGGGTCGGGGCCTATCACTCCATTACGCACTACATAGCCAAGGATGGCTAGACGGTCGGTGCTAAACACGCATTTGTCCTTGTTGTAGGTCAGATTCAGGAGCTTTGCGGTTTGGAGGAATTTACGGAGATTGGTGTCGTGGTCCTGCTGATCGTGGCCGCAGATGGTGACATTATCGGGATACGGGAAGGTTGCCCGTAAACCATATTGGTCGACCATTCGGTCCATCTCCCTTTGGAAGACTGAGACCCCGTTTGTGACACCGAAGGGAACCCTTAAAAAGTGGTAGAGTCGCCCATCCACTTCGAACGCAGTGTACTTGCGATCACTCGCGCGGATGGGGAGCTGGTGGTAGACGGACTTGAGGTCCACCGTGGAGAAGACCTTGTACTGCGCGATCCTGTTGACCAGGGCGGATATACGGGGGAGAGGGTACGCGTCCAGCTGCATAAACCTGTTGATGGTCTGACTGTAATCTATGACCATCCTATTCGTCTCCCCGGTCTTTACCACCAGAACTTTTGCTCACCAGGGGCTGTTGCTAGCCTCGATGACCCGTTCCTTCAGAAGCCGTTGGACCTCGGATCTGATAAAAGTCCGGTCCTGGGCACTGTACCGTCGGCTCCTGGTGGCGACATGTTTGCAATCTGGGGTGAGGTTTGCAAACAAGGGCGGGGGAGCGACCTTGAAGGTCACGAGGCTGCAGACAGTGAGGGGGGACATGGGGCTGCCGAATTTGAATGTTAGGCTCTGGAGGTTACACTAGAAGTCTAACCCCAGGAGCGCTGCCGCGCAGAGGTGAGGGAGGACGTATAGCCTGTAGTTTTTAAACTCCCTCCCCTGGACCATGAGGTCCGCTATGCAACACCTCGTGATCTGTACTGAGTGAGAACCGGAAGCCAGGCTGATTTTTTACTTAACCCGGTAGACAGGGAGAGCACAGTGTCTTACCGTGGTGGGGTGGACGAAACTCTCCGTGCTCCCGGAGTCCAGAAGGCAGTTTGTCTCGTGGCCGTTGAGTAAAATTGTTGTTGCTGTAGAGAGGGTGCGGGGTCGAGACTGGTCCAGCGTGACTGAAGCGAGTCGTGGCAGATAGTCGGAGTCTTCATCAGGTAGGGAGTAGTCACCCGCGGGGTCCTCGGAGCCAACCCAAGGTGGCGGCGCCCATCGGTCGCACATGGTGGGGGGGTGGACAAAATGGCGGCACCCGTTCCCCACACGTGGAGTTGGAGGTCCAATATGGTGGCGCCCAGGGGTCGCACGTGGCAACGGGGGCATAAAATGGCAGCGCCCAGGGATGGGGGATGGGGGTAGCGAGGTCCGCAGGCCGCACGGGGCCCCTGAAGAGAGAGAAGGGGGAGTCCCGCGGTCACTGCCTGGGACCGCAGCAACCGCCTTTGTCTGGCAGACGGCCACAAAGTGGCCTTTCTTCCTGCAGCCATTGCAGGTTGCGGAACAGGCTGGACAGCATTGTCGGGGGTGCTTTGCCTGCGAACCGGTGTGTCGGGCGGAAGGGAGCGCGGGAAGCAAAGAGGCACAGGGGATGGGAAGTCAGGTGGGATGTAGTGTGGGAGGTACATCCTTTAAAAATCTTGCTGATTAAAACAGTGACCTGAACTCCGAGCTTCAAACACAGCGGCAGGAATGCTGCGCCAGCATAACCTATCAGCATAACTGATAGGTTATCAGCATAATGTTCCACTCTTTCTTCCCTAATCATATGTGTACCAAGTTATTTTGTTAACAGCTGATTGGTATGAGTGGATATTTTTGATCTGTAAATGAATGCGCAATTTTCTTGTTCAGGTCGCCACCCTGAACCTCTGCTTCTCTCTCCACAGATGCTGTCAAACATGCAGCATCTTGTATTTCCATTTCAAAATCCAGAGTCTACAGTATTTTGCTTTTGGATTACTTTGGGTACCTGTCCCTTTGTAATTGGTGAATTGTTATTGAAAAAGTGATTAATACGGGTAAATCACCAGCTCCTCGAAATAAGGCACATAAGCAGATGCTCGGGAGAACACTGTCCATTATTATTCAGATAGAGGAGGATCTGAGAGAGCTTGCTAACACTTCATCTGGAGAGCAGAAGGCTGCCACCACCAGCTACAGAAGTCAAAGCTAACTCCTGTGTCACCCATTCATATCATATCTGTTTTTCCTGGGCAGCACGGTAGCAGTGTGGATAGCACAATGGCTTCACAGCTCCAGGGTCCCAGGTTCAATTCCTGGGTCACTGTCTGTGTGGAGTCTGCACATCCTCCCCGTGTGTGCGTGGGTTTCCTCCGGGTGCTCCGGTTTCCTCCCACAGTCCAAAGATGTGCAGGTTAGGTGGATTGGCCATGATAAATTGTCCTTAGTGTTGGGTGGGGTTACTGGGTTATTGGGATAGGGTGGAGGTGTTGAACTTGGGTAGGGTGCTCTTTCCAAGAGCCGGTGCAGACTCGATGGGCCGAATGGCCTCCTTCTGCACTGTAAATTCTATGATCTATTATTTAACTTGTCTATCATATTTATGTTGTTTCTTCACAGGCTAATTTAAAAGCACCCTTTTGTTTGGGTAAACTGTGACTCCCAGAACACCCTTCAGTGTAGCACTGTGTTGGAGCAAAGACACCCACAAGACAGACTCTTAGGCAGAATAGTCTAGTTTTGTACGTATTTTTGGAAGTGTTGTTGGACAAAGTTTCTATAAATGTTTTATCCTGGTGGCTTTTATTTCACGATTTTGCCTCAAAAGACACTTTAACAGTCCATAGTAGATTGATTGAAAGGTGAAAAATTGTGGAAGAACTATAATCTTGGCATGACATTTTAGAGGATCCACTGCCTGAATATCTGCTCACTGACAGCCTGCATGGAGCAAAGGGTTTGTTTCAAGGCTGTACCACATCTCACAGCTCAGTGATAATTATATCACCTCTACATTTTCCATTTTCTGGTGCCACCAGAACCCCATATTGAAGGGTTATAAAGGGACAGAGGTGGGTTGCACTTTGCACATCTGTGGTTCACAAAGGTAAATGACATGATAAAATCCAGCTGCCTCCAGTCGTAACCAATTTTTAACAGCGGAATGCGCAAAACATGTCTTGTGCACCTTTCAAGAGCAAGCCTAAAGTTATTGGAATTCTTTTTGAGATGGAAGTTACCTTTTTGGAGAGGCAAGATAACTTCTTGCATATGGTCCAGGGACCTCTTTGAAAGAGGTGTTCTGACATTTGGGAGAGGTAATGAGCCCTTTGGGTAATGTCAAGTGTCTTTTGGGATTGGTAAAAGTGTACATGAAAATGTGTAAAAAGTGGACAAACTCATTGGATCTGTCAAGCTCTCTGCAACTGTCAAAGGAACTGTTAAAGGACCTGTCAAGATGGCAGCACGATGGCATAGTAGGCAGCATGGCGGCCTCAGGGTGCCGAGGTCCCAGGTTCGATCCTGGCTCTGGGTCACTGTCCGTGAGGAGTTCGCACATTCTCCCCGTGTTTGCCTGGGTTTCGACCCCACAACCCAAAGATGTGCAGAGTTGATGGATTGGCCATGCTAAATTGCCCTTTAATTGGAAAAATGATTTGGGTACTCTAAACTAAAAAAAAAGGACCTGTCAAGGGGCAGACAAAATGCCAGGTCACCAAGGCACTTCAGTGTGACAGAGGCTCCTTTGGAGACCAGGCAAGCCAATGCACTGACATAACTGTGTGCACACCAGTAATAATTCTCCTACGTGCTTCCCGATCAGAACTCTCATCAGAGTCCTCTGCAGATGAACTTGTCCTTGACTTCGCCCTCCAGGGAACAATCCCATAAACTCTACTTTCCCTGGGCTGGCAGCAGCAGCTGACCTGTCTCATGCTTATTATACCTCGAAAGTACATATAGTGGCAATATCTCTTCTGGAGGCTGCAATCACAAACCTAGTGACAATGCCTCATCAGTTGAGGTTTGGTGCAGCTGTAGTCCTTCACCATTGAGCTGCAGTGGCTGACCAGGTCGCAGTTCTCACGTATTTGGAAGCAAAAATGCAGAAGACTAGAATTGGGGGAGGAAAGCAGGGTGGGGTGTGAAGTAAGAGATCCATAGTCACATCATCTGGAACATGCACTTCAGGTCAGGGAGCAAATTGAGTGTGAGGTGGTGTGAGGTAGGTAGTTCTGCTCCTTTAAAAAGATGTAGAGATGCCGGCGTTGGACTGGGGTGAGCACAGTAAGAAGTCTTACAACACCAGGTTAAAGTCCAACAGGTTTGTTTCAAACACTAGCTTTTGGAGCACTGCTCCTGCCTCAGGTGAATGGAGAGGTATGATCCAGAAACATTTATATAGACAAAGTCAGAGATGCTGGACAATGCTTGGTATGCAAGCATTTGCAGGTAATCAAATCATTACAGATCCAGGGAGAGGGATAATCACAGGTTAAAGAGGTGTGAATTGTCTCAAGCCAGAACAGTTGGTAGGATTTTGCAAGTCCAGACCAGATGGGGGTGGATGTAATGCGACATGAATCCAAGATCCCTGTTGAGGCCGCACTCATGCGTGCGGAACTTAGCTATATAAGTTTTTGCTCGGCAATTCTGCGTTGTCGCGTGTCCTGAAGACCGCCTTGGAGAACGCTTACCCGGAGATCAGAGGAAAGAGAGAGAGGGAAGAGTGTTAATGTGTGTGTTACAATGTATTTGAATGATGTATTTGATGTATCTGAGATGTGTGTCAACATCAAGAGAGGGATTTGAGGCTGGAAACATGGATAACAGTGTGAGAATGAGTGGGAATATCTGAATGTTAGGAATTAGTCCTGATTGTTAGGTATTGCTGAAGCAGGGGTGCTGGGTGCTGGATATGTGATGCATTGAGCAATGTCAGAGGTTGCTGGAGCCACAGATAGGTTGTCATGTGATGATGCATTAATTGACCTTGACTACCCGTGTGAGGCCATAGAACTTCTTCCAGTTCTGCAGCCAGATAGTTGGGGCCTGACTCCAGAAAATGACCTCCCTGGTCACCTGCTCCCATTTTTTTCTTTCACAAGCTGTGCCCTGAGGATGTCCCAGTCCCCTGTGGAAACATGGCACCTCGACTCCTTTCCTCCTTTGGGACTGAGACCTCCTGCACTCCATCAGGAAAACTGGGAGCCTTCTCTCTTGCCGATTCCTCAATGAACTGTACTTTTCCTACCACCCTAGTCTTTAACAGTCATTCCCCAGCAACTTGAATTTAAGTAGTGAGCTTCCCCTTTAAGAAGCGGGGACTGCCTTTAAGAGCCATGCATCATGCTATTCATGGTCATCACAAAGCTTCCTATTAAGCATGCAGCCAGTACACAGTGTGTTCTGCACTGGGTTGTAAACTGAAATGATTTAGATGATGAGGCAGCATAAGGTTTATGTGCTGCATGCCTTAAAACCATCAAATGCGGCATGACCACCAGCCATGATTTCCATTCTTGAAAATGGGTCTTAACAAATTGTTCCCCCCAATTCTAAAATCTTCATGTTCTGTATAATTTAGGATGGCTAAGCCACCAGGGTGCTTTTTCGAACATTAGCCTGAGCACTTCCTTCTGTGGAAGCAATGCAGTTTTAACTTTGTATTATCTTCTCCGCAAACAGATAAAATGTACAATATTTAGGAATCCCACTGATGCTTTACACTTGCATCGGTTTATCTAATTGTGGCTTAACTTTTCTGAAACTCTAATTTTCTCCATCTACTAATTTGTTTGGAGAACCTTCAAAATCCCAGTGGAATCAAAACAATTAAAACTCTTTAGTATATCTTACTCTGCAACTGTCAAAATATTGATGAATAGATATATGCTTTCTTATGTACTTGTGAAATAGTCTCACAGTGGCAAAAAGCTGAAAGACTGCAGTTCGCTTGCTGCATGCTTGACAATGGATTTCAACTATCTACTTGCAGGCAATGATACTTTCTAGTATAAACTGATTAAGAACCTCTTCCTGTTGTGAAGACTGTATTCCTGCTCTGAGTATGTCTTACTGTGCACTTTATAAAATTCAGTCATATTAGAGAGTCTGCTCTGTTCATTGGGGAGTTTGAGGTATTTCTTTGCACAACACGTTCTAAACACTACTCCAAATTCAATGGTACTAATTTGGTCCTCTAGAAAATGTTTCTACTCATATTTAGCATTTCCAATTCAGTATTTCATTACTAGGGAACCACACAATGCTGGGGTATTAACGGGAGCAACATGAAGTGACAAAATGCAAGTTTGAATTCTAATGTAGTGACTTTGCAAATGTCAGCATTACCACTGTGAAGAAACAGCAAGGGATTAAGTGCTTTATGGACACGAACCAGCACATATACTAATTGTATGTTAATATGCAATAACGCTGTACTTAGTGTTAATAGAAGAGTTGCTGACTTTTGCCCTTGGTCAAAAATTTATTCCTGGGAATAAAGGTCTGGTGCAAATCATTGCACAGAATGAGTTGTGACAAAAAATGCGTACTTATGTAAGAGTGAAATGATATTAGATTCTTTAAGTAAGAATCAATTTTATTCATAAAAGTCATAACCAAGCTTAATTTATACAGCTGTGCTGGAGAATTATGTCTTTTTGGCTCAGAAATTGGTGTGCATTGTGACCAATTTAGCAGTGGGACAGCCTGCTAAACTCTTCAGGGAAATTCTTTAAGCTTTCTGGGAAGCTGGCTTAAACAGGCATTTGTTTCCTTGCTTATGAGCAACTCTTGTTACCCAGACCTTAACTCCCACCAAATCCTGTTCAACCAGCATCACAGTGCTCGCGAAGGTACACTTGTTCCCAAGCTGTCAGCCGCTCAATTTTAAAGGGCAGCACGGTAGCATGGTGGTTAGCATAAATGCTTCACAGCTCCAGGGTCCCAGGTTCGATTCCCGGCTGGGTCACTGTCTGTGTGGAGTCTGCACGTCCTCCCCGTGTGTGCGTGGGTTTCCTCCGGGTGCTCCGGTTTCCTCACACAGTCCAAAGATGTGTGGGTTAGGTGAATTGGCCATGCTAAATTGCCTGTAGTGTCCTAAGAAGTAAGGTTAAGGGGGGGGGGGGGGGGGTTGTTTGGGTTACGGGTATAGGGTGGATACGTGGGTTTGAGTAGGGTGATCATTGCTCGGCACAACATCGAGGGCCTGTTCTGTGCTGTACTGTTCTATGTTCTATGTTCTAAATTGTAGGATTAGTGTCGGCCTGTTCCACTCTGATTTTCTGGGGACCTCTGTGGCCTAGCGAACAGGAATAATGTAAGTCACGGGTAAACTAGTTAGATGGATTCAGAACTGGCTTGGCCACAGAAGACAGAGGGCAGCAGTGGAAGGGTGTTTTTCCGAATGGAAGTCTGTAATTAGTGGTGTTCCGCAGGGATCAGTATTGGAACATCTGCTGTTTGTAATATGTATAAAAGACTTGAAAGAAAACGTAACGGGTCTGGTTAGCAAGTTTGCGGATGATACTAAGATTACAGCATTTGCGCATAATGATGAAGATTGTCAGAGAATACAACAGGATATAGATAGGCTGCAAAATTGGGCGGAGAAATGGCAGATGGAATTTAACCCAGACAAATGCGAGGTGATGCATTTTGGTAGATCTAATGCAAGTGGGAGCTATAAAATAAATGGAAGAACCATCAGGAACATAGAGACACAGAGAGATCTGGGCGTGCAGGCCCACAGGTCCTTAATAGTAGCAGCACAGGTGGAAATGGTGATAAAGAAAGCAGATGGCATACTTGCCTTCTTAGGATGGGTATCAGGAATACAAGGTCAAAAATTATGTTACAGTTATATAGAACGTTGGTTAGGCCACATTTGGAATACTGTGTCCAATTCTGGTCACCACACTATCAGAAGGATGTGGAGACTTTGGAAAGAATACAGAAAAGGTTTACCAGGATGTTGCCTGGTGTGGAGTGTATTAGCTATGAGGAGAGGTTGAATAAACTGGGATTGTTGTCCTTAGAGAGACGGAAGCTGAGGGGCGACCTGATAGAAGTTTATAAAATTATTAGGGGTAAAGATATGGTGAACAGTTGGAGGCTTTTTCCCAGGGCGAAATCGAAAATTACAAGGGGGCACAAGTTCAAGGTGAGGGGGGAAAGGTTCAGTGGAGATGTACGGGGAAGTTTGTTTTACACAGAGGGTGGTGGTGGCATGGAATGCACTACCAAATGAGGTGGTTGAGGCAAAAAGTTAGCAACCTTTAAGACTTAACTGGATGGGCACATGAGCAGACGTGGTATAGAAGGATATAGGCGGTTGGTTTCGATAAGGCACGTGATCGGAGCAGGCTTGGAGGGCCGAAGGGCCTGTTCCTGTGTTCTATTGTACTTTGTTCTTTGTTCTTGATAAGTATTTTTAAAATTCTTTTAATATGGAGCTAGAAGAGTAGGAGTGACGTGCAGAGCTATAAAGACTCTGAATCTCAACATCCAAGGCGGGATTCTCCCGAAACCGCGCGATGGACCGACGCCAGCGTAAAAAATGGCGCGAACCACTCCGGCGTCGGGCCTACCGGAAGTTGCGGAATTCCCCGCACTTCCGGGGACTAGGTCGCGCCGGAGGAGTTGGCACTGTGCCAGCCGGTGCCAAAGGGACAGCGAGAGTTAGCACATGCGCAGAACCGCTGACGTGGTTCAGCGCATGCGCAGACCGGCCAGCATATTCTAGCACATGAGCAGGGGGCTGTCTTCTCCGCGCCGGCCCCTGTAGGGCTCTGCCATGTCCTGCGCGGTAGGAAGAAGTGCCCCCACGGCACAGGCCTGCCCGCAGATCGGTGGGTCCTGATTGTGGACCAGCCACCGTGGGGCCCTCCCCGGGGTCGGATCCCCCTGCGCCTCCACCCCCCCCCCCCCCCCCACCCCCCCAGGTCTGCACCAGCCGACTTACCTGCCAGGTCCCGCCGTGTGGGACCATGTCCAATCCACGTCGCCGGGACTGGCTAGAAACCAACAGCCGCTCGGCCCATCGGGGCCCAAACAATTGCCGGGGGGACGCTGCCAACTGCCCCCGACCGGCGCGGCATGATCCCCGCCCCTGCCAGAAAACCGGCGCCAGAGAATACGGCAACCGGCGTCAGAGCAGGATTCACGCCGTCCCCCGGGGATTCTCCGACCCAGCGGGGGGGTCGGAGAATCCCGCCCCCTGATTGTAACTGTTATACTTCCATAGTCCTAAGTTCTTTAAAAATAGGCTCTCTGGATGTATCCTATCCTACTGGCAGAATAGACTCACCAGCGGTGAGAGTATGGTGGTGGTCAGTATGGTAGTTATGACCCTAGAACATGAGGTGAGGGGTTATACTCACGCCTGCATAACCATTGAAGCTTTTCCAATAAGGAAGTCTGCACCATCGGCTAATTCTACTGACAATGACGTTCTCAGCCAACTCCGTTCAGGCATAACAGATAGTCAGTCTGGGGATGCACCTTCTCCAGGGAGACATCTGGGGCAGCTGTGCAAGTCACTTCAGAGAATCCGCTCCTTGCAGCAGTGTGACATTGAAATGTGAAAACAGCAAATGCAACCTTTCTTTAAGAGATGCATTTCTGCTTCACATGGATTTCAAAATGCCAGCCGGATATTGTGCAGAGAAAATGGCTGCACCAGTTGTTTCTTGATGTAATAGGGTGGACAGTCTATTAATCATTTCAAAATAAGGCCCAGGAATTAAAGCCTGCAAGCCTCTTGCTGGAAACAGCATGGGGCCACCCCACCATGGTCCCATCACACCACCAAATTTCCCCTCCTGGGTTAACATCAGGTTTTTGTTTCCTATCACTCCGTGCCACTGTGTTCTGGTTTTCTGCTTTCATGTCACAGTGTTTGTTTATCAACAAATCTCAAAAGTATGGGCTAATTCTAGAATTTCTTACATCTAATGCATACATGAAGCCACAAGATCCAAGTAATGATGTCTGCTGATAACAAATCTGCAAATTAGTTTAGCAACAAATTTCCATGATATTTCAGCACTATCTAAACACAAGATGCCAATATTATGAATATATTTTGTTAGCTAGATGTGAGAAAAGGCAAAAAAAAACAACCTGCACCATGCTCTAAGTAATAAATAGATCAGCCTGAACACCAAACCTCACTTTATCCAGTTAACTCGCTGTTACAACTTCTCACTCGCACAAAATATTGTCGCAAAATGAGGAATTCATGGGGCTGGATTCTCCGTTAGCCAACACCAAAATTGGGAAAAGCGATTGGGCAGAGAATAGCTTCCGATGCCAAAATCGCAGTAGATGCCGGTTTGACGCCAAATCAGGATGCACCGCCCCCCCCCCCAAAATGCCGTAAATGTGGCAATCGCCGCACGGCCTGAAAGTACAGTAGCACATAATTAGCGGGCCTGACGCCTGATGCTCCAGGACCTCCGCGATTCAGTGCCTCCAACAGGCCGATTTCTTGACTGCGTGCATCATTGTGGTTTTAATAATCGTGCACCTGGCGTCCTGGCTGCTGAGCGAGAGAGAGGAAGTAGAAAGTGGCGTGGAGCGACTGCGGGCTGCCGGCTCAGACACCGGCCTTGCCGGCTGTGGCGGCGGGGGACCCCTGACAGGGCTGGAGAGGGGAGACGGATGGGAGGGAGGAGGGCGGGCTGAGCAGCCGGGGAGTCACACCCCCCCCCCCCCCCACAGGACTAGGGCGGTGCCCAGGCACCGACCGCCATTGCAGCGGCCATATTGCTGATCACCAACCCCGGCTCCTGGTTCTACACAGTGCCAGCGGCCGAATAGGTGCAGCCCCCCCCCCCTCCCCACAGCCCCCCCCCCTCCCCCAACACCCCATCCAACCGGCAGCCACCCACTGGAGGGCCACCCAGGGCCACACCAGCGGCAGCCCCCAATGAGGACAGTGCCAGTCAATGGTGCCCCTGACAGCAGGGTAGGGCCCGCAGTGACAACTGGGACCATCGTGTAGCCGATGGCACCGATGGGTATGGAAGTATGCGCCATGCTGACATGTTGGTCTTTCACCCCCTGCAGAGAATGGCATTCGGACATCAACCCGCGATGCTGGCTGACGTGACGATGACCGCAGCACTGCACGAGGCCCTGTGGCAGCATGGGTGGAGGCCGCTCAGAGAGGAGGCGGAGGCTGCAGCAGAGGAATGGGCTGCAGAGGAACAGGTGGCAGCCGCTCGAGCTGGAGGGCAGGCCGCCCAACAGGATGAGGAGGAGCCAAGGTGGCACCAGATAAGGCCCTGCGTGTACCGGCGCCGCATGTCATTTGAGGACCTTCCAGACTGGGCATGCAGGCGGAGACTGCAGATGAGCAGAGGCAGTGCGACACATCTGCCTGATGTTGGCACACTTGGCACCGCAGGGGTATGGGGGAGGATACCCGCTCCCGGTGACTGTCAAGGTGATGGTCGCCCTCAACTTTTACGTGAAGGAGTCCTTTCAGTCGCCGAGTGGGGACCATTCTGGGGTTTCACAGGCATCAGCGCACAGGTGCATCTGCCCGTCACTGACGTCCTGTATGCCCAGGCAGAACAGTACATACAGGACCCTGTGGACCGCACCCACCAGGATGCCCAGACAACGGGGTTTGCTGCCATTGCCAGTATGCCCCAGTTCCAGTAGGTGATCGATGGGATGCATTTCATCCTATGGCCAGTGGTGGATAACAGGCCGCTCTACACGAACAGAAAGGGCCACCATTTGATGAACATTCAACTGTTCTGTCACCATTAGATGTGCATTAATTCTTCATCTTAGCGCACTTAATGATCCCCGTCATGTTCGAGGGGCTTCCCCTCCACGGATGAGAGGCTGGCTGTAGGCCGGCATAGGTTACCCATTGTGGTCGTGGCTAATGATGCCTATATGGAGGCCACAGACCCTCCAGTACGAGGCAAGGAGGGTCGCCCGCATCGTGGTGATCTGCTGCATCCTCCAGAATACAGCCCAGCAGAGGGGCGATGTGCTGGAGGAAGGTAAGGAAGAAGCGGAAGGAAAAGGAGGAGGCCTCGTCAGATGAGGTGGATGAGGGGGAGGGGGACAATGAACGGGACATGGGGCCTGGCCAGGTAGAACAACGACATCACCAGGGTGCACGGGACGCCCTCTTCGCGACACGATTCACGGATTAGGTGGGGAGGGGGGTCGCTGGCCAGCGGCATGGACACCACCAACCCACACTCCCTCACATTCAACACCACCAAACAACTTGCATGTGCACCCTCTCCGTTATACATGCCTGCGGCGCTATGACCTGGGGCACTGGGTTGGCAGTGACAGCGGGTCTGGTCCATGGCATGGAGAATGATGATAACTGCTCTGCGATGAGCTCCATGTTCCACATCATTTGATAATGTCTGACTCATGCCCACAGTAGCACCTTCCACCTGGGTGATCCCTGCATGCGAGCTGGCCAGTCCATCACACAGTCCTGTCGAATCATTGGGGAGGGGGTGCTGCGGACGGTCGGGGCGGCGGGAAGGGGTGGGAACACAGGCCACCCATGGGGCCTTCACTCTTCCCCCAACCCCCACACCCACTGGCCAGCACTCACCGTCCTACTCCCACACCCATCAAACAGAGCACCAAGGCAGGTTTGAATGGTGTGAACATGTGTTTATTGTGAACAAATGTATACAGTCTGTGCCTTAGCCCCATAACTAAACTGTGCCCGACACCTATGCCAACTTAACTGGTGTCTAACTTACTGGCCTTAGGGGCCCTAACACTACGCTTATATGATTCCCCAGACGGTACAGCAGGAGTGGAGGCTGACTGCTGTGACTCCTGACCTGTGACAAGAGCCCCCTTTGGCGCACGTCTCCTGGGTCGGCCCGGCCTGGATGGGTCTGGCTGCTGCTCTGGCGTCTCAGGTGGCATGATGCTGCCCTGTTCTGCCCGCTGCCCACCAGATGCATCAGGGAAAGGAGGGGAGGGGTTTCGAGGTGCTGTGCTGTTCCGGCACCTCCCCTGTGGTGGTCACCGGCATGGGCCCCAGCACCTCCTCCTCCTTCGAGGTGCCCGATGGCCCCCGGGCTACTCTCACGGATGGGGATGCGAGGGGAGCCATCCACTGAGGACCAACTGGCACTGCCATTCCTGGAGGCCCACTCTGGTCTAGACCAGGGTCTGAACGTTCATGGCCATGGAGAACAGCGAGTGGTCCATCTCCATCTGGGACTGCACCACATCACACTGTGACTGTGCCACCACACTGGGCGTCTGTGCCCCATCAGCTAGTGACTGGGCCATTTACTTCTGGATGTGGGTCACATCAGCCAGTGACTAGGCCACATCCCTCTGGATGTGGGCAACGTCCCTCTGTGTGTGGGCCACCTCCCTCTGTGTATATGCCACACCTGCCAGTACCTGGAAAATGCAGCCGACGCTCTCGGTCATGGCCCACTGTGACTAGGCCATGCTGAGGAGCGCCGCTGCGATGTCCAGGTGGTTCTGGCACATGGTTGCCTGTGGAAGGGCTGACCTGTCCTGGGCCTCGCCCCCGCTGCACAGAATGCCCCTGGCCTCGCGCACGTTGACCCATATTTAACACCGTCGCCCCCAATTCCTCCACCGCGGACGCCACCAGTGCAGTGTCTGTGGTGATATGCATCACTGTAAATACACAAGGGGTTAATGTAAATACACTTAGACTAGATGGACACTAGAGGGAGCACCAGAGACATGACACACAGACATTCAACAAATAGTTCAGTAAGATAGGACACGACCAATGGGAATTCACGACACACACAGAGGTGACACCACCACAGGGGGGCATCACACCAACCCATATATAAGGACACAGTACACATGATCTTCCTCTTTCCAGTGGAGAAACTTAGTGAGTACAGACACAGGGTTGATTTGGAACACATCACACCCACCCCGTGGATTGTAGCAGACTGTTTTGTCAGTCTGAGTAGCTACAGCATGATTAACAGGAGAGTCGAATCGCTAACAGTTTAATAAATGTGTTAAAGCTATCTCCAAGTCTGAACCTTCCTTTGTCAGAGTGCACATCAAGGAAGCAGCTGCATGCTACATCAAGGGCATAACAAAACATGGTACCAGTGAGTAATATGTTTAAATCCACATAGTTACAACTAGAGGAGCATCCGGAATAAGGTGGGTTAGTACCTGGGACTTTGATGTTGTGGCCATTTCGGAGACATGGATAGAGCAGGGCGAGGAATGGTTGTTGCAGGTGCCGGGGTTTAGATATTTCAGCAAGCTCGGGGAAGGTGGTAAGAGAGGGGGAGGAGTGGCATTGTTAGTCAAGGACAGTATTACGGTGGCTGAGAGGACATTTGATGAGGACACGAATACTGAGTTAGTATGGGCTGAGTTAAGAAACAGGAAAGGAGAGATCACCCTGTTAGGGCTTTTCTATCAGCCTCCAAAAAGTTCCAGAGATGTGGAGGAAAGGATTGCAAAGATGATTCTGGATAGGAGCGAAAGTAACAGGGTAGTTGTTATGGGGGACTTTAACTTTCCAAATAGTGACTGGAAACACTATAGTTCGAGTACTTTAGATGGGTCCGTTTTTGTCCAATGTGTGCAGGAGGGTTTCCTGATGCAGTATGTAGATAGGCCAACAAGAGGCAAGGCCGTATTGGATTTGGTACTGGGTAATGAACCAGGACAGGTGTTAGATTTGGAGGTAGGTAAGCACTTTGGTGATAGTGACCACAATTCGATTACGTTTACTTTAGCGATGAAAAGGGATAGGTATATACCGCAGGGCAAGAGTCATATCTTGGGGAAAGGCAACTATGATGCGATGAGGCAAGACTTAGGATGCATCGGCTGGAGAGGAAAACTGCAGGGGATGGACACAATGGAAAAGTGGAGCATGTTCAAGGAACAGCTACGCATGTCCTTGATAAGTATGTACCTGTTAGGCAGGGAGGAAGTGGTCGAGCGAGGGAACCATGGGCTATTAAAGCAGTTGAAACACTTGTCAAGAGGAAGAAGGAGGCTTATGTAAAGATGAGACGTGATGATTCAGTTAGGGCGCTTGAGAGTTACAAGTTAGCTAGGAAGGCTCTAAAGAGAGAGCTAAGAAGAGCCAAGCGAGGACATGAGAAGTCTTTGGCAGGTAGGATCAAGGATAACCCTAAAACTTTCCATAGATATGTCAGGAATAAAAGAATGACTAAGGTAAGAGTAGGGCCAGTCAAGGACAGTAGTGGGAAGTTGTGCGTGGAGTCCGAAGAGATAGGAGAGGTGCTAAATAAGTATTTTTCGTCTGTATTCACACAGGAAAAAGACAAAGTTGTCGAGGAGAATACTGAGATACAGGCTACTAGACTAGAAGGGCTTGAGGTTCATAAGGAGGAGGTGTTAGCGATTCTGGAAAGTGTGAAAATAGATAAGTCCCCTGGGTCGGATGGGATTTATCCTTGGATTCTCTGGGAAGCTAGGGAGGAGATTGCTGAGCCATTGGCTTTGATCTTTAAGTCATCTTTGTCTACAGGAATAGTGCCAGAAGACTGGAGGATAGAAAATGTTGTCCCCTTGTTCAAGAAGGGGAGTAGAGATAACCCCAGTAACTATAGACCAGTGAGCCTTACTTCTGTTGTGGGAAAAGTCTTGGAAAGGTTTATAAGAGATAGGATGTATAATCATCTGGAAAGGAATAATTTGATTAGAGATAGTCAACATGGTTTTGTGAAGGGTATGTCGTGCCTCACAAACCTCATTGAGTTCTTCGAGAAGGTGACCAAACAGGTGGATGAGGGTAAAGCAGTTGATGAGATGTATATGGATTTCAGTAAAGCATTTGATAAGGTTCCCCATGGTAGGCTATTGCAGAAAATACAGAGGTATGCGATTCAGGGTGATTTAGCAGTTTGGATCAGAAATTGGCTAGCTGATAAAAGACAAAGGGTGGTGGTTGATGGGAAATGTTCTGACTGGTGTCCAGTTACTAGTGGTATACCACAAGGATCTGTTTTGGGGCCGCTGCTGTTTGTCATTTTTATAAATGACCTGGAGGAGGGCGTAGAAGAATGGGTGAGTAAATTTGCAGATGACACTAAAGTCGGTGGAGTTGTGGACACTGCAGAAGGATGTTACAAGTTACAGAGGGACATAGATAAGCTGCAGAGCTGGGCTGACAGGTGGCAAATGGAGTTTAATGCAGAAAAGTGTGAGTGATTAATTTTGGAAGGAATAACAGGAAGACAGAGTACTGGGCTAATAGTAAGATTCTTGGTAGTGTGGACGAGCAGAGAGATCTCAGTGTCCATGTCCATAGATCCCTGAAAGTTGCCACCCAGGTTGAGAGGGTTGTTAAGAAGGCGTACGGTGTGTTAGCTTTTATTGGTAGAGGAATTGAGTTTCGGAGCCATGAGGTCATGTTGCAGTTGTACAAAACTCTGGTGCGGCCGCATTTGGAATATTGCGTGCAGTTCTGGTCGCCACATTATAGGAAGGATGTGGAAGCATTGGAAAGGGTACAGAAGAGATTTACAAGGACGTTGCCTGGTATGGAGGGAAGATCATATGAGGAAAGGCTGAAGGACTTGAGGCTGTTTTCGTTAGAGAGAAGAAGGTTAAGAGGTGACTTAATTGAGGCATACAAGATGATCAGAGGATTAGATAGGGTGGACATTGAGAGCCTTTTTCCTCGGATGGTGATGTCCAGCACGAGGGGGCATAGCTTTAAATTGAGGGGAGATAGATATAGGACAGATGTTAGAGGTAGGTTCTTTACTCAGAGAGTAGTAAGGGTGTGGAATGCCCTGCCTGCAACAGTAGTGGACTTGCCAACACTAAACGCATTCAAATGGTCATTGGATAGACATATGGACTATAAGGGAATAGTGTAGAGGGACTTTAGAGGGGTTTCACAGGACGGCGCAACATCGAGGGCCAAAGGGCCTGTACTGCGCTGTAATGTTCTATGTTCTATGTTCTATGTAAATGATTATTGTAAAGTGTCCGTCACAGACGTAGGGATGGAATTTCTTCATTCTGAATATCACGGCCAGACCCTCTTTTTTTGATTTGCTCAGAGCGTTGCTCCGAATTTGCCAGGGTTCGCATCGTATATGCAATCGTTTACGCCACCATCCCAACAATGAGAGAGGACTGTCCCTACTCTGTATGGCATAACGGTGTTGCAGATTAGTACCTGTGGTTTTGTGGGATCATAGTGCGCAACGATATTGGACAACGGCAGCTGTTGTTTCATTTCTGTGAATGCTTCATCCTGTGATGCCTGCCACGGCCACTTCTGGTATTTCTTTCGCAACTCATGTCGGGGTGCCAGAAAGGTGGCCAGATTGGGGATAAATTTCCCATAATAATTGATGAGACCCAGGGATGACTTAAATTTCATCATGTTTTGCGATGTCAGCATCCATTTTATGGCTTTCACTTTGTCCTCTACAAGGAGCAGACCATCCTTGTTAACGCAATGACCGAGGTATGTCACCTCGCCCGCCTGAAACACGCACGTTTCCAACTTGAGGCGGATGCCTGCATCTGAGAATCATCACAGGACTTCCTACAAATTTTCCAGATGTTCTTTGTTGGTGTCTCCGGTGATTAACATGTCATCTAGGTACATTGCCACCCTAGGCAGCCCTCAAAGGTTATCTTCCATTCTGTGCTGAAAAATGGGGCACTTAGATGAGACTCCAAATGACAGGTTTGTGTAATCATACAACCCCTTATGGGTGTTGATGGTGATGAACTTCCAGGATACTGTATTGAACTCCAGCTGGAGGTACGAATGGGTCATGTCCAGCTTGGTGTGACGTCCAGCCAGCTTTGCGTAGAGACCTTTGCTATGCGGTATGGAGTACCAGTTAAGGCGGGAGGCTCTGTTGACAGTCAATTTACAAACTCCATTTCGGTGGACCGTCAGGTTTTAGTGCTGGAACCAGTGGCACTGTCCATTCAGTAAACTGTGCTGGGCATAATACGCCGGGACACTACAGACCCCCAAGTTCGGCCTCTACTTTGGCAAGCAAGGCATAGGGGAACATACGTGCCCTGAAATATTTAATAAATACATGTAGATCTTTGCTGCTTTGATCTTGCCAAGGTCCTTGGAACATTTGCCGATGATTTCATGCAGGTCCCCAGTTTTCATCCCAAAGATCTGCTGCCAGTGCAGTTGGATTTTCTGCAGCCAGTGTCTGCCCAGAAGACTGGGTCCTGGTATTTGTGCAGCTATAAGGGGAAGTTGGACCATCTGTTGCCCATAGGCGACCGGAATGATGGAGATTCCAGCGATTGATAGAAGCTCCCCCTTGTACATGGCCAACATGGCACTGGTATCCCGAAGACATAGATGTATGATGCCGGATCAGAGGTGCCTGAAAGTCTGTTCCCCCACAATAGAAACAGTGGCTCCCATGTCCCCTTCCATTTCCAAAGGGTGACCATTGACCTGGAGTTTAATTTTCATAGGGCATCTTTGGGGAAGATGATGCGGTCCAACTGCATTAGTTCATCCTCTTCAGGCTTGTGGATTTGAAGGGCCTCGGACTGAGGTGGCTTTGGCCTCTGGCCTGGGCCATACGCGTACTGACGATTCTGGCAGCCTTGCTTTGGGCATTTCCTTCGGCCGTAGGTTCAGCACTCTCATTACTGCTCCCCAATGCCCTCTGAGGAAACTTCTCTAACAATCCTGGAATTTTGCGGTCACGGGCCCATGTCCTTGTGTGCTATGGCTGAGTAACAACCAGGTGGTGGGAGGGGCGCCAAGGTGTTGTCTACAGGAAGTCCAGTTTTCCGATACAGGGGACGTCTGACACTCAGTATGCTGACTCTATTGAACCTTGCGAGTTCCTGGGCCCCTTTTAATAATAATAATAATAATAATAATCGTTTATTTTCACAAGTAGGCTTCAATGAAGTTACTGTGAAAAGCCCCTAGTCGCCACATTCCGCCGCTATTCGGGGAGGCTGGAATGGGAATTAAACCCGTGCTGCTGATCTTGTTCTGCATTACAAGCCAGCTGTCTTAGCCCACTGTGCTAAACCAGCCACTGTGCTAAACCTTTTATGGCATTTTCCAGGGGCACAGCATTTTCCAAAGGCAGCATTTCTATGGATCTTTTAAAATGAAAGCAGGTTCTGAAAGCAGGTTTCTCTGTGTCGCGATGTTGTTTATCCCCCATACCAGCCGGTCCTGTAATGTCTCCGGCAGCCCATACTCGCAGTGCTCGACCAGTTTCTTGAGTGTGGTCAGGAACACTATTACAGGCTCCCCGGGGAGTCTTCTGGCTGTATTAAACCTGTAGCACTGGAGAATAACTGATGGTCTCGGGTTCTAGTGGTTTGCCACTATGTCCACCAGATCATTAAAAGACTTTGAGTCCAGAGCCTCTGTGTAAGTCAGGCTCTTAATGGTGCCAAATGTCTGGATTCCACAGACAGTCAAAAGGATGATCTTCTGTCAGTTCTCTCCTTCTATGCCATTCTTTCACTGCGCTGGAGTCAATCCTCCATACTCGCATCATACGGCTCGAGTTTCCCAACGGCATTTCCGGGTTTCCTTTGTACACGTCTTACCAGAGGCATTTTTCTTTTATGTAGGGCTGTTCAGAATTCCATTCTTGCTCCTTGGTGCCAGTGTAGTAATCCAAGGGACATGAAGATAAGGTTAAACCAAATTTATTTTAACTCAAAAGTAAAGGCGCACCCGCAACATGTAACAGTAATGTCCAGGGCTAACAGGAACTCCCAGTCCGGGTCTGGGACTGTATTTAAAAGGTTCACTAACGAGTCCTAGCTGGATGAGCCTCAGCCTGTTACCATGGGAACTCTTACTCAACAAGCCCCACAGGGGCCTCACGGTAGCATGGTGGTTAGCATCAATGCTTCACAGCTCCAGGGTCCCAGGTTCGATTCCCGGCTGGGTCACTGTCTGTCTGGAGTCTGCACGTCCTCCCCGTGTGTGCGTGGGTTTCCTCCGGGTGCTCCGGTTTCCTCCCACAGTCCAAAGATGTGCGGGTTAGGTGGATTGGCCATGCTAAAATTTCCCGTAGTGTAAGGTTAATGGGGGGATTGTTGGGTTACGGGTATACGGGTTACGTGCGTTTACGTAGGGTGATCATTGCTCGGCACAACATCGAGGGCCGAAGGGCCTGTTCTGTGCTGTACTGTTCTATGATCTATGATCTAGGGAGATCCATCAGTGTTTCCTCATGGTCCTCAGGAGGGTTATCAAAGGCCATTTTTTTCTGCAAGCAGTAACAGCCATTGAATGTTCTGACATTGGTTCCCTTCCTCGCCTTGCACCATCTTTTTTCCAAAGGGGTGGCATGGCGGCACAGTGGTTAGCACTGCTGCAAAGCAGTGCCAGGGACCCAGGTTCAATTCTTGCCTTGGTGACTGTCTATGTGGAGTTTGCACTTTCTGCCCGTGTCCACGTGGGATTCCTTCGGCTGCTCTGGTTTCCTCCCATATCCAAAGGTTTGCAGGTTAGGTGGATTGGCCATGTTAAAAACTGCCCCCTAGTGTCCAAAGATGTACATGGGGTTGGGGTTACATGGATAGGGTGGGGGAGTGGGCCTGGCTAGGGTGCTCTTTCAGAGGATAAGTGGACTCACGGTGGGGTGAATGGCCTCCTTCTGCACTTTGGGAATACTATGATTCTATGAAGAAAAGGTTAAGACAAATAATGTGCTTTGTGCAGTTCATTGTTTTCTTTCTTATATTATCTTGATTACATTATGGTATGCTCAAAAATTAGGGAATATTTCTGATCTTTGACAATTAGCACAGCCTTCAGTGGATGCATATATCCAACCCTTATGGAATCAACTGGGTTAGTTCCTCCATTTTGTTTTGTTTTCTCTGCTTCAACCAAGTTGTCACTCAGATCGACATTTGCCAACATCTTAGTAAATGAAGGAATGATAAATGCTTTTCTCTTTTCAATGATTTCAACTCAAAACCTGGGCCTCACATCCCAGAAGAGAGCCATCAAACAGATGATCTTAGACAGATGAAAATATGGTTAAGGGAATTAAAAAGATAAACCCAGAATATTGCGTATTTTAAAATAGCAAGAGTCACACAAAGACTTAGACGTATAAAAGTCAATTTAGGACTGAAGGCGAATATTTATGCAAGTTGAGCGATCAAGAGGAGTATTGGAGGTGAACACCCTGAAATCTTTTTAAAAGAAATGGATATTGTAATGGTGGGGGAGGTGGATTTTAGGATCAGCTTGGGTGGTTTAACTGAGATGGGTTTAATGACATACATGACATTTGAACAACTGGACACATTGTATACAACTGGAATGAATTAATGTTCACAACTCTATATTAAACTTAGTTGGAACATCAGAACCATTGATGTTTCTTTGTCTGTGCCCCACTTAATCCCCACTTCCAAATACTTTTCATGATTGGATCGTGGTACAATCTATATGTAACAATGGCGGGCACGAAAAGACCAGCTGATCTATCCATCCTTGGAAAAAGGAACATAAGAATGGGAGTAGGCTATTTAGCCCCCTCAAACTTATTCCACCATCCAATCAGATCTTGGCTGATCTGCAACGTACCGTGACTCCATGTACCTGCCTTTAATATCTGTGGCTGACCAAGTGCAGCAATCTTGAATTTAAAATTGACAATTACAATTTGCAGAAGTAAGTTCCAACATCTACCATCCTTTACATAAAAAAGTGTTTCATAATTTCATTTCTGAAAGGTTTGACTCTTTGTTTTCAGACTCTTTGGTCTTAAACTTTACCTAAGATAAATGCTCCTTTTAACACCTTGTAAAGTTTGAAGAAGGCACTCCATAACCTTTTAAATTGTGAGGAATACATCTCTAGTTTGTGAGGACTCTCCTCCTAATTTATCCTATGGAGTTCAGGTATCATCCTGGTAAATCTACATTGCACTCTCTCCGAGGTCAACATATCCTTCCTAAGGGGTGGTGTCCAGAACTACCAACAGTGCTCCAGGTGTGATTGATCCAGGGCTTTGTATAGCTGAGCGCCTGACATCTAGCCTCTTGTATTCTAGTCCACTAGATATACAGTCCAGCATTTCAATAGCCTTTTTGATTATTTTCTGTAGTTGTTCATGGCATTTAAATAAATCTGGTGTGCAGGTGACTTTTGCTTCTGCTGTGCTGCTTCTTCCTTATCATCAATGACAATGTTGTGCAGGATGCAGCATATTTTGGTCACCTTTTCAGAGATATACAAGGGGCAGCCATAAAAGTAGTCCAGACATCTGGAACACTATTTGGACATATTAAACGACCTCTTGACCAATATTATGGTGTAGGCCTAGTACTGGTTATGCATTAGGTTAATGCAAAGATTTGCAGAGTTCCCATAAGTCACAGAACACTTAAGTGAAATCTCACAGCAGATTGAACATTTTGTCCTTCACAACCTTGAGTCGATGCAGATTGTATGAATCATGAGTACGATGAAAGCAGATATTAATGTGAATAATCTTAAATTTAGGAACACATCTGAATAGCACAAAAGCCGTTTGCTTTTGAAATTGCTGAAAATATTCCAGTAACAACATGGGAACTCTTATTATTCAATGAATCCTCGAGAAACAGGCACAAGTGGAAATCCTGCTGCCTTTGAAAGTGATGAAGCTGCTCTGTGCCAAAGTTGAAGTGTCGTTAGGGACAGTTGAACAGTCCATCAGTCACCTGGTTAATGGCTCAGTGGAGCAGATAGCAGCTCACTTGTGCTATTCTGTAATGGGGCTCGAAGGTACCAGTGATATGGAAATTGAAAGCTATCATTACCTTAACTTCCATGAAGAGGGCAGTTCTAATTGAAGATTTTCCCTGCAGCTCATTGCTTAGAAGATGGCACAAGTCAGTAACCATTTCCATCGATAGCCACTGCTTTTGCATTCACAGTTGGGAGCTGTTCTTTGACCCTAATGGATGCTGTCATGGTTAACAATGAGTACTCTTTTAAAATTATTTGCATTTGCTCTGCCCTCTGTCTCCTTTGAAAGACCAACTCAAGCCTTGAAATTTGAAAAACAGTGAAGAACTGATTCTACTTATGTTAATAGTCATTAGCAAACTTTAATCAACATTATTAAGCAGTCACTGTTAAAATAACAAAAGAAAGAAAGATCCTTTTCACTGGGTGAAAAACTCATTATAGAACTACAAAACCCAGATGATGTGGCGGGTATTGTTCTCTTAGTTCTCTGCCCATTCATATCAATCTCCATGGGTAAAAGTAATGAAAACATTTCCATCTTTATTTTTGTAATCTTAAACTCAAACTTCTTTTCATTGATGGAATTTGCCTCCCAATAGAAACGGCAGCATGGTAGCATTGTGGATAGCACAATCGCTTCACAGCTCCAGGGTCCCAGGTTCGATTCCAGCTTGGGTCACTGTCTGTGTGGAGTCTGCACATCCTCCCCGTGTGTGCGTGGGTTTCCTCCGGGTGCTCCGGTTTCCTCCCACAGTCCAAAGATGTGCAGGTTAGGTGGATTGGCCATGATACATTGCCCTTAGTGTCCAAAATTGCCCTTAGTGTTGGGTTGGGTTATGGGGATAGGGTGGAGGTGTTAACCTTGGGTAGGATGCTCTTTCCAGGAGCCGGTGCAGACTCGATGGGCCGAATGGCCTCCTTCTGCACTGTAAATTCTATGATAAGAAACAAAGGGAAAGATTAATTGGTCATCTTTGTATTCTAAGCATTGATGAGATTGCATTTCTAAGGACTAACCATCAAGAATAAAAGTGATGGTTTTCTTGGATTTCTGTTCATCATTCACTGGATGGCCAAGACACACCAAAGTTTTTTTTTAAATGGGGCTGCCCAAAATGTACGCCTGTGAAGAAGACTGTCCAAATCACTAGGTATTGCTGGGGAAATTGCAAGTGGATCTCCCCGATTAACTCAACTCACTATCCTAAAGAGTGTCTGTCGGCCCATTCATATTGTACTGTGCTGGATGTTTTAAAGTTTTATAAACAGAGGGAGAGAATGTTTCTTATCGATCACACCTTCCACAGACCATATACTGTCAATCATAGACTAAACTTCATTGATACTTCCTGGATATTGTAGAGGTCTTTCATAAGGTGAGGGTGTCTGTGGCTAGCCCAGAATCTTTTGTCAATTCTTCATTGTCCTTGAGAAGGTGGTGGTGAGCCGCCTTCTCGAACAACTGCAGTCCATGTGGGGTAGGTACACCCACAGTGCTGTTGGGGGGAGTGGGTGGGTGGGGGGGGGGGGGTTTCCAGGATTTTGACCCAGCGACAGTGAAGGAACAGCAATATACTTCCAAGTCAGGATGTTGCGTAGCTTGGAGGTGAACATTCATATGGTGTAATTCCCATGCATCTGATACCCTTGAACTTCTGGATGGTAGAGATGTGGATTTGGAATCTGTTGTCAAAGGAACCTTTCTGAGTTGCTGCAGTGCATCTTGTAGATGATACACTGCTGCTACTGTGCATTAGTGGTGGAGGGAGTGGGTATTGAATGTGGTGGATGTGGTCCCAATCAAGCAGGCTATGTTTTCCTGGATGATTTGGGCTTCTGGAGTGTTGTTGAAGCTGCACTCATCCAGGCAGGGAGAGAGAATTCCATATCACTCCTAATTTATAGATGGTGGACAGGCTTTGCGGAGTCAGGAAGTGAGTTACAGACTGCAGAGCTCTCAGCCTCTGACTTGCTCTTGTAGCTACAGTAAATAGAAGGCTGGGCCAGTTAAGTTTCTGGTCGATTGTAACCCCCAGAATGTGATAGTGAGGGATTTAGTGATTGTAATGCTGTTAAATGTCATGGGGAGATGGTTGGATTGACTCTCATTGGAGATGGTCATTGTCTGGCACTTTTGTGGCATGATTGTGACTTGCAACTTATCAACCCAAACCTGAATGTTGCCCAGGCTGTATTTGGGCACGGACTTCCTTAGTACCAAAGGTGTCAAAAATGGTGCTGAATCGACAGAACGAATCCCAACTTCTGACCTTATGATAAGGAAGGTTATTGATGAAGCACCTGAAGATGCTTGAGCTCAAGAAACTACCCTGAAGAACTTGTGCAGTGATGTCCTGGAACTGAGATGATTTAACTCTGACAACTGCAACCCTCTTCCTTTGTGTTCGGTATGACTCCAACCAGTGAAAGGTTTTGCCCCTGATTCCCTTGACTCCAGTTTTACTTGGGTCCCTTGATACCAAACTCAATCAAATGTTGATTTGTTGTCAAGGACAGTCACTCTCGCCTCACTGCTGCAGTTCAGCTCTTTTATCCATATTTGAGCCCAGCCTGTATAGAGGTCAGAAGCTGAGTGAACCTGGCAAGATCCAAACTGAATGTCAGGGAGCAGATTATTGCTGAATAAGTGCTGCTTGATAGCACTGTCAATGGCCCCTTCCATCACTTTGCTGATATTCAGAGCAGACTGATAGGACGGCAATTGGCCAGGTTTCATTTGTTCTGCTTTTTATGGATAGGTTCCATATTTCCGGGTAAATGCCAATGTTGTGGCTGGAGGCGCAGCTAATTGTGGGGCAGCAGTCTTCAGTACAGTTAGTTTTTATTTTGACTTGCAGCTGTGTTCCTGGAAATCGTGACTCTCAGTGAAACAGCTTTATGTAAATCCGGATTCCCATAGGAATCAATGTTAAAGCTGGAGTTAAGTTCCATTGGACATTTTTCGCCTGGAATAAAACAATTTGAAACACTGTACCATACACGTACAGCACTGTACATTCCTCAATTTTATATCCATTCATGGGATGAGGGCATTGCTGGCTGTACCAGCATTTATTGCCCCTGAGTGGCTTGCTAGACCATCACAGATGGCAGCTAAGAGTCAACCGCATTGCTGTGTGTCTGGAGTCACATCTGGACAAGACATCGAGACAAAGGCAGATTCCCTTCCCGAACGGACATCGGCGAACCTGATGGCTTTGGCGACAATCAACACTAGATTCATGGCCCATCATTAAACCTTTAATTCCAGCTTTTTGTGGAATTCAAATTTCACCAACTGCTGTGGTGGGATTCAAAACTGGGTCTTCAAAACATTACCCTGGGTGTCTGGATTACTAATCCAATAGCAATACCACCATACCACCACCTCTGCTTAAAGTTGAATTAAGTGGCAAAGTAAAATAAAGCACAAAATATATAATAAATCCTGTATAAATTCAAATTAGATAACACTCACCAGCCTCAAGACATTAACTAATAGGCTGATGTGATTTCTTGCTTTCTTTGTGGCAATTGTCTCAATACCAGTGTTTACTGACCATTTCTGGCTCATGTTTAAAAGTAATTTAAAAGTCTCACCCAGAACCGGCACTCCTGAAACTCCAAAATCTAAATCAAATTTAAAGCCAAATTTTTGCTTGAGGAAAATAACTCTGGCTTTGGATGCCTCTGGGTTATTTTGCCTTGAATACAGTACAAACAATATCCTTAATAATGGCTCACTTGGGTCACAGGATCAGCCATTACAGTAAAGGAGACGATGTGTGATGATGCAGGCTACACAATGACAATGGCAGTGACAACACATGGGCCAATGAAGATGGACTGCAATGATGAATGGCGGCAATGACACATGATCAGGTACATGCAGTGAAATAGACAACGAATACACGAGGAAGTTGGTGACACAAAATGACACGAAAGCAGAAATTATGACCTGAATCGGGGAAACTTGACCTCGACCAAAAATGACTAAAACAGCACGACTGAAAGATGAGGACTTACTGGACTGTTGCCAGAATATTTTCAGAGCTCACAATTTTTGCATTATCCAGTGCCTTCAGTCATTTCTTAACATCACATGGCACCTGTGATGCTGGAGATCTCAAGAGGAGGCTGAGATAGATCATTTACTCGGCATTTCTGGCTGAAGGTTGTTGCAAATGCTTCAATCTTTTACACTGATTTACTGGCTGTCATGATATGCAAACATGCAACCAATGAACACTCAGAATAGGACACAACCAATGGGCAGTCAGAACACTCAGAGGTGGCAACACCACAAGCGGGCATGACATGAACACTATAAAAGGGATGAGGCACTCGCACCCTGCCTCTTTCCACAGACAGGCATCTAGAGAGTTAGACAGGGTTGATCAGCAGCATCACACCCCAGCACGTGGCTTAGAGCAAGCTGCTACAGTTAGACTGAGTTACTACAATTAGATTAGCAGAGAGTTGAACTCATTTCAGAACTGTGTTAATAGTTCAATGAACACGTTGAACTCATTTCAGAGTCTGGAGCATCCTTTAGTTAAGACTGCATTAAGTAGCAGACTATATTATCCAAAGCAGCATAACACAACACTGGTCTTTCCCATCTTTGAGGGTGAAGATATTTGTGGAGCCTCCTCCACCATTTAGTTGTTCCACCACCATCCATGTCTGGAAGCAACAGATCAGCAGGCATTAAATACATAGATATGTAGATGATCAGAGCAGGAGGAGGCCTTTTGGCCCTTCGAGCCTGCTCAGCCATTCATCACGATCATGGCTGATCATCCAACTCAATAGCCTCATCCTGCTTTCTCCCCATAGCCTTTGATTCCATTCTCCCCAAGTGCTATATCTAACCGCCTCATCAATATATTCAATATTTTAGCATCAACTACTTCCTGTGGCAATGAATTCCACAGGCTCACCACTCTTTGGGTGAAGAAATGTCTCCTTATCTCTGTCCGAAATGGTTTACTCTGAATCCTCAGACTGTGACCCCTGGTTCTGGACACACCCATCATTGGTAACATCTTCCCTGCATCTACCCTGTCTAGTGCCGTTAGAATTTTATAAGTCTCTATGAGATTCCCCCTCATTCTTTTGAACTCCAGCGAGAACAGTCCCAACCTAGTCAATCTCATATGACAGTCCCGCCATCTCTGGAATCAGTCAAGTAAATCTTCACTGCACTCCCTTAGAACATAGAACATAGAACATAGAACAGTACAGCACAGAACAGGCCCTTCGGCCCTCGATGTTGTGCCGAGCAATGATCACCCTACTTAAACCCACGTAATCCGTATACCCGTAACCCAACAATCCCCCCATTAACCTTACACTACGGGCAATTTAGCATGGCCAATCCACCTAACCCGCACATCTTTGGACTGTGGGAGGAAACCGGAGCACCCGGAGGAAACCCACGCACACACGGGGAGGACGTGCAGACTCCACACAGACAGTGACCCAGCCGGGAATCGAACCTGGGACCCTGGAGCTGTGAAGCATTGATGCTAACCACCATGCTACCGTGAGGCCCCTTGAGAGGAAGAATATCCTTTCTCGGAGAAGACCAAAACTGCACACAATACTCCAGGTGTGGCCTCACCAAGGCCCTGTATAATTGCAGCAACACATCCCTGTTTCCATACTCAATACCTCTCATAATGAAGGCCAACATACCATTAACCTTCTTTACCACCTGCTGCACCTGCATGCTTACCTTCAGCGACTGGTGCACAATGCCATGGGAATGTCACTTTAAGAAATGTTTGTCACTTCCGGTGGCGGCTATGAGGGAGTAAGTCGTGCATTTGTTGGCTCTCGCTCCGGTCAGACTTTAAGACCTTTTTCCCCGACTTTTTTGAACTTTTAAGCGCTGGAGTGAAAAACAATAGCACTCTAGATCTGAATCCATACAGAGTTGTATGGACTTAAGGAACAGAAGGGAGCGAAAACAGGTGAAGAAGGGGCTGAACAAAGGTGGTGTGGAAGCTCAAGTGGGAGGAAAGATGGCCGATGAATGGACCACGGAAAGGACAGTCCAGACAGCACTGGACAACATGCTGCAGGTCATGAAAGAGAGCTTCGCACCACTGAAGCAGGATAATTTGGAACCGTTCCAGAAAGCGGTGGAGCGACTTGACCAGAGGCTGGATGCTCAGGATAAGAAGGTCCAGACAGTAGAAGAGCAGGCGGATTTCCAAACGGTAGCGGAGGTGGAAATTAGTAAGTTGAAGGAGCAACAATCAAGGCTGATGGACAAGCTGGAGGACCTGGAAAACAGGTCTCGCCGGCAGAATCTGAGAACCATTGGGCTCCCGGAGGGGGCCGAGGGAGTGGATGCCACAGCATATGTGGCAGATATGCTGCAGAAGCTGGTGGGGGATGATTTCTTCCCGCGTCCGTTGGAGCTGGACAGGGCACACAGAGCGCAGGCGAGGCAGCCGTGAGGGGGGTGGGCCGGGCAATGGTGGTCAGGTTCCATAGGTTCGTCGACAAGGAGCAGGTTCTACAGTGGGCCAAGAGCACGAAGAGCTACTCATGGAACAACAGTGTCCTGCGCATCTACCAGGATCTGAGCCAGGAGGTGTCCAGAAGGAGGGCAGCCTATAGACAAATTCAAGAGATCCTGTTTAAAAAGAAGGTCAAGTTCTGGCTACTTTTCCCGGCGCGGCTTTGGGTCACATACCGGGAACAGCAACATTATTTTGACGACCCGGAGGAAGCGATGGACTTCGCTAAGTGGAATTGACTGGTTCCGAACTGAGGACCCATGGACTCAAGTTAGAGTGTATTAAGGGATGTTTGCATTTGTTCGCAGATTGCCCTTTGTGTTAGCGATGTCGTTCGGCATGCTCTTTTACTTAAAATTGGGGGTGTTTTTGTGTTTGTGTTTGCTTGTTTGAAAGTTCTAACGTTAAAGCCAAAGTTATAGTTAAAGTTTAAGTTGTTGGGTGCTGGGGGGCTGTTCGGGTTCTTTTTGGGTTTTTTTTCTGGGAATGTTAGGAGGGGGGGTGGGTGGTAGCGCCCACACACAAACACAGCTTGAATTGCACTATGGTGGGGGCGAGCTTTGTTCTTTGTTTGTTTTCTCTCTGCCTCGGTCCCAGAGCGATTGCTCGAACAGGGCTGTTCTGGGGAGGTGGTGTTGATGGGCGGGGGGAAGGGGACAATAGGTGGGAGACATGGTGGCGCCGGAGTTGAGAGCCACCAGGCTAGCTGCTTTGAGCTAGTCAATGGGAGCGAGGTGGGGGATGTGTATACAGTCAGTGTATGGCAGGGGTTAGGTTACAAGGGGTTGTTGCTGGGGGGGGGGGGGGGGGGGGGTGGGGAGGGGGGGAAGAATGATCTGCTGACGAGGTAGGGAACTGAACCAGGTAACAGGAAAGGGGTCGGGGGTGGGAGCTGCTAAGAGGCGGACCAGGGCAGGTGCGGCACATGGGCAGCGGGTTGGCCCAAGAAGGGGGATGGCTGATCGGCGTAGGGGGGGGGGGGGGCAGGGTGCTCTCCAACCAGGCTGTTCACCTGGAATGTTAGAGGATTTAAACGGGCCGGTCAAGAGGGAACGTGTGTTCGCAAACTTACGGGCTCTGAAGGCGGATGTAATGTTGCTGCAGGAGACACATTTGAAAGTGGCGGACCAGGTTAGATTAAAGAAGGGCTGGGCTAGCCAGGTCTTCCATTCGGGGCTTGACGCTAAGACCAGAGGGGTTGCGATCATGATTAACAAACGGGTTAAATTTGAGGCGGACAGCACAGTTGCAGATGGGGGTGGTAGATTTCTCATGATCCAGGGCAAGCTTGAGGGGGTGAAGGTGGTCCTAGTGAATGTTTACGCTCCAAACTGGGATGATGTAGATTTCATCAAAAGGCTGCTGGGGAAAATCCCCGACTTGGATTTGCACAAGTTGATTATGGGTGGAGATTTTAATACAGTCCTCGATCTCGAACTGGACCGGTCGTGCTCCAGATCGGGCTGCATCCCGGCAATGGCAAGGGAACTGAGAGGGTTCATGGAACAAATGGGGGGTGTAAACCCCTGGAGAATCAGCCGGCCGACGGGGAAGGAGTTCTCGTTCTATTCACATGTTGACAAGGTTAATTCTCGTATTGACTTCGTTATTATGAGTAGGGACTTTTTAGAACATATAACATTACAGCGCAGCACAGGCCCTTCGGCCCTCGATGTTGCGCCGACCTGTGAAACCCCTCTAAAGCCCATCTACACTATTCCCTTATCGTCCATATGCCTATCCAATGATCATTTGAATGCGTTTAGTGTTGGCGAGTCCACTATTGTTGCAGGCAGGGCATTCCTTACTACTCACTGAGTAAAGAACCTACCTCTGACATCTGTCCGATATCTATCGCCCCTCAATTTAAAGCTATGTCCCCTCGTGCTGGACATCACCGTCCGAGAAAAAGGCACTCAATGTCCACCCCATCTAATCCTCTGATCATCTTGTATGCCTCAATTAAGTCACCTCTTAACCTTCTTCTCTCTAACGAAAACAGCCTCAAGTCATTCAGCCTTTCCTTGTAAGATCTTCCCTCCATACCAGGCAACATCCTTGTAAATCTCCTCTGTACCCTTTCCAATGCTTCCACATCCTTCCTATAATGCGGCGACCAGAACTACACGCACCAGAGTTTTGTACAACTGCAACATGACCTCAGGGCTCCAAAACTCAATTCCTCAACCAATAAAAGCTAACACACCGTACGCCTTCTTAACAACCCTCTAACCTGGGTGGCAACTTTCAGGGATCTATGGACATGGACACTGAGATCTCTCTGCTCATCCACACTACCAAGAATCTTACCATTAGCCCAGTACTCTGTCTTCCTGTTATTCCTTCCAAACTGAATCACCTCACACTTTTCTGCATTAAACTCCATTTGCCACCTGTCAGCCCAGCTCTGCAGCTTATCTATGTCCCTCTGTAACTTGTAACATCCTTCTGCAGTGTCCACAACTCCACTGACTTTAGTGTCATCTGCAAATTTACTCACCCATCCTTCTACGCCCTCCTCCAGGTCATTTATGAAAATGACAAACAGCAGCAGCCCCAAAACAGATCCTTGTGGTACACCACTAGTAACTGGACACCAGTCTGAAGGGGGTGAGGGATACAGAATACTCGGCGATCACTATTTCGGACCATGCTCCACATTGGGTCGACCTGCAGGTCTGCAAAGAAAGTTACCAACATCCACAATGGAGGTTAGAGGTGGGATTGTTGGCAGAGGAAAGGGTGTGTGAGAGAGTGGGGAAATGCATCCAGGTCTACCTGCGGGTCAACGATACTGGGGAAGTCTCAGCAGCGGTGATCTGGGAGGTGCTGAAGGCGGTGGTGAGAGGGGAACTGATCTCAATCCGAGCCCATAGGGACAGAACGGATAGGGCAGAGATGGACAGACTGGTGCAGGAGATGATATGGACGGATAGGGAATATGCAGAATCCCCGAGGGCAGAGCTATTTAGGGAACGACGGAGACTGCAGGTGGAGCTGGGGGCGCTATCCACTGGGCAGGCCGTAGAGCAGCTCAGAAAGGCCAGGGGCGTGGTGTATGATTGGGGAGAAAGCCAGCAGAATGCTTGCACAGCAACTTAGGAAGAGGGAGTCGGTCAGGGAAATAGGGACGGTAGTGGACGGGGCAAGGAACCGGGTGGGAGACCTGGCAGGATTGAACAGGGTATTCAGGGACTTTTACAGTAAGCTGTATACCTCGGAACCCCCCACGGGCCGGAGGGGATGAGGCGCTTCTTAAATGGGCTGACCTTCCCAAAGGTGTGCAGGGGGATAGTAGAGGGGCTGGTGCCCCGATTAGAGCTGAAGAAGTAATGGGGGGCCTGAAGGCCATGCAGTCGGGTAAAGCCCCAGGGCCGCACGGGCATCCAGTGGAGTTCTACAAAATGTTTGCGGGTATACTGGGGCCGGTGCTGGTTAGAGTGTTTAACGAGGCGAGGGACAATGGGGTGCTACCCCCAACGATGTCGCAAGCCACCATCTCGCTGATATTAAAATGGGATAAGGATCCGGAAGTTTGTGGGTCCTATAGGCCAATCTCCCTGATTAATGTGGACGCTAAACTGCTGGCCAAGATCCTGGCATCCAGAATCGAAGACTGCGTACCGCACGTGATTGTGGAGGACCAAACGGGGTTTGTTAAGGGCAGGTAGCTGGTAGCCAATCTAAGAAGGCTACTCAATGTGATTATGATGCCACCGGAAGGCAGAGAGGTGGAGGTAGTGGTGGCAATGGATGCCGAAAAGGCTTTTGACCGGGTGGAGTGGGACTATTTATGGGAGGTGCTGGGACAGTTTGGGTTTGGAGAGGGCTTTGTGGACTGGGTTAAACTGCTATATCAGGCCCCGGAGGCTAGTGTAAGGATGAACAGGATGACATCTGAGTATTTTAGACTACACCGCGGGACAAGACAGGGATGCCTCCTCTCTCCACTGCTGTTTGCGTTGGCCATAGAACAGCTGGCAATTGCTCTGAGAGCGGCAAGGGGATGGAACGGAATGGTCAGGGGGGGATAGAACACAAGGTCTCGCTATACGCGGATGACCTGCTTTTGTATGTGTCAGATCCAGCGGTAGGGATGGACGGGATTATGAAAATCCATGGGGAATTTGGTTGGTTTTCGGACGACAAGTTGAAAATGGCAAAAAGCGAGGTGTTTGTGGTGCATGTGAGGGGTCAGGAGAATAGGCTGAGGGAGCTACCATTTAGGCTGGTTGGGGAAAGTTTTAGGTATTTAGGGATACAAGTGGCGCATGACTGGGGTAAGATGCATAGGTTGAACTTGTCTAGGCTGGTGGAGCAAATGAGGAGCGAGTTTCGGAGGTGGGGTGGGCTCCCGCTGTCACTAGCATGGAGAGTACAGACGGTGAAGATGACGATCCTCCCGAGATTCCTGTTTATTTTTCAGTGTCTCCCTATTTTCATTCCGCGGTCCTTCTTTAAAAGAATCAATAAAATCATCCTGGGATTTGTTCGGGCGGGGAAGTCCCCGCTGGAACGGAACCGTAGTGAGGGGGGACTGGCGTTGCCAAATCTCAGTGACTACTACTGGGCGGCTAACATAGCCATGAAATGGATGGTTGGTACGGGGTCGGTTTGGGAGCGGGTGGAGGCTGCTTCGTGCAGGGGAACCAGCTTGGCAGCCTTGGTCATGGCTCCCCTGCCACCCCTGCCGGCCAGGTACTCCACCAGCCCTATAGTAGTGGCGGCTCTGTGGATTTGGGGCCAATGGAGGAGGCATGCGGCGGAAGTGGGAGCATCGGCCTGGTCGCCAATATGTGACAACCACCGATTTGTCCCGGGGAAGATGGATGGTGGGTTTCGGGCGTGGCAAAGGGCAGGGGTGGGAAGGATGGGCGACTTGTTCCTGGAAGGGAGCTTCGCGAACATGAGGCCGCTGGAGGAGAAGTTTGGGCTGGCGAGGGGGAATGACTTTCGGTACTTGCAGGTGCGGTATTTCGTACGTAGACAGGTCCCGTCCTTTCCACGCCTTTCACCAAGGGGGATCCAGGACAGGGTAGTTTCCAGAGGGGAGGTAGGAGAGGGGAAAGTCTCGGATATTTATAAGGAGCTTATGGGTGCGGAGAACACAGGGACCGAGGAACTGAAACTCAAGTGGGAGGAGGAGCTTGGTGGGGCGTTGGAGGGAGATGTATGGGCAGACGCTCTGAGGAGTGTAAATGCAACCGCAACATGTGCCAGGCACGGCCTGATTCAGTTCAAGGTGGTTCACCGGGCCCACATGACGGTGGCCCGGATGAGCAAATTCTTTGGGCTGGAGGACAAGTGTGCTAGATGTGGGGGAGGACCAGCGAACCATGTCTACATGTTCTAGGTGTGTCCAAAACTCAGCGGATACTGGCAGGGATTTGCGGACGTCACATCCCGGGTACTGAAAACAAGGGTGGCTATGAGTCCAGAGGTGGCGATATTTGGGGTGTCGGAAAACCCGGGAGTCCAGGAGGGGATAGAGGCCGAAATTGTGGCCTTTGCTTCCCTGATAGCCCGGCGACGAATACTGTTGGCCTGGTGGGACTCAAAGCCCCCAAAGACCAAAGTATGGCTGTCAGACATGGCAAGATTTCTCGGCTTGGAAAAAATCAAGTTCACCTTATGAGGATCATTATCAGGGTTCGCCCGGAGGTGGCAACCATTCATCGACTTCTTCGCGGGGAACTAATCGTCAGCGGGGGAGGGTGGTAGAATAGTGTAGAGTAGGGGGGAAGAATAGGCGGGTCTATTTGCGAGAGTGGTACTGTTATTTGGACTGTTTTTTCTAATTGGTATCTGTACACTAATGTATATTGTTACTGTTTCCAATGCCAAAAATACCTCAATAAAATTGTCTGTTAAAAAAAAAAGAAATGTTTGTCTTCTCAAGTTGCTGCAGTGATGTCATTGTGTGGGTGGAGTTGGGCTCTGGCTCTGCTTTTACTTTCGTTTTGAGCTGTAAGCTATTTTTGGCTCTGTGTTTTAGTTTTGTTTTGAGTTGGAGAGCTGCATTCAAACCAAGGAGGTGTATTTTGGCCTCTCTCTCTGCATGCTAAAGAATGTCTCCAGATCACTTGATAATTTCAAAGTAATACCTGTTTCTGTAAGGAATGCAAACCTACTGTCTTTGTCAACAATGGTCTTTAACTTATGTTGTTAGGAAAGTTACTAAGGGTTACCTACAGAGTATTGTATCTTGGGGGGGTATCAGTGTGGTAGTTGATAAGATGTTTACTGTATGTTTATAAAATGTTAACTGGATTCATAGAATAAACATTGTTTTTGTTTAAAAATACCTTAGATCTCTGTTGCATCACACCTGTGAAGTGGGCTTTTGTGCCACCCATAACCAAAATCTATTAAAAGTTGTGGGTCAGGTGAACTCCATGATATACTTTGGTGTTCTCTAAACCCTGGCCCATAATAACAAGGACACTCCCCTCTCCCAATTTACAACCATTCACGTAGTAATCTGCCTTCCTGTTTTTACTTCCAAAGTGAAGAACCTCACACTTATCCAAATTATACTTCATCTGCCATTGATTTGCCCACTCGCCCAACCTGTCCAGATCATGCTGTAGGATCCCTGCATCCTCGTCACAGTTCATCCCCCCCCCCCACCCCCACCCAACTTGTTACATTTTGTTCCCTCATCAAAATCATTAATATATTTTGTGAATAGCTGGGGTCCCCGCACCGATCCCTGTGGTACCCCACTCGTTACTGCCTGCCAATTTGAAAAGGACCCTTAACCCCTACTCTTTATTTTGTCTCTGCCAACCAGTTTTCTATCCACCTCAATACATTTCCCCCAATCCTATGTGCTTTAATTTTGCACAATAATCTCTTATACGGGACTTTGTCAAACGCCTTCTGAAAGTCCAAATATACTACATTGACTGGCTGATCTGATCCCATGGTTGTGGGAATGTTTAGCTGTATACCACATGCTGATTTTGCTATTTGGCACGCAAGTAGCCACCAGGTTGACACCTCATTTATTTAGTTATGTTTGATACCCTGCTGCACTCTTCACTGAACAGGCATTGATCCCCTGATTTGATGTTGATGGTCGAGTGGGGGATATGCTGTGCTGTGAGGTTACAGATTGTGCTGCTATTGATGGCCCATGCTAAATGGGATGAATGCCCTGTTTTGAGTTGCTGGATCTGTTTAGAATTTATCCCATTTAGCATGGTGGTAATTTTATACAACATGAGGGAGGAGATCCTCAATGTGAAGACAGGACTTTATCTCTGCAATGACTGTGCCTTGGTCACCCCTACTGATACTGTCATGGACAGATGCATCTGTGCCAGGCAGATTGTTGAGGATGAGGTCAGGTATGTACTTTGATGGTCCCTTCCCACCTGCTGTAAACCCAGTCTAGCAGTTATGTCCTTAGCTCTCGGCTTAGTCTGTCATGGTGCTGCCAAGATCCCCCACCCAGAGTACAGTCTGTAGCTAGCCACCCTCAGCACTTCCTCCAATTGTTGTTCAATGGAACTGATTTATGATTCAATAGGTGAGGGGTGGAGTGAGGTGGGGGTGGTGTCCAGTGGGATGGCAGTAACTGATAATAGCCGGTGGTTTCCTTGCCCATGTTTGAACTGATGCCATGAGACTTCATGGGCCCAGAGCTGATGTTGAGAACTCCCAGGACAACGTCCCCGCCACTCACTACCCCCCTCCCCCCACCCGACTGTATACTCTGTTGTGCTGCCACCTTTGCTGGGTCTGTCCTGTTGGTGGAGCAGAACATACCCAGGAATGGTGATAGTGATGTCTGGGACATTGTCTGTATAATTCTGTGAGTATGACTATGTCAGGCTGTTGCTTGACTCGTCTGTGCGACAGCTCTCCCAATTTTAGCACAATTCCCCAAATATTAGTAAGGAGGTCTTTTCAGGACTGACAGAGCTCAGTCTGGCATTGTCCCTTCCAGTGCCTGTACCAATGCTGTGTGGCCTGTCTGCTTTCATTCCATTTTGTAGACCTAGTAGCAGTTTGATACAATTGAGTGGCTTGCAAGGCCATTTCCGTCAACCACATAGTTGTGGGTCTGGAGTCACATATAGACCAGACCAGGTAAGGATGGCAGATTTCCTTCTCTAAAGGACATCAGTGAACCAGATGGTTTTTTACGAAAATCGATAATGGTTTCATGGTCACCATCACCAAGATTAGCTTTTGAATTCTAGATTTATTAAGTGAATTTAAATTCTCCCAGCTTCTGTGTCTCCAAATCAATAGCCTGGGCCTCTGGATTACTAGTCATGGTGGCAATACTACTATATCACCAGCTCCCTGACAAAAATAGTATCTTCATTCTCATATATTAATTATTCTACCATTTCTAACAGACCATATCATCCAACCCATCATGTCCGTGTCACGGCTCGCCATAATCTTAAACTCAGCTTCACAGGTATTTCCTTCCAATTTAAAACACTGAGAGTGGGATCTTCTAGTCCCGGCAACAGAGGAATGGGCAACAGGGAATGCTGTTGACAATGGCGAGACTGGAAGACCAACCACTGACCAATGGCAAGGCACTTCTGCTGCTGAAAAACGCTGCTGCGTGGGGGAGGTGGGGCACAGAAAGTCCTCTCCTTTGTCTTGCAATTATCCTTGACAATCTGAATCCTTTTTAGGATAAAATTATGGATGCGATCTATAGGCGTCTCCGTGCCTGACCCAGGACGTGACGAGGCTGGTAAATCTCACGAGAGGGCTCTCGCAAGATTTACTGGACTCATCACACCTTGTGAGATCTGACATGATTTCACAAGGCTTCACGATCAGATCTCACCCATTGAGTTTGGGTCTTAGGTTTGTACATTCGAGTTAGTCTCACTTGAATAGGGCGGAGCCAGGGACGGAGCCCACAAGGGCGCCAACATGATACAATGCGGTGTAACACAATACAGTGGTCCAAAGGTGGAGCCCACGATGTCCACGCCGCATCTACCCAGCGCCCAGGCCCAAATGCCTCACCTTGAAGACTCCGAATGAGCGCTGTTTAACACTGGTTTCCACAAATGTGGACCAGGCGTACCAGCACTTGGGGATAGCCCAGGCCCCTAGATGGTTGTGCTCTGGGCAGGGTGGGTGCCCTGGCACTCCTGATGCCATGCTGACACTATGGGGGTGCCTAGGTGGCACTCTAAGGTTGGCATGTGCACTACCAGGGTACCTGCCAGGGCGCGAGGCTGATGGTATCAAGATGTGCAGGTGTGCCCATGCTGCGGATCGGCTCCAGGGAGCCCTGCCCTGGGGTGCGGGAGGCTCAATGACCCCCTTATTTGTAAGTTGGGGTGGTCTGGAGGCTGCAGTGCGGGTCTCGAGATTGTGGCGCCATAATCTCTTCTGGGACTAAGTGCGGCCTCCGTGGGGCATTCCTCACATGGCCCCGATATCATGCAACGTCCCATTTAATAGTGGGGTCATTCTCGATGCTGCCAGTGCCAGCAAACACCCGGCTAAATGTGCTTGACGCGGAACTCTGCTTGACGCGGAACTCTGCTTCATTTCCATTAAATCACGCCCTGTATCAAAATTTAGATTCTAATTCCCAATGTGCCCTTATCATTGATCAATAGGAAGTTAAAGAGCTGATAGCTTAAATTGTTACAAAATAATATGTGGATGTGCAATATTGCATTGTCTTCTACTTTTGTTACATTAACATGATATGCAATTGGGACACTGTTATGTTTTTCGTGGTGTCTAATTGTAATGCCCTTTATCCACCGGATACTTGAACATGTGGCTAGTTTTAACGTTATTCATTTGTCTTGTGATTATAAATTCAAATGCTATGAAGCCTAATATTGGGTGAATGAGGATCAGAATATTTGTTCTGATTCTATGCTAGCAGTGGATATATGTAAAAAATGACTAAATATGTGCATCATATAGTTAATGGGCAACAGTATTTGTACTGCAAGATAAACATTTTTTATATTGTTACTACACAGTTATTTTAGAAGTGATAATCAATGTGCTACTTATGAAATTCAATGGACAATGTATATATTATAGCAAGTCCACCTGGAGTAAGACAAGACAGCTGCTGCAGAGACAATGACACGTAAGTTGACCAATAATTTAAGTTTATTATCATCAACTAGTTCAGTAGCAACTATAAGAGACTGAAATATATTCAAGAACTTGTGATAAACTCTATAATCCATTAAAATATCTTCTTATCTTTCTCATCAGACCCTAATACAATCTTTTCAGAAATTAAAAGTTGCAGTATTCTCCTTCAGACCAAACAAGGCAATTATAAAAATGTAATCAATCATCATGCAATCATTGATATAACCTTGAAGTGTGCATGGGGCAGGTATGATGGGTTTACTGGTCTTTACCTGTCCTTTTTAGTGTGTTTCTATGCCTTGCTCCCTTTTAAAACCTAAAAATTCTGGCAAAACATTACTTTTGGTATAAATCATGGACAAAAAGTTACAGAAGTAGCAAGAGCAATATGTTCAGAGACAGCAAATTTCAAAGTAATTTATATAGTTAGAGCAAAAGATTTATTTAAAAAGAAAAACAGGTCATAGTAATTCTAAAGCCTGAGCAGGTCAAAGAGGAATACCACAGCTTTAATGGGATTTATTGCATCTGGGTACATTATATCTCTCATCATTAGACAAATGTGCGACCGTCATTTGACGATTTAGCCTAGTAATTGCCATTAATCCAACAGTAATTAGCAGCCTTCCAATAATAATAATTGTAATCAACAAGGAAGACAAAATGATTTCAGCAAATGGAGGGTTCTGTCCAATTATTTTGTTAAAAAGCCCAAGCTTTCAAAATAAGTTTGAATTCACAAGATTTTCCCTGTCCCTCACCTACCGTCCAGATTTAGTATGACAAATATCTGGAAAATGCTCAGCAATGAGTTACACAAATTGCAAATTAAAGCTCTCGTAGCAGCTAGTGTTTGCAACATTAAATAGTAATTATGATGGTCTGTTCCTAAATCTTTAACTCTCCAGTCCCTTTCCCACCAAATTATTTCAAACTGAATTTATAAGTTTGGGATTTTTTTGTAATTTGACAAAACCCTCTGGTAACTGACTCAGCAAAGCTCTTTATAAAAGCTCAGTTCGGATACTTCAATTTGGTAAAGTGTATTTTACTCTATACATTATTTATCAATTCACATATACATCTACAAGTTGAGAACCAAGAAGTGATACAAAGCGGTTATTGCATAGCAAAAAAAGCTGACTAATTTCATTAGTTAATCGCAACAATGTGAGAAAGACACATGAAGACATAAGGGAGTAACATTTAGGTCAGCGGTGGGTGAAGATGGCAGCATTCTTATAAGATGAGACTTTCTACAAAAACAAATTGTGAAGTGGACAGCAAAAAGCATCCGAAGCATTTACAGGGAAGATGAAGGAGCCCCTCCCCCAAAATAAAATAAAATTCTATACAGGTTTTATCTACACAGGTTATTTAAAGTTATAGTTCCACAGATACTAGAAGCCCTTACATTTGAAGTATATTTTTCTCACAGCAATATTGCTAAAATACAAGGCAGTTATGAAGATGAGGGATTTTGTCAGCTTGATTTTGTTAAGATAACACTGTTATACTTCTAAGTCCTCCTTCAACACTGCTTTTCAACTACATAGGTATACTTTTTTTTAAATAAATATTTGGATAATTATTTACAAAATGGACTTAATTAAAGGGGACATATAGATTATCAAATTGCACCAAAATTATGAATGGTCATACAAAGAAAGGCCTTTACACATATTGGTGCCTTTTAGTCAGACAATGCTGACACATTTGAAGCTTTAGGATTAGCTGTCCAGTGACTGCCTGAAAACCGTCATTTTAAGCGGATCTCTTCATAGTGTGACTGCAACTTTTGAACCACTAACGTCATCAATTCAGATGTATTCTGTGGCCTTATCTGTCCCACTGAAAGAGGCACTGGAGTCACGTCAAAGTGACCTCTCCGCAAAATTCCCTTTCCCAGGCTGTCCCTCTGCTTAGTGCCAAAACTCAGGAATACCAATAAGTATAAAAAAGTTTCTTTGAATTATTTAGAAGCATTGGAGTAGTTCAATAGAACATATTTTTTTCTTATCTTCCTTAGTTCAAATGGAAGAAATCAGAGTAATTTCACAGTTTGATTATAAAAGTCACTATAATGTATTCCAGTGTGTACAGTACGTGTTAATTATTATTTGTGCCACTGATTTTTCAATAATTTTCATAGTTTGGTGTTTTTGAGGAATAAATTCTGGAACTGCATAACACCACATTCATTTTTGGTTGAATGTGCTCTCAAAAATGTATCACTCCAGTGACATTAATTGGGTATTCTTTACATTCTGCTGTTTGGATGTTAAAACAAAGACTAAAGACGCCAGAGAACCTTTCAGCTCAGGTTGGTGCTCAGGAATCCAGAGACGATGTTTTTAAGACCCATGTCTAACAAACACATTCAAGGTTTGAACAGGATTTCGGCTGTAATATCCATTTTGTGAGCAAAGTGGTGATAGGTAGTGGACATGGAGCAGCGAGCAGAAAATAGTTTCAAGAGAAATAAAGCAAAATAAATCTTTCTTCAATTAAAAAAATGTTTTGGGATATGTATGTGTCAGTAAATGACATTTTCCATAATTCTAATAGCAGTTTAGAGAAGAATATTGTGATGTTGTGCAGCTTATATAATTGATATTAAAGTTAACTTATTAACTGATCTATGACAGTGTTCTGCAGTGATTTCATTGAGAAATGACCATTCCCCTCCACTGATCAACTACCACCTTAAATACATTCATGATTTTTTGTGTGCATTGCATTTTCCTCTTGGCTTATGCACAAGAAAGGAAGATTGTAATTTGTAGAAAATACCAAGATAAATCTCAGTCACACTTTTGTTTGATAAAGAACAACATCAGCTCATAAGGTTGTCGGGCCTGTATATTTTGTTATTCAAGCAGCAATTTTCAAACTATTTATATTTTGGATTATATTATGAATATCTCGAGTTTTAACTTTGGTTCTCCCTGTTGATCAAATATGGATGAACTTTGCAAAGTAGAAGATAATGGAATCTGCTGTGTCTTGAATCTGATGATCTTTATAATAATGACCACATTCTGGTTTGCATTCATTTGCAATTGTTGCAAAGTTTTACCACCACGTGACCACCCCCCTCTCCCCACCCCTCCCCCACTCCCCGCAGCTGGACACATATAACTCTAGTCGGAGCCCTGTGCACATGATAGGTTTAGCCGCATGCTTTCTCATAGACTCAGCAACACATAATCATTCTCAAAATGTCTCATCATTGTCTGTATCGGATAGTATACAGATGTGGTATCTTGTTGTTGATATTGACAGCAGTGCAGTTGGGGAGGGAGGGGGTGCAGGATGGCATGGGAGGGGTGCTATGGGATGGCATGGACTATGGACGTGATGAGAACCAAAAACGTACTAAGGTATGAATGAACAATAAGAATACAGCTTATCTGGAACATTCTTGTAACCTGCTCAGAATATTTTCATTTCCCTCGTGGCTGTATTCCTGTTGAAGATTAATTTGTCTTTTATTTAATCTTTAATTGCTTCTGGGAAAAGCTTCACCGAATGGTTTACATCATTGGGTCTTTGCAGAGGATGGGAGGGATTTACAATTTGGGCTGAGGGTGCGGGTGCAATGTTGCCAATGGCAGTGAAAGGAGTTTGAAAAGTCTTTTATATTTAGAAAAGTTCCTTTCATTGCCTTTTTTTTGTGTTTTTGTTTTGGCATTGAGTAGCTTTTCTGGGGTGCTCTGCTAAGGATCTCTGTTGCTAAGCATCGTCAAACAGTCACTAGAGAATTGCACATATTCCGGCATATGATATCATTCAGTTTGTTTGGCAACAGAAATAATCCCAATGGCAAAACTGCATAATCCCCTTCCAAGAAAAGAACAACAAACTCAAGCATTAAAAGCAAAATACCGCAGATGCTAGAAGTCTGAAATAAAAACGGAAAGTGCTGGAAATGCACAGCATGTCTGGCAGCTCCTTTGGAGTGAGAAACAGAGTTAACGCTTCAAGTCAAATATGTCTCTTCTTTAGAAATGGCCCAGTTCTGAGGAAGAATCATGTTTGACGCGAAAATTTTACTCTCGTTTCTCTCTCCACAGATGCCGCCATATGTGCTGGGTATTTCCAGCACTCTGTAGTTATTCAATATTTACAAGTACATTGACACCCCAAAATGATGCAAATCAGTTAATTTAAACACCAATAAGGAGTTTTTAGTGCAAGCGAGCATTGTATAGCTTGGGCAGGAAGACCACTTGGAGTGCTGTGCTGTTACTGTTCACCTGTCTTGTAGTTGTAAATAAGTAAGGGGGAAAAAAATCATAGACATCAAAATAAAATTATCACATTTAATAAGCTGTAGTCGACAAGATACGTTTATTTGGTGAACTCTGAGTTTTTCAAAAGAATGTTTGCATGGCTCCTCAATGTTTTCCAGTACAGGCCTTTTGATAGTATCAGAATTCATTGGTTATTACGGAAAACCTTTGTTAGCTCAAAAAAGTGGAAAAAGCTAACGTTATTGGTATCGCTGAAACTTGAAGTGACAGGTTTACGTAGAACTGTTTAGTAATGCATCCAGCTATCACTTAACAACATAAAGATATTCAGGTATTTCATATTTTCTAATTTTCTTTTAAATAATACAAATTTAAATGTTCTTGTTATTTAAAGATAGAAAATACTTTGCTGATTTTTGGTAGGGAGAATGAGGGTGTTCCGTAAATTAATCTGAAAAGTGCAATTCACTTATCCAGGCAAGAAATAATTACATACTAGTTGACACCACACTCCTTACATTAAGGTCTTCAGCAACTACCATTTGAGTCACAAACCCCACTGGCTATTTTAATAGCCTATTGCCATCCTAGAGTAAACATGTCAATGTTTGGTGCATAATAACTAATTGCATTTCAAACCATGTGCTATTATGGGTACATTTCCATTATAATTTTAAAGAAAATATGGCTGAAACATATACAACCTTTGCATGATAAAGTTCAAACTTTGAAATCTCTAGCTATACCTTCAAAAGAGCCTGAAAATAAAACAAACAGATCTACAAAGTCTGCAGCCGAAGCCAACCGGGGACCTTATCCAACTCTGGATACAAAAGCTTCTCACTACTCCTGGTCAAGAGCCAGAAATATTAAAGACTATTACACATTTCACATGAACCCTGCCGTGAAAATAGTTTAAAATCCAAATTTCTTCTGTTGATGTACATGCTGTTAGAAGAAAGTTCCTAGATAATGGGAATAGTGAATCAGTAATAACTCTGTAATATCAGCTGGGACATAGAACTAGACTGGTGTTACCGACAAGGTAATAATACTTCATACAAGATAGTTTTCTTTCTGATGGTATCAGAAAAATACTAGGAGTTTGTTTCAGAAAGGACAAAATAAAAATAATGTATGCAACAAATTGAATGGGGAGCTGTAATCTGTTAGAAATTTCATGACATTTCCCAATAAATAAAATTAGTTTGAAATCTAAGGAACTCTTTTTCTTTAAATGTTTTCTAGTTATGTTCATCATCACCTTTAATAACTGTCTCTCTATTCAAATAAGTAGCCCAATAAACCAAGTTGAAAATCCCAAACATTAATGGAAATGCTATTCTTGCCAGTCTGTCAATTTTACTGACACTGTTGAATGTCTTCTTGGGTTCTGGGGGCTTTTGCTCTGATTTGGGTTCTTTGGATTCTGCACCAGCACTCTTTGCAATGGTTGCCAGGCCTGCATCCTTTGCAATGTTTGGTGCAAAGTTCGCTGAAGTTGCTGTGTAGGTGTTGTTTTTCTTCAAAAGAGCCTCCCGTTCCTTTTCCTTTTTCTGTGAAACAAAATTCAAAACATTTTCCCCAAAAAATACTGTTGAAGAGAAAGCACATTGTTGTCATCGTCAACAAAAGAATTACACTTAAAAAAGGCGTTGGTTTAATTACTGTTTCAGCAAAGTTCAGTTTTCCCCATATATTGCACAGCTTTTCCTATATTCCCCCCAATTGTCCTTTGATACTGTCTTGTGGACAGGGAAATGACAATGAACATCGGTCTTCTGAGTAAATCTCAAATAATTAACTCGGACATTAGGCAATTTGGTTGGTGCGTACAAGAAGCAGAGCCATTTTAGATACAGAAAATGGGAAGCAAAACCATTTCAACAGGGGAAAAAACATACCCGTAATTCATGATTTACAAATTCGCCAAAGATGAAAATGATTTTTAGGAGCTGGACGAGGACATTCATTTGGGACAACACCATGGTTGAATTTTCAAGGGGTCATGGGATCGCAACCTGGTGTGGGTGGAAATTTAAAATTGTGGTCCCAGTAGTTGTCTCAGCGACCCGATGCCTCTGGGGCGGTTTTAAGTTATAAAGGGGCCGCTCTGGGGGAGGCAGTGAGAAACGTGGTTGCTGTCAACTAATGTCCCCTTAAGTTCTTGATGGAGCTCATTAAGGAGCTTATACATTTGGAGCTATAATTTTCCATACTTTTATCAGACAAGCTCAAACAGTCTTGTGCAAGTTGGTGCTTAGCTGACCAGGTCACTGCCAGGTCACAATAAGTTTCTCCCTAGTTAATATTTACTCAAATCGGTGGGGTCAACTGGCGCTATTTTGAGCGTTGCTCCTGACCTTGTAATCTATGGCCCCATTCGACCAAATTCGACTTCCTGGCCACCTTATGAGCTGCTTGATCTAAAAGGCAAGGTCGTGGCAGCCTCGAACATGACTCAGCATCACGAAGCAAGTCACTTGCATCCTGGGCATTTATATTTAAAAACAGCATCACAAGAGTAATGTACTTGTCATAACCCCCACAAGGTCCATAAAGAAAACATTGTCGATCTCCCATGGGACTGGTGGATTACAGGCTTCCCAGTAGTAGATGGAGACCACCCAGCTGGAGCTTGTTAAAGTCTACTGGCAAAAGCAGCCCAAGCAGGGGCAGGATTGGGAGAGAATTACTGCCGTGGCAGAGTATTGTGCACAGTTCAATAAATCCTTGTTCCAGTACCTCTTGCTTTTTCAAGTTGGAAAACTGGCAATGAGGACAAAAATAAACTCCAGACTTGTTTGTGGAACTGCTCAGCTGCCCCGGACGTTTACTATCCCGGAATGTGAGGGCATAAAAGTTCAAGATGCCACTGTCTGTTAACCTAAAGCCTTTGATGCAGACCTGGAAGATTGGAGCCAGTATGCTGAATGCATGAGGTACTTCTTCAGGCTAATGGTCTTTTTGGTGAAGACCGTCTGAAAGTCCTCCTCTTGACCACTTGCGGGACCCCAACATTTGGAATTATAAAGAGCCGCACCAGACTCCAAATCATATGACGAGCTAATCGCATTGGTAGCTCAACCTTATGACCCTAACCCTTCCGTGATCATGCACTGGTGTAGATTTAATACGGTGATGCAGTCTCCAGGTGCATCGGTCACAGACCTCTTGACCCACCTTAGGCAGCTGGAAAGAGAATTGTGGGTTCGGGCCATCCCTCTACCAAATTTTGAGGGATAGGCTGGTTTGTGGGATAAACAACATGGCCACTCATAGGAAGCTGTTAGCGGAACCCACCTTCGATTTAAAATAGGCCATCGAACTGTCACTGTCCCGTGAGTACAGAGAGAGAGGAGTGCAGGAGCTGCAGGGGTCCGTGGACTATGGTGTCCATAGTTTGGCCCACTCTTGGTTTCGAATTCCCACTGAATCATGGGACAAGGTCAGGCAGACCAGATCTCCTCCCAATGGGCAACCTCAAAGTCAATTTAGCTCCCCCAAGGGCAATGGGGAGAGTCAACCATATTGCCAAATGTATAGCCAGAGGACACATGATGGCCAGAGCCACCAAATGCAGCATAGAGAATGTTGTCCAAGGCAGCTGCCAAGATCACCACAAGCCTAAGACTTACTTGTGCCCCCACCCCAACCCCCTACCTACAGCCCTCCACACCCACTGTTGAATGCGGCTGGACTGCGTTATGGCCCCGACGGTAGCACCAAACCAGGTTACGTTACAAGTAAATGGTCACACTGTAGTGATGGGAATGAACACTGGAACCTCCGTCTCCATCATGGACCACCAGATATTTGGATGACTTTGCACAGGAATCGTGCCACTGATGTTACACAACACCAAGGTGAGGTTGGTGGCCTATACCGGAGAGCCTTTGAGCATCATCATCACCGTAACTCCGGTAACACACGGTAATAGTCAATCCGTTTTCCCTTTGTTGTGGTGCGGGGACCAGGGCCCAATTTTCTGGGGCATGACTGGCTGCAAGTCCTTTGTTTCAACTGGCAGCAGGTTTTTCGGATGGGCATGGGAATCTGTTCAGTAGGGTCTGGGCTAGATAAAAGGTGGCAAGGCCACTATCTCCGTGGAAACTGATGCTCAACCCTGGTACATTAGGGCAAGGCCTGTTCCTTAAGAATTGGTTGCCATGGTTGACATGGAACTTCAGCGCCTGAAGGATTTGGGGATTATACACCCTGGACAATTTGCAGAGGGGGCCACAACTATGGTGCTGGTCATGAAGCCCGACAACTCTGTACAACACTGCGGGGATTGCAAACTCACAGTAAACAGAGCTTCACCCTGGGCCAGTACCCAATGCCTAGAGTGGAAAATTTGTACGCAGATCTAGGTGGAGGGTGTTTTGTTATGAAACTTGACATGAACCATATTTATTTACAGGTGCAGCTGGATCCAGTGTCCAGAAGATCTGCGACCATACTCACCCATAGGAATTATTTGAATACACCCACCTCATGTTTAGGGTCTTATCTGCTCTGGTGATTTTCCAGAGTGCAATGGAAAATATCCTGCAGGGTCTGCTGAAGGTGGCTGTCGATCTAGACAAAGTGCTCATCTTGGGCTCCACTGAGAACGAGCAAATGGACAACCTACAAGAAATACTCAGGTGGTTTTTCTAATTAGCGCTTGACTAAAGAGAAGCCAATGTGTGTTCCACGCAACAGCATTAACTTACTTGGGATACAGAGTGGATAGGGTTGGACTAACCCAGTGGGACGCAAAGTTCGGGCCATAAAAGTGGCCGTGACCGTGAAGAACGCCACTGAACCCCAGTTGTTCCTGGGCCTGGTACATTATTATGGAAAGTTAATTTCCAACCTGGCCACGTTATTGGCTCCACTCCACATACTGTTGAAGAAGGGCCAGAAGTGGTTCTGGGGTGCCTCACAAGGCAAAGTATTTGTCGGAGTGAAAAGGCACCTGTCATCCACACAGCTCCACACTCACTATGACCTAGCTCAGTTGCTAACATGCGATGCCTCCTCTTATGGCAGTGGGTCGATGCTGGCCCACAGATGGGATGATGGCACAGAACGCCTCATCGCTTTCGTCGCAAGGACCCTGGCAGACGCTGAGCGACAATATGCTTGAATCTAGATGGAGGATTTGGCACCAATATTTGGAGTCAAAAAATTCCAGCAATATGTTTATGGGAGGTACTTCTCCATTGTGACTGACCACAAGCCTCTGCTTGGTCTTTTAGGGAGGATAATGGAATCCCATACATCACATCAGCAAGAATTCAGAGTTGGGTGCTTTTACTCGCGATGTATGAACTTGCGTTTTAACACCGCCTGGGTACACAGATTGCCCATGCCGACGCTCTCAGTCGTCTATCATTACCCATAGGTTTCCCATCCCCGTCAGTGACTGATGAATGGTTACAGTTCTTAATTTTAAGTATACCTTGCCAGTGACAGCTACTCAGGTGTGCGCATAGACGCCACAAGGTTTTGAGCAGCGGAATGCAGCTGACCCTTCCTGTAGCCCTACAACCTTTACACCAGAAGCTTTAAGAGCTCAGAGTGGAGGATGGTATTACATTGTGGGGAGCTTGCGTAGTAATCCTGCCGCAGGAGTCCCTGCTCAAGGAGCCACACACGTGCTGAAAGCACCCGGACGCCTCTACGATGAAAATGTTAGCTCGTAGTTATGTCTGGTGGCCCGGTATCGATGTGTACATTAAGAAGGTCATACGCAGTTGCCCAATGTGTCAGGAGCATCAGAATCTCCCACCCGTAGCCACCCTTCATCCATGGGAATGACCAGGACTCCCATGGTGCTACATGCCCGGGACCTTTCATAGGGTCCATGTTCCTCATCATAGCAGATGCCCACTCGAAGTGGCTTGACGTGTACAAGTTGGCCTTGACAATGTCCAGAGCTATGGTAGAAAAGCTCTGGCGCTCGTTCAGTACCCCTGGGATCTCTGAGGTCTTGGTGTTGAACAATGGGATGACCTTTACAAGTGAGGTGTTTACCACATTTACAATATAGAACAGCCTCCGGCGTAACAGAATCACTCGGTACCATCCCTAATCCAATGGTCTGGTGGAAAGGGCAGTCCAGACTTTTAATAGTGGCATAAAAAGAAAACCATGTACTCCATGGACATGAGACTGATGCGGTTCCTTTTTAACCACAGCAGAACGTGACAACGAGAATCGCCCCTGCCAAACTGCTGATGGGCCAAAGGCTTAGAACCTGATTGAGCCTCACATTTCTGAACCTCGGCAGGAAAGTGGGGCATAGCACGAGGTGCAGAAGCAACACAATGACTTGAGGACACCAGGGCAGCAATTTCACTCAGGGAATGCAGTCTATGCGCGCAACTTTGGAGATGGGGCACTTTAGCTGCCAGGTGTCATGCTGGATAGAACATGATGGGTCTCCTACAAAGTTAGGATCTAGGGGAGATTTCAGCGGAAGCATTTGGACCGCCTCAAGTAGCGGGAGCCCAGGCTACACGGTGCCCAATCGGCAGCATTGACATTCTCTCCGTGCCTGGAACCACGCCTCAGCCAGGGAACTGACCCTCTATATCCAGGCGCGCAGTCCAGTAAGTACAAAAATGGACTCAGAAGTATCCATGTAGAGGGACAACATCATGTCCGCAATCGAGGTCACGGTGATAACATTTCGGAAGTCGGCCAGAAAAAGACGGTCGACGAACTGATGTACACTGCCCGACCCAGAGCCACCACAAGCAGAAGCACAGCCTTGGCCAAAGTGGCTCAGAAGGCCCCCACCATTGGCGGTTGAAGGGGAACTATTGGACTGTGTGGGGGAGGGGTGTCATAACCCCCATGGGGACTATCAGGAGACCATTGTTAATCTCCCCATGGGACTCGTGGAGTACGATCTTCTCAGGTAGGGGGTGGAGGCCACCCAGCTGGAATTTGTTAAAGACTACACGTAAGAGCAGGCCCACCCACACCAGTTGGTTGTCCATAAAAAACACTGGATTGGGAGAGAGTTATAGCTGTGGACTGAGTATTGCACATACTTCAATAAATCCTTGTTCCACCACCACTGGCTTCCTCAAGTTATTAATGAACTTGATTGGGACTCAGATTTCTTCTGGGTGTCAGGCTTCGGCTTCAACTTTTTTGTTATGTATTGTATGTTTTGTTTGGCTTGGCATATTTTGCTAGCCAGTGCATAGTGAGTTAGCAGGATCCATGTTTTCTCATCAGCTTGACTGTGATAGCAATAAAGAATGGTTGCAATGTTAATCACCTCCTGTGTACTGATTGATCTTGAAAGGTAACAGGACCAACAACACAGCAAACAGGCAATGGAGATGACAGACCTTTGATTAATGCCACTTGAAAAGTGAAATTTAAATTTTCCCATGAACTGCATGTTGCATTACTGCTGCATGGCAGACAAAGACCAGCAATTAAATATAGGGACCTGCAGTGTTGAAACAAAAAGAAACCTGCAGAATTTAAACACAAAAATAAACTGTAAAGTATTGTTGAAAAAAGAATTTCAACTGTTTGGAAGATTTAGCAAAAGGCAAACTCAAGCAAAATAATGGAAAAGAGCTCATAAAAGGAAACTAATAGTGGAAAATGCAGCAGGCACTTGAAGCAGCCTTAAGTTCAGAAAAAACAGGGGCCGGGATTCTCCAATAATAGGGCTATGCAGTCTGGAATAACAAGAAGAAGAATCTGCATGTCAAACAGCAGGAATAATGACCAGAGTGAGATTGAGTCTGAATAACAGGGGCCCCTCCACAGGACTACTGCGTAACAGTGCTGTTCGAGGACAAAGCAATACATCTGGAACTGGATGCAGGGGCAGCAGTTTCTCTGATACCAGATGCTGTGTATAAGGAAAAGCTTAAATATCATCCTTTGATGTCTGCAAATATCATTGTGCCTATATACACAGGGGAATTTCTACCTATCGTCAGTAGAACGAAAGTTAATGTGGAGTTAAATCAACAGACTGCGAACTACCACTGCTTGTGTTGAAAGGTGACTATTGTGTTTTAATCGGATGGTCATGGATTGATAAGATCTGGTTAAACTGGGCAGACGTACATTGCATTGGAACAGAAGAAACTTGTCTAACAGTTATTATTAAAAAAACAAGCTGTTGTTTTCAAAAGGAGATTTGGGAAGCCTGAAGGGGATTACTTTAAAATTGAACATCAAAGTTGACTCTCAATCAAAATTTCTGGAGGCCAGAACCGTGCCTTGTGCCATGTGACTAAATGTTGAAGCAGAACTGGAGCGTCTTGTCAAGGTAGGGGTCTTGGTACTTGCCCACCCCCATAGTGAATGAACAATACCTATTATTCAAGTGTTCAAGAAAGATGGCTCCATACGCATCTCTGGAGTTTCAAGATTACTGTTAATCTCATGTTGTGTGCTGAACAACGCCCACATCCCCGAATTGAGCACCTTTTTGCTGGCCTGACTGTGGAAAGAAATTCAGCAAAAAGTCCTATTCCAGGCCTACAACAAATGCATGTTGCTGAGAAGTCACAAGAATATGTTACCATCACAGCACACAAAGACTGTACAGATAATGACATTTGCCTTTTGGAATAACGTCAGCGCCATCCTGTTTCAAAGGGCCATTGACCAGATCCTGAGTGGCTTGCCTGAAGTTCAATGCTACATTGACAACATCTTGGTAATGGGCAAAACTGATGGAGATCATCTCAAGAGCTTGGATGTCACCCTACAAAGGCTAGAGAAGTGTAATGTATGGGTTCGCAAAGGCAAATGTGAGTGTTTTCAGCCCTCTGGGGAATATTTGGTTCCCATCATTGGTGTGCTGGGCTTCGCAAAGCACACTCGAAGGCTATTATAGATGCTCCAGCTACTCAGAATATCAGCCAGCTTCACTCGTTCCTCATTCTTAGGACTGCTGAATTATTACGGGGGATTTATTCCACAGCTGGAAACCCTTTCATGAGTTTGTGTGTCAGAACAAAGCCTGGAAATGGACAGAAGTCTATGATAATGCGTTCCAGAGTGCTAAAGCAGTGCTGACAGATTCCGAGGTACTGACCCACTTTCACCCCCTCCCCCATTACCTCCACAACTTGCCTGTGAGGCATCGCCTTATGGAGTTGGAGCAATTGCCTCACGCATAATTCCTCTGGTGTGGTGGGGCCAAAGCGTTCACTTCACGGACTTTAAATAAAGCAGAGAACCAATATGCTCAAACTGAACTCAATGTCCTGGGGATCATTTTCAAACTCCAGAAATTTTGGCAGAAGCTGTTTGGACAGAAATTCCCGTTCCCGACAGATCATCGACCATTCACCTCAATATTCGGTCAACACACAGGTATCCCTTCTTTAGCTGAATGCATTTTGTAGCATTGGACATTGATGTTGAGTATTCACACATAAGAAATCAAATGTAGAAAATCTACCTCGCATGGAAATGCGGATGGTATTTCGAGGCTGCCCCGACCAGTCAGCCACAGGGACACTGCTCCAAAACATATCTTCTACTTTGCACATGCGGTGGACACACCCATCACTTCAATCCAAATCAAAAAGGTCACTCGAGTGGACCCAACATTGTCCAAAGTCATGGACCTTGTGATGCATGGCACCTCTTCCCTGGCCTTCCAAGCCTCTCCTCACCTTCGTTCTTACTTTTCCCACAAGATGGAGTTGTCAGTCACTTCAGGATGTTTATTTTGGGGCATGTGAGTTATTATTCCACCAACAGTCAGGTCACCAGTCTTGGACCAACTGCATTCAGATCACTGTGCAATAGTTCACATGAAAGAAATTTCCAGGAGCTACTTTGGAGGTCTGGTCCATAGCAAGACATTGCGGCCAATTAGGGACGATCTTGTTCTTCATGTCAAAGTGTGAGAAATATGCCTCAATTAGCATCCCTCCATCAATGGGGTTGGCCAGCCAACCATATTCGGGAAAGGAAGTTCAAACTCATATTTATGCTACTGGAAATACATGGATTGCTGCTACTGTGATTGCTCAGACAGAACTTGATTCGTCCACAGTTCAAACAGTGAATTATTTCACATAGCATGGACATGTTGACCACTGTTGCCATGTTAAGCTCCATCTCAGGATACTACTTATGAAAGAGCATGATTTCACCAGTGAGCCATGTCGAAGTCAATAAGTGTTGACTCCAGTCTCACCTCCTCGGTCTAGCTCGACTGAAGTTCAAGTCGTTTCACCTTCACCAGCATTAGCTAAACCTTCAAATTTGGCAACATGTGCCAACTTATCATCAGTCTCCTATGAACATTGGGCGCGATTCTCCCATATGGGGAGAAATCGTAAGGCTGGCGTCAAATCCGGGCGGGTTTGACACCAGCCCCCCCCCCCCTTCCCGACCGGGAACCGATTCTGGTCCCCGGTCGGGGCTAGCATCCCGACGCCGTAAACTCCGGCATTGCGGGCTTAACGAATTTCGTTAAGCCCGATGGCCAGAGTTAGCGCCGGCTGACACGTCATATGACGTCAGCTGCGCATGCGCGGATTGGAAGACTCCAACCCGCGCATGCGCGGATGACGTCATCGCGCATTTGCGCAAAACCCGCGCATGCGCGGGCCGGGATGCCCCTCAGCCGCCCCGCGAATGGATACTGCGGGGCGGCGGAAGGACAAAGAGTGCGCGAGCATCGGGCCCGCTGCCCGCGATCGGTGCCCACCGATCGCGGGCCCATGGCACCCTTGGCACGGCATTGGTACTGCCGTGCCAATCGGTGCCATGGTTATAAAAATCGAGAGTTTACGGCCGTTTTTACGAACGGCCAGACCAGGTGTGTTTGCCGTTCGTAAAAACAGCCGTAAAGGGCTGGGAACTCGGCCCATCCATCAGCTGAGAATCGCTGCCGGCCGTAAAAAAACGGCGGCAGCGATTCGTATCGGGAGTCGGGCGTGGGGGGGGGGGGGAGAATAGCGGGAGGGCGTCGGAACAGCGTGGCCGTAAAGTTTTACGAGCCACGCTATTCTCCGCACCGTCGGGAGTGCAGAGAATCTCGCCCATTATTCTTTAAAGGCACCAAAAGTCCACTGTAGCCCAGATCAGCAGAGAGGAGTGCCTGAATTATAGATAGTTGAGCTAAACCCATGTATACTTTTTTGAGGCAGTCTGCACTCTTTTCCCGAATTCAGAATGTGTTTTGTAAAACCGACATTTGCAATAATGGGAGAGGAAGATGTTATGTGTTGTATGTTTTGTCTGTCTTGCTGTACTTTGCAAGCCATTACATTATGGGATCGCAGGATCTATGTTTGCTTATGAGGTCAACTGTGAGAGCAATAAACAACAGCAGTAATGTTTAGGACCTCCTGTGTCTACTGGTGTACTGATTGATCTTGTAAGGTGCCAGGAGCTCAAATTATCATAGTTAAAACGTTGCCACCACCAAAAAGCAACAAGTAGAAAATACTAGTAAAATGAAACAAAACGCTGTAAATCTGAAATTAAAAACATATTCTAGAAATACATCACTAGCAACTGAAAAATAACAAGTTAGCGGCTCACGTTGAGGCCCACTGCTTTGAAATACAGTTTTATTAGATCATAGAAGACTATAGACCATCTAATTTGCCTACCTTCATCCTGGTAGTCGCATGCCACAAGCTACATATCCCGACCATGGATGTAGAACAACAACAACTTATATTTATAGAGCACCTTTATATAATACAATGTCCCAAGGGCCTTTAAAGGAGCCACATGAGGCAATATTAGGGCGGATGTTCAATAGTGCGGTCAAGGAGTTTGGTTTTAAGGAGCATCTGATGGGAAGAAAGAGAAGTAACGAGGTGGACAGGCTTAGGGCTAGAATTCCAGAGTTTAGGACCTTGGAAGCTGAATGCAGAACCACCAATGGTGGAGTACTTAAATTGTGGATGCTCTTAAAGCCAGAAATAGATGAGCACAGAAATCTCAGAAGTTTCTGGGCTAGAAGAAATTGCAGATCTAGGGAGGGGTGAGGCCAAGGAGAAATTTGAAAACAATGAGCAATCTGCTCAGTAACAGAGTACAAAGGGAGCTAACTGGCAGATTAAGGTGGAAATTAGTAATGTTATGGAATAAACATCTTGGATAATTCTGAAGTGAACTTGGATTTAAAATGTTTGATGGTGCACTGTATACTTCACAGTGCAATCCACCAGAAGGAAATTTGAAATGAATGTCGATGGGACCATTTTGCCAAAAGCACACCGAGCAAGAGGAAGTGCATATGGATCATCCCCTCAAAGCCATCGGGACTAAGTACCAGTGCATTTTACAGTTTTTGAAGGAATGCATCATCAACTACTTACACTTACAGAAAGACTTTAATGTGATAATGTGTCTCACGGCACTTCACAGGAATGCTACTCAACAAAATTTGATACCGAAGACTAAAGGGGATAGTGGATAGAATCTTATGATGAAGTCAGGACGACATCTGGATTCCAACCCCACAAGTGTTTGTAATGTGTACACTGGCATGATTGTCCAATGGGCGGCGTCCATGCCTGCTGTACATATCGGGTGATGGGCAGGTTGCTGAGGGTGCAGGTTGCTATGAGAGTCAACCTACCTTTATATTGACAATTGAGGTCAGCAACCTCAACTCCTGATGGACCTCAGTGTAAAACTGCACAGACCAGAAGTGAGCTAACATGTGCATTTGCATTTTGTTTACGTTCTTTCGGCCCAGCATGTCTGTTCATGCAGAAAAATAGTGCGAGAATCCAGGTCAGGTGACCGGGTGCCATGGAAGATTTTGTGTCCCAGTAAGGGGACAGGGAGAAGGGAAAAGGAGAGGTTCCATAGTGGAGAGGAGACAGGGAAAGATCCCAAAAGAAGTCCCAGAAAGGAAACAGGGAGAGGAAAACGTCCAAATTAAATTTTTTTAAAAGAGCAGAGAAACAGCCTTCAAAAAGAAAAAGGGTTGAGGGGAGCAGACGTTAAGGGAAGAAGGCAGCCAAAGGTTGGTGGCTCGGTGTTGAGGGCCTTTGGGGAATAAGTACTGCTTTGGAGCAGTAGTGTTTTGCTTGACATGGCCAAAGAGCTGAAGTTGTGATTGTGATTGTGAGTTGGTGCTTGGGTGCATATTTGGGAAACCAAGAGAGTGGAATCTTGGGAGACAAGATTGAAAACCTATGAGGTGGGCCGTCGTTGATGCCATTTGACTTGGAGCAACTTTTGGGGAGAATTCCCAAGTTAGATCTTTGAAGGCGAATATTGGAATCCCTCATGAAAGAGGCAGAGTTTTAGTGAGATTAGTTGACTCAGTGTCATCTGGATTGGTTGTTGAGAGATCCATGGATTCTGTCCTGGTTACATGTGCCATTCATTTTGTAGTGTGGTGTGTTGAACCACAATTTGTCTGTTAATTCACATATTCCTCATATGAATGTTATAGTATAAGATAGAGATTGAAAATAGTTTTATCTTTCTGACCTTGTATAAAAAAGTGTATTTTTGTTCAAAAACCATGGAATCTTGCGTCTTCATTCACTGAGCAAGTGTCTTGAATCTCAAACTCTGTCTAGTTTAACCAAAACAATCTTTATCCCTAACCGAATCTTACCTAGAACTTGGGAATTAGGCCAGGATCATAACAAGGTCCAATCAAAGGGCCTAGATTGTTAGACGGCTGATAGCACCGTTTAAACAGGCACAACTTGGAAAGACTTCTACAAACTTTACCAACTCGATGGACAAGGCAGAATGGAAATGCCGCCACCTCCACTCGGGGCCTCACGGTAGCATGGTGGTTAGCATCAATGCTTCACAGCTCCAGGGTCCCAGGTTCGATTCCCGGCTGGGTCACTGTCTGTGTGGAGTCTGCATGTCCTCCCCGTGTGTGCGTGGGTTTCCTCCGGGTGCTCCGGTTTCCTCCCACAGTCCAAAGATGTGCGGGTTAGGTGGATTGGCCATGTTAAATTGCCCGTAGTGTAAGGTTAATGGGGGGATTGTTGGGTTATGGGTATACAGGTTACGTGGGTTTAAGTAGGGTGATCATTGTTCGGCACAACATTGAGGGCCGAAGGGCCTGTTCTGTGCTGTACTGTTCTATGTTCTATGTTCCACGTTCTCCTCCAGGTCACACACCATCTTGATTTAGAATTATACCACTGTTCCTTCATTGTTGCTTGTTAAAATCCTGGAACTCCCTCCACAACAGCACAGTGAAGCATCTTCACCACCTGGACCACAGTGGTTCAAGAGGTTAGCTCAGCATCACCTTATCAATCACAATTAGGGATGAGCAATAAATGTTGGCCTTGCCAGCGCCGCCAAATCCCATGAATGAATAAAGAAAAAAAGAAAACATGGAAAGGAAAATAAGGCTGGTTGTATAAAGAGTGACAGGTCCACAGGCGAAGTGAAAATTACCCTCGTAAGTGAGTAAGGTGTCAGCTATGTTGTTTGTTACATTACAAACAATTTTCTTTGTTTATAGAAATCTCGAGTATTTGGTGGCTCTCTTAGAACCAAGCCATTTAAAAAAGTGTGAAGCAGCAGTGTCAAAACAGTTAGGGAATTCACCACATAGTTATTTACTTTGGATCAGGTTCAGAAAATGCTACAATATGCCAAATGGCTGCTTTGAGATAACCATGTTGTTATAAAATGCCTGACAAGTGCATAGTATTTACCGAGTTAAGAACATCAATCATGCCCTTTTAACTAACCCTATTTCCTCTTTGCGTATGGTCAACTGGCAGAGTACAGATAATATACAAATTTAAAAGTGCACAAGCAAGATTTTAAAAATATTTTCTGGAGGAGAAATCTGTTTATGTTGTGCCGCTAAAGAAGAATTGACAAACATCTGACAGGTTTTAGCAAGTATCCAACTCAACCATTTTCCCTTCTCTTGTTTTTGCTCCAAATCACAATGGAAAGAGCAAACATACCATTCTCTCATACCCATGCTGCACTGCTCTCTTCCCAACTGCTGGGAATCAGACAAAAGCAGATCAAATTGATTCAGCTTAGAGTTTTCCCTCTCCCCATCATGTTTGTTTATGAGGCTTCCACAGATGATCCAGCTGTGATCACTAAATTGTCCCTTGTGGTAATTTCAAGAAAATATCTGCATTTACCATTCTATGACTTGGTCGATTATTGCAGCACTGATTTTCAATTTTGTCTCCGAATTATAAGATAACAGGAAATAGGAGCAGGGGTAGAACATGTGGTCATTCGAAACTGCTCCACCATTCCATATTATCATGGCTGATATTGGGTTTCAATTCTATTTTTCTGCCCACTCCGCATACCCTTAATTCCCTGACAGATCAAAAATCTGTCTAACCCAGTCTCAAATATATTCAACGATTGAGAAGCCACAACGATCTGGGGCCACAAATTCCAAAGATTCACCACCCTTTAATTTCTCAGTCCAAAATGATCGACCCTTTATCCTGACATTGTGATCCCATGTTTTAGACTCCCTGACCAGCGGAAACAATCTGTCACCTTCTCCCCTATCTTGTTCCTTCTGAATTTTGTTGGTTTCAATTAGATCATCTATCATTCTTCTAAACTGCAGAGAACATACACCCAATTTACTCATCCTTTCATTATAAGTCAAACAAAGAACAATACAGCACAGGAACAGGCCCTTCGGCCCTTCAAGCCTGTGCCGGTCACATGTCCAATCCAGACCAACCGCCTGTACCGTTCTACACCCTATCTGTTCATGTGCCTATGCAGATAGGTCTTAAAGGTTGCTAACGTATCTGCCTCAGCCACCTCACTTGCAGTGCATTCTATGCCACCACCACACTCTGTGTAAAAAAACTTCCCCCGTAAATCTCCACTGAACATTACCCCCTCACCTTGAACTTGTGCCCCCTTGTAATTGTCATTTCCGGGAGAAAGCCTTACCACTCAAACCCATTCAGTGAACACTCTTTCTACCACCTCAAAGTGAGCATCCTTTCTTAAATGTGAAGACCAAAACTGTACACAGTATTCCAGATGTGATCTCATTAAAACCCTATACAATTGCAGCAACATTCCTTCATTCTTGTGCTTCAATTTCCTTCCAATAAAGGTCAACATGCCCTTTGCCTTCTAAAGTACAGGGAGCTGGTGTCAAGGTGAGCGCCGGGGTCCTCGGACGGGAGGGTAGTGGATGCTCTGGGAAATTGTGACGGGGCAATCTCAGTGTCAGGGCATAGACTGGGGTGGTGGAAGGGGGGTTTGGTGGTCTCCAGTGCAGAGCCCCCTTCCCCCAGTCAAAAGGGTCCTTCCGATGAAGGCGTACCTCTGCCTTCCCGCCTGAGATCGAGGATGAGAACTTCCTCTATTTCTCACTCTCAATCGTCAGGCTCCTGCAAGCCTAAAATTAAGGCTGGGCACGAAAACGCTCTTTAAGAAGCCATTAGGTGGCCACTTCAGGGTTTTAATAGCGGCAAGCATGGACTCCCTCTCCCCCCACCCCCACATCCTGCCTGCCAGACGGTAAAATCACATCCGGCCCGTTGCGACTTCACACTCCCCTCACCACCTCAGAACCCGCCATGAGGGAGTATAAAATTCAGGCTAAAATATTTGTTCAATCCTACCACCATTTCTTTATTCCCCTTGATAAATTCTCCGGTCTCTGCTTCTCAGGGGCCAACTTTAACTTGAACTACTCTCTTCCTCAATATATTCGTATAAATGTTCTGTCAATCCCTCTTTTTATATTTCTGACTAGTTTACTCAAATTCTATTTTCCCCCTTTTAACAACTTTTTCATGGCCCTTTGCTGGTTTCTAAAACACTCCCAATCCTCAGACTTGCTATTTTTTTCTTTGCAACAGTGTGAGTCTCTTTTCATCTAAACAAACCTGATCTTAACTTCCTGAGTGAGACACGGAAGGGTTTTACTCGCTGAAGTTCTGTTTTTCAATGGAATATATTTATGTTGAAGATTTTTAATTGTTTCTTTCAATATTTCTCAGTGTTTATTTATCTTCATTCCTTTGTGTCTATTTATCCAATTAACCTTAGCAATTCTCCACTAACACCTATGCAATTGGCGTTATTTAAGTTTAAGGTTCATGTTCACGATTGGAATATGTCACTATCAAATTTAACAGGAAAGTCAAAGGTATTATTTTTTTTTTTTTCTTTTTTTTTAAAATTTAGAGTGCCCAATTATTTTTTCCAATTAAGGGGCAATTTAGTGTGGCCAATCCACCTACTCTGCACATTTTTGGGTTGTGGGGGCGAAACCCACGCAGACACGGGGAGAATGTGCAAACTCCACACAGACAGTGACCCAGAGCCGGGATCGAACCTGGGACCTCAGCGCCGTGAGGCGGTTGTGCTAACCACTAGGCCACCATGCTGCCCTGTCAAAGGTATTATGATCACTATTTCTCAATGGATCGTTCACTACACTATTACTAATGAACCCTGCTTCATTACATAATGCTAGATTTCAAATTGTTTTACCTCAGTCAGTTCCACAATGTATTGCTCCAAGGAATTGTCACAAAAACATTCGAAAAACTCATCTTCAAGACCATTCTTGCCAATTTGATTGTCCCAGTCTATATGAAGATTAACGTCCCCCACAATTATTAATTTTCTTTGTTACAATCTCAAATAATTTCCTGTTTAATGTTCAGTCCAATGGTATAACAGCTGTTAAGGGCCAATAAACTGCAGTGGTTTTCTGACTCTTACTATTCCTAATTTACACGTATACTGATTATACTTCATGCTTTCTGAGGCTAGATCTTTTCTCATGAATGTCCCTATGTCATTTTTTTTTTACTATCGGGATCACCCCCTCCTCCTTTGCCATTTTGTCTGTCTTTCTGAAATATTGTGTACCCTGGAATATTTATTTCCCATCCTTGAGCACCTTGTTACCATGGGTGAAATTCTCCACCTCGCACCACGGGTAACGGAGTTCCCGGTGAGGCGGAGAATCCAGGGTCAGAGAGAAAGTGGGATCGGCGGTGGGCGCCGATCCGTTTCCGATGCTCCAGCCCCCTGCTGGTATAGGGATCGAGGTTCACTCGTACGCCAGCAGGAGGATGCAAATGCTTCATCAAAACCAATTCGCATCCACTTGGCGGGCTGGGCACCATATTCTCTGGGCCTGTGTGATTCTCCGGTCCTTTGGGCCGAGAACCATATGGGCGGGAATTACTACATGTGTGGGTAAGTGTGACCCTGTTGTTCAGGGGCTGGTTTAGCACAGCGGGCTAATCAGCTGGCTTGTAATGCAGAACAAGACCAGAAGCGCGGGTTCAATTCCCGTACCAGCCTCCCCGAACAGGCGCCGTAATGTGGTAACTAGGGGCTTTTCACAGTAACTTCATTGAAGCCTACATGTGACAATAAGCGATTATTATTGTATTATTACTATTATTACAGACCTCACGGTGGCCCATGGGGGTAACTCCTTCAGGGAATTGCCCCAAAGTCCATCTGAGGGCCACCCTCCATCCACAATGCAAGACCTGCCCACCCACCCCTACCAGATGCCCCCACCATCACCCCAAGGACCCCCTAAATAAGAAGATCCCCAGAGACCCCTAAACAAAGAGAACCCTCAGAGACATCCTAAATAAGAATCCCCCCAGAAACCCCCTAAATAAAGAGACTTCTTACGTACCCCGAGAAAGAGACCCCTGTCAGCAGGACCACCAGAAAAGAGACCCCTATCTGGAAGCTGATGCTTTCCAATCACTTCCCTTCATGCTTGTTTTATTTTGAAGTGGTCAGCAGGAAATTGATAGCACTTGATTCTGTTTGAAGTTGGTCTATGACCTGTCAATCAACGATTGATGTTTAACAACATTGCGCTTAGAGCACTTCAGAGTTACTCAACCACGAAGGAAGATGAATGAAGCAAAGCTGACAGTTGTGAGTGTGGAAGCTGTCAATCACAGTTTAGTAAGGGAAATTATTGCATAGATTGCAGCTCAAGTATCTGAGGGGTTTAAAGACAGCTGATTGGTTTCGCTTTCCAGGAATTGACAGGTGCTGCTTCCTGTGTCTGAGCCAGCAGGTGTATTACCCAGGTGAGTGGTACAACAGTGATTTATTTTCACTACCTCTGATGGACTGCTCTCTAGCTTTCAGATAGAGGTATCATTTCTGAGGGGCTTCCTGACAAGGGTCCCTTTGTGGGAGCTTCCTTACAAGTGTCTCTTTTCTGGGGGGGTCTGTGCAGGGTCTCTTTAGTTAGGGGTCTCTGGGGGGAGGGAGGAGGATCACCTAGGTATTTGGTGAAAGGGGGGGGGACCAGAAAATCTGGGGGTGGGGGGGCCAGGGGGCTGAGTTGTGATGTGGGGGCTGTCCGCTCAAATTGGTGGCCCGATAGCGGGATCCTCTTGGAAATCCTCTGCAATCCTTGCCATGCATACATTTACATGGTCATTGGGAATGGCTTTCTGATTGGGCTCCCGGAGGCAACGCAAATCAGATACAATTCAGTTCTGGCGGGAGACCATAGTTTCCCAAATGGAGACATTTTGTCCCATCTCTTAGTAAGATAAGTAAATTAAAATCATTTATCTCCATTTGTGCATATTATTATTATTCTGCATTGTACATTTAGACAAAGAACCTTCAATTTCAATTTTTAACTACTATTCCCTGCACTGTCTTTATTTGCCAGTGTACAATTCTTCTTAAATTCCCTGTCCCTTCCTGTCCCAGTTTGCTCGTCTTTACCTACATTGCTACAGTGCCCTAAAACCTCAACCTATTATAGCTCTCTTTCTGGAGCACCTTCACTCAATCCCCCACCATCACCCCCCACCCCCCGCCCCCCACCCCCAAACCACCCACCACCGATGGTGCCCTTACTTTCTGTTAGATTTAAGCCCTGTCCATTGCCCTATTCTCATAATGGGATTGGCCTGGAAACTGGTGCCCAACAGAAAAGCTTATTCTTCCCTGAGCTGTGATGCCAGTGCCCCATTAATCAAGACCCCTTCTTCCCACACCACTCATTGAGCCACACGTTTAATTCTCTAATCTGCTTGACCCAATGCCAATCGCCACGTGACTCAGGTAACAATCCAGAGATCATTACATTTGAGGTTCTGCATTTTAATTTGGTTCCTAACTCCTCAGATTCTCCTAGCCGGACATCATTCCTGCTTCTGTCAATGTAATTGATTCCCACATGGACCACAATAATAATAATTATTACTGTCACAAGTAGACTTACATTAATACTGCAATGAAGCTACTGTGACAAGCCCCTACTCACCACATTCTGTCGCCTGTTCGGGTGCACTGAGGGACAATTCAGAATGTCCAAATTACCTAACAGCACGTCTTTCAGGACTTATGGGAGGAAACCCACGCAGACACAGGGAGAACGTGCAGACTCCGCACAGACAACGACCCAAGCCGGGAATCGAACCTGGGACCCTGAAGCTGTGAAGCAACAGTGCAACCCACTGTGCTACCGTGTTCTTCCCCCTCCCTCCCCCAGCCATGAGGAGATTTCCTTCATTTTAATCCGTTAACTTGAAACAAAGGATAAAAAATTAATTTTATTCTCAATCATGCTCAAAAAAGTTTAATTATTTTAAGCACAAAAAGGTAAGGAAGTCATTGAACCATTGAATTTGCTCCAGCAGTCAAGTCTCATTTCTGTGCTCAGTCTGATCCTTCAGCAATTTTTTCTGCTACACAAACAAATTTCTCCCCCACAGTCTTCAGCCATGACACATTTTATAACAGGGGATCTCAACCGTCTTGTTTAAACAAAAGTTAAACAATACTATAAACACACATTTTACCTTTTCAGGAACTAAACTTTTTCCATCCCAAGCCCAACTCCTCTTTGTGAAGTAGTTCACTGTGGCAAATTCAATAAGTGCAGAAAACACGAAAGCATAACAAACGGCGATGAACCAATCCATAGCAGTTGCATATGCAACTTTGGGGAGTGAGTTCCTGGCACTGATACTTAGAGTCGTCATTGTCAATACAGTTGTGACCCCTGAATAAGACACAATAAGAAACATGTAACTGGAATCATTTGATGTAGTATGTGTAAATTTGCTTCCTTTAAACACTCAGTTAGAAGAAGCCCTGATTTATGAATAATCTGACTGAATTTTGTAATATAGCTGCAGGCACAGACTATTATGAATTTAGCACTCAATTTCATTGCCAATTTTTGTAGAAATGGTCATTACTTTTGTAACATGGTTAGAGATGTATTACCAAACAGTCATATAGCAATATCTAGATAAGTTGAATAACACTTGATTATAAGCTACTAATTCATATTATATCATGAGAGTTAAATTCCATTCAGTGATAATTTTAGCACAAAACTGATATGTTTCTCCCTTTGTGTTCAATCAATATGAGAAATGTCACTATTTCTTTCCACTATATACAGCAATATAGCCCTAACTATTTTAGAAACATTTTCACATTAAATTTCTGTGTGTATTTGAAAATGGTCACTGCAGTGATACAGAGAAGGTTTTCCAACTAAATTTGTGTTGAACTATATTGGGTGGCATTTTCTGGACCCTAGCTGTGTGTTTCTTGGTGGCACGCCATTCGCTGGTGGCAGGATTCTCTCTTCCTGCCGCTTGTCAATGGGAAACCCGCGAGCAGGGGTGCGCTGCCAGCGGGTAAGAGAATTGCAACAGCTGAAGAACTCCGGCCATTATCTCTTGAGGACCCCATATGGGCAACAGGATATTTATATTTAGCAAGTATCTATCTCACCCATCGTTCCTGCTGCTGATTCACCCCAAATCGCAAAGAAAGGGCAAAGATAACATTCTCTCATGCCCATGCCATGCTGCTCCATAACCAACAGACTCAGACAAAAACAGACCAAATTGATTCAGCCTAGATGTTTCTGCCTTCCCTTCAGTTCTGTTCATGAGGCTTCTGCAGGTGATCCAGTTGGATCAATAAATTGTCGTATGGTAATTTCAAGAATATATCTGTTTTTCCCATCCTAAGAAACAGTACGTTATTGCAGCACTCATTTTTAACGATGTCCCCCAATGTTCATTCTAATTTTAAACAAATGACACAAAATCCCTTTTAATTTCAGTCACGCTAAAGTAAGAAATTTCATTACTTCAATGACATAAGCACAGAAATAGAAGGAAAGGCATTTGAACCATATAACATGCTCCAGCATTGAAGTTTCATACCTATGTCCAACCTGACCCTTTAAGATATTTTTCTCATTCTAAGTCTGTGATTTTACTTTCAACTGGAAAGGAGTCAATTCAATTTCCAACTGAATGCTTCAGCTGATACTATATTTATCCCATTAAACTGTTATGAAGAAATGTTCTTAATTTAAGTTCACAGTTCTTTAGTTTAGAATACTATAGGTGTTCTAGCAATAAACGTACTAAATTCTCACAATTTGGGAACTGTTCTTTTCATGATACTCATTATGTAATTACAGATCAATTAGCCTAACATTGTTGGGAAACTGTTAGAATAGATAATTAAAGACAAGGAGAGGGATTTCCAGACCCTTCCCGCTGACAGGATCTTCCAGACCCACCGAAGATAGCCCCTGTGGCAGGTTCCCCAGCGGCGGGGAGGCGAGCCATATAAAAACAGCATAAACATCGGCAGGACCGTAAGGCCCCACCAATGGCCAATGGCGAGCCATGTCCGCCGCTGGAAAACATGCCGGGGGGGGGGGATCCCGGCCAAGTTACTAAATACCTCGAAAACTTGCAGCTGATCAGAGAGAACCAATCTGAATTTGGAAAAGGTAGGTCATATCAAATGAAGCTGATTGAATTGAAGAGGTGACTAAACTATTGGACAAGGGAATGGGTATGAAGGTTATTTCTATGAACTTCCAAACATATAAGGGACTGTTACTTACAGTTGAGGTTCACAGAATTGAAGGCAAATTATAGACCTGGTTAGAAAATTGTCTGTGTATCAGGAGACCCGACAGTGGAGATAATAGGCAGGTATTCTAATAGGAGGTATGTGACTAGTGGGGACCCACAAGAGTCTGTGTTGATACCTCAACTATTCCCATATTCATTAGCAACTTACATGATGGAATAGAAAGTCATAAACACAAATTTTCTGCTGTCACAAATTAAACAGTATAGATGGAAGCATCAAATTACAAAGAGATTTCAGATTAAGCGAATGGGCAAAATTGCAGCAAATGGATTTCAGTGGACGCAAACGTGAGGGGCTGAATTCTCCGCCATCAGGATTCTCCTTTGCGCCCCTGGAGGAATTGCCCAGACTGCCTCACATCAGGCCCTACCTGTTGTAAATCTCAACGACGTGGTTTGAAGATCCTGTGAGGGTGGTTCATTTGGTAGGGAGGAGGAGGAGGGGCATTAATAATATTGAAATGACTGGAAAGTTATAGAAATGAGGTTCATGGCCTTTGTGAATGTGAATCCCACAACCCTTCCAAAGGGCAGGGAAAATCAGGAAACGCGATTTCTCCGACAAGAATCGCATTTCCTGATTCTCGTATGAGGGTTTTCCGCCCTCGCTGATGATCCCGCAGGTGGCGAGAGCAGCTTCAAGATTCCGGCCAGAGGAGATGTCCAAACAGACTTGGGGTGTTCTGGCACATAGATCATCGAAAGTCACAAACAAAAACAGAAAATTATTTTTAAAAAGACTAATGTGATGCTGATTTTTATATCTAGAGGACTAGAATTCAAGGGAGTTTAAGTCATGCTTCAGCGATACGGAACTCTGGTCAGACCACACCTGGACTACTGTGAGTAGTCAATGGGGATATGGTGATGTAGTGGTAATGTCACTGGACTAGCAATCAAGAGGTAAAGCTCTTGGGACATCAGTTCAAATCTCACCATTGCAACTGGTGGAACTTCAATTCAATTAATAAAAATTGATATATAGCTAATGTGACCATGATAACTATCGTTTACTGCTGTTACACCCCGGTGCTATGTCTTTTCGTCCGACGTCATTTCGTCCAACGACAATTCGTCCACGTCTTTTGGTCCAACGTCTTTTTGTCCGCTCGTCCAGGGTCCCAGGTTCGATTCCGGCTTGGGTCACAGTCTGTGCGGAGTCTGCACATCCTCCCCGTGTGTGCGTGGGTTTCCTCCGGGTGCTCCGGTTTCCTCCCACAGTCCAAAGATGTGCAGGCTAGGTGGATTGGCCATGCTAAATTGCCCTTAGTGTCCAAAATTGCCCTTGGTGTTGGGTGGGGTTACTGGGTTATGGGGATAGGGTGGAGGTGTTGACCTTGGGTAGGGTGCTCTTTCCAAGAGCCGGTGCAGACTCGATGGGCCGAATGGCCTCCTTCTGCACTGTAAATTCTATGTCTATGTCTTTTGGTCCAACGTCATTTTGTCCGGTGATTTTTTTCGTCAAAGAATTTTTGTGACTTTTTACGTGTTTTTATCGGATGATTTTCTTGGTCAAATAATTTTTGTGACTTTTTGAGTGTTTTTGTCGAATGATTTTTTTTGTCAAAGAATTTTTGTGACTTTTTACGTGTTTTTGTCGGATGATTTTTTTTGTCAAAGACTTTTTTAGTAGCATAGTAATTTAGCATGACCAAACTTGCTTAGTAGCACTCCACTCCACTTTAACTTTTGTAAATAGAAATCTTCTCAAATGCACATAATATACAATAAAGGATCTTTATTACCAGCCTCTTTCCTTTAACGAGCCTCGTTAAAGGATAGTTATTATCGTTCTCTCCCCTTTAACGAGCCTCGTTAAAGGATAGATATTATCGGTCTCTTTCCTAATCCCGAATTCGCCCATCCAGAAATGGCAAAGTTCAGGGAAGGGCTAATAATAGGCAAAAAGGCTCAAATTCTTCGGGGAGATCAGTCGACGTCATGTACGCGATACAAGAAAATAACTGAACGCCTCAAAAGATTGGTCGTTGAATATGTTCCTACAGCGAAAATTGATTTCTTGAGGAATGTTGCTCACAATTTACATCAATTTTAAGTAATTTCGGAAATTCATCCTTAGTAAACTTTTAGATCTTTTTAAATGCATTTTTAGATTTTTTAACTTTTTAACTGCATTTTTCAGCTTGCATTTTACTTGCATTTCATCAATTACTTGCATTTTAGCAATTAAATTCACTTGCTGTATTGTGCCTGCTTTCTATCAATTAAATGCTTTTATACGGAGTTGATTTGTAATTGGTTAATTGGACGAAGTGACGTTGGACCAAAAGACGGGCGGACAAAAAGACGTTGGACCAAAAGACGTGGACGAAGTGTCGTTGGACGAAATGACGTCGGACGAAAAGACGCGACACGTACACCCCACCTGGTTCATAAATGTCCTTTAGGGAAGGAAATCTGCCATCCTTATCCCATCTGGCCTACATGTGATTCCAAACTCACAGAAATGTGGTTGACTTTTAACTGCCCTCTGTAATGGCCGAGCAAGCCACTCATTTCAAAAGCAATTGGGTATGGGCAGAAAATTCAGGGTCTGCCAGTAACACTCACATTCCATTAAAAAATACAGGAAAGGAAAAGTTCTGGGTCTTGGAGGAATGCAGTGTAAATTTTCCAGAATGATACCTGGACTCCAAGTTACCAGAACAGGTAACACAATCCTGGGTTGTATTCCCTGGAATTTAGAAGATCGAAAGCCTCCTTTTCATTGGTAAAGGGTTAAAGGGTTATGGAGAACAGGCAGGACAGTGGAATTAAGGCCAGGATGAGATCAGCCATGATCGAATGGCAGAGCAGACTCGGTGGGCCACATGGCCTAATTCTGCTCTGTCTAATAATGTGTCTTAACACCAATCTCAGAAAAGCATCCTATATTACATTTCTGGGGCGCGATCTAACGGCATTTACGCCTCGTGAGAGCTAACAAAGTCTCACAAGGCATCACAATCTGTATCGCATCCTCAAAGTGGGGGAATCCAGATTTGTATACTCAAGTGTGCAGTTAAGCTCACTTAAATATGTTCGCGCCAGTGTTACCGAAGGCACAAGACCTAATGGCCTCACCTCGAAGACCCCGAGTTGGGCGCTGTTTAGCACTGGTTTCCACAAACGTGGACCAGGTGTACCAGCACTGAGGGGTCTCCCAGGTGATCACGGCCCCCAGGTGGTCAGACTCTGAGCAGGCTGGTATCCTGAAACTCCCGGTGCCACATGGGCACCACGGCACTGCCAACCTGACACCCTGGCAGTGCAACCTGTGTGCCATCCTGGCAGTGCCCAGGTAGCGCCTTACCCGTTGTGTGGATCAGGCCCGAGGGTGCCCTGCCCTTATGAGTTAGGGTGTGGGTGGGCTCAAAGTAGATTGGGATGTTTGGGGAGGTCCGGAGGCCGCGGTGGTGAGTCCAGAGATCGGGGCACCATTTGAAAATGGCACCCGATCTCTTCCTGCACTGTCAATCTGAGCTTGTTAGTGCAGGAGGGCATTCATCACAAAGGCACCAAAATAAAGTCCCAAAACAGGTTTCATTTCCATTAAATCGCACCACTGATTTTTATACCACCATCTCTGAATATCCTTAGAACTTGACAGTTAACTTCCAAAAATGTAACTTCCTACTTATGCATCACCATATCTTAAACCCAGCAATTAGAGGGACATTACTGCAATACATGTGTGCTGGATTTTTGCTGAAGATTTGGACAAGTATTAAGTTTGAGCATGTCTCAACCTAGTTCTTATTTAGTTTAGTCCATGGGACACAAATATCAATAACTAATTAATACTGCACAATGAGTGGCATGCTCACTAAAAGAGGCCCCAAGAATGTTGACATGGGAAACCAATGCTCTGTGTAAGGTGGGATCGCATTATGTTGTTGGAACTATCTGAAGGGAATTTTTTCTGCCTCAAAGCTGTGTGGGAGTGCCTGAAGCTGACATCACGTGGAAAGCGAACAGCAGACTGTTTCAAAAAATGGAGAATTTAACCAAAAATAAAACATTTAAGCAGACCAATATTGGCGTAGCTTAAGAAAATTCTGTGCAATGTTCAAAGTTGTTTGCAGGCAACTTTTCCAAACAACTCACCAAAGACAGTTCTTGCAGGGACAGACTCCCTGTTTAACCAGAATGACACTTGTGAGAGAATAACTGTCATAATGCATGGTAAGTAAGTTTGAATTACAAAGTAACCGATTTTTCTCTTCAAATGAAAGTGAGCCGTCATTACTACGTATTCACCTGGAAATATAAAACACGGTATTAGAACAAGAGAGCGCCCAAATTATCATTCCTCTGCAACTCAGAAACAGCAAGTGTACGTTATTCCTTCACATTTCTGCCATGTCAATCAGCCCATTTAAATAAAATATATTCAAAATAGTAACACAATTACTGCTGATAACAATGGAAATCGTTCCCATGATCCAGATATAATGATCGCATAACTATAAATAAAATATCAATCAAAGAGGTTGCAAGTGTCGGAAATATAATTGTGACATTGGTGCTGCAGAAGTTGTTTTTTTGACCTATCAGACAATGTGAGGGTGATCACTACAATTAGTCTATTACATATCAGAGTTAGGAATGCATATTACTATCACTGGATGAAAAAAAATCATTAAAAGTTCCATTCCATCGCACTAATATTTTCCTTCTGAAAACAGCATAAATCACATATATATGATCTGAAAATCACATATATATGATAAACAGAGGAACCAAATATTTTCCAATAAAAATGAAATAAACATTATGTAGGGAAGATTTGCTGCACTACAGGTTACATTGGGCATAATATCTCCCAAACAGTTCATCTTAGGTGTCAGCTCTGGCTCAATGATAGCACTCAATTCTGAATCAGGACATACTTAGTTGACCTCCTGCACTGGATATTTTGAGTACAAAATTCTGGGTAATACTTGGCACTTTTTGGATGTACCATCTTTCAGGTGTGATTTTGACATAAATCGGGCACTATTTAGCATTCATCTTCCCATATAAATCAGCAGCTGCTTCCACTCATGTGATTTTGGTGAGGTATGTGTCTGAAAACTGGGGCGGACTTCGTAAATCCCGCCCCCGCCTTGACCGGAATTCTCCGCCACCGGGAATCGCCGGGACGGGAATCGCGTCCCGCTGGTCGGCGGACCCCCCGTGTCAATTCTCCAGCCCGTGATGGGCCGAAGTCCCGCCGCTGTCAGGCCTCTCCCGCCAACATGGTTTAAACCACCTCTGTGCCGGCGGGAGCAGGCAGCGCGAGCGGGCCCCGGGGTCCTGGGGGGGGGGGTCGCAGGGCGATCGGACCCCGGGGGGTACCCCCACGGTGGCCTGGCCCGCGATCGGGGCCCACCAATCGACGGGTGGGCCTGTGCCATGGGGGCACTCTTTTTCTTCCACGGCCACCACGGCCACCATCATGGCGGAGGCGGAAGAGACCCCCTCCACCGCGCATGCGCCGGTGGTGACGTCAGCAGCCGCTGACGCTCCGGCGCATGCGCGTACTCACGCTGACTGCCGAAGACCTTTCGGCCAGCCCCGACGCTGGTCGGCATGGCGCCAAAGGCCATTGGCGCCAGTCGGCGGAGCGGGAGGCACTCTGGCGCAGGCCTAGCCCCTAAAGGTGCGGAGAATTCCACACCTTTTGGGGAGGCCCGATGCCGGAGTGGTTGGCGCCACTCCGCTACGCCAGGACCCCCCACCCCGCCGGGTAGGGGAGAATACTGCCCCTGGTGTGCAGATAAAAGCTGGTCCGAATCTTTGAGGATTTATTTGGATATCCCAGGGACCCTTTTGGAGAATTAAGATAGCCCTTTGGGTATGGGTCCAGGACAAGTTTGGGAGAGATAAGGCACCCTTGGGGAGATCAGGTGCTTCATGGGATTGTTAAAAGTGGATATGACTGTGTGTAAAAAGTGCATGAAATCATTGGAACTGTATGAACTGTCAAAGAACTGTCAAAACCCTTTGGAGCCCTCAAAGCTCTTTGGAACGTTGAGCTAACTCTGCTAGGCTTTAAAGTTTAAAGAGTGTGGAGCTTTAAAAAACATTTGGTGCTTCAATTTCAGTCTGTCTATTACCATAAGCATGAGGGTTGTTATTACAGGATTTGTGCTGCGTGACTGATTTTAAAACCTAACATTAACACATTGGGTCGCCTGTTAAGTGACCAGCTTGAATGATGACTACACAAGTGGCTACAGAGTATAAATGTTTGTTTTCGTAAGAGATTAGTTAAGGGAATTTCAATGTTTTTTTTTTATCAACAAGAGTGTTTTTTTCATAGTGACATCATCAAAAGCCAGGAAATGTCCTGGGTGGGATTTTCCGCCCTGTCGCACTAGATTTTGGTATGCCGCACCCCCGGGATTCTCCGCCTCACCCGGCAGCCAATGGGTTTTACCATTGTGAGCAGCCCCAAGCTGTCAGGAAATCCCCGGGCTTCCGGCGCAATAGAGTATCCCGACAGCGGAGAATCCAACCTCTTGTCTCTGTACTCTTGGCCCAAAAGTGAAAACCCTGGTCTTGGACTTAATGCAACAACAATATGGGATCAATAATCTGTGTCAGAAATGCAATACAGACTTTTGAAATTGAACAATCAGGCAGTGTAGCTGGATTTGACTATTTAGATTGTGCATCAGCATTCCACTGTCCTGACATTTTTATACTAACCTAATAATTTGAGTAATGTCAACCAAATAAAACATTATGTACATGAGACCTAACATTAATATGTACTTACATAATTTGTGTGTCCAGAAATGTCACAAATTTCAGAAATGATAGGTTTCAAGCTGTTAAATTGTATGATATTTTAAGCACTAACAGAGTTCACATTTGATACATCTGTCACTTTGTCTTCTCTTCATCCCAATCAGGTCAACCAACTCAGACTGCCCTGAATTTGCAGCCATTGAGACCATTACCGAATGCAACATTTTGGGCTGCTGTTCTATTATTGAGGTTATATGTATAAAGTGCAGGGGATCAAGGGTTATAGGGAGAAGGCAGGAGAATGGGGATGAGAACATATCAGCCATGATTGAATGGCGGAGCAGACTCGATGGGCCAAGTGGCCTAATTCTGCTCCTATGTCTTATGGTCTTATGGTATGCTGCAGAATCAAGCACCTCAAATTTTGTACTGTAATCAGAGAATCACTACAGTGCAGAAGCAGGCCATTTGGGCCATCGAGTCTAACACTGATGCTCTGAAAGAGCACCCTACCTCGGCCCAGGGCCCCATCCTATCCCCGTAATCCAGTAACCCCACCTAACCTTTTGGAGACTAATGGGCAATTTTAGCATGTCCGATCCACCTAAACTGCACATCTTTGGATTGTAGGAGGAAACCGAAGCACCTGGTGGAAACTCACGCAGACACAGGGAGAACGTATAAACTCCACACCGACAGTGACCCAAGGGTGGAATTGAACCTGGTTGAGTATTGGAGTTGACGATGGAGCACCTTTATTGCCAAAGGCGCGATTTCCCAAACACTAAGGCGGGGATTCTCCGACCCCCCCGCCGGGTCAGAGGATCGTCGAGCAGCGGCGTGAATCCCGCCCCTGCCGTCCGCCGAATTCGCCGGGGGCTGGAATCGCACCACGCCGGTCAGCCGCTGCTCGCAGCAGCTCCCCCCGGCGATTCTCCGGCCCGCGATGGGCCGAAGTCCCACTGGTTCTTTGCCGGTCCCGCCGGCGTAGATTAGACTAGGTCCCTTACCGGCAGGACCTGGCGGCGCGGGCGGGCTCCGGGGTCCTTGGGGGGGGGGGGGGGGGGGGGGGAGTGGGCCGATCTGGCCCCGGGGGGTGCCTGGCCCGTGATCGGGGCCCACCGGTCCGCGGACAGGCTTGTGCCTTGGGGGCACCCTTTTCCTACCTGTCGGCCGTGTCAGCCTCCTCGATGGCCAACGCGTAGGTGAACACCCCCTGCGCAAGCGCAGGGATGACATCAGCAGCCGCTGACGCTCCCGCGCAGACTTGCGCCGGCCAACGGAGTCCCTTCGGCCCTGGCTAGCATGGTGCCAAAGGCCTTCCACACCAGCCGGCGGGGCACAAACCACTCCGGCGCCGGCCTAGCCCCTGAAGGTGTGGAGGATTCCGCACCTTTGGGGCAGGCCGACGCCGGAGTGGTTCACGCCACTCCGTCCCACCGGGACAACCTGCCCCGCCGAGTACGAGAGAATCCCGCCCCATATTTAGCCAAGACTTAACAAAGCTGAGTCTGCAGCATATTGTTTGACTTTGGTCCTGTTTCACTTGAAATTTAACAACTCGGAGTTGGCCTATGTTGCTTGCAACTTGCGGATCGCTTTCCTATTCACTTTAATAAAATCTGGAAATTGGTTCGTGAAATTCTGAAATTTTCTTGCTTGTTAAAATCTATGTCCTCAAATATAAAATATAAAATAAGTATCCATAAAGTGTTAAATTATTGCTTTGTACAAATATGATATTTATGTCCATCTGCAAAACAGATCTAATAACAGATCATCCTACTTACCTTTTCATTCAAGATGTGGATCTTAACACAAGGAGAGAGGAAGATGAGGGGGAAAAAAGTATACAATAACTTGTGTTGGGGTGAAGCATTTTAAATTGTTGCCGTAGCTTGTGAGAGCAATGAATAAAATGTGAATGTGTTGGTCAAATTACAGAGAGGGTTGTGCATTGACTCAAGCAGGATTTTAGACCATACGTGTTATATTAGAAAGGTCACAGTAACTTGTTACTGCAAGGGTTTTGTTATTGTCTGAGCATATGTTGTTGGAAAAATTATATGATTCTTTATTATAAAAAAAACATTAATGCCTCTTCTCTGAATGGCTGTCATATTCCAAAGAGCCTAATGAGTGAAGTTCCTATTCATTTTTTCTCTGTCAATGGTACATAGAAGCAGTAAAAAAATCTAACATTAAATCAAACAAAGCTTTATCCTCATGTCACTCCCACAACCCAAAGATGAGCAGGGTAGGTGGACTGGTCACGCTAAATTATCCTTTAATTGGAAAAGAAAATTGGGTCCTCTAAATTTTAAAAATATAAATTAATCAAACAAATCATAAAAAATATATACATCCATATATATGTATACAACCTGTACTGGATTTAATAATGACTTTTCCCACACTTTGTCCCATTAAGTCATATTGATTCAATCGAGAACCATCTTCAGCCACAACAACTGATTGGGATGCTCCATGTGTCCATGTGTACACGACCTCTGATGTTGTGTATGCGTCTGTTTTGGAATAGAACATGAAAAGGGTTAATTGTTGAGCTTATCACAGTATTGTGAACATGACTACAAATTTTGCACAATGAACAATTTGCAGTAACATAGTTCATTGGCCCTTTCACAGTTCAATAGTTCATTTCCCCATACCCCTCTTTACCAGACAGTTCCCGTACCAGCCTCCCCAGACAGGCGCCGGAATGTGGCGACTAGGGGCTTTTCGCAGTAACTTCATTGAAGCCTACTCGTGACAATAAGCGATTTTCATTTCATTTCATTTTCGTTAAGGAGCAGCTAATCACGAGTTAGAAAATTCCCAAATGGACGAAGGCTAACAACATTGATAGAACAACAGTAGTGGCAGTGTGCTACAATTGTAGTGTCATTGTGAAGTAGGTTTGCTTCATGCCAACATGGTTTCTGAATCAGGAGGTTCCTCCAAGTGGGTCTCTTCTGAGCAAGGTCTCCCAGGCGTTGATGTTGCATGAAAAAAAAATGAAATGAAAATCGCTTATTGTCACGAGTAGGCTTCAAATGAAGTTACTGTGAAAAGCCCCTCATCGCCACATTCCAGCGCCTGTTCGGGGAGGCTGTTACGGGAATTGAACCGTGCTGCTGGCCTGCCTTGGTCTGCTTTCAAAGCCACCGAATTAGCCCTGTGCTAAACAGCCCCTGTGCATTTTTTGAGGGTGAGCCTTCAGGGTGTCTTTGAAATGCTTCCTTTGTCCTCCTCTCGTTCAGAAGCATTCCTTGAGCTGGGCAAAGCAGATTTGCTTCATTCAGGACTCTGATATCCTAAATACATGGCCAGCCCAGCGAAGTTGGTTTCGGATGATCATGGCCTCGATGCTGGTGCTCTTGGCTCCTTCAAGGAAACTGATGTTAGTACATCTATCCTCCCAGCTGATGCAGAGAATCCGACTCAGACTGAGTTGATTATACATTTCGAGGGTCTTGAGGTGGTGTCTGTACATAGTCCAAGTTTATCAGCTGTATAGAAAAGTTGGGAGGATGACTGCCTTGTACATAAGAATCTTGGTGATAGCACGGATGTCACTGTCATCAAAGACTTTCATCCTTATGTATCTGAAGGAGGCACTTGCAGATTAGATACATTGTTGGATCTCTGCATTGAAGTCTGCCTTCGAAGAGAGGTGGCTCCTGGGTCTGGGAAATGTTCCACATTTGAGAGGGTTTCTCCATTGATCTTGATGGAGGGAGAAAGTGGATCTTGCCCTGGGGCAGGTTGGTAAAAGACTTTAGTCCTCTTGAGGTTGAGGCAGAGACCAATTCTTTGGTATGCTTCCGCGAATATGTCAATCATCGCTGGGAGATTCTCTTCTGAGAGAGCGGAGGTGACGATGTAATCCGCACACTGAAGCTCCATGAGTAATATCAGTGTTATTTTCTTCTTGGATTTCAACTGGTTGAGGTTGAAAGGTTTTCCATCCATCATGTAAACTGGGAAGTTTACTCTTGACAAGGTGAAGGATGGTGGCAATAAATATGGAGAAAAGGGTGGGGACGATAACACATTCCTGCTGGACTCCATTCTTGACCTTGAAGGTTTCTGTCTTATTTCAGTCAATGAAGGCTATTGTCAACATCTTGTTATATAGGAGTCGGAGAATGTTGATGCATTTCTCTGGACAGCCGGATTTTGACAGGGTCTTCCATAGCACTTCCTGATTGACTGTGTAAAAAGCCTTGGTCAAATCGATGAAGGCCATGTAGAGTGATTGATGTTGCTGCTGGTATTTCTCTTGAGGTTATCAAGCAGTGAATATCTGTTCCACGGTTTGGTCAGAAGCCACATTGGATTTCTGGAACGATTTCTTCAGAAACTGGGAGAAGGCGCCTAGTGAAGCTTCGGGCGATGATCTTCCCGGCGATGGAGAGGAGGGAGATTCCTCGGTAATTCCCACAGTCCGCTTTGTCTCCTATCTTGAAGATGATGGTGATGGCAGCATTCCTGATGTAGGCAGGAATTTCTTCTCTGTCCCAGATTTAAAGAACATTATCATTGAAATATTATAGCTTCGTAATTGCACTTAAAATGAAAGGGAGACATCTTAATGATCAAATGTTTGACAATTTTTAATATGGAAAATAAAAATTATTTTTCTCATCAGAGTGCCATCACACTTAGGTGACATATTATGGTAACAACAATTTGGATTACTATCGTGTTCACAAAAATATCAAGTAATATTGTCAAACATTCCTCTTGAAGAAAGTGACCTTTTGAAGTAAAAAATGGTTTGATGGGCCGAATGGCCTAATTTTGCTCATGTATCTGAAGGTTTTTTTTATTGAAAACATACATTTCTATTTTCACTGATCAGTCTCACTGCACTAAAAATGCAGCATGAGTTTGGAAATGATAGAATGAGAAACCAGCCTATTAATGGTTATCTTGCAGTGGTTCCTGATTTTCGAACGAATAAACTTCTTGCATGTTAATTTAGTTCAATAACCCCTCCAAGCCTGAACTCTGATAAAGTCATTAACCCTTAAACACTTCAAGATTCTGTCAGCTGACATATTATAATGCTTCAAAACGTTCTCCTCGTTGCAATATGAATTTAAATTTAAACTTTATTTTTCTTGCATCAGTGCAAGCTTACTGATATCTAGGGACAGAGTTCTAGAACAGAATTTGAGAATCAGCCTCAATTGGAAGAGAGAAGATTACTGCCTCCACTGCTGACGAGTCAATTGACCCATGCTGCACAAATAGATATCAAGTGAGGAAAGTACCAGGCTTGGTTGTGATTGTCGCTGTGATTAAATGATCAGCTAACATTTCTGCCTGTGTTCTACATCTTTAATGATCATGCAAAAGTCATATGGAAAGTAATTGGCATCTCCGTGGGATTGTAACCGACAAAAGTGTGTTTAATTTCAGGAATGTGGGAAGGCGAATGCAAACTAAAAATTGCAATGGTAAAGCAAGAAACAGGGCCGGGATTCTCCCCTACCTGGCGTGGTGGGGGGTCCGGGCGTGGCGGGGGATCCCGGCGTTGTGTAGTGGCGAGAGCCACTCCGGCGTCAGGCCTCCCCAAAGGTGCACAATTCTCCGCACCTTTAGGGGCTAGGCCCGCGCCGGAGTGGCTCCCACTCCGCCAACCGGCGCCAATGGCCTTTGGCACCCCATCGACTGGTGTTGGGGGTGGCCGAAAGGCCTTGGTCGGCGTGAGTCCACGCATGCGCCGGAGCGTCAGCGGCCGCTGATGTCACCCCGGCGCATGCGCGGTGGAGGGGGTCTCTTCCGCCACTGCCATGGTGGAGGCCATGGCGGCGGTGGAAGAAAAAGTGTGCCCCCACGGCACAGGCCCGACTGCCGATCAGTGGGCCCTGATCGCGGGCCAGGCCACTGTGGGGGCCTGGGGGCACCCCCCAGGGTCAGATCGCCCCCCCCCCCCCCCCAGGACCCCGGGGCCCGCTCATGCCGCCTTCTCCCGCCGGCACCAGAGGTGGTTTAAACCACGTCGGCGGGAGAGGCCTGACAGCGGCGGGACTTCGGCCCATCGTGGGCCAGAAAATCGCCGTGGGGGGCCTGCCGACCAGCGCGGCGTGATTCCCGCCCCCGCCGTTTCCCGGGTGGCGGAGAATTCCAGCCACGGCAGGGGCGGGATTTACGAAGGCCCCGGGCGATTCCCCGTCCCTGCAGTGGGTCGGAGAATTCTGCCCCAGGTCGCCAAGCAGTATGTTCTGGGCTCATTTTTGCACATAAAATGTAAGTAAAAGAAAGGTTTGCATTTCTATAATGCATTTCATGATTATTGCAAGTCTCAAAGCACTTTACACCCAATGATGTACTTTTTTTTGCACCGTTGCCATAGTTGTAATGTAGGAAATGAAGCACTTAATTTTCACACACCAAACACCTTCAACTTTGTGATAATGGCCAGATAGTCTGTTTTTGTGATGATGTGAGGGATAAATATTATAATAATAATAATCTTTATTGTCACAAGTAGGCTTACATTAACACGGCAATGAAATTACTGTTAAAAGCCCCAAGTCGCCACACTCCGGCGCCTGTTCGGGTACACTGAGGGAGAATTCAAAATGTCCAAATTAACTAACAGCACGTCTTTTGGGACTTATGGGAGGAAACCGGAGCACCCGGAGGAAACCCATGCAGACACAGGGAGAATGTTCAGACTCATTACAGACAGTGACCCAAGCCAGGAATCGAAGCTGGGACCCTGGAGCTGTGAAGCAATAGTGCTACCCACTGTGCTACCGTGCTGATTAGCCAGAACACCCTGGGGTAAACACCCCGCTCTTCTTTAAAATAGTGCCTGATAGGAATCGACTATTTCCTGATAGATCTGATAGGTACAAGAAGGCTATTTAGTGTAAATATTAAGCCCGTCTTAATACCCATTTTAAATTGAGGATTTCAGCACTCATAACCTTAGGTCATGATAAAACACAGCTTCAACAGAGACACAATTAGCCTGACACATGCATAAACTCATTGGAGATTAAAACAAACATTTTTACGAAGCAAAGATGAAAGAGCTATTGTTCTAACATACATATTTTCAAAGACAGTTTGACATTAAGACATGAGCTGTACCAGTAATCTGATCAAGGACGAAGCAGGCACCATAGCAACATGAAGGCACCATTATTCATAATGTGGATAAAGCAAAGTCAGCAGAGAACCAGTAGAAACTAGTCTTGATAATAGCACAGAATCGCATTCCATAACATACACAAATATTCAAACATGCAACATTCAGAACTTATGTTGAATATTAAGGATTGACAGCTAACCGTCAAATCAAATACATTTGATTCGAACCCAAATCAATTAGGAAGACATAGAGATGCAGATTGATGGTTCAAGCCAGGTAAGATTTCCTATAAACATGATGGTCCGTACGGCCATCTTTCTCCAGGATCATTCTATACTTTGATCTAACTATTCGCTATCCTTATTTTTATATTTTCACTTTTCCACTCTAACTCTTGAAGTAAATGCAAGCTGTTTTGCTCTGAGCAAGAAACCATTTCTGTATTATCTTGAAAGTGAAATTGTTTATAAGTTACTTCTCTTTAAGTCGTTTTGCTAGCCGGACTTTATTGAGAATATATTTAAGTTTCTCTCAATTGTAATCAAATAGAGGCGATAAAGATTCTTGTTTGCATCCGAGAAGTTTAACTCCAATTTCTACTGAGTTTTAGTGTCACAAGACTTCACTAATTCTGCATGGTAGATTGCATCAGTGCCATGGGATGTTTCCTAGCTACAAAGCAGGCCAGTAGGGCTTTAGTTTAGCAAATCATCTCAAAGGAAAAGTATTTAACTGTGCAGCAAATCCCTCAGTAATACACTAGAGTGCTGACCTTGATTTTTGTGCTCGAGCGTGGAGTGGGACTTCAACTGAAACCTTATGACTCAGTGACGAGAATGCTATCAACCGAACCATAGCTGACACTTGAAAAAACTAGCAGTCATGGAGAAAAAGACAGCTCGGAAAAGTGATATTAAAAAGGCTGTCAATTTGCTAATGTCCATTTTGAAATGCTGACCAAGAAGCATTGCAAACTCAAATTTGTAGCTAAACTTAATATATTAATAAAAATCAAAGACCGTAAAAATGACATCTACTCTGAATTCAAGCAGTAGTTTCTTTAACAAATTTACAAAATTATTAAATAAACAAGAAACAATTAAAATTGCAAAAATATTTAATATTAGTTTGTTCCAAAATTAGATACTTGTCCGAATTATAAAATTAATAAAGTAATGGAAGGGGAAACCCATGTTTGAAAAAATGTCCATCGGGTAACATTTTCAACTAGTACCCAATTAGTTGCAGAAAATAATTTCTGTAAGTGAATTTGCATGGAGGAGCTTCATGCTGGAAATATACACTCCATGGTTTGGAGTTTATAAGACTCAAGAGGGCATTAAGTAACAAAATCTAAAGATTCAAAAAGGTTGATTGTTAGTTTCTGACCAACATAACGTAGTCATCAACACAGAGCTAACCAAGTTTTGCAACTTAAGACACAAAGATTGGCCGAATGGTAGACAGTGTACAGGATACCTTCAAAACGACATTGATGGATTGGTGGAGTGGGTGATAAATTACACAGAAAAGTGTGAGGTCATGAATTTAGGGAGGTCAAACAGTTGTAGGGAGTACACATTAAATGGGAATATACTAAGAGGGGTAGGTGAAGTAAGAGATCTTGGCGTACAAGTGCACAGGTCCCTAAAGAAAGCAGTTCAAGTAAACAAGGTTGTTAAGAAAGCATATGGAATGCTCTCCTTCATTGGCAGAGGTATGGGATATAAAAGTAAAGATATAATGTTGGAATTGTATAAAACCACTGGTGAGGCTACAACAGGAGTATTGTGTGCAACTCTGGTCACCACATTACAGGAAGGACGTTATTGCTCTGGACAGAGTGCAGAAGAGGTTTACAAGCATATTGCAAGTGCTAGCAAAATGTGGCTACGAGGAGAGATTGGATAGGTTGGGGTTATTTTCTTTGGAACAAAGAAGCCTGAGGGGTGACTTAATTGAGGTGTACAAAATTACAAGGAGAGCAGATAAAGTGGAAGGATCAAATTGTTTCCCCGGTGGAAAATTCTAGAACCAGGGGCATAGATTCAAGATAAGTGGCAGAAGCTGAGGAGGGGGCATGAGGGAAAAACCTTTTTATGCAGAAGGTAGTGGGAGTCTGAAATTCGATGCCTGAGTCAGTGGTGGAGACAAAAGGACCAAACTCTTTTTTAAAGGTACCTGGAACTGCACTTTAAGTGCTCTAAGTTACAGGGCTATTGACCGGGTTCAGGAAGATGGGATTAGAAAAGGCTCCTGGGTGTCCTGGGGCTGGCATGGGCGAGATGGGCTGAATGCCCTCCTTCTGTGCTTTACGTTTATGATTCTATGAAGACAAGGACATGAAATTGTGGAATCCTAATATTTGTGCATAAAACTATGCCTGGATATTTCAAATATTCTAATGACATGAACAAATGCCCTTCTGCAGTGTATTCTTATGTGTGTTGAAGAACCAGCATGTAATATCTGCAATTAATATCTTCCCTGTTCTTGCAAATAATAGTCCAACCTATCAACAGCAGAATGTAAGATACGAATCCTAAATTCCTTGCATTCTCAAACTTTGCTAAGCTTTCTCTCACCAGATATTCATCACCCTCCTCATAACCTTTACTCTCTTCATCTGAGATGGAATTAAGTTTTTGGCATAATTCTGAAAAACTGGCTATGAAAGAATGAAATGTGGAGATATGAGGGTATCTATTAATCCATTAATTTTAGACAATGTATGAGCTGCATGTTGGTGGCTCAAAAGAGGAACCAAAATAGTTAATTTACTACCTCAACCACAGTAAACAGGTGCGGACAAAGCGATCAAATAAAATCTGAAGAAATATTACTGTATGTGATTACTTTATGAAAATTACATTGACACGAATATTTTTTACTCATAAATACTTTAAAATATATATATAATACTTACCAGAATTAGAAGATCGAAGCATATTGTTGCAATTTTTAAGATTATGTGGCTGCATTTAGCCCCTCTGGAACATCTTTTGCTCTGTGCTATTTTGACATTTGTATACATATCTATGTTTCTTGTTGTCCATTCCATTACTCAAGACTTGAGCGACTTGGTTAACTTTCTCATTAATACAGACTCAGAACTTTCAACGGCCCTCTGTTATGGGCATAGTAGGTTTTAGTACCATAACCAATATTTTGTGTATTGGATCTGTTATTCTTTTTCTGACAAAGAAGCCAGATTAGTGCCATCAAAGTGGGAAACCCGAGGCAGGACATTATAGGATTCAATAAGCCCATCTGCATGGAAAAGAACCCTGCATGAACAATTTTTACTCCACTGAACGGGGGTGGGATGTGTGATTGAGTCAGTTCCATTGCCTCCAAGGTGAGCTGATCAGAAAGCTCACCTTGGATGAGACATTGTATAAAAGCCTATTAGGACCTGTAACCTTCACCCTTCACATTAACATCTTCTTTTAGAAGAATGAGGGCAGGATCTTATAGAAGCATATAAAATGATGAAGGGAATAGATAAGATAGAAGCAGGTGGTTTGTTTCCACTGGTGAATGAAATTAGAACTAGCGGGCAGAGCGTCAAAATAAGGGGGAGCAGATTTAGGACTGAGTTCAGGAGGAACTTCTTCACTCAAAGGGGTGTGAATCTATGGAATTCTCTGCCCAGTGAAGCAGTTGAGGCGATCTCATTGAACACATAATTGTCTTCAATTACCATGTTTTGATCTTTGTTAACAACAGTAAATTAATTTTATCAAATTGCTCTGGCTGATGGCTGAATGTTGCTTGATACAGTAAATACAAAATAATTATGATCTGAGGTGGACCCTGATGGTTTTCCCCATGGCGGGTATGGTGGTGGGTATATGTAATCAGGCAGAAGAGTGGCAGACACGGACCCCATCACCTTCCAGCCTCTACTCCAATTACGTCCATGGAAGACGCCTGGACAACTGTCGTTCCCCATCACCAATTGAGGCTTTGGAGTGGATAACTAACGCCCACATCAAGGGCTTCATTCTGTTGCCACTGGTATTAACCCGGTAGCAGCTGGGAGACTCATCATGTGGAGAAAGGAATCAATCCCTCATTCAAAGGCACTCAGTGTCTGATCAATTAACCCAGCATCGGGAAATGGGGCCCATTGAGGGTTGTCCGCTGCCCAAGCTGCAAAATCCTGTCTCCCCTCTTCCCCATCACACACAACCTGGGACTCCTTGATGGCAGCACCCACCTGTGCCTGGGTCCCTCCGCGATCCAGTGACACAGCTGAGTACAGAAGAGCAGGTGTCCTCTGATTGATCAGCAGCTCTCAGCGGGCAGGACTTCAGCCCTTCACCCTGGGGAAAAGCCCACCGCCGGCCCATTAAATGCTTGATTGACCCAAGGTGCAGCAGGCCTTCCCTGAAACAGATAACAAGGGGACTATCGCTGGCTCTCCAGCCAATGGCAAAGGTCCATCCCCCATCACCTCCATTTTTTAAACAAAATATATTTATTCTCCTCCTTTTTCACATTTTCATCCAAATTTACACCACCAACAAATAATCAACAGTAACAAATACAATGACATTCCCCTGGTCAACAATCCCTTCATCCTGGCAGCACAGTGGCGCAGTGGGTTAGCCCTGTTGCCTGACGATACTGAGGTCACAGGTTCGATCCCAGCTCTGGGTCGCTGTCCATGTGGAGTTTGCACAATCTACCCATGTTTGTGTGGGTTTCGCCCCTACAACCCAAAGATATGCAGGGTAGGTGAATTGGCCACGCTAAATTGCCCCTTAATTGGAAAAAAATTATTGGGTATTCTAAATTTTTTACAAAACCAATCCCTTCATCCTACAAACCGCCAAACAACCTACAACATTTTAAATACAAACACCAAAGAGAAAAATAATCTGGAATCCACCATCACCCCATACATAGTCACCAGCAACATATACACTCCAACCCCCTCCCCCAACCTCCCCAAACCACCCCCCAAATGTTCGATGTCATCCAATTCTTGAATAAATAAAACCATGAATAGTAGAACCCTTCCATCCTTCCCCTCAACTCGAACTTCACTTTCTCAAGTGTTAAGAACTCCAGCAGATTCCCACGCCACGCCAGGGCACAGGGTGGAGAAGCTGACCTCCACTCCAACAGGACCCGCCTTCGGGCGATCAATAAGGAGAAGGCTGACATCTGCCTTCGCACGTGCTTCCAACCACGGCCAATCCAAAACCTTGAACGTGGCTTCCGGGGTACCCGGTTTAAGTTTCATTTGCACCACCTTCGAGATAACCCTGAAGACCTCCCTCCAATACCCCTCCAGTTTTGAACAGGACCAAAACATGTGAATGTGATTTGTGGGGCCTCCCCCACAGCACTCAAAAACATCCTCTACCCCCTCAAAGAGTCGGCTCATCCTCATCTTTGTGACGTGTGCCCTATACACCACCTTCAGCTGTATCAGCCCCAACCTCACGCACAAAGTTGAAGCATTCACCCTCCGGAGCACCTCACATCACAACCTCACCTCCATGCTGTCCCCCAACTCTTCCTCCCACTTTGCCTTAATCCCCTCCAGTGATGCCTTATCTTCTCCGAGAATCACCCCACAAATCGCCGGCACCACCCCCCCTCTCCAGTCCCCCTGTCGTCAGCACCTCTTCCAACAATGTAGGGGCCAGTGCCATCGGAAAGCTCTGTACCTCCTTCCTGGCGAAATCCCGGACCTGCATATATCTAAACATCACCCCTGCCCCAATCCATATTTCACCCCCAGCTCCTCCAGTCCCACAAACCGGCACCCCAAAAACAAATCCTTTAGTGCCCTAACTCCCCTCTCCTCCCATCTTCGAAAACTCCCATCCCACTTCCCTCGCTCAAATCTATGATTCCCCGAATTGGCATTTCCTTTGACCCCGTCCCCAGCCTAAAGAGCTGGTGCAACTGCCTCCAGATTTTCAACGTTGCTACTACCACCTGACTCCCCGAATATTTCCCCGGGGCCATCGGGAGCGGCAGTGTTTCCAACGGCCTCAGCCTCGACCCTCTGCAAAAACTCTCATCCATTCTAACCCACTGGGAGTCTAACCCAACTCCTCACCTTCTCCGCATTCGCCACCCAGTAGTAATACAGTAAGTTCGGGAAACCCAAATCCCCTGACTGTCGACCTCTCTGCAAACCCCCGTCGCCTCCATGAGATTCCACCCTGACATTCTAATTTACCTGTGAATAATATGCAATGAATAGAGCTGAATAATAATTGCATGGATTCACTGATTGGAAACTGCCTAAAAATATTTTAAAATTGCATTCCAAATATCCTTCCTATTAAAACAATTGAATTAAGTATCATGCCATGGGATGTTAATACCAATTACATCTCATTGGTACATTTCTTGTAAAGAAGTCAAAATAATAAGATTGCTCTTACTAGAAAAATGTTTTGACAGAGACCCTGTCTCCTTTAAAAAGGACACTGAGGGCTGCAAGGTGGCGCAGTGATAGCACTGCAGTCTCATGGTGCTGAGGTCCAAGGTTCAATTCCAGCTCTGGGTCACTGTCCGTGTGGAGTTTGCAAATTCTCCCAGTGTTTGCATGGGTTTCGCCCCCACAACCCAAAGATGTGCAAAGTAGGTGGATTGAACATGCTAAATTGCCTTTTAAATGGAAAAAAATGAATTGGATACTCTAAATTTATTTTTAAAAACTTTTTTAAAAAAGGACACTGAAGAGGGGACTTTCTTGAACATTGGTCCTAATAGTCAATACATAAAAAATAAACGGCAACGATGACATTTCTTCTTCATAGCAGTGCTGGACTTATGCTTTGAATGTGCCATACCCTCAACTACAAAGTCAATTTTGCTAAGAAACTACACTCACTATAACACCCACAGCAAGCAACAGAAATTGTTAAATATTTTTCTACTTACAACTGCCAAATTTTAGAGGGCATGCATGGGCATCCATTGGGAAATCTTCCAAATGCATAGGACACTCAGCACGAACAGTCAACCTACAAATAAACAAACATGCATTGTAAATACATAGTCGGAACTTTGAAATGATGCAAAAGATTTCAACATGCAATAAAGAAATGTAGCAGCGAAATGACAAAATATAATATGAAGAGGAAACTCCTGTGTAACAATTATAATATTACAGGGAAAAAAATAATCCAGGGATACTACATTGTAGGGGAGATTTTTGTTGAGGAGTGCCACTGAAGACTCCCAGTTCAGCTTGTGGCATTGCCTGCCCCCGGAAATTCAATACAAGTCTGTGCAACACCGTTCAAAGTGACATTACATTAACAAATTTCTCCTCCTGAATATATATTACAAATATAAACACAATAATGTGGAGCGTCTACATAAATTTGAGTTATTATACTTAATGAATTAAAGAATTTGCATTTCACGTTTTTTGTAAGTTTCCAATCAAACTATATTTAGTTAAGTATTTCTGTGCTTTTTATTGCTTCGAAATATCAATTAAAGCAGTTTAGTCACATTATTTTACCACTGTGATAGCATATTAATGGAAACAAAATTGGACGATATTTTGCTCTGTAGAGTGTCTCATTTAATCTATTTCATTGTGTTTGAAATACCCTCATACGTTTGCATGTAAATTAGCTGAATGTTCAAGTCGCCAATGGTGCAACAAGGGATCCACATGAACAGGACAACCAGTGGGATATCTCCTCAATCAATTACATTCAATGATTGTGGAATTGATAATGCAAAGATTGAGAAGTAAATATAAATTCAAATGGGCCAAATCAATAGCCAATCACGTACAAAAGGGGTGGGAAGGAAAGATTAGATGAAGAGAGAGATAGGGAAAAAAGAAAATTAAATGCAGCATTTTACATTTTTAAAATCTCCAACAACAAGTAAAATCTCAAGGAAAGAGAACCGATCATTTTTATGGATAGCCTGCAGTATCAGAGAGGTTAATTGGCAGTAATTAATACTTCACATAGAATAACAGAATTTACAGTGCAAAAAGAGGCCATTCAGCCCATCAAGTCTGCACCGGCCCTTGGAAAGAGCACCCTACTTAAGTCCACGCCTCCACCCTATCCCCGTAACCCAGTAACGCCACCTAACCTTTTGGACACTAAGGGGCAATTTAGCATGGCCAATCCACCTAACCTGCACATGTCATTATTGCAATATTTAGTCTGAAATGGATGAGACTTAACTTTCTATGGCGAGTTTAGTTCATATCTATTGTGTAAATACAGCAACTTCACATAGTTCAATGCAGTGAACCAGACAGCAAGGTTTTTTTTGTGATGTCTTCAGACAGTAATATTTGGATATAATGCCCCGTACCTAAAATCATTGCACATTAATAATGGTGGTGCCAAAACCCACACTAATTATTTTGACATCAAATTATGGTGCATTATTTTTACTGATACATACATATCATTATGAATTACATCATGTAATATGAATATAAACTATTGTGTACGCTAGAAATGTAAAACATAATATGCATTTTTACTATAAATACAAAGCTAATTTATATTAAAAAGGCTAAAGCAATAATATAGCATATATTTCATGTATTGCTTTCTATGTAATCATCTATATATATATAAGTTCTTCCTGCTGGTTATATTTTTAAAATATGGAAATGAATATAAGATGATTTTGAATGTCAGTTACAGTTTTCCTGATTTGTGTGTTTAGGTTGTATTATCCTTTACAAAGTGAGCTCTCTCTCTCTCCGTCCATGAGAAGGTTGGTGCAGGCTCATAATCTGGAAAGAAGCGAAAACATGATTCTCTCCAATGTGATTGGCAGAGTGGGCGTCTCACAAATAGGTTACTTCCTGCATCATGAGGAATGAAGACCTTCTCATGTAGGGAAGTTTGACTGAACTGTAAGTACAACCCCACACTCAGGCAGAACTCTGATTACCACGGTCTCTACTGAATCTCAACTGCACTTGTCTAGGAAACTTGTCTCTCAGGAATATGTGTGTAGGATTTGTGCTAAGGGAGAATGTGGGTGCCTTCTGAATATCATGCACATTGCAAGCTTTACTCTAATCAGTTGGTCCTCATCTGTCACAGAAGGCATCCAGGTGACTGGAATGCAATTTACTCTTCATTGGCAACTCAACAGTGTCAATAAAATATGCAAATCTAAAGAGAAATTCTACTGGTTTCACTCCCAAAAAGGCACCCATTGTGGAGAGGGGTGGGCAAGGTAGAGGACCTGCTCCTGAGCCTGGCACAACTTGCCACAAACAGGTCCAGGCAGCGGATGACCAAAGGGGTAATCCAATGTAACTGTTTGCCCCTCTTCTGCGGCTTCATTTGTGGCTGGATGTCCCCGGAGAGGGTGCATGTGGTATCCATGGCCCGATCGAAGCCTTCCATGCTCGGTGGGCACCGCAGAGTCTGGGGTGCTTTATTGACTCTTTTAATCATTTTTTGGTTTAATGTTTTAAGTTTCATTTGCTCTTTGTTTCTGGTTTGGTGAGTATCTCTTAAGGTGCTGCCCCTCTTAGTTTGTCCCTCAGTTTGTTTGATTTAGTTTAATTGGTTGAACTCAAAATAGTTCATCTCCAAACAATCAACAGGTCAACACAGGGGTGACTGATTGTCTGACCTCTACTGTGGCTACGTTCGTGGCTGAGTGTCTTTGGAAAGGGACCACGCAGTGTCCACTGGCACCAGTGAGGCCTTCCATGCCTGTTGGGCACCTCAGGGACAAGGGTGCCTTATTGACACCTTTAATCACATATTAATTTGATCTGTTAAGTTTAATTTGTGATTTGTTTTTGTTTAAGGCACTATCCCCTTAAGGGGCTTCTCCTTTTACTTTGTCCCTCAGATTTTGTTATTTAGTTTAAAAGTGGTTCAGTCCCAACCAATGAACCCCAGTTTTTAATCAAGAGTTTACACCAGATACACTGAAGTTACCCCCAAGGCAGGGCATCAGGGTTAAGTCTATCATCACTCACCCTGTTACATGTCATGACAGTGGAGGGGGGGGGACGGACTTCTTTGAGGTGCCTCATGAAGATGCAGACGCGGCTCCCATGCCTCCACTGAATAATCCAGTCACCCAGTGCATGGTGGGGTTTCGGGATCACCTTAGATTTGTGGAATGGCAGTAATAAAAGGGTCAGTTAGACTCTTGAGAGTCCTAGTGGAGTTGAGAAGGACAGGAGTGGGGATATGCCAGTGTGAGAGGAGGTGTGAGGCTTAGTGGAGAGGCAGTCACTAAGGTGGAAGCGCATGTTCGAGGTTCCAGAGGAGTAGAGGGCTGAAGGCCTTTCTCAGGAATTCTCACCACTAACTTTCGTTTCCTTCACTTTTCAGTGCATGATTGTGGACAATCATGGATCCTGTCGAGTTGGGCAGTGTGGTGGTGCAGTGGTTAGCACTGCTACCTCACGACGCTGAGGATCCGGGTTGGATCCTAGCCCCGGGTCACTGTCCGTGTGGAGTTTGCACATTCTCCCTGTGTCTGCATGTGTCTCACCCCACAACCCAAAAGGTGTGCAGGGTAGGCGGAGTGGCCATGCTAAATTGCCCCTTAATTCGAAAAAAAGAATCGGGTGCTTTAAATTTATACTCAAAAAATGGACCCTGTTGAATTGACATTTTTATTCATAACTGTAGAGCAGCAGCAGAGAAAGGCATGCTGCTGAACGTGGCCAGGACCAGCGCCCTGCTGAGGAGAGGGAGCCTGGGCCCTTAGCGATACAGTGAGCAGCACCAGAGAGGGAACAGCCCCGTTTAAGACTTTACCAGCCAAGGGTCTTTGGATGTTGATCTTCCTATCTACAGATATGAGAGCCACAGTGCCAGAGAAGAACTGTCCCGGGTGACGATGGACCATCTTTGCCAAATCCTGCAGGAGCTGGCACCACATGAGATGGGAGGACAGTAACCGCCAATGGCCCTTAAAACACTGCCATTCTGAACCGCTATGTCAGCGGCTTGTTTCAGGGCAGCACTGGTGATCTGTGTGACATGTCCCATTTAGCAGCACACAAATGTATTAGGGAGGTGACAGATGCACTCTAAGCAAGGGCCCACATGTAGTTAACTTGAACTGGGGCCAGGAAGGCAAAGACGCCAAGGCCTTAGACTTCGCCTGTTTAGATGGCATGCCATCAGTGCAAGTTGTGCTAGATTGCACCCACGTGCCCCTGCAGTCGCCATGGCATCGTGCAATGCCATTTATGAACCGCAAGGGGTTCCACTCCCTCAACGTCCAAAGACAAATCATGTAGATGGGTGCCTGTTTCCCAGGGAACGTCCATAGGCAGTTACATCTTGGGGCGCTCACAGTTCCCAGATATCTTTGAGGGAGATCAGCCTCTGGAGGGGTGGCTCCTCGGGGACAAAGGGTACCCAATAAGGACGAGCCTGACGATGCCACGCAGAGGTCATAAACTGAGGCTGAGACTTGCTACAGTGAGGGTCATGCTTCAGTGCATGTGCTGGTCACGTAGACAATCAGATAGTTGAAGATGTGGTTCCGGTGCCTGGACCAATTGGGGGTGCAGTTCAATCCAGGCCCCACAGGGTGTCCCATATAATTGTGGTCAGCTCCCCAACTTGGTGCCACAGAGGGATGACCACCTGGAACGGGAAGAGATGGAGGATCAACACATCTCCTCAAATAAAAAGGAGGTCAAGAAGGCAGGGGAGGGATAACCCATGGAGCAGGAGGAGGAAGGACCTCAGGCCCTGGCTGGAGCCTGCTTGGGCAATTTGGCTAGGGACGCCTTCATAACCTCGCAATTTTTATTTTGAAAATATTTTTATTCAGGTTTTTAATATTTTAACATTTGAAACACACAACACAACAAAACAAAATCAACAAAGACCCCAGACCTGCCCCCCTTCCATCCTTCAATAACCTGAAACAAAAGCCCCACTTTCCCGTCCCCCTCCCTTAACAGCTGACGGTAACCAACTCTTTAAAATATAATAATAATAATCACGGGTGGAACACACCATTACAAGGGGACATAAATTTAAGATAAATGGTGGAAGATATAGAGGGGATGTCAGAGGTAGGTTCTTTACCCAGAGAGTAGTGGGGGCATGGAATGCACTGCCTGTGGTAGTAGTTGAGTCGGAAAATTTATGGACCTTCAAGCGGCTATTGGATAGGTACTTGGATTAGGGTAGAATAAGGGAGTGTAGGTTAACTTCTTAAGGGCAGCACGGTAGCATTGTGGATAGCACAATTGCTTCACAGCTCCAGGGTCCCAAGTTCGATTTCGACTTGGGTCACTGTCTGTGTGGAGTCTGCACATCCTCCCCGTGACTGCGTGGGTTTCCTCCGGGTGCTCCGGTTTCCTCCCACAGTCCAAAGATGTGCAGGTTGGGTGGATTGGCCATGAAAAATTGTCCAAAATTCTATGATTAACCTAGGACAAAAGTTCGGCGCAACATCGTGGGCCGAAGGGCCTGTTCTGTGCTGTATTTCTCTATTTCTATTTCTCTATTGTCACAAGTAGGCTTTAATGAAGTTACGGTGAAAAGCCCCTAGTCGCCACATTCTGGTGCCTGTTCGGGGAGGCCGGTACAGAAATTACACCCGCGCTGCTGCCTTGTTCTGCATTACAAGCCAGCTGTTTAGCTCACTGTGCTAAACCAGCCCCTGGTTTATAATATAATATAAACAAACCCCATCTCTTGTGGAACCCCTCCCTCACCCCCCTCAAAATAACTTTGACCTTCTCCGAATTCAGGAACTCCATCGGATCCCCCAGTCATACCAAAGCGCAGGGTGGAGAAACTGACTTCCACCCCAACATGACCTGCCTGCAAGCAATCAGTGAGGAGAAGGCTATGACATCTGCCGCCACTCCCATCTGCGGCTCCAGCAAGTCCGACACCCCAAATATAGCCCCAGGCGACTGGGCTCCAAATCCACATGCATGATTGCTGAAATGGTGCTGAAAAACAACCTCCAAAATGTCTCCAACTTGGGGCTCTAAGTGTCGGATCCCTGTGATGTGCTTGCCTCTACCTGCTGTGGATCATCAACTGTGAGGTTGCCACCACTGAGTCACCCAGAAGCCTGTCTACTAGTTATTCCCACTGAAGTGTGATTATCTACACCGGTGGAGGGTTCGGATAAAAGAGGGCTTCATGGCAGGTGGGTAAACTTTGAGGTGAATAGGTGAGAGATCACCTTGGAGGTGCGAGGTGTTGGTGAGGGGTTGCAGTGAGAGGCTGGAGGTGGCAGGTCTACACTGGCCATGTGAATACGGTCATTTATCGTCTTCCTGCACTGCTGCCCCATCCTCTTCTGGAGAGTGATCACACTCACCAAGGCAGCTGTTGCCTCCCAGGCAAGGGTGGGTGTCTTTCCGGTGGGCTGCTCTCCGATTACAGGTACAGGACTTTCCATCTCTGCTGCACACCATCCAGCAGTCTGATCAGGGTTCCCCCATGAAACATGGAACTGGCTTCCACGCTGCCAGCCCATGTCTGGATCTTGGACAAGTTTTGGGCAGTACTGGGGAAGCGTTTATATGGAACTTCCCAATGATTATCATAGAATCATAGAATTTACAGTGCAGAAGGAGGCCTTTCGGCCCATCAAGTCTCCGGCCTTTGGAAAGTGCACTCCACTCAAGCCCACACCTCTACGCCATCCCCGGAACCCAGCAACCCCACCTAACCTAAGGGCAATTTAGTATGGCCAATCCACTTAACTGACACATCTTTGGACTGTGGGAGGAAACCGAAAAACCCAGAGGAAACCCACGCAGACAGGGGGAGAACATGCACACTCCGCACAGACAGTAACCCAAGCCAGGAATCGAACCTGGGACCTTGGAGTTGTGAAGCAACAGTGCTAACCACACTGATTAGGTTTCCCCGGGTTGGGCTAATAAGCGGGAGGATGCCAAGAGCGTGGTGTGAATCTCGCGGAGAGATACACTTTACTGAAAGAGGCGTAAGACTCCGCGCAAGGTCCCGCCAACTCCCCCGGAAGATTTCCTCCATTTTTTTCTCACTGGAACTGATACTTTGCCATTTTTTGGTAAGATTCCTGCCATTGTGATTTCATACAAGATGAAATAAAAAAACTACAAAAGTGACTTATTAATAGCCTCCAGTGAAGATCAAAATTCATACATTTTGAGTTTGACATAAACAGCCATTAGCAAAACGGCAATGCATTATGCATCATAATTAAGACAGACCATAAAGGTCAAACAGTAACACCTAAACATGTACCTATTAATAAAAAGATATAGTTATAATGAACGACTGACAGGTGATATCAGGGAATACATTTCAGCCAGCTATGCTTCACTGAATGTGGAGTGAGAAGATTATTTTATTTTATCGTGGGTGTGGGAGTCGTTGACAAGGTCAACATTTGTTGCCAATCCCTAATTGTCCCTTCAACTGAGTGGTTTGCTAGGCCATTGCAGAGGGCATTTGCAAGTCCACCATATTACTATACCAGACAGGGCTGGTTTAGCTCAGTGGGCTAGACAGCTGACTTGTAATACAGAGCCAGGCCAGCAGCGGGGCTTCAAGTCCCGTACTGGCTGAGAATTCAGAATTCTCCCTCTTTGTACCCGAAAAGGCCCTGGAATGCAGCGACTAGGAGCTTTTCTTAGTAACTTCATGAAGCCTACTTGTGACAATAAAAAAAGATCCCGGCCCTGGGTCACTGTCTGTGTGGAGTTTGTACATTCTCCCGTTTCTGCGTGGATCTCACCCCCACAACCCAGAGATGTGCATGATAGGTGGATTGGGCTCGCAAAGTTGCCCCTTAATTGGCAAAAAAAAATAATTGGGCACTCTAAATTTCTTTTTAAAACATTTGCATTGACTGCATCACAATTACTAATCTGTCTGTATGATCAGTGACAAACATCAACTGCCTAGAATGCACAGGTCATTAGTATCTATTGAGACATAAACCATCATCACCACAATGTGTGACATCAATCATTTACCAAATTATATTGTATATATAACAGATAAGGGATAGTAATTCTGAAATTGTGTTCTCATCTTTGTGTCCAGTTACTAGCTAGAAACCATGCAGTCATGTTAAAAACAACGCATCCAAATGTATAAGGGTAATCTATTCCCAATTTGCCACCACCCCTCTTGACTAGACAGGAGGAAACTTGGAAGAGTAAACTTGTGAAGACTTTGCATCAATTTTCCTTTCCTCTGCAGGAATTTGTCTGCCCTCTGTTCAATGACTTTGCAGCCTAGCTAAAATGGGGAGCTCAGTGGAGCAGGACCTAAGACTGCAACCCATCGGTCTTTGAAGCTTCTGATATGAAATTCACATTTATAAACGTCCTTAAAAAATACCATTACCATGTAGAGTTCCAGGTTGCATCCCATTAATGCATTTAGTAGACAAAAAATGAAAAGACCCCTTCTGGTAATTTTACTGCACAAAATTCTAATAGTCCACAATGCTTCCCATCCTATGTTGCTGAGTCTCCAGCAAACAGAGCTCTTCTCATTCGTGATAAGGGAACCCTTTAAATGGATCAGCCTAAGAGTGGACAGTTGGATAAAACTGCACTCTCTGAAAGCACCATTACATTCCACTGCAGTGACAACATGAGTAGCTGAGGGTAGCATTTATATCCACAATTTCACTGAGAGGGACGGGAAGAAATGTCACTTGCATAACATCTTATTACATTTTTCAGAAGCATCCAAAAAAGCTTTGCGTTAAAGGAATTACAGAGTTATGTGAGTAAAGCCATTTTGCAATTTGTAATCATTTTCTGCAGAGCAATGTCTTGCAGCTGGCATTGACCCAATCTAGTTTTTTTTTTGTGGGGGGGGTTAATGGATTGAGGAATGTCCATGAAGACTGAGAGACTGCATGCTCTTGAATAGTATTGTGGGATCCTTAAGTATACACTTTAACCATTGGTACAGGTAGATGATGGCTTAATTTATGATTTAATCTGAAGAGCACTATAGTAGTCATATAAGGAAGAGTCAAAATGTCTGTTCCCAAATTGCCTAAGCAGCAGTAAAGTACAATAACAATGGGCAAGTCAAAGGTGTTAACACATTATAATATAAAGGGCTGAGGAAAATTCAGGAGAATTAATTTCCCTTCGATTGAATTGTGTTTTTTTTTCCCAGCATGTTAAATAAGTTATTTTGAATGCATTCAACACCGGATAACCAGAAGAAGCCTGGTTCATTTAAGGACTGGGTAATCAGCATTCTGCAACAATGGTAGGGAAGAAACTTTTGACAGAAAAACTACTATTGCTGCAAAACTAGAGGTGAACACTGTTCTCTAGAATTTCGGATATGACAAGTGGCTAGTTTAAAAATAGATAATGAAAATGAATTACCTTAATTATCCATAAATAGCTCAGATTAAACCATAATTAGTATCTGTATGCTAATTCTAATGGTCTTCCCAGGACACTCCAAAGTCATTGTGCTACCTTATCTATGACGCAACTGGAGGACAAGTGAAAGAAAAACTACTATACGCGCGCTGTGCTCAACCTCATACAAACTGTGTTTAATCACGCGCGTCTCAAACAACAACCGGCTCGTTTTCGAGAGGTTAATGTGTTAGAAGGATTCTCTCACCTCATTGTGTACAAGAGCGTCCCGTCTTCAGTTATCCTCAGCAATTTATTGGGCATAGTCATGTTATGCGCCACTGATTTTTTCCCATTGTGGAAAAAGGTGTCTGGGGTCCAGATTCTGCTGGCCATCAAATTATTTAAACGAAGAATGGTCATGGGCCCTTTGAATTTCAACCTTTCGTCTTCCCAGCTCTGGCGAAAAAACACGTCTATCGTGTATTCCTGCAGAAACGGGCAGATTCACACATCTTTACATTCATGCAATCGCTATCGTGTACAGGCGAAATACAAAGGCAATTCCTCACTTACAAATAACTCAATGCCAGTTCCATGAACTGTCATAGTGGCCATGGGGGGATTGCATAATAACACATTCGTTTCTAAATTTTCAGAACACCAAGTTCTCCTCCATTTCACTGCTTCCCATTGAATCTGTTGACAGCATACGAATCCTTAAAAGTAATATTTTATGTATTAATATTGGAAACATTAGCTTCATGGATTCCATTGACTGGGCTGCTAATATATGCGTGACTACTGCCTATGTCGTTTTGGAGCTTTCGGGCAGGACATATTAAATATGAAAAGACGCAAATTAAATTCACATAAAAATTGAGACTTTGCACCAGTTTGTGCATGATGAATATCATGAAAGGAAGGTCGATGGTGATAAACTATTTTTATTCAAAGGATCAACGGCTCAATAAAAAGGAGGGAGAGATAAAACGCCACCGTTAATTAATGTGTCAATGATTGACAGTGTGGGCTTCATTACAAAGCAAGGAAAGTTGACACCTACCATATCTGTATCTGAGACAGGCCCAAAACTCGTGACGTAGATGTCAGTCTTGACTTGTGTTATACGCTCTGGTGAAGGACCAAAACAGGGTAGTTTATTGTCTCACAATATTTGTGTCTGCTTCAAGCTACCAGCAAGACTATCCTGGGCAGCCAGTTGTATTGCCTTACAAAGGCTATTTGGGATTAATCGTGGAAATGTCAAACATTTCTGTGATTGAAAAATATTGAAGCAATTGTTGTCATCGATCATTTCACACCTTCTCCAATTTATTAGTGTTATCCCAACTGAAATTAGGGTGGTACATTGGTAAACGTGAGGACTGCCCCTAGCGGAGGGCATGGTAGAATCGGGAAATTGCTTCCACTTGCAGAAACTAGGGATTATGAATATAATATAGTGACTAGTAAAGAATTCAGAAGAAGCTTATTTTCCCAGAAAATGGTACGAATATGGAACTTTGCTGTCGCAGAGAATGGTTGAAGGATAATAGAATAGAGGTATTTAAGGGGGACAGTTGATCAGTAGATGGGGGGACAGCATGTTCAATTAGAATGGGAGGTTGATCTGTGGGGCATTAAAAACCCCACACAGACCTGTGAGGCACAATGGCCCATTTCTGTGCTGTATGTATTATTTAATCCCACATCACAGATGTTGAAATGACCCAGGTCAATGGCACTGTGCATGCAATTAAATACACGTACTGAACACGAGATTTGCATTTCAAATTAAACATTCACGCCTGTACCTAAACCAAATTATACCAAAATGCTAATTGATAATTTAAACAATCAAACCTCATTTATTTTCCTGGTGATTTTGAAAATATTCAGGATAATTTAATTGCCATCCTTCAGCTATTTCAAGCAATGCATAATTAATATGTGCCTCTGGTTAGAAGGCTAATGATTGAAGAATATAGTACGATGTTCCAAGTCACAATGGGGATGTGAAAATCACGCTCAAACGTGTTTCTCGCTACACTGGCTCATTGTCTGTTTTTTAATTAACTCTTTCAAATCGGGCTCTGGAGTTACTACTTGATACCAGGTAACATTTCTTATATATTAACATCGTTTTTCTGTCATCATCTTCCTCCAGTCCTACCCCAGAGCTTAATTATCTGGCATTAAGGATCCGCCCTGTGGAGGCGTTGTGGCGTCTCCCATTGTCTCTGTAACCAGTCACCCATTTAACCAATTCTGCACCATTTTTTCCTCCATGTAAATCACACCTTTTACATTTACTATGTCGAACTTCATTTGCAGTAGTTCTCTATAATTACAAATGTTGTCACACAAATTTTAAAGAGCTAATATACAACTGGTTATTGCAATTTCTGCCCATATAATAGTACTCCTGCTGCCTTCGTTGACTAGAACATTTGCGATTGGCCTTCTTATTTTCAATATTGTTGGCAGCATTGGTGTGCTGCATCTTACTACCAACTTGTGTTGTCTCCACATACTGCACGTGCCAGTATTCCAGTGCAAAGCTGCCTTGGTTACTGCGCCAAATGTTACCCAAACTCTTTTACAGACCTCCCAAGCCCGGTCTCAGGCGGTTGTCATATCCGTCCAGAAGACTGTCAAGGATTCGCGTGAAGATTGTGATGTTGTTCTTGGCTTCATCAGACATTCCAAAGCTAGGGGAACAAAGCGCAAGAACCAGATACATGGAATTAAATACTCAGGGACCCTCCATTATTGTGTCTTATTTCTTAACACCCACCGTAGAAACCCGCGCAGACCACGCACGGCAGTGTCACTCACTCGTTACCACATGTTGGATATCCAGAGCAAACCTATCAGTCACATTTTGGAGTCCTGGCCAAGCAGTTGTTATGTTGCTTTACAATGGACTTAAAAGAACACAAACGTTAACAGGAGATATTATGGTAGTTGTTCATTTTAGAGACGAAGATATGTGAAGATTGCCGAGAAAGACACATGAGGTGAGATTGAGAAGTGGTCCATTTTTTTTCAAGTAGGGATAGGCCAATGGTAATGTTTGCATTGATTGTGTAACTGTGCCCATTCAGAGAATGATTTGATTAAAACCACTTTCCAGCATTAACTATTTCAAATTCAGGATCCCCGAGCAACTGTTTCGACACTGAGAAAGCATTCCATTGGCTGGAGAGCGCTTTGGGATGTCCGGGGTCTTGAAGGGGGCTATATAAATGCACATAATTTTCCTCCTCTCTTGCCAACAAATAAAGATGGGACGGAGGCATATAGGGAGTCGAAGGTTTTCTGGAGTGAATCCTGATTCACTACTTGGTGTCCTTGCGAGATTGTTTTATATCACTTACTAAGATATTGAATGTAATTGAAAAATGCAGATAAACGGTTGTACCATCTTACGTTTCAAAACTCACAATTTGTTCCACCTATTTATAAAACAATCCTTACCCTCCCAATTCAATTCACCCGCAGTTCCGTACATTAATAAAATTATCTTGTTCTGACTCGGGGCTTTTCACAGTAACTTCATTGCAGTGTTAATGTAACAATAAGGATTATTATTATAATGTAAATCACTTTTTCATTATCCTTAATACTGCTGTGTTAGAAACTGCTGTGTAAATAGTCTAACATGAAAGCAAATCACTGCTGATGCTGGGCATCTGAAATCAACAGGCAGGACATGCTGGAAATGCTCAGCAGGTCGGGCAGCATCTGTGGAGAGAGAAGCTGAGTTCATGCCTCAGGTCTGTGACCTTTCATCAGATTTTATAGTAATAGTTTTGCATCCAGCAGATCTATATATATTTGAGTTTTTGGGGGCTAGACTTTTTGCAATCACTACTACCAATTTATCAGAAAAACTGAAACTAAACACTGAAACAAACAAGAAGCTTGCTTCAGTGACCCAGCCTAGGACATTAACTTCAGCTGGAATTATAAAACAATGTATTTTCTCTTTAAAACAATGGCTGCTTCCCATCTCCAACATAGAAAGTAAAAAACTTGCATTTACATTGTGCCTTACACCATCTCAGGCCAACCAAATGTACCTTACAGTCAATATTGTGCTTTTGACATTCACTGGCTAGTTTTCTTAATGTAGGAAACCCATTGGGCTGATTTTGGCAGAGCAAGGTTCCACACATAGGAATGAAACACGTAAACCAAATCATGTGTGTTTGGTGTTGTTTTGGGGCTACATGTTGACCAGGGCATGGGGATGACCCCCCTGCTCTTCTTTCAAACAGTGGGATCCACCTGAGAGGACACAATGGTTCCCTATCTCAACATTCTGCACTGTAAATTCCATGATTCTAAGATTCTATAAAGACAATGGAGCTCCGTGCGTCAAGAAGCACCGCCCGAACTGGTGTGATCAAATCTGTCTCATCCTACCTGAAGAAAGTGTTCACAAACTTCTGGGTGTGTCAATAATAGGTTTCTAGCTGCTATGGGATTTATTTTGTAGCACTTGTACAAGATAATAGATAATATCTGGAAGGCATTAACTCAACACTTAAGGGAAATGAAATCTGTTTGCATTTTGATTTGCTTGGTACCAAATGTAGATAATAATAATACATGGAAAATTAGCATCTTCCCAACAATATCGACATCATGTTAAAAATGGAAAGAAGCTACAAAAATATTCAAAGTGCCTATTATGTATTGTTAAAAATGTGTATTACACACGATTTATTGAACTGCATGTTTGCAAACATGTCAACAGCTTGGAAGTTGCTTTAGTTAAGTCACGTGCTTTGTCTATTATAATTTGAAGCGTTGAGCAGGGGTTAATTGCCATATCTTATTTTAAAATGTGAATATGTTATAGGTTAGTGTTATGAGTGTATGTTATATATTATACATTAACTTGTCAATGTTCAGAAAGAATGATGGTAGAGCAATTCAGACAACCAATTGAACTTTCAAAGGAGAAGTCTTCATGCGTCTCTTTTTCAAATCGCATTATGGGCGCGATTCTCCCAGACAGGGAGAAATCGTAATGCTGGCGTCAAAAACGGGCGGGTTTGACGCCAGCCTCCGCCCCCCCGACCGGGAAACAATTCTGGTCCCCGGTCGGGTCTAGCATGCCGCGGCCATGAACTCCGGCATCTCGGGCTTAACGAATTCCGTTAAGCCCGCTTGCCAGAGTTTGCGACGGCTGACGCATCACATGACGTCAGCCACACATGCGCGGATTGGAAGACTCCAACCCGCGCATGCTCGGATGACGTCATCGCGCATTTGCGCGGGCCGGGATGCCCCTCAGACGCCCCGCGAATGGATACAGCGGGGCGGCGGAAGGACAAAGAGTGCGTGGGGTAAGTACCCGCTGCCCGCGATCAGTGCCCACCGATCGCAGGCCCATGGCACCCTTGGCACGGCCGTGGTACTGCCGTGCCAATCGGTGCCATGGTTGCCAAGATCCCAACTTTACGGCCGTTTTTACGAACGGTCAGACCAGGTGTGTTTGACGTTCCTAAAAACAGTCGTAAAGGGCTTGGACTTCAGCCCATCAGCCAGCTGAGAATCGCTGCTGGCCGTAAAAAAACGGCGGCAGCGATTCGTGTCGGGAGGCGGGCGTGGGGGGGGGGGGGGGGGAGAATAGTGGGAGGGCGTCAGACTAGCGTGGCCGTAAAAATTTACGACCCCCGCTATTCTCCGCACTGTCGTGAGTGCGGAGAATTGCGCCCTATATGTCTCAGAATACGTTTCTGTGTTATGAAATGCACATGGACAAACGATACACAAAAACTGAAGTGACGACCCAATGAACCAAATGGTCGTGTGCCAGGGTTGACATGCTGCAGCTTCGGGACTGTACCACTGGCCAGGGTGCAGGCTCTATTTGTGTCTTGAACTCTCCACTTCACTGTTATTGAAGTGTGGAAGGAGATCCAATTTGATCTGGATTATAAACTGTAATAATTTTTTTACACTCCAGAAAGGCCTTCGTTTGTGGAATACTGTGCACCAACTCCATCTACAGGCCATGGGAATACTGGCAACGGAATAAAGCCTCGATATCAATTATAGTTTAATGCCCACCCAGTTACAAATTTAAAAAAACATAATTGCTCATTTATTTCAGAAAGGCTAAAGTTGAGCACACCGATTTCAGAGCGACTCCTGTGTTTGTTGGGGTTGAAGCGGGGTGGTGTGTGTATGTCGGGGGAGGGGAGGGAGGGGGGAGGTTGGTGAGGATGATCAGGTTTCTCATGCCAAAACAGCTGGCAGTCAACATAGAAGATAGCAAGTGCGGGTTGCTGAACCGCTTTCGAAAGTTTGGTACAAGAAATCCGACATGTATTCATACACAAAGCCCAATAAACATGCTCTCAACCACATCCAGCTCATCAGTGACCTAATGGCAGGGTGTATTTGAGCCACACATCAAAATGCTTATTTGAACTTCCCAGACATTGTGGATTCGTTCTTCAGGTGGTAAAATGTTTGACTGGTTTTAAGGGAGGGAAATACTAGCGAGAGAAAGCTGTCATTTCCCACCTTGTAGGTCTCCTGTGCAATAATTAGACACCACACGAATTAATAAACCACAAATGCTTCACATCTGTGTGTTCTCAAATCAGTGATATACTATTGCACCACTTGGACGCCCGGACCTTTTCAATCGCCCGCCCTTTCCACAACATTGCTTAGGAAGTTTATCAAAATCATCTTCTCTCCCCGCCTCCCCCCCCCCCCCCCCCCCACCCTGCACCCGACCAAGATCTTCCACACTCTGAATCTAACCCACGGCATTTAGCGTGGGGCCTCTGTCCTCAAATGACAAAGTAAAGAACTGTGGCTCGAAATAGAAACAGCTCCAGTCATTCCAACTCATTGAGGCTCGGCAAATTTACACAGACACAGATTAACTGGAGAGAGGGGGGGGGGGGGGGGCTCACCTTGGGCGGAACGCTGCGTTCAGCAAGAGAAGGCAGAATATTGCTGCGCACCTATTGAGAGCTGTAAATCGCTCCATCGCAGGTCCACAAAGCAGTCTATAAATAAATGATACATCAATAAATATATAGATATATACAGACATGAACGAATACACCCAAACTATAAAGTTACTGTTCTGTGTCCACAGGTAACCGCGCCCTCCCCCCCCCCCCCCCCCAACTGAAAGGCAATATTCTGTTTCTTCCCTGTTCAAATTAGAAGTGTCCCTTTTTCAAATATGTCTCGCCGAGGCTTTCACAAGAGTGCCGAGAGTGCTAAGGGTGGGGAGAATGGCACAAAGCTGGATCGGTTCGCGTAGAGAATCATTGGGAACAAATGCACATTTATACATTGGCATCGTTTCAGTTGGAGGAGGATTAGAGCACTCCATACGGCCGAAATAAAAACGCCGGGTTAACCTTGTTGCATTCGGCAGCCTTTGCTGTACTTTATCCGGCCGTTTTGGTAACTGCCACAATAACACAATTGCCTCATACTCTGATTAAGACATGTGCATCATGTTCACCGGGAGAATACCCGACTGAGGTGCGCTGTCAATCATTAAATATTGAAACAAACAATCGAAGGAATGCACTCTCCACAACAAATGGTAAAAAAAAAACCTTTTTACATCGCTAGCAAATCCTTAATGCACATTATGGATTGATCTCAATGCAAAAGAGCTTACTGTCTATTAGGGACATGGCCAAGCAGCACATGAATATTACTTTGGAACAGCATCTGTATCTATATATAACCTATAGAAATGCATTAAAACCTTTTTAATATCGTATATCTAAATGGATCCGATATGTTGGCAGCTGAATGGATAACGAGTTTTCTAACCATAAAGTGGATGCGGCATCCAGCACTCCAAAATCAAAGGACGACTGTATTTTGCAGCGAGCAATACACAGATAATGGAGCGAAATGCAAGTACACTGCAGCTCCCAAATATTCAAACAAAACCCGAAGACAGCTCCTGGAGGATGTACAGGGGGACGTGCATTCCAGCCGGCGGCGCTGAATGGGTTAAATAGCTCCAGAGCGAGAAGGCAATTTACGCTCCCTTACAATAACAACGGTTGGCTGGAAAGTTTAAAGTGTAAATTACCAATATGATTGCAAAACAGACACACACACACACACAAATCACCCAGTGCAGCGACGCAACAATGGAGCTTAAGCATCCTTTTAAACAGCAAATCAATGTGATTGCCCCCCAACATTGGGACCGGCGCTTCTCACCTTCCAAGACTGGGGCAGTGGGTAAACTTCTCCACCGAGTTCCTAATCTGCTGAGTTTAAATACAAAATGCACAGGTCTCTCGCTGCCTGGTGGCTTTTCTCTCTCTCTCTCTCTCGGCTCAGTATATTTTTTTAAGGGGGGTGTGGGGGACCAGCGTCAGAATGAGAAACTGCAAACACACGGTACGATCTCTCCTGCCTGTGATCAGCATCCCCTGCGGGGAGCTCTCACCGGCTCGCTTGCCTTCTTGTCCGTGTAGGAGAAACGGCGATTTCTTTCATTTACACTGAATCTACAGGACGGGGCGAACGGCAGGTTCCAGGAAGCTTTACTCTACCGAGCCTATACTAATGTGCCCGTCTGTAAACCGGATGTGAAATAAACCGTGACTTCAAATCAGGCAGATTTTTTCCTCTGTTTTTGAGTGAGGCGGGAGGGAGGGGGGGGGGGGGGGGGTGTACCACTGACTCAACGTAAACACGTTCACAACCAATCCGCCGCCAAACGTACATATTCTCCCTACGCCGCACAATTTAACTTGAAAGTCTTTCGTGGTAATGTATTGCTGGTTGGTGAATATCAGACCCTGGGAATTTCATTCCTCGACATTGATATTGATCCATATTGGAAATTGTACGTTCAGTCTCAATCTCTCACACACACCTCGACATCTGCAAATTCACCTTGGATTCAACGCTGGGCGCAATCAAAGAGATGCTCTTGGGTGGGAAAAGCAACGCTCTCCCACTGAACCCTAGTTGTTGCTGGAGACACATTTCGAGCAAGCTGATTTGAAATCATAACATGTCACTTCAGATAAATGCAACTGCACATCATAAGGAGTAATGGCTTGCTGGCTGCACTGTGTTCATGTTTAAAAATGGTAGTTTGGGGGCTGCTCACAGCTCGGCCTTGTCCCAGATAATAATCCTGTCAGGATTATGATGGAAACTGTCTCTTGATCTACTGACCGTTTCAGAGTGAAGGGAAATCAGCCAAGTCCAGCTCGCTGCCTGGTACGCATGCGCCCTCTCTTAACCAGGCTCCAGTGACATGCATGTGGTCCTAAAGCCCGACCATTGCCCTGAGTTCACATATTTTGCAAACCCGGCTGAGTCAATCTCACAGTGGGCATGAGGGAGGAGATTAAGGTTTAGCGACGTGCCTGAGGTGCCGGTGTAACCGGATTTGTGAGGTATTCAGAGGATCCCAACGTCACCCAAAGCTTCAAGTTGCCACAAGCCCTCGAGTTCTTCAGCTGAATAAAATACATCGCCAAATCAATTGGCACAGAAAGAGTTTCCGGCAGGAGTCTATCTACCCTAACTATTCACATATTCTCTGCGTGCATTTCTATTCAATCCTCAATCCCTTTTGTTCACAAAATGCTGTCTGGTTCTCTCCTGAAACTCATCCTTTCTTGTGTCACCCCCGGTGCAGATCATCAGTTGCACAGCACGAGCTAAACGCAAATACGATAAATTCAGGAAATTGTTCAGGAAAAATAGGATTGTTGCCTTGGAATTGGTGAATTGGAAGCAACAGTGACGATGCACAGTCACTGAAACCAGGAGTGAAGCTTTGACGTGATAGTTCACTTCTTGGACTAGTTTTCAACTGGGACATGGGGAAATGCTGCCACATCACTGTGTATTTTACTTGGAGTTTTAGTTCAATCCAATTGGGACTCAAGTAATTCTCCCGGCACCCGATATAATTCCATTCGACCCAGTTATTAGATCAAACGTTTAAATACATAATAAAGATGGATTGGGGCAGCACGGTAGCATGGTGGTTAGCATAAATGCTTCACAGCTCCAGGGTCCCAGGTTCGATTCCCGGCTGGGTCACTGTCTGTGCGGAATCTCCACGTCCTCCCCGTGTGTGCGTGGGTTTCCTCCGGGTGCTCCGGTTTCCTCCCACAGTCCAAAGATGTGCGGGTTAGGTGGATTGGCCATGATAAATTGCCCGTAGTGTCCTAAAAAGTAAGGTTAAGGGGGGGGGGGGGGGTGTTGGGTTATGGGTATAGGGTGGATACGTAGGTTTGAGTAGGGTCATTGCTCGGCACAACAGCGAGGGCCGAAGGGCCTGTTCTGTGCTGTACTGTTCTATGTTCTATTTATCCTGTTCTATGTTCTATTTATCCTGAACTGACTTTCAGATTTGGAATGCGGGAGTCGCTGACTAGACCAGAATGTATTGCCCACCCTAATTGCCCTTGTGAAGGTGGTGATGAGCCCCCATCTTGATTTGTTGCAGTCCACGTGGTGTAGGTACATCCACGGAGTGGATGTTTCCAGGACTTTGATCGTGAGAGTGAAGGCACGGGGATTACCGTTCCAAGTCAGGATGATGGTTGACTCGGAGGGGAACTAGCAGGAGATGGTGCTCCCATTCATCTGCTGTTCTTGTCCTTCTCAATGGTAGAGTTTGGGTTTGGAAGGTGCTGTGGAAGGGGCCTTAGTGAGTTGCTGCAATGCATCTTGTAGATGATGCACAGTGCCCATCAGCGAGTGTGTAAGGGTGGCGGTGGGGTGCCAATCAAGTGGGCTGCTTTGTTCCCGATGGTGTGTAGCTTCTTGTGTTGTTGGAGCTGCACTTTCCTGGGCATCTGGACACAGTGCTTTTTGGTCTAGAAGTATGGAATGATTCCCCAAAATAGACTAGTCAAGAAAAAAAGATGATTGATGCTGTTTTTGGTTGCCAGCCGTACACCCCTCCTTGCCTTCATAAATAGTTGATTTAATGAGATACATTTCCTCTTCACGTTGAGCAAATTTGTGAGCCGAGCAATGCGCCGCTCCTATATACAACACTGGGAAGGCCAGGTATAGAAAACACCTCCAACTAAACAACTAACTTGACTCACTAATCATCGAAAAAGTTCCACCATTTCTTCAATTTGTGACGATCTATATCCCAATAAATAACAAAGTCGACAACCCTTGTTGAAGTTACCTCATTGATCACCACATTTGTTTTCAGTGCTGTGAATGCTAACATATCCAGCTCTGATTAAAGTTCTGTACTTGAACTAACCTGAACCTGAATGGGGATGAAGCCTTCTCAACCATCCACGGAAAAGTTGAGGGCCTCCACCTGTCACTCACAGGCACGCTGCAGCCGGCATTGTGTGTGTGAAGATGTGAGGGGGAAGTGAGGTGTGGGGGGTAGGAAACACCCAAAAGACTCCGTTGTGGTCAGTTTCTGTGCTTTACCCAACGCTGTGGTAATATAGATTTTTTACATCGCTTTTAGCAACTTCCGCAAATGATTAAGCCAAGGAAGGAGATTTTCCATCTCTGGTCGATCTCCTTCTATTAATCATGATATTAAGTTATCCCACCATAACGATTTGTAATTGCTGCGCCGAGCCACCGAGACTGTTTTTACAACTCTTCCGGGATGGAAGCCATTTGCAATGTTCGATTTGGAGGCAACCCCAGAAACAGCGGCGTTTAATGTAAATAACATTGACTTCTTCCAAGGTCACCCGCGGTCAAATCAAAATCCACCGAGTTCTCTTGTGTGGCACTGAAGAGGCTGCTGCAGTTGCTTCAATCTGCCTGGCTCATTATATTTTACCAACAACCATCAGGTCACTAAGTGGTTATAAAGCTCACCAACTTTACCTCCCAAGGGGTGCTAAATGCGCTCATGTCAGTTTACACTCCACCAACACAGTATTCCTTCCACATCAGAAAACCAGATACACTGGTCTCTGCTTTGTGAGAGAGGAGTCTACATTTTGCGTGTTACAAACATCAAATAAACGAAGAAATACGTCAACAAGTGCTGATATTTAATTATTCGGCTTAAGACATAGAATTGGTCAAAACAGCTCCAGAGAATGTTGTCAAGTTTTGCAATTATACTCGGGCGGGCAATAAGACAAGAGGGTGGAGGCTGGGTTTGATGTTTCAGCTCTGAAAACACATCGTTTTGGAGATTATTCCTCTCACCGATGCGGCCTCTTCTGTCTGGTGTGAGAGCAGTGATCGAGCCCGTGTACAATGAATCAGCTCAGCCTCACTTACCAGCGGCACGGGTTAAATCTCCAAGCCTATTCCAGGCAGACTCGAGCCTGTCAATCATTTTCCCAACGTTGCTCCAAAGGCGATTTTGAAGCCTTTTGAGCATGCGAGCTCACGTGCTTTTATCTCGAAACAAGCTCACTGCCAAGGTATAAAAAAAACACCCCGAAATGCTGGCGGATTGGAAGGATTTCCTGGAGTCTCTTAATCGCCAGGGAATGCAAATTGGCTGAAGTGTTGCAGAACCACAGCGCCAGCGGGCAGAACCCGAATGAGGAAAGCAAGGCTGGCCCGAGCCGCGGTCGCTTTCCAGGGATACCGCGAGCCGCCCATGCATCAGTTTTGCAGAAAGGCAGTAGAATTTAAAAACCTGCTCCGTTATTTAAAAACAAAATCTCTCCGAATATGCAACCGAGCGCTCGTATTTATACAGATGCAAATAGAAACTGCATTGAATCCTGCTCATTGTAACGTTACAGTTCTCATAACACAAACTGGGCAAATATTGAGACAATCACAGATTTGTTACCGCCACGGGAAATGTGATTTTGGAAAAGTTCGACAATGTCCCAATATCTGGGAGTATAAGAAGTCTTCAAACCTCCGAATTACAATTTTATTTATTCCGCTCTAATTGCATTCAGGGCGGACGAGAATTCGAGCTCTTGGCATCTATTTCGCACGTTATTGCTTTGCACCTTGTGGGTCTTGTCATTTCACTCCCGCCGCGGTCGCACGCTCGGGAATTTTTTTTAACTCCCCACATCTTCCCGCACGAATGGAAACATTGACCTTAAGTTGCCCACAGTTGACCCGAACGCTCATAATAAAGAAATAGTAATTCATTGGAGGCGAGTAAAGAAGAGAGGTGAATGAAGTGAATAAAGGGGAGAGAAATAGAGAGGCAAAGCTGCTGGATTCTGTCTTCCTTTCGCCCTTTGTAGGGATGTTCAAAGCTGGAAATTCGGCCCTGCATTTGCCAGTTGTACATGCAACAGCTTTGTTGAAAACTGTTCAAAATTATTCAAGCGGATTGGCGCCACTTGCAGGAAAACGCCGAAGATCTGCTCCAGAAAGTACTCTTGACCACGTTCTGATTCAATTTTTTTTCAGTGATTTACATCAATTTAGGGAATGTGTTTCCTAAAGGTTTAGACTGTAACCTCTGGGTGAGAAGTTTTGCACACGACTGTAACTACAGCACATGTAAATCATGATTTTGTGTCGGGCAAGTGTGGCGGAAGCCAGGAAGTATAGATGGGGAAAAAAGGGGATATGGATGGGACTGACACTGCAGCTACTGGTCTCAGACCAGTGACTAGTCTTAGTGTACTGTCATATAGTTCACGGATTTTTCTTTTAGTTCTTTGAGTTTTGCTGTTAATGTTTTGCCATTTTGGATGTAAGGTTTGCAACTCTCAGTAACCCTTGCCATTATCACTGGCATACCGCAGCTGCTCAGCTCCACAATAGAATACATTGGCTGTGTAACTGCTGTCAGGACAACCTCACCCTGATACCAACCATTTTCTCCAAATACCATTACATTATGCCATCTCCCTTTCCTCTCCAAGGATATTGTACGCATCTCCATCATCATTCAGCTCCAAGCTCATTAGTTTCATAATTCTCTGTTGGAATTTGCTTATTTTGTTTTCCCAATCTGTCCATACATGCGAGTGACTATTTTATTCAAAAGCACCACTGGCATTTTCTGAAATTGCGACCATCCCTGTCTGTACCTTGAACCTGGCTACATTCGATGCAGCAGAGAACTCCATTCTCCACTATCACCATATGCTCTGGCTTTGACCTCTTTGTGACCACCTCATTTAGGCTGCCATACACCCTCATTATTTCAATGTAACTAACAAACATTCAGCTATGGTGTCCCATTCAAGCTCCACTGTGTCTCTTCACCTGTATCCTAAGTTTCTGTTGTTGGCTCTTGTACCTCACATGCCTCAGAGAATAATCATCAGTGTTGGGTCAGCATGGACATGGACGTTGATCATACATAGTCTACATCTCCAACATCACCTTCATTCCTATGGCCATTGCTTTATCAGACTGATTATTGATGAGCCTGATTGGGGCAGCAGAGTAGCACAAGTGGCTAGCACTGTGGCTTCACAGCACCAGGGTCCAGGTTCGATTCCCCACTGGGTCACTGTCTGTGCGGAGTCTGCATGTTCTCCCCATGTCTATGTGGGTTTCCTCGGGGTGCTCCAGTTTCCTCCCACAGTCCAAAAACGTGCAGATTAGGTGGATTGGCATGATAAATTGCCCTTGGTGACCAAAAAGAGGGTTAGGAGGGGTTATTGGGTGACGGGGAAAGTGTGGAAGTGAGGGCTTAAGTGGGTTGGTGCAGACTCGATGGGCCGAATGGCCTCCTTCTGCACTGTATATTCTATGTTCTACGAGCTTTGTACAATGAGATTTTTTTATTCAGCCCTTGACAAAACAATAGTAATCTTGTCCTTAATTGCCTTCTTGCCACTAATGTTTCCTTAGGTTGAGCATGGTGCTTAATAACCAGAAACTTCTTCAGTCCTACGCTAACCTTCAAATCTATTTTCTATTATATGAGAACAACTTACTTCCACATCTGTAAAGTCTCCGCTCTAATCAAACTGTGTCCACACCATTGGTGACATTCTTACCCATGAATTCCCAGAAGCACAGAAACATAACATTTACCTCATAGTTCATTCTTTGGATAAAATTCATTGGCCAACTCTAGTTGTCCATGAGGTGATGGTGAGCATTCGTCTTAGGAACATAGGAATTAGGAGCAGAAGTAGGCAATTCAGCCCTTTGAGCCTGCTCTGCCATTCAATCAGATCATGGCTGATCTCTTCATGGTCTCAAATCCAGATCCCCACCTGTTCCCCATATCCCTTTAACCCTGCTTTTTCCTCAAAAATGTTGAATTACTCCGGCTTGTACCATGAAGGCACTGTTAGGTTTGGTGGGACGGGGAGAAGAGGAGAGTGATTTCCAAGATTGTGAGCCTGTTGTGTGACTGGCTTTTCAGAGCTTCTGGTTAGAAAAAAATACAACTTGTCCAAATGCTCTGTCCTGGTCAAGTCCCACTCACTCAAAACCCAAATTACCAGCAACATTTACAGATTTACCCCAAAAAGTCAAATTCAAAATCCTCATTGTTACTTAGAAATCCCTGCATGCTTTACCCCTGTTCAACCTTTGAAATCCCTCCCAAACTCTTATTGCAACTGATGCCCTTTCAGTCAATCGGTTTTGATTTGACATACAGCTCACCCCTCTCCAATAGATAGTAGTGTGCCGAAAGTCCCAACATAAATTATCTTTTGTGATTTTCTTCCCCCTTTAGGAACTTTCACCAAACACATATTTTTGATCGCATTTGGCAATTTCTCCTAACTTTCTCACTGTCCATTTTCAATGTCTATTTTCTCTCCTGTGACACATTTTGGGTTATTTACTGTGTTACCTATTCTGTCTAGCTACAAGTTATGTTTGCAGATGCTGTGGGTGAAGTCGGTTTTATTTGAGATTTTGCATGGCCATCATGTTAGTAATTCTTCTTACTTTGAATGGTTTCAATGGCTAATTCCATCATTAATTGTATCCCTTCATTCCACATTGTTCTTGGTTGTAATTTCCCAGGAGGAAATCTGTATTCATTGTGCTGGAATTCTGCTTGAGCATGTCTTTGAAGTATTATAATTGCCCAAAATGATTTTACGTACTTCAGCTCGGATCACAATATTGACAGATTTGTTATCCAAAATTTTCAGAACATGTTGGATCAATCTAAGTTATGCCTTCACCAAAGTGGCCTGATTCCTAATTTTTACTTGCTCTCTACACCCTGTCTGTAATGAAAACGTTTCCTACCATTTGATATGACAGAATCGTTATGGCGCAAAAGGAGGTCATTTGGTCCATTATATCTGAACCTGCTCTCCAAACGAGCATCATGACTTGGTGCCATTCCTCTAGCTATTCCCCATACTCCTGCACATCTGTTCAAGACAAGTATGGTACATAAACATCTCACTAAGTGGACATTTTCTAGCTGTTATCATAAACCATCCAATAGTCATAATTTTAATACAATGTAACAATGACCCTGACAGTTCGCGTATTTTATTGTTGTCCGTGATCAATGTTTTATGAAGAATGGGTTTTTTAATCCACAGAGTGGGTTCTCAAAATTTAAATGATTCCAGCAGAAAATTGTGAATTTTAATAATAAATCTGATTATTTAATATCACACACTTGGCCCCAAGGTTTAACACAACATTTTGCACACACACTCAAAAATTAGAGACAGATGAAGAGGAAAGGATATGATTTTAATCTAGAATTCTTTTAGTCGCTTTTGTAGCGTGCCTATAGTTTCTTAGATGAATTGAGTTGGAATGGAGGTTTTTCGAAAGCAGATTATTTGCAGTAATCTGCGAGGGGTACAGCTGTCAAGTGAATTTGAAGTTGGAACAAGTGGGGGGGGGTGGAAAAGAGTCTTGAATGTTCAAGATGTAAGTGTGTATTACCTAGACTACAGAGCTGTGGTATAGTTGGTTAGATAGTCTAAATGATGTACTGTAATGACTGTACCTGTGTCAGAACCACTTCGGCTGTTGTCTGCCTGAAGCATGTGACCTATTACAAATGCAAACCCCTGGTGTTTGTTAGGCCTGTAAGCATCATGCATTGCGGCTTTTCACACACTGAGATTTTCATAGAGTCAAGGTCTTTACATTTGAGACAAGGAGTCATTTCATTACAATGAAATCCGAGGATATCCATTTCATATTCGTCTGACACACATTGAATTTCAATGTCTCTATTGTCTATGTTGAAGCAGAAAGACAAGTCGACTGCTATGTTATGGCCTTTCCTGTTTGACAATCCATCCGTATCATAGGGATGTGTGAATTTCAAAGTGGCTGTCTTTGTTCACACTCTAATTAGGTATTGATTGAGCTTCAGGGCTGTCTGGAGCCGAATACCAACAAGTTATGTGGTATATTACAACTGCCTTAAACAGCTTCCAGTGTTTTTAAAATATAGCTTTAAAGGAGAGGTGGTGGTGTTGTAGTATTGTCACTGGACTACTTAACCAGAGACCCAGAGTAATGCTTTGGGGACCCAGGTTCAAATACTAATGCTGAAGATGGTGAAATTTGAATTTTAAAAAGTCTGGAATTAAAAGTCTAATAATAAGCATAGTTGATTGCCACAAAAAAACAATCTGGTTCACTAATATGAAAGGAAATCTGCTGTCCTTACCTGGTCTGGCCTACTTGTGACTCCAGACCCACGGCAATGTGGTTGACTCTTAACTGTTCCCGCAAGGGCAATTAGGGATCTGCAACAAATGCTGGTTCAGCCAGCAAAGCCCACATTCCGCGATCGAATTTAAAAAAAAAAATCTGTATACCTGTACTGGACGTGGCAACAGCAAAACAGTAACTCTCTTTAAACTACAGACGTGTTGTAGCATAAGACATGAATAAAAACAGGAAAATCTGGAAATACTCAGCATGTCAGGCAGCATCTATGGAGAGAAAAAAAACAGAGTCAAAGTTAAATGAGTCAAAGTTAAATGAGTCAAAGTAATTTCATCAGATCTGAAAAAGTTAAAGATGTATCAGGATTTAAGTAAGTGCAGCGAAAGGGAAAGGCGGTAAAGAACTAAAGGAAATGTCTGTGATAGGGTGGCAGTCAGGAATGATTAAATGATCAAAGAGTTGATTGAGCAAGGAAACACGAGATGGTAATGAGAGAAGTAAAGGATCAAAAATCTAGACGAGAAGTAAATGGGAAGAGGCATAACATTACCAAAAGCTGCTGTGTAAGTTCTTGGTACTTTTTGAACTTAAGTTCCAATCGTATTAATTTGAGACTTTAACCATACAGGCAACAGGAGACAGTTTGGTGAAGTAACACATGATAAATTGTAGATTAGCCCAGCACAGAGCAGGACTTCATTAATATACTGCGGTTCTTGCTTCCCAGTTCAGCCTTTGTGTGTAGGTTGACACTCAGTGCCTGTTTTCATGCTGTAGCTTCTGCCTTCCTATGCATAATAACCTCTTTGAACTTTAGTTTCAATCTTGCGTGCACCTTGGTCACTGAAAATTGCTGCTTATTAACTCTTTCCAAGCTACAACCCATAACATAATCAATGATGTGTTCGAATTCTGATTGGCCTAAATGAGCCAAAGCCAATTCCTAATTGGCTTGAGGGGTGTTTGATCAATCTGTGATTGTGCGAGGTGGTGCATGATTAGTCTCTGATTGGTTTTCTAGGGGTGACGGTCGTCTCTTGATTTAATTTCCCATTATCCCCTGACTGGCCCACTGAGGTGTCAATTATTTGTGGGACCACACCTCTCAGTGAAGCTTGTTTCTGTTACTTTACTTACTTCTTGCCAAGAAAAATAACGTTCCATGATATCCTCCTTGCTCATTTGTTCAGGATAGGGAAAACATGCTGTCATGAGCCTCATGATTAATACCCATTGTCTCAAACTTGCTTAAATGGTACAAGATCTTCATTAAATCAAGCCTTTACCAGTGGCCCTGTTTTGGACAGGCCATTTGCTGAGTGATGTAATTTTTCTTTATGGTTGCTTGGCAATGAGTTACTTTACTTTTAAAAGAAGGGATAGAAAGAAGATTACAAAGTACTGACATAAAAATTGCAAAATTGGTAGTACTTAAAAGTTATACAGTGTGCGTATAAAATATAAGTCCATATCCGCAATCAGTGTTTAAAGTCTCTTTGTATGGTTTTGATGTCTGCATTATTTGAGATAAGACAGCGGGACGGATTCTCCAGTCCGCCAGTCGTACATTTCATAGCAGCACACTGTTCACTGGTGGCGAGATTCTCTCTTCCTGCCGCTTGTTAATGGAATTTCCCATTGAAGCCGCCCTATGTTGCCAGGAAACCCCTGGGTGGGGGTGTGCTGTCGCCGGGAAAATAGAATCTCTATGGTTGGAGAATTCCAGCCAGCATGTGATGTCTGGGAATATGGATTCATTAGACCAGTGGCTGGATTCTCCGCCGGCAGGATGCTCCATTTTACCGGCAGCCCGGGGGTTTCCCGACGGCGTGGAGCTGCCCCACAATGGGAAACCCCATTGACTAGCCGGCGTAACGGAGCATCCCGCCAGCGGGGTGAAGTAGAAATGTAGCGCGGCGGGGCAGAGAATCCAGCCCCAGATGTCTCATTGATCTGCCGGTGTCAGTTTGTCCTGTCGAACTTCATTCAAAGAGACACTTATCAGTGTGTTTTTGTTGAGAGAACTGCTTTGCCACAAGATGATTTGCTGTATCTGTCAATGCTTGGCATAAGTGAATTAAACATACAGAATAGCGTTACAAAACTTACAAAGTTACAAAAATTACACAGCGTTTACCTAAAATACATATCAAATCAGTGATTGGTGTGCTAAATATAACACAACACATCCAACATAATCCTAAGTAATGAAAGTTAAAAAAAACTATAAGTTACAAAAGCCAATCACAGAACTTAATTCTGAATTTACAAAATCAAAAATGGTTACGTAAGGTGAAAGAAAGTTACTTCTTCTTTGATCCATCACAAGGTAAACTGTACAAATTCCATGCAAAATGCTGAATGTTTTAGCACTTTGGTTTGCACAATAGGCCTTTGAGTTTTGGGAAAAGAGAAGATAAGTTTTAATTGCTTGGGAAGCTTTGGTGGTTCCACACAAGTACAGTTCAACCTTGACCTCTTGCAACACTGACTTAATAACCATATGTTTTTTCTCCCTTGTCAAGTGAGAGTGTGATGCTAATGAAGACCAAGTCATGTGATGAGCTAGTGTCCCAGCACAAAATTATATTGGATAGATATATGGTGGGCGTCAGAAGAGTCATGGATTTCAGGGAAATTTAACTGGAAATGGTGAGAAAAAAAGTGCTGGAATAGCAAGGAATCAGATCCATAGAACAATAACAAGTTAAAATAATGTGTAAAACAGACAGTCCTATTGTGGATCCTGGGAAGGAGATAGAAGCATGCTCTGTTGAGTTGGGCAACTATAGAAATGTAGAAGATAGGAGCAGGAATAGGCCATTCAACACCTCGAGCTTGCTCCGCCCTTCAATATGAGCGTGGCTGCTTTTGTATTTCAATGCAATACTCCTACTCTCGCCTGATGCTACTTCATTCCTTTAGTTGCTAGAAATCTATTTCCTTCTTAAAGATATTCAGTATATATGGCCTCCACAGCCTTTTGTGGGAGAGAATGGGAGAGAATTCCACAAGTCTACCACCCTCTGAGTGAGGACATTTCTCCTCCTCTCAGTCCAAAATAGCCTACTACACTGTCTCACTGTATCCTGAGACAGTGGTCCACTGTTCTAGGCCCCCACAGCAATGGGTAACATCATCTCTGCATGCAGTTTGTTCAGTCTGGTCAGAATTCTGTTAGCTTCAGTAAAATCTCCTCTCATTCTTCTAAATCGTGGTGACTACAGACCTACTTGACCCAATCTCTTCTCATACCACAATCCTGCCATCCCAGGGATCAATTTGGTGAACTTTTGCTGCCCTCGCTCATTGTCAAGTGTATCTTTTCTGAGGTTAAATAGGCTAAAACTACACATCATATTCCAGATGGGGTCTCACCAAGGCCCTGTACAGTTGCAGTAAAATGACTTTGCTCCCCACTTGACATGAAGGCCAAAATACCATGAGCCTACCCAACAGCTTGCTGCACCTGCATGCTTGCTTTTAGTGACTGGTGTACAAGGACACCAGCTCCCTTTGTACATCAACATTTCCCAATCTATCACCATTTAAATAATACTCTTAATGAAGTTGATAACTTCACATTTATTCACATGACACTGCATCTGTCATGCATTTGGCCACTCACTAAACTTGTATAAATCACCTTGAAGCCTCTTTACTTCCATTTGGCCCATTGAGTCTGCATCGACCCTTCGAATGAGCACTCTACCCATGTTCACACCCCCGTCCACCCACCCTATCCCCAGAACCCAGAACCTAACCTGCACATACCTGGACATGAAGGGCAATTTAGCATGGCCAATCCACCTAACCTGCACATCTTTGGACTGTGGGAGGAAACCAGAGCACCCGGAGGAAACCCACGCAGACATGGGGAGAACATACAAACTCCACACAGACAGTGGCCCAAGGCCGGAATTGAACCCGGGTCCCTGATGCTGTGAGACAGCAATGCTAACCATTGTGTCACTGTACCACCCTACGGACCATGTGAGACTTTATTAAAAGTTTTCTGAAAATCCAAAAACACCACACCCACTTGTTCTCCCTTATTTATTCTACTAGTTACTCATTCTGTGTCATTGGACTAGTCCTCAAAAAACTCTAGTAGGTTTTCCAAACATAATTTCTCTTTCAAAAATCCATGTTGATTTTGTGTAATTCTATTGATATTTCTATGTGTCCCATTATCACATTCTTTAAAGCGACTCTAGTATTTTCCCTATGACTGATGTTAGGCTAATCAGTCTGTAATTCTTTGTTTTCTCCCTGCCCCCTTTTTAAATAGTGGGGCACATCTGTGACCCTCTAACCTGCTTGGACTGTTCCAAAATCTAGGACTTATTGGATTTCAGTCCCATTAATTTCTTCAGCACAATCTTTTTACTAATACTAATTTCCCTCAATTCCTCCCTCTCACTGGGCCCTTGGTTCTCCAGAATTTCCAGAAAGTTATTTGTATATTCTTCCATGAAGACAGAACTAAAGTTGTATAATTGCTTTGCCATTTCCTTTTTCTCCATTATAAATTCTCCAGTTTTGGACTGGAAGTGACCTACATTTGTCATCACTAATCTTTTTCTTCTAACATTCTTATAGAAGCTTTTACAATCTGTTTTTATGATCCTTGCAAGTTTTCTCTCATATTCTATTTTTCCTTTCTTAATCAATCCCTTGGTTCTTCTTTGTCAATTTTAAACTGTTCCCAATATCAAACTTGCTACTTTTTCTAGTAAATTTATATAATTCCTCTTTGGAACACTATCCTTAATTTCTTTTGTAAGCCATGTTTGCGCTGCTTTTCTTGTTTTGTTTGGCACCAGGAAGGAATGTATAGATGTTGCAAAGCATATATTTGTTCCTGAAATATTAGCCATTGTCTATCCACTGTAATGAAACTTCATTTCAATGAAGTTCCCCAATCTATCTTAGTTAATTCATGCTTCAGACCTTTGTAGTTCACTTTGTTTAAATTTAGGACCCTAATTTTGGATTGCACCACTTCACTTTCCATCCTAATGAAGATTTCTATTATGTTATGGTCACTGCCAAAAGGAGTCTACACAATGATCTGGAGACCCGGGTTCAAATCCAACCATGGCAGGTGGTGGAATTTAAAAACTCAATAAAATATCTGTAATTAAAAGTCTGATGAAGACCATGAAACCATTGTCGATTGTCATAAAAACCCATCTGGTTCACTAATGTCTTTTAGGGAAGGAAATCTGCCACCCTTACCGGGTCTGGCCGACATGTGACTCCAGAGGTTGACTTTTAAATGCCCTCTGAAATGGCCTAGCAAGCCACTCAGTTGCATTCAACCGTCACAAAAGCACAAAAAAAGAATGAAACCAGACCGTCTACCTGGCACCAACCTAGGCACCAGAAACGATGATGGCAAACCCAGCCCTGTCGATCTGGGAAAGCCCTCCTTACTAACTTTTGGAGACTTGTGCCAAAATTAGGAGAACTGTCTAATAGTCTAGTCAAGCAACAGCCTGACATAATTATACTCACAGGATCATACCTTACCCACAATGTCCCAGACACCACCATCACCATGCCTGGGTATGCCATGTCTCACCAATAGGACAGACCCAATAGAGGAGGTGTCTCAGTGGTATGCAGTTGGGGGGGGGGGGGGGGGGGGGGGGGGGAGTTGGACTGTGAGTCTCAAACATTGACACTGGACCTCATGAACTCTCATGGCTTCAGGTTAAACATAGGCAAGGAAACCTCCTGCTGATTACCATCCATCATCAGCTGATGAAACAGTACTCCTCCATGTTGAACACTACTTGGAGGGAGCACTGAGGGTGCAAGTACAAAGAATATAATCTGGGTAGGGGACTTCAAAGTTCATCACAAGAGTGGCTTGGGGGTGCCACCACAGACCGAGCTGGCCAAGTCCTAAAGGACATAGTTGCTAGACTGGGACTGTAACAACTGGTGAGGGAACCAACAAATGAAAAAAAAAATGACCTCAACCTCACCAAGCTGCCTGTTGCAGATGCATCTGTCCATGACAGTATCAGTAGAAGTGACTACCGCACAGTCCTTGTGGAGACAAAGTCCAGTTTTTGCATTGGGGATACCCTCCATCATGTTGTGTGGCACTACCACTGTGCTAAATGGGATAGACTTCGAACAGATCTAGCAACTTAAGACTGGACATCCATGAGATGCTGTGGGCCATCAGCAAAAGCAGAATTATACTCAACCACAATCTGCAACCTCATGGCCTGGCATGTCCCCCACTCTACCAGTACCACCAAGCCAGGGGATTAACCCTGGTTCAATGAAGAGTGCAGAAGAACATGCCAGGAGCAACATCAGACATACCGGAAAAATGTGGTGGCAACCTGGTGAAGGACTACTTGTGTGCCCAACAGCATAAGTAGCTAATAATAGACAGAGCTAAGCGATTTCACAACGAAAACATCATATCTAAGCTCTGCAGTCCTGCCACACCCAGCTGTGAATGGTGGTGGACAATTAAACAACTCACTGGTGGAGAAGACTCCACAAACATCCCCATTCTCAATGATAGAGGAGCCCAGCACATATGTACAAAAGACAAGGCTGAGGCATTCGTAACAATCTTCAGTTGGAAGTGCCAAGTGGATGATCCATCTCAGTCTTTTCTGGAGGTAACAGCATCACAGATGTCAGTCTTCAGTCAATACGATTCACTCCACATGATATCAAGAAACGGTAAAGGCACTGGATACTGCAAAGGCAATGGGCCCTTGCAATATTCCAGCAATAGTACTGAAGACTAGAACTGCTCCAGAACTTGCCACGCCCCTAGCCAAGCTGTTCCACTACATCTACAACACTGGCATCTACCCAACAATGTGGAAAATTGCCTCGGTGTGTCCTGTACACAAGAAACAAGACAAATCCAACCCAGCCAATTACTTATCAGTCTGCTCTCCATCATCAGTAAAGTGATGGAAAGAATCATCAACAGCGCTACCAAGCGATACTTACTCAGTAATAACCTGCTCACGGACACTCAATTTGGATTCTTCCAGGATCACTCACCTCCTTATCTCATTATAGCCTAGGTCCAAACATGGGCAAAAAGAGTTGAATGCCAGAGATGAGGTGAGAGTGATTGCCCTTGACATCAAGGCAGCATTTGACCGAGTATGGCAGCAGAGAGCTCCTGTAAAACTGGAGTCAGTGGGAATCAGGGGGAAACTCTCTGCTAGTTGGAGTCATACTGGCACAAAGGAAGATGATGGTGGTGGTTGGGGGACAATCATCACAGCTCCAGGACACACTGCAAGAGTTCCTTAGGGTAGTGTCCTAGGCCCAATCACCTTCAGCTACTTCATAGAGGCCCTCTTTTCCATCATAAGGACAGAAGTGGGGATATTGCTGATAATTGCACAATGTTCAGCACTATTTGCAATCCCTCAGATAATGAAGCAGTCCATGTCCAAATGCAGCAAGACCTGGATAATATCTTGGACAATACTTTCCAAACCCATGCCCATTACTATCAAGAAGGACAAGAGCAGCAGAGATCTGGAAAACTCACCATCTGGAGGTTCCCCTCACCACCCCGACTTGGAAATATATTGCCATTCCTTCACTGTTGCTGGGTTAGAATCCTTGATTTCGCTCCCTAACAGCACTATGGGTGTACATACATCAGGGACTGCATTGGTCAAGAAGGCAGTTCATCACCACCTTCAAAAGGGCAACTACGGATGGGCAATAAATGCTGGCTAGCCAGCGATACCCATATCTCATAAATGAAAAAAAAAACAAGACTATTAATTAATGCCTTACCATTGCACAATACCAAATGCAGGACAGCCTGTTCCCTAATTGGTTCCTCAATGTACTTGTCTAAAAAAACTATCTCAGACACACTCCAGGAATTCATCCGCCACAGTGTTATTGCTAATTTGGTTTGCCCTGTCTATACGGCGGCACGGTAGCACAGTAATTAGCACTATTGCTTCATAGTGCCAGGGTCCCAGGTTCGATTCTTGCTTGGGTTACTGTCTGTGCGGAGTCTGCACATTCTCCCTGTGTCTGCGTGGGTTTCCTCTGGGCACTCCAGTTTCCTCCTACAGTTAGGTGAATTGGACATCCTGAATTCTCCCTCTGTGTACCTGAACAGACGCCGGAGTGTAGTGACTAGAGGATTTTCACAATAACATCTTTGTAGGGTTAATGTAAGCTTACTTGTGACAATAATAAACATTTTTATTATTATGTTGATTAAAGTCAGCCATGACTGCTGTCGCAGCCTTGCTATAAGCATATTTATTTCCTTTTTAATGCCATCCCCTACCTTACACTACTGTTTGGAGTGCTGTAGACAACCACCACTAATGTTTTCCTCACGATGTTGCTTCTTAGCTCCATCCAGACTGATTCTACATCTTGGTTTACTGAGCCAGTATCCTTTCTCACTATTGCACTGATTCCATCCTTTACTAACAATAGTTCCCAGCCTTGGCCACCCTGCAACCATGTCTCTGTAATCACAATCATATCATACCTGTTTACATCTATTTTTGCTGTTAATTTATCTGCCTCATTGCAAATGCTCCATAGATTCAGATACATGTAATTAGACTTGCCTTTTTTAACTTTTTAAAGAACATTTTTACACGTCTGTGAATTGGAGGCTGTGGAATGAAGATTTCAAAAGGACATTAGGTGACTAGCGATATTGGAAATGATGGTTTGGTATGGTTTCTCCTTGAGTTATCATCCTTTTTGCTATTCAATTACTCCTGCCTTTCAGCCTTTCATAGAACTTCCCTTTGTTCTTCCATACCACAACCACCACCACCTCTCCCCCCTCCACATCCCATACTTCCCTGCCTCTATACATGCAGAAAACCTGTATGTCCCTAACTTATTCCAGTTCTGTGAAAGATCATTGACCTGAAAGTCTGTTTCTCTTGTTACAGATGTTACCTGGCCTTCTGAGCATTTCTAGCATTTCCTGCTTTTGTTTCAGATTTCCTGCATCTGCAGTACTTTACTTTAGTGATAGCATTAGAATTAGCTTGCTATGATGTTCCAGTTGGAATTGTGAAGGCTGTGGAAATCCAGTCTCCACCAACTCAGATGCATTGGGGAATCATGAAAACTCGTGCTGAGACGGGCCCCAAAGATGCCCTCACCACCTGATAATTTGAGGTGGGTGAGGGTGGAAGTGCTGCCAAGAGAAGGATACATTTTGTGTGGCAGGATAGCAAACCTGCTGTTGTTTAAATGTGCAAAGGTGGCAATGGAAGTAACAAAAGAAAAACTAGATGAAAAACATAGCAGCCCGATTGAAGAAACAAGCTTCAGAGGATTGTGGACAGCATTGTAGCATAGTGGTTAGCACAGTTGCTTCACAGCTCCAGGGTTCCAGGTTCGATTCCCGGCTTAGGTCACTGTCTGATCGGAGTCTGCATGTTCTCCCCGGGTTTCCTCCGGGTGCTCCGGTTTCCTCCCACAATTCAAAGATGTGCAGGTTAGGTGGATTGGCCATGATAAATTGCTCTTCGTGTCCAACAAAAGGCTGGGTGGGATTACTGGAATAGGGTGGAGGTGTGGGCTTGGGTAGTGTGCTCTTTGTAAGGGCCGGTGCAGACTTGATGGGTCGAATGGCCTCCTTCTGCACTGTAAATTCTATGACTCTATGATTCTATGATCCCCTTTACAAAGGGATAAATAAGTAGAATGGGGTATTTGGGGGCATGACCATTGAGGAGGCAGTTTTCACACTGCAGTGCAGGAAAAAAGGAAAAAAACTTTTCAGAGAAATTTAATCAGCCGCCTAAGTAGTCTTCACTCTTTCTTGCACTTTCTATGTGTTGAACTCCTTCATTCAATAGCCTCACACATCTGACCCCCTTCTCCTAACCTGTCTCTCCTACAAATCTACATTTCCACAGTGTACCATGCCATAAGTAAATCTCCATTACTCACCACAACTTTCCTTTTTTGTCAAGCTGTTACAGTCTGGTCATTGCATTACATGAAGGATATGCACCAGATAGGGTACAGAAGACATTTTGGATAGCCTGCGGTTGTTGTTTCCTTTGGAATGGACAAGTTGAAGGGATCATTTAATTGAAGTGTATAAAATTTTGAGAGGATTGAGATGGAGTGATGAGAAAGGACATCTTTTCCTTAATAAAGAGGTCATATATAAGTTCAATAACAATAAATAAAGTAATTAGCAGAACGATTAGAGGGGATTTGAGAAATGTTTCACTCAGGTGGTGATGGGGGACTGGAACTCACAGCCTTGAAGAGTGCTAGAGGGAGACAACCTCATGATTAAAACAAAATCTTAGATAGGCAGTTAATGGCCCTAGTCAAGGTCCCAAATACAATCCTACAATGGCTGCAACCGTGGTAAACTAACCCTTGTCATCTTTCTCTTCCTGTCTGCAACCTTTGACAAGGTTGACCACAATATTATCCCCCAGTAGCGACCCTTCATCATCCAGCTAGATGGGACTTGCTGGTTTCATTCTGATCTCTTCTTCCGTAGCCAGCGAATTGCCTGTGTTGACTTCTCTACCCTATCCCACACCATTAACACATTAGCCCCTCAAGGTTGTAATCTTGGTCCCATCCCATTTGAATCCTTAATGCTGCCTCTCAGCATTTCAGAACATCTTCCGAAAATGTAACATTGGACAACAAGCAGTATGACGTCAACACCCCTCCACTGACTCAAATTTGTTCCAATGCTTGTCCAACATTCAATAGTCAACAAGCAGAAATTTCTTCCAACTAACTATTGGGGAGACTGAAGCCATTATCTTCAAACCTGTCACAAAAACGATTCCCTCATCACCAGCTCCATCACATCTCCTTGGCAAATTTCTGAGGTTGAACCAGACCATTTACAACCCTGATATCCCCACATTTGCATTTTTGACCACGTATCCACTCTATCACCAACATCACCTACTCATGTTACTTGCCATGGATAGAATGTATTTTCTTTCTTAAGACCCATAATCAGTATGTCCTGTATGGAAAGAGGTGCGTTTTCTCTTACTCTTGTAGTGTGCATTCCAATTGAATAATTCAGCAGCAAGATATCCTGAGTTGAGAATAACAAACGTTATTTATTCTCCCACACCTACCAAATTAACAACCTGTGAACCAACAGATCAGAACTAAGGTCTGAAGTCCTGCCACATCCATTCGTGAATGGTGATGAACAATTAAACAAATTACAGGTTCCACAAATGTCCCAACCCTCAATAATGGAGGATCCCAGCACATCAGTGCAAACGATAAGATTGAAGCAATTGCAATCAGCTTCAGCCAGAAGTAGCAAGTGGACAATCCATCTCGACCTCCACTGAGGTCCCCAGCATCACAGATGCCAGTCTTCAGCCAATCTGATTTACTCCACATGATATCAAGAAACAGCTAAATGCACACGATACCACAATGGCTATTAACCCTGACAACATTCTGACAGTACTACTCAAAACTTGTGCTCCACAATTAGCTGGACACCTGGTCAAACAATACAGCTACAACACTAGCATATAGCCCTTTGAGGGGGAGAGCAGACTGGTGGTGATTTAATCTGAGGATCACCACACCTCAGGCAAGGGGCAAGATTAATAAGGCAGGATAAAATTCATGGACAACCTCAGTAGGTGCAGAATGCTATATTTATGCTATATGTATGCTTTATATAGGCAGGGTGTTGTTAACAAAAACATTACAGTGTCAATGTTGCTGAGACTATGGGAATGCACACAATGAAATTAAACCAATCCGGATTTTTAAAAGTGCAACTTTGTATTAGAATATTTAGGAGTTTCATCTTCAGTGGTGGTGATGTTTTACTTTTGAATATTTAAAACCGCATGAGATTTAATGAATAAATAAATAATAATCTTTATTATTGTCACAAGTAGGCTTACATTAACACTGCAATGAAGTTACTATGAAAAGCTCCTAGTCGCCACACTCTAGTGCCTGTTCGGTACACGAAGGGAGAATTCAGAATGTCCAATTCATCTAATAAGCAAGTCTTTCGAGACTTGTGGGAGGAAACCGGAGCCCCCCGGGGGAAACCCACGCAGACACGGGGAAACGTGCAGACTTCGCTTAGACAGTGATCCAAGCCGGGAATCGATCCTGGGACCCTGGAGCCATGAAGCAACAGTGCTAACCACTGTGCTACCGTGCCACCGCTAATAAATTAGGAAGAAACTGAACCTGACCATTTGGAATGAATGGACTAAAGGGGTTTAGTGCAATTCATACGTTCCTGCACTCAAATATCATCGTAGAAGTTTACCATTTAGTCAAGATCAGCAGAGTTGAGTGTTCGAACATTGAAAAACAGTCTAAACTCATGTCATTGTGCTGAAAGTTCCATTAAACAGTGGCCAATCTAACTCTCCTTTCCCTTCATTTTTCTTTCAGGATTAGCACCATTTCATAATTAGCACACCACAGTCCACATGCTCTCCGCTTCAAGGCAACACGACAAACATTGTGAAGTCAATGCCACACAACATTGGCAGAATAGTATCTGTATGATTAAACACCCAGGCAAAACTTCGCCAACAAAAAGATAAACACCAGCTGACGATGTTCAGATTAACACCAGCTGATAGGGTTCAGTTGCCATCCCAGCTGAAGTAGACATGAGGACTGCTGCCTCACCCTGCCCTGCACCAAGATCATGGCTTAAGCTATAGTTCAGCAACCCCCCAAGTAATCAAGAATGGAACCTAGAGAAGGTATCCAACGGTCTAATGTAAAGAGACTCCAGGCAAAATACCAAGTGTGTCTTGGACTTGGCCACTCCAGCAGAGGAAGCAATATGTCAGCAATTGTGCCCCAAGGAAATAGGGTAACTTTCACAAAGCTTTCCCGATTTTCTTTAGTAGTAACAAAAACACTTACTCAGTGCACTTTCTATTTGATTTTAAGTAAGACAATCAGTAGCATTTTAATTCCTTACTTTATGTTAAATCAGCTACAATAATGATGGAGAAGACATTCAATTTAATATACAGTGTTCTGAGCATTAAGCATTGTTGAGCATAATATGTAACAGTAAAATTTTCATTTGCTATCACTGAGAAATAAATTAAAGACTGCTATAATGCAATACCCCTAACTATTACAAACCAGAGGACAATTGCATAATGGAGAACTCAGCCGTGGAAAATGAATCAAGACCTTAATAATCAATACAAATATATAAAAGCATACAATAAAATACCCTTTTCTTTTAAGGCACTCACATTTCAGGTTCCTTAAGAAGAAAAAAAACATTTAGGCTTAAAAAAAGATCGAAGAGATAACTGGATAGCTTTTGATGAAAGGAACAATGAAGAGGGAATAAGAGACAGAGGCCTATAAATACAATAAAGTTCAAAATCTGGTGCGCATGGGATGGGTTGCACTGTACACTTGGTGGTGGTGGTGTCCCAAGCAGCAGATAATACCCGCCCTACATAACATATCATGTGACAAGTAAGTTTGTGACACATACCAATTTCATACAATGGTCCGAAAACAAATATAGCACCCAAATTTACATTTTTCAGTATTATGGTGAGCTTCCCAATTTGGCCTTGTCCGTAGCCTGGATATCATGGGTGGAGCTTGGTCCATTCTGCTGAGTGGCATACTTTAAGTACTTGACATGCCACTGGAATGCCACCTATCATACTTATCTTTTGGTTTCTGTTTTTCACCTGAAAAAATAATTTCTAGGCCATTAATTTTAACCAAAATTACATTAAAAGAAAGAAGTGAATAATTATATTAGTGAAATAATTTTTATTGAATAGAAATGGTTTGTTTAGGAAGTTGAGCACAATTGGATCATTTTAGCTCCCATTTCCAAAACTTCTTAACATGACTCTTGAACATCAATTCCTGATAGGAATTCATCAAACACTTTTAAATATCTGTTGTTATTTTCTGTTCCATCGTCAGCACTAATAATCAGTTCTGCATATAAGCAACATGTCCAAATGTCTATTTTTTCAGATATCCATAACTTGTAATTTGTCTCTCCCCAGGCAGAATGATAACTTTTAAATAATGATATATGAATTTCTAGGCCTCTGACGGAAAGAATTGCAGGATAAGATTTCACGTATTAATACTTTGACTGTAACAAAGAAATTAAAATCAACATAGACTATGCATAACAGGCAACTAATAAACTAAAGAAATGGTACTTCCCCATTGCCAAAAGCAAGCAAAATAATTTATGACTCATTGTACTTTATGTCACACTCCCAACAGTTCTAATGCAACCTTGATGATTAAGTTCCAACCTCTTCTTTGCTTTTCAGCACGCTCCCTTCTGCCAGCCACACCTAGCAAGTCTTGCAGTGTCTTTTGAGAGCCAGCATCTTCAGTTTTCTGTGTATTCACAAACTGATCTCCAGCAGCAAGGTTCACTCCAGTGAATCCTTTGCCCTTTGGGGCAGCACGGTAGCATTGTGGATAGCACAATTGCTTTACAGCTCCAGGGTCCCAGGTTCGATCCCGGCTTGGGTCACTGTCTGCACATCCTCCCTGTGTGTGCGTGGGTTTCCTTCGGGTGCTCCGGTTTCCTCCCACAGTCAAAAGATGTGCAGGTTAGGTGGATTGGCCATGATAAATTGCCCTTAGTGTTGGATGGGGTTACTGGGTTATGGGGATAGGGTGGAGATGTTGACCTTGGGTAGGGTGCTCTTTCCAAGAGCCGGTGCAGACTCGATGGGCCGAATGGCCTCCTTCTGCACTGTAAATTCTATGAAATATTAAAACTCCGAATATATCCCATCACTTTGAACAGACCAGTTTTCATCAGGATCCTACTTGGAGGTGAACACAACATACAGTATTTTCCTCTTTTCATAGCAACAATTGTTTCAGCCTCCCTCTCAGTGTCATGGTGTATGTTCTGTTGCTCGTTCTGGGTGAGTGTGCTTAACACTCAATTTGGCTCTGTTTCATTCCTTAGCTGTGGAGTCGCCAGGTATCGTTAAGATACCGCCACAAGTTTCAAGTGCAAGTTCAAAGCAATAAATCCATACATCAGTCAGTAAGTTCAAACAAGACACGTTTATTATATTACAGTAATCTACTAATCATGCATATAAAACTACAAGACTAGGCTAATCCTACCACTAATAGGCCAAATACTTATCTGGATAAGGGGACTGCCAGATCAGGGAACACCGGCCTCTAGCTTTGTCCTGGGTCCGCAGGCTTCCAGTAGTTATGGACTAAAGGGGGTCAGGAGTGTCTACTCTCATAGCGTGCGTTGTGACACTTACTTGCTGGCGGCTGCTGTCCAGACCTCTCCTCCTCAAGGTTCTTCTGCTGCAACGGTGTTCTGCTGGGAGGGCTGGCTGGTCAAGGAGAGACTGGCAGAGAGAGAGAGCTGGGGTCGCGGTCTCTGTCTTATACTCCTTTCAGGGTCTTGCGCCCACTTGGGCGGACCCTCTATACTCTCGCAATCGATTGGGTCTCTTCCCAATCGATTGATTTGAATTCCCCAATAACGGGGCAGTACCTCGATCACTGGGGCGGTTATTGGGACTTATTGTTTTGGACTTCTTTGGCGCCGAAAAGTCTAGCCTTCCATTCAATGTATCGATTTGTGTTTAACTTGTTTCCATTGTGCCTGGGGATCGCCCGGTATCACCTCATTAGTATGTTAATTGGTTTCTTTTCACAGTGCTGTCTGGTTTCTGCAGCAGTCAGAACTGGTTTCTGCAGCAGTCTGAATATACAAGCGCTTTGCAAGCTGCTTGCTTTTACAACATGTCCAATTTCCCTGCATTCCTTGCAATCTTCCATTTTGTGTTGGGCAGTGGTCACCCCAGGTGGCTACAGTTCATATCTCTGTATGCAAAAAAATCTGAACCTCTTTGATGTTAACGTTTTGTCAGTTAATTTTCAATAGGTTTCCACTTTGGCCTCTTTCCCTATGAAAACCAGATCACATGGGCCTGTCTCTTGTCAGGGTTTAGTGTAATCTCATCATCGCCCTATTAGGGACATTCTATGTTACTTTAAATTTCATCAAATATTTTCAAACTTGACACTCAAAAAGTCTCACATTCATAACAATGAAATGAAAATGAAATGACAATCGCTTATTGTCATGAGTAGGCTTCAATGAAGTTACTGTGAAAAGCCCCTAGTCGCCACATTCCGCCGCCTGTCCGGGGAGGCTGGTACGGGAATCGAACCGTGCTACTGGTCTGCCTTGGTCTGCTTTAAAAGCCAGCGATTTAGCCCAGTGTGCTAAACCAGCCCGTGGCCAGAATTCTCCAGCCCTTGGGATTCCCTTTTCCTGCTGGCAGCGCACCCCCGCCCACAGATTTCCCGGCGGCATAGGGTGGCTTCAATGTGAAATCACATTGACAGGCGGCAGGTGCAGAGAATCCTGCCACCAGTGAGCAGCGCAACTCCGAGAACCATGCGGCTGGGGGACTGGAGAATCCCGCTCATCTATATCTCCAACTCATTTAATTCTTAGCCTGACAGAAGAACATTCCTCGATTCAGTAATAGTGCTGTTGGAAGAAGTGTCATATGAAATTCAGGTAGGCGCTATTTGGTCATGAACATTTGTTGGATGAATATTTCATTCAATGGGGCTCCATGGCATTGTATAAAAATATGTCTAATGTTGTTCGCAGAAAGTTAAATTAATTTGCAGAAATATATTTTACCAATATATGGTAAAATACTAATTTAAAGATAGTATTTACAAAATTATATTGTGGAATACTTAATAGAATCATCTTCAGAGGTTACAACCAAGTGACCACTCCAGATATTATTTAAACTGTAACAACAAAAATTTTAGCGACGGAATCTTGGAGAAAAGCTGGTTAGTTTTAATCATACTGTTCCTTTCACGTTTCGTTAAATTCACATGAAGTGGATGAAACCTACAATAACAAAATTACATTAATGCAATGCTTTTAATGTACAAAATGTCCCAAGGCACACAATAGCAAGACAAATAGAAACACCCAACCAGAAAAAACAAGCATTTGATCAAAATGCTTGTGGTTAGAAGATGGGTTTCAGAGACTCTCAGAGGAGGAGAAGCAAAGATGTAGATAGCTCTTGGGAGAAAGATCCAAGAAACAAACTCCACTGGTCGAAATGGCTATTTTAATGGTGAGGCTGGTTCTCACAGGAGGCCAGGGTAAGAAGAACAAAATGTGAAGGAAAGGAAGTAAGTCTGCTGAAGTTTGGAGTGGTGGACAGAAGCCAGGTCTTTGATGAATTTATAGAGAAGGATGAAGCTTTAAAATTTAATGTATTGGGACTCAGGGATCCAATATCAAATGGTAATGAATAAGCAGTGCTTAGCATGTGACCAAATGAGAACAGTTCCTTTATGGAGAATTTGAAGCTTACCTGGTATGGATGGAGGTTGGCCGGCAAAGAAAACATTGGAATATTTGATAGAAAATGCTGGAAATACTTACCAGGCCAGGCAGCATTTGTGGAGAGACAAACTGTAGTAATCCACGGGAGGCAGGAGTTCCGTCACCACACCAATATTTATTTACAATAACGATATTACAGGAGCAGCTACAAAAAGTGCTGCTAGCAGTCCAGTCAACTTAAGACTGCTCACAAAGCCTACACAGGTGATTATATGGGCCCCCTCAATGAGCTATCTCTGAGGGAGCTCATACTCCAATTGGCCAACCAGTAAAGCCAATTGGAGTTCATTACACCCCTCCCCCCCAAGGTCCGAGGAATTCCTGCCAGCTGGCATTCCTCTGAGCTTCTTCCTGCTCCTCATGTCTGGGTCTGTCACCTCTGTGTCGTCTGCCGGGTCGTTCTCCGAAGTGGGCGGGGTGTACCTTATAGGTGCCCATCTTTTCCTTGACGACCTCCTTGGAAGTTGTTCTTCCTCCTCCTCGGGGAGAGGTGTCGCGGCGGCCTCGTCGAGTGTGTCCATCTCCGACTCTGATGACTGGATGACGGGGTCTGGAGAAATTGCTCGGGGCTGGGGTGTGGGTATCCTTTCCGTCTGGGCTATCCCAGCTTGAGGCGGTCCTGCTTCGCCTGCCTCCAGGTGTGGTTCCGCTGCCCTTATTTGGTCTAGGTGTTTCTTCAGCACCTTACCTCCTATTGAAACCTCATAGGATATGGGCCCTGTTTGGGACTCTACCGTGCCTTTGACCCACGTTGGTCCATTCCCATAATTCTTGACCCAAACCGGTGCCCCCACCTGGAAATGTCTCTGCTGCTGACTATTATCATGCCCCCTGCGTTGGGCCTCCTGTTGTTTCTCCACTTCGCCTTTAAATATGGGAAAAGGAGACTCAGCCTCGTTCGCAGCCGCCTTCCCATTAAGAGTTCAGCTGGCAGTATGCCCGTTGTGGAATGCGGTGTGGTCCTGTAATCAAACAGCCAGCGGGAGAGCTTTGTGTCTATTGACGCTGCCGGCTGCTTCTTGAGTCCCACTTTTAGTGTCTGGACCGCTCTCTCTGCCAGGCCGTTGGTCGCTGGATGGTAAGGGGCCGTTTTGATGTGATGGACTCCGTTTTCCTTCAGGAATTTTCCAAATTCCCCACTTGTGAATGCCGTTCCATTGTCCGACACCAATACCTCCGGAAGTCCACGTGTTGCAAACGAGGCCCTGAGCTTTTCGATTGTCGATGCTGTGCTTGCCGTGTTTACCCGGTGGACATCCAACCATTTGGAGTGGGCGTCCACTATCACCAAAAACATTGAGCCCATGAAAGGGCCGGCGTGGTCAATATGCAGGCGGGTCCACGGTCTGCCTGGCCATTCCCACGGGTGCAATGGCGCCGCTGGTGGCACTCTTTGCCCCTGTTGGCACTCCTGGCACCGACGTACCAAGGCTGCTATGTCTGTGTCCAAACCTGGCCACCAAACGTAGCTTCGAGCTAGCATCTTCATTTTTGACACCCCTGGGTGTCCGTGATGTAACTCAGTTAAGATTGCCTGACGGCCCTGAGCTGGGACGATTACCCGGGCTCCCCAGAATAGGATACCGTCTTCTACGGTTATTTGGTCCCTTCTGCTCCAGTATGGGTGCATCTGGGGCTCCACTGGTCTTTCCAGTTCCCCTGTTAGCAGTAAATGTTTCATCTTGGCTAAAACTGGGTCTTTTTGCATCCACAACCGAATATGTTGTGCGGCTACTGGTAGAGTGTCCAAATAATTTAGAGTCATTACTGTCTCCTCTACTTTTGGTATTTGCGGCGGAGTGTCCGGGAGGGGAAGTCTGCTCAAAGCATCTGCATGTGCTATGCACACGTGGGTTCGTATCCCATCCCCGTCGCCACTGTAGTAATCCACGGGAGGCAGGAGTTCCGTCACCACACCAATATTTATTTACAATAACGATATTACAGGAGCAGCTACAAAAAGTGCTGCTAGCAGTCCAGTCAACTTAAGACTGCTCACAAAGCCTACACAGGTGATTATATGGGCCCCCTCAATGAGCTATCTCTGAGGGAGCTCATACTCCAATTGGCCAACCAATAAAGCCAATTGGAGTTCATTACACAAACAGAGTTAATAGGCTGGATTTTACGAGGCTCTACGCTCCCTACCCATGCCCCAGCCAAAAGGATGGGGCAATCTAACGATGATCCTGATGCTGCTCTGTAGCAATTTAATGCTGGGAACAGAATTCATTACTTCAGGGAGGGACTTCTACCCGTTCAGAGAAAACAAGTCCGTCCTTATAGAACTGTGGGCCAATTGGATTGGCCAAGCTTTTGGTTATCTGCCCGAATATTTATCTCCTTATGTGACTTGATGTGAAATCTTGACTGATAACTCTCTTGTAAAGAATCTTGCGATGTTTTACTATGTTCAAATGATATATAAATACAAGCTTATTTTTGATGGTATAAGTGATGAATGTTTGGGCTGGAATGATACAGGAATGTCTCAAATGAAAGAATGAGGATAAGAGGAAGTGAGAGAATAAGCAGCTGCATGCATTGTCTTGAACTGAGGAAGAAAAATATCCACAGGCTCCTTATGGAGCATCCTTGATATGAGAGGCAAGGATTGAGGTGGTAAGTGTAGGTGTTTCACAGTGGCCTCATTGCAGTATTAATGTACGCCTGCTCGTGACAATAAAGATTATTATATGATAAAAATCCCCCAGTCGCCACAATCCAGCCCCTGTTCAGGTGCACTGAGGGAGAATTCAGAATGCCCAAATTACCTAACAAGCACGCCTTTCGGGAATTGTGGAAGGAAACCAGCGCACTCGGAGGAAACTCATGCAGACACGGGGAGAACGTGCAGACTCTGCACAGACAGTGACCCAAGCCGGGAATCGAACCTGGGACCACGGCGCTGTGAAACAACAGTGCTATCCACTGTGCTACCGTGCCACCCATGCTGTAGAGCAGAGGGCTTTAGGTTTGTCCTTTCCCTCCAGGGTAATTTTGACATGCGAGAGATTGTGGCAATGGAGGGTAAGGTCAGTTAAAGTCTAAAATTACCCTATTAATATTTGAGGAGACTGGCAATGATTCAGGTGCACTGATTTAGAGGAGTAAAGATGGTGGGATGAAATGCTATGAATATTTTTTTTTGTTGGGCACAAGGTAAGGGAAACAGATTTGTAGGTTGAAAGTGGGAGATGCATCATGATGTGTGGGCAACTGAAAGAGAGAGATTTGAGAGGTACCAAAAAATCCATCAGGAAGCTCATTGGAAGATTTATTCCAAAGATGAAACTGAAAAGAAATGAAAATAAAAGCAAACTGAAACATAAAGGAGGAGACTTATCAATAACACAATGTTAAACAGGGACACTTGTCAAGGGACCACAATAATCGAGCATTCCCAAAGATAGAATTCCTTGTGAAAAAGAAAATACATGCAAAGAACGTTAATTGCATTTTTGCTTTGTTGAATATTGGTTTAATAATGAGCTATGATGACATCATTTGGGGAGCTGACAGAGTGGACTAAACCCCATAGGGTGCCTCAGTAATCACATTATTTCAACTATATCCAATAATTATCTCCCTTCACACTGTCAAACTTGGCAAATTATTTCCATGAGTTCCCTTAATAATGTCAAAGCCCATAATTTCAATGAAATATCAAACAGCAGAATATGAGAGAGCATGCAGGAAGGAACATTAGGATGTTTACACAAGTCATTATTAATAGTGGTTTGATATTTAAATGTTTTTTGATGGCTTGAGTATTTTTTAAAAAATGAGTTGAGTTGTTTTGGAGATCAAGGGGGTGAAATTACTTTCAGCCTCAAGAAGCATATAAATTTTTAATTTTTTTGAAAGCACTCATCGGAACCCTCGATTGTACTCCAGATTTCCAAGAAATCCAGGCATAATAGAGTGCACTAAAAGGGGACATTTGAGTGTTTGGTCATGAAGCAGCTGTTATAAACAAAGTTGTGATCAAGCCAAACAGCAAACAAACTAGTAAAGTCATACATTGTGGCTTATTCCAGCTGCACAATGTATGTGAGAGACCGAAAAGGAGCCCCGAGGAATTAGACTAAGATGTGCAAGAGTGAGGCTGTGGGTCATAGTAAGAGGCATGTGGGAAGGACATAGTGTTCTCTACTGAGTGAAATGTCAGCCACTAATGGCCAGGGGCGAAGCAGTCATGGGAGGCTATCTCGCAGGAGGTCAATGGAAGGTTTTGTCCAAGGAATTCCAGAAGAAGGTGCTACGCCTGAAGAAAAGTGGCAATGTTAGAAATTAGACTGAATATGAAGAAACATACCTTGCTGTAATACAGCTGGACTACATGCTTATCATTATTATCAATCAAAGTTAATCACAGGTGTCAAATTAGTTTATTTGATTACATTTGTGTACTTAACCTAAATGGATCCAATAATCTGCTGAAAATGCAATGTAATGCCTGCAGCAGCAACAACATGCTTAATTATGCACACTGATTTATCATATGCCCTTTTCTTCTTGCTGCAGATATGTCACAACCCTCAGAGCAGCATGCTAGCCCCCCTCAGCAAGATGTTTCATCACAATATACAATATCATTACCATTTGAAGCACACATTAGCTCACAGACATACAATTTGAGAATTTTATTAAGCAAAAGAAATATTTATAAATGGTACATTTATATGGTAATGGCATAAAAAGTGGTGGAGCAAGAGCAAGTCAATGGAGCTGAGATGCAGGTCAATGATGATCTAATTGAATGGCAGAAGAGGTTAGATGGGTTGAAAGACGCATTCCCGTTCCTATGTTTTCAAAGTCCAGGAAATCCATATTGAGTCTGTGGGCATTTTGTCAAAGTTCTGACAAATGGCTCACATAATGTGATGGCTCACACCACAGATGCTGCACAACCTCTACTTCCTGCTTCTGGTCAAACGCTTCCCATTATACCTTCTGGTGAAACTTTGCTGACTCCCTCTGTGGGTTTGCAACCTCATACCTTGATGAGAGTACATTATATATTTTGCCACCTCAATGCAAACATTTTAAAAAGTGGGATATGCGGAACAAATTGTTGTTGATTTTCTTTTCATTTCAGTCTGCTGGTCAAGCAGTTATCTGACTTTGGAAAATACATTTTTTTCTGCTGAGAGGAATATTTTGCAGTTGTTGGAATACATTTTTTAACACAATTGTGAGTGGGCTGCTAAGCTAGATTTGGGGTTGGAGGAAGAAACAAAGAAGGCAGCAGAGAGCAGGAGCAGCTTTTTTCTTTATTTGTTCATGGGATGTGGGCATCGCTGGCTGGGCCAGCATTTATTGTCCGTACCTGACAGGCATTTAAGAGTCAATGACATTGCTGTGGGTTTGGAATTAAAGGTAGGCCAGACTAGGTAAGGGTGGCAGACGTCCTTCCTGAGGGACATTGGGGGCAGCACCGTAGCATTGTGGATAGCACAATCGCTTCACAGATCCAGGGTCGATTCCGGCTTGGGTCAATGTCTGTGTGGAGTCTGCACATCCTCCCCATGTGTGCATGGGTTTCCTCCGGGTGCTCCGGTTTCCTCCCACAGTCCAAAGATGTGCAGGTTAGGTGGGTTGGCCATGATAAATTGCCCTTAGTGTTCAAGATTGCCCTTAGTGTTGGGTGGGGTTACTGGGTTATGGGGAAAGGGTGGAGTTGTTGACCTTGGGTAGGGTGCTCTTTCCAGGAGCTGGTGCAGACTCGATGGGCTGAATGGCCTCCTTCTGCACTGTAAATTCTATGAAATGAATCAGATGGGTTTTTACGACAATCGTTTCATGGTCATCATTCGACTTTTAATTCTAGATCTTTTTTTGAATTCAAATTCCACCATCTGCACTGGGATTTGAACCCAGGTCTCCAGAGCATTACCCTTGGCCTCTGTATTATTAGTCTAGTGACAGTACCACTACACCACTGCCTCCCCGCTGCATCAAGAGTCAAGAGGAAAAAAGGTATCAGAAGGAGGCCATAACCACAGCAAGTTTTCAGGACGCACCTCTCCTATTCGAATGAGCAATGTGTGAGGTTCCATGGCCTCAATGGAAATACAAATCCAGAGAGATGTGAAATGGGTGGCCAATTTGCAATCACCTGTTTTTCACTCAGCTCAAAATGACCCTAAGTGTAACTTCACCCCACAAAACTTTACCTTTATGAGAATGCTCACATTTGCAAATGTAATTACAAACCTTAAAGCATCTTTTGTCAGGCTTTAAAATGGGAAGGCTTCACAAACATAAATAAAATGCTTGTGTTATGCTTTCAATTATTCAATGTCGAAATTATTATTATACGAGTACCCAATTCAGTTTTTCCAATTATGAGGCAATTTAGCATGGCCAATCTACCTAACCTGCACATCTTTGGATTGTGGAGGCAAAACCCATGCAAACACAGGTTGAATGTGCAAACTCCACACAGACAGTGACCCAGAGCCGGGATTGAACCTGCGACCTCGACGCCGTGAGGCAGCAGGGCTAACTCACTGCGCCCGATTGAACCATACCAATTAGCTGTAATGATCACTCTCCACCACCATTCCTCCTTTGGCCTTTCTGTTCTTGGCCTCCCATACTACCAATAAAGTTCAAGAGATACTCACAAAATAGCAACTGAGCTTTTGATTGGACACTTTACATGCTTCCAGGCTCAACATTAAGTTCAACAATTTTTGAACATAACCACTGCTTCCCTTTCTGAAATGCTACATGACTGTTTGATCTGCGGTGTAAATAATAGGACTATTCAAAGGAAGTTATGCTTTCCCATGGGAGCACTGAGAGAGGAGTGCAAGAGATCCAGGGGATGGAAGTGAACACCCCCGGCAATGCTCCTTTTTCGGCAAGCCCCCCCCCCCCCCCCCCCCCCCCCCGCAAGACAGAGACCCAGCCCTGGGCCGAGTACCGAAAGGGCCAAGTCCGTTGATCAAAGACTGAAACCTCCTGGAGTTAGTAGAGGGTGAGCCTTGGCATTGTGAGGCATGTGAGCGCAGGAGCCGCAGGGAGCACAAGGCACAAGGCACAGGGCAGCCAGAAACCCTGTTGCCTCAGTAGAGGCAGGCACCAACCAAGTGCTCGCACCCTCCAGCTGGACCATGCTGGATTCAACATGCAGTTGAATTGTATTGCAGCACCCTATGTGGTCCCATCAAGATAACCATGCAAGTTAACAGCCATCCATTGGACATGGTGCTGGACACAGGAGCCATGGCTTCAGCTATCTGGAAACAAACCTTCAACATGATAAAGTACAGCAGTTAGACCTGCACGACACTGAGGCAAGATTAGGGGCATACACCGGCAAACTGTTATCTATTGCAAGGATTACAATGACCCAATGATTTACGGACAACATTCTGTGCAGCTTCCATTAATCATAGTCAAGAGACACGGCCCAGCCTGCTAGGCTGCGATTGGCTGACACGCCTACAACTGGACTGGCAGCAGATCCTCTAAATAGGATCCGGCAGCCGAGACAAACTGCTAGGAAAATATCCTGAGATTGCCCAACCAGGACTGGATAAAATAAAAGGTCCATGGCATGAATTCAGGTCGACTCGGACCCACAACCAAGATACTTCAGGGCTCACCCAGTCCCTTATGCTTTGCTAGTTAAATCCGGCTCCAGAGCATTGGAATCATTTGACCAGGACATTTTGCCAATTGGGTGGCGCCGGTGGTCTCGGTGCCCAAACCAGATAAGATGGTCAGGCTATGTGGGGACCATAAATTAATGGTCAACGGGGTCTCCCGGCTTGAATGTTACCCAATGCCTCGCATCGAGGACCTTTACGCAAAATTGGCCAGTAGGTACTCATTTACAAAGCTTGATATGAGCCATGCATACTTGCAGTTGGAATTGGACCCTGCCTCATATAAATATGTCACTATAAACACCTATAGAGGCCTATACGAGTACACCAGACTACCCTTTGGTGTGTTATCGGCCTGTGCCATATTCCAGAGGGCAGCGTAAAACATATTGAGTGTTTTGTCATGAGTAGCTGTGTAGCTGGATGACGTGTTAGTCACAGGGGCTACTGAGCAAGAACATTTAAGTAATTTGGATGAAGACAGGTGAGGGTTTACCCCCAGTCGTGAAGAAAGTACAGACAATTCAGCAAGTTCCTACGCCTGAAAACACCACGGATTTGCGATCATTTTTTATGATTGATGAGCTATTACGGAAAGTTCATCGCCAGCCTCGTGACCATGTTATCTACTTACATCTCCTTTTAAAAAGAACCAAGAATGGGCATGGAGACAGCAACAGGAAGAAACATTCACACAAGTAAAGAGACAATTAACTTCTTCAGGCTTGTTAACACGTTATGATCCCACCAAGCAATTAATAGTCACGTGTGACGCACCACCGTAAGGCATTTATTACATCAAATGGAAGATGGCAGAGAGAGGCCGATCGCTTTCACCTCCCAGACAATAGCTGTGCCAAGCACAACTATGCACAAATAGAGAAAGAGGATCTGGAAATTGTCTTCACCATAAAGAAATTCCCATCAATATATTTACGGTCAACAGTTCACAATCATCATGGAGCACAAACTCATGTTAGGTCTCTTTGATGAAGACAAGGCAATTCTGCCCATCATCACCACCAGGACACAGCATTGGACCCTCCTGTTGGCCATCTATCTATACTCCTTTGAATATCATCCAAATACTCAGATCAGAAACGCAGACGAATTGAGATGACTACCTTTGCCAATGCACCCGCCTTCGCCTCCCTGGACTGACGAGGTAGTTGCCATACTCAACTTTATGGATTCAGCATCCCAAATCCATGAGTGGACACAGACCGACCCAATCCTATCGAACATTTGTCACATAGTCCTGTATGGGGATCAGCATAAAAGACAGCCAAGTGAGTTACGGGCATTCTCGACAAAGATAGCCAAGTTTAGTGTGGGAGACAGCATTCTCTTATGGGGTACACACATTGACGTCCCAGTTAAGGGACAAAAAAACTGATTTTGTTGGACCTGCACAACGTGCACCCGGGAGTGTCCAAAATGAAAATGCTTGCCCGTAACTGCGTGTGGTGGCCGGGTTTTGATGTAGATATGGAGAGGGTAGCTCAACAGTGCGGGATATGTCAGGAACGGCAAAAGTTTCCGCCAGCCGTCACCCTTCATCCATGGAAATGGCCAGGGTGTCCATTCGCGTGGTTACACGATGGCTTTGCTAGCCTCTTTCAAGGCTTAATATTCTTCCTCCTGATAGATGCCCACTATAAGTGGTTGGAAGCCCATAGGATGCCATCAGCCACCTCGAAGGTGACCATCGAGAGATGCGGCTGGCTGTCTTTCAGCACACACGGCATCCCTGAGGTATTCGTGACTGACAATAGATTGTCTTTCACAAGTGAAGAATCCTCTGGATTCCTGAAGGCCAATGGGGTATGGCACATCTGTATGGCCCCGTATCACCTGGCTCCAACGGGTTGGCAGAAAGAGCAGTGCAGACATTCAAACGAGGGCTGAAGAGGCAGACTTGAGGGTCACTGGCACGAGACTGGCCAGATTTGTGTTCTGCTATGACCACGTCACATGCCACGACAGGGGTAGCATCGGCTGAATTGCTCACCAGTCTGAGTCTGATTTTCACTGTCATTGGCAGGAAGGTGCACCACCGCCAGCAGCAGCAAGGCAATGGCCCTGTTCGGCGTAAACTGTTTAGACTGTTTGTACCAGGTGACCAAGTCTCTGTTCGAAACTTTGCAGACGGCATTCCATGGATCACCAGGACTACCGTCTGCCAGACAGGGTCAGTTTGATATCAAGTTCAAGCACAGGGTTGTGCCATGAAATAGCACCTCGATCGCATAATGTCCAGTCTTACGAAAGTGGACTGGGAGTGGAAAATTAGTCACACAGAATCCATCGTCAGTAAAGGCATTACCCCAAAAGAATCAGGATGCCGAAATGAGGGAGGTCGTAGATACAGATTCTGAGATGGAGACCCAGGCGTCAGAAGTCTCCAATGGGGAGCAAGCAGTACAACCACCATGGACAGAAGCAGCATTTACTGTAGAGATACACACCACCCGAACAAACCCTGCAAGTGCAGGACACACAGCCAGGGGTGAAGAGAATCTGGCGCCCTCCTACTCTAGAGTTTGAAAAGGCAGGCCAGATCCGGCTGGGATCTGATGTATATTGTAAATAATACAGCATTTCAATAAATCAAGTTTTATTTTGACCAACTCGGTTCGGACTCATTTGTGGCCTATCAAACCCATCTTTTTGTTTCTTTACTTGTCTCATTACCATCATATTTTGCCTTTCCTTTATTCATTTTGTCATTTAATCTCTCCTGTCTTCCACTCTATAACACCTTCTCTTTTATTCTTTTCTCCTCTTCCTCTTTCCTTGTCTCTGTACTTGGTTAAAACCACTCTAATTTTGTCTAATGCTCATGAAAGGTGATCAACATGAAGCATTAACTTTGCTCCTGTTTTCACAGATGCTACCCGACCTGAAAAGTATATCCAGCATTTTCTGATTTTAGTTTACAGTCCCAGTATTTTGCTTCAGTTTTAGATCAGAAAGGCCCTCGTTTGTATCTCGTGGCCATGCTAAATTTTAGTGATCATAGCCAGAGCGGTGTTAAGTAGAATACGCCAGCGATGGAAACTCCCTGAGAAACAATTCCCACTATTGAGCCTCGGTTGGGACCTTGTGGTTCCGAAGCAGTGCACTATTGTAGATAAATTTTACTGAACGTGGCAAGAATTATGCTGCCTTATTTGGAATAAACCTGACCTCGAAAGAGGAAGATCTTTCTCTAAATAAATTCCTAGATTGATTCCCTGGTTTGGTGGTGTGGCAACTATGGCAGGAGTGGTGTGTGGGGAAAGAAGCTGAGTAGCTTTTCAGTGGGTGATTGTTTTAACTTCTATCAAAGAACCACCCCAAGTGGCACTGGGCTCGGCAGCCCCATGTAGATAACCTAACCTGCCAATAACCTAGCTATGTCAGATTGAAGTCAGTATTAAAGGGCATTGGCGAGTACCATCCTAGGACCAGCATCTTTGCAGTTTCAAGACCTCATTGTTTAGGCTTATGTACACATAATGGCATTTTAAACAAGGAAGTGGTAGAATTATATCAGAGATGGAAACACACGAAGCATCGATTTCAGATTAGCAAAAATAAAAAATAAACATCACTGCGCATAAGACCATTTAAGAACAACAGACATCGGTTCTGTGTAACACTACAAAGGTAAAATCTGCTGCACATGACATTTATTTGTAGGCTTTACAATTAGCTACTCATGTTAATGAACAGAGTGGTCTTTCACACGGTGTATGGAGTCCTTGGCTCTGCCAACTGCAGCTCCTGCTCATTACAGTGACATCTTCCTCTGACAGACTGCCATGGCTTTGCAAAATTCATGCAATGAGATAATAAGGCAGAATAAATAAACCCAGAGATCGATGCAGAAATAATTATCCATGGCTGGCCAATCTAGACTTCCTGAGGATAGAGTCCCCTTTTTTTCTTCTCCTGTAGAAACAAACCAATAGATCTTCCTGTTGTTCATACTGGTGTGATCTTCCGGCTCCGCCAACGGCGCAGTCTGACCACGGGTTTCCCGGTGGTGTGGGGTGGATTAAATGGGAAAACCCATTGACGGCAGCGGGACCAGAAGATCTGGCCACCGGCCAATGACAGACGCTTCCCATTGCCGAGAAATACTTTGCGGGGAGGCCAGAGAATCTTGCCCATAGGCCTTTAAATCCAGCATCTTAGTGCCCTCTTCATGACACTATAAGTGCCTTTTTTCCGACAAAATGACACGTGTGGCATATATGTATACATATCTGCTACTAGCCACGCCAGATGTCAGTTCAGAGAGGGCATTAGTGCATGGACAAGAAACATCCGCTGGAAGTATGCAAAATAACTGATCATGAGATGCAGCGGTTATGTCCCTGGACTGGTAATCCAGACGCCCAGGCTAATGCTCTGTGGACATGGGTTCAAATCCCACCATGGCAAATGGTGGAATTTAAGTTCAGTTAATAAAATCTGAAATAGAAAGCTAGTGTCAGTCATGGTGACGACCTAATTATCATCGATTGTTATAAAAGACAATCTGGTTCCCTAATGTCCTTTTGGGAAGGAAGTCTGTTCATCAACATGTGACTGGTTGCCTCTTAACTGCCTTCTGAAATGGCCGAGCATGCCGCTCTGCTGAAGAGAGTTTAGGGATGGACAACGAATGTTGACCTTACTGGTTATGCAAAGAATCAAGGCTATCAAGGAATGTAAAAAAAACGTGTGTAATACAAACTGAATACCAGCACTGTCATTTTGGAGACCAAACTCAAGGGTCTGGATCATACCCTCAATTAACTTTGCATACCTGAACATATTTAGTGGAAGGAATACTTGTTCTATGTAAAGCCTCATCAACTGCTTACACCTTAATTGCTGATTGGTTTCTACTGGCTATTGCTGTGATTGTGAAGATGTTTGACGGTCTCCAGAGTTGTTTCAAGGTGCTGCATCTTACAAGGAGTGCTTTGGCACACTTTGTCCTGATTTAAAATACTAATTGCAAATCACTTTCTCTCAGTGGTATCCATTCTCCTTGGAGTGACAAGGAGAATGAGCAGAAGTGGCAGAGAGTACGAGAAGCTGCTTGATGATGAAGGAGAAGGGAGGAGATGGGCTCCAACAAGGATGTTCAGGGAGCAATTTTCCTGCCTGGACCTCAGCTGGGAAAATTGTGTCAAATGTCTCTGCTTCGCTAAAATCAGCCATGAGTGCACCTCAAGGCAGGGCAGGAACTGCATTGTCAATGGTTGTGAAGGCAGCCCTGACCATGAACTTGTTTATGAGTGGATTTTTCCAGGCTGTAGCAGGTGATATTTGCAACATCCCCCAGATTACCATCCACCGTTACAGAAGGGAGATAACTGACTGTATTCCAATACAGAAGAATAGGTGATGAATTCTCCATTGCCCAATGCCGAATTTGGGATTCCTGTTTGAGCGGAGAATGGCGGGTCACCTGGTAAATGGGGTCGTCGCTGGATGTGATTGCATGTATCTAAATATGATGAACAGGCTGGAAACCTGAGCCTCCACCCCCCCCCCCCCCCCCCACCCCCCACCCAATATGCACCGACCCCCACAGCAGGAATTCCCCCAGGCGGGCTTAGATGCAGTTTTGCCCAAGCATGGAGCTGACAGGATGGGTTAAGAGGGTCAGTGCATGATGAGGTGCCTCTAAAGTCCATCGGAAGGCTCCCCACCTCTCCACAATGCAAATTCTGCCACCCCCCCCCCCCAAAGGATGGGGAATCCTTTCCCCATCACAGAAATAATGGGTCACCCCCCACCGATAGCACACATGGATGAGGGTGACCTGATCCTCCCCCCCCCCACATCAACCCCTCCCAACATCCCCCATCAGACCTCCTAACAGACCACCCCATCAGATCCCCCCACTGGAGACTCCTTTCAGAGTCCCCATCAGGCCCCCCAATTGGAACCCCCAACAAAGATACCCATCAGAGACTCCCATCAGAAACCTCCATGAGAATCCCCCAACAGAGACATCCAATAGAGACACCCAACAGAGACCCCCATCAGAGACTATCCTCAAACCAACGTATATGCAGTCAATGAGACATTGTACCATGGAAAAGCTTGAAATCCATACAAAGCGATATGCACACTCTATGTGGCAAGATAGAATGAAATATAGGCCAGAATATTCCATTTTGGAGCCCCTGTCACCCCTGACTAAAATCTGAAGAGCAGTCCTCCAGGCAGCAGAGTGAAAAATCACTGCATTTTCACTTACCCTTCCCTAACACCTGGTGCCTCAGATAAAAGTGTTTAAAGCAGCAGCTGTTACAAGTGTCAGAGGCTTCCTCAAAGCCAAGTACACTTGAGGGGACTTCTAATCCCTTGACAGCCTTTGAAATTCAGATTTTCCATTCAATTTCATACAGCGATACATTGTATTAGCCAGTGATTGACATTTTAATCTCTCCAGAGACAGGTATTTGGTGGATTGTTGATCTATCTTTTCCTTCATGCTTTAATGCCTGCTTTGATGCTAACCACAATGTTAATAAACACTTTTGCTATGATTGACAGCTCCTCACCGCATCAGAAGCAGCTAAGTGACTTCTGCTTAGGCTCCAAAACCGAATATTCTGGCCTATATTTCATTCTATCTTGCTACATAAAGTGTGCACGTAGCTTTGTATGGATTTCAAGCTTTTCCATGGTACAATGTCTCATTGACTGCATATACTTTGGTCTGAGGATAGCACATGTCAACTCTGAGGTGTACTGCAACTAAATGTATTTCCATTCCCTCAAGGTCCAGCTTGGTGTATGACCATATACAATGTATGAGGAACAGTTGAAGACTCTGGGTCTGTACTCATTGGAGTTTAGAAGGATGAGGGGGGATCTTATTGAAACTTATAGGATACAGTGAGGCCTGGATAGAGTGGGCGTGGAGAGGATGTTTCTACTTGTAGGAAAAACTAAAGCCAGAAGACACTATCTCAGACAAAAGGGATGATCCTTTAAAACAGAGATGAGGAGGAATTTCTTCAGCCAGAGGGTGGTGAATCTGTGGAACTCTTTGCCGCAGAAAGCTGTGAAGGCCAAATCACTGAGTGTCTTTAAGACAGAGATAGATAGGTTCTTGAGTAATAAGGGGATCAGGGGTTATGGGGAGAAGGCAGGAAAATGGGGATGAGAAAATATCAGCCATGATTTAATGGCAGAGCAGACTCGATGGGCTGAGTGGCCTAATTTTGCTCCTATATCTTACGGTCTTATGGTATCATGCATTAATACCTAGTATACTGGCAACAATAATGATGCCTTCATTTTGTAGAGGTTTGGTGTGCCATCTGCAACAAACTAAAGGCTGGCCATTGGGCGAACATGGCTATCTTTTGATGTACGTGGGCTGATACACAAAAAGTGATACCGGAGACAATTGGGGGCTTAAATAATGCTGCGGCTGACTGGATTGTTCTGAAGGAGTTGTGCAGCACTCAGCAGAGCATATGCCATGATTCATAGTGATCTGTTGCACGCTCCATGTTACCAATATGAGGGCATAACCATTGCCACCAGTTAAATGGGAACCAGATGTGGAGAAAGAAGAGGAGGAACAGAAATGCAGGAGGGAACCAATACAGGCCCTTTGTGGCTGGACTGTCTGTGATTGATTCATCTAACTGTGATGCCAATGAACACAACCTCAATTACCCTTTCACCAACAGCACCATACTTTCTCCCCTTTATCGGCTGTCGCAGTCTCCTATTGTCCACAATCCTAAAATAAAAGCAACAAAATAAACATTCAGAGCCAAATTTATAAATCACATCATGCTATATCGCGCATAAACATCACCTAATTTGCCTTGTATACCCCCTTCCTGCCTGTCTTCGGTATGCCTCTGTCTGACCTCATGCCTAAAACACTACAACCCCTGTGGCTGGTGGAAGGCTGTTGACTTTCAGTAGGGGAGATTGCAGATGGTGTCATCACAGGATGCCCTCGAGCAACGCAAGGCCTAGCTTTGGACTGCATCAACTTGCAAGCAGCAACCTGGGTTGGCTGGCTGAGAGACAACAGCAAAGGCACTGGCGGAGTGGCACTGATGCGAGGGCAAATGCTGTGCTCATGGGAGAGGACAGTAGCTTTAATGCTTCAAAGGGCCACTTCAAAGAGCCACTGCCATTTCCCCGAGCCATTTGTTGGAGAACAGATTGCTTTGGACTACAGTGACACCCTGCAAGCCCCTTTGAACACTGTTATACACAGCTATGATGGAACGGTCTGAGATTGTATGGCAGCAAGCTGACTTTGCATGATTTCAGTCTGATATTCCACTGCAGCACTCAGATGTTGAGTGACTTCTACTTGTACTGCAATGGAAGCTGAGGTATTGGGGGGGGGGGGGGGGGGGGGGGAATTCTTCTGCAGTATTTCTCAGTGTGGTCTCCAACGGGAAATGAGGTGTGATTCCTGTTGTGTGCGATCCATTGTGATCCAGATTGCAATCCGCCCATACTTAGAAATTTATTTGGAGCCTGAGGTGATTTGATTTGTGCCATGGGACCCAAAGAGGCTGGATCCTCAGAGATTGGGACTGTGCTCTGATTTCAGTACAACACTCCCTCCAAGCATTAAGAATTGAATTTTGCACACCCATCAGCCTTTATTTGTGAGCAACCCCACACGACAGCAGAACTTGCCTACGACCTTAGCCTCCAGTGGTCTGGTATCTGTGCTGGCGGCACAGATACCAGTTTTCTATGCCTGTAAACTATCCTCACAATTTCATGCAGTATCAGGATGCGAGTGTGGGACTGAGTGACAGTGTTTCATCTTCATCATTGTCTTCTTGTTATCCCATTTCTTACTCCCCCACCACTGCCTGGCCAGTTTTCAGTTCTTGGGTGTCTGAAAATGAAAGGCACAAAGGTAGGGTTATGGTGAAGGAATGGTCAGGGTGAGTGTGGCAGAGTGGCCTTCGGTACAAATCAAGAGATTTGTGCTGAAAACATCTGACACTTGAGAATCGGAGGAAAGTATGGGGTGAGGGTGAAGTTGGATATGCGAAGGAGGATTAGGGATGACGATATCATCACCATCAAGGCTTTCGCTCCACTGCTGCCCACAGCCTCAGTCATGGCTACTTCAACACCAGCTCCCCCGTTAAGGTAAGGACATGCAGCCATCTCTGTCCACTGCCAGTTAGGTGCTAATGGCATCAGCTATGTGGCACCTGGTCCTGCAAAAGGGAAGGAAGTGTGTCAGTGAGTGTGGTGCGGTATTTATGGGTAATGTGGATGTCATGATTGAACAGCTGGCAATGTGTATAAGCTGTGAGATGTGAGTGTGAGTCTTGCAGCAGTGTCAAGTGTGTGAGGGTCAGGTGAAGTTATGAATGCCGGATTGATGAGATGGTTGGCAGGTGGGTGAATTGATCAGCATGTGAAGCTAATGGTGCAGTTGATGGGATATTTCATTTGAAGATACATTCACTGATGCTGTATGAGGTAATTGAACTGAACTTTTTGTGACATTGCAAACGGGCCCTCAGAGCTGGATTCCAGGTCCCCATCTTCATGACTGTCTGGATACATTCCCATTTCAAAGTATTTTTGGAGCGCTTCCTAGCCTCCTACAGACAGATTATATTTTTCCTCTTCTCTACCTCCTTCACCAAGATCTCAAGCGCAATGGTGGAAAAACTTGGAGCCTGTTCCTCACTATCTTGTGCTATTTTTCCCTCTTTCCCAGAATAACTTCCAACATCTGATCCAACCGCAGAGCACTTCCCCTTTAAGAGGTGCTACCTCACTGTAAATAGTGTGCGTTAGCTTTAACTCATGCTAGCCTCTCACAATTTTGTGCCCTACGATTAGGCATGTAGCTTTGCAACACCGTGTTTAGTGCTGACTGCAAGTTATAATCATTTTAGTTATGAAGCACCATTAGGTTTGCATGCTGCCTGCATCAGAAGCAACAGGTATGGGGTAATTCCTCATCATACTCCCCATTTGTTGATTTATGGGCCTGCCAATTTCACGCCCAGAGAGTTCAAGGAAACATTAAAATAAATCATTTGGAAGTTGAAGAACCCTTATCTCCCATCAAAACGGTCTGTTGAATTCAGATCTGCATCTGTTAGAGTTAATCATTTTGAGAAATATTTTAATTTCAGTCACTAGTTCTTTTCACTATAAATGGTCAATTTCCTGTCCTACGATGCTTCCATACAGAAACAGTTCATGTTCAGTGGCAAAACCATGAAGCCCCAGGGACCTGTGCACAGTGACCTAGACTTACACTGCAGTGCGATACTAAAGGGGAACTGCACAGTTGGAGATTTAGCCTTCCCGATGAAACAATAAACAATGCCCCTATCTTCCTTCACATATGGTTTTTTAAAAATCCATGGTACAATTCAACAACAGGGTTGTTCTCCATGGTTTTCCAGACAATATTTATCGTTCAGCCAACGTGATTTTAAAAAAATCATTTGGTAGTTTTGTGCACGTCACTTGTGGAAGATTCTGCTCCTCAAGGGTTGACCTCATCAGCCATTAGAGAATGGGCGCCATATGAAGACACCTGTAGGATCTGATAAGATGAATTCATGAATTCATGAACTCAGGAGGCTGACTTTGGCCGCAAGGTCTTACTTAAAGGAATCTTTATCAATGGTCTAATCCCTCATTTACTCTCATTGGTTTCTAATTCTCAGCTGAGACCTCCTGATTTGTTCAAATAGATTTTTGGTACTTAGAGGACGATTTATTAATCAAACATTGGCCATTACTTAAGATTGACTGATATCCATCAGGAATAATTCAGTGTCTACGTGGGCTGTCTCTTGAGAATAGGGTTCTCACGCCGCTGCTGACCATAGCTTGCTGCAATTAATTATTTGAGACATTCTTGTTATGAAATGCACCAAAATATAATGGTTTATTCAACATATGAAACATTCATTGGAACAATGTCTAAATTTCATAGAATCAAAGAATATAGAGTGCTGAAGGAGGCCATTTGCCCCTTCAAGTCTGCACTGGCCCTTGGAAAGGGCACCCTACTTAAGCCCACACCTCCACCCTTTCCCTGTATGCCTGTTGTCGCGTTAAGCACACTGACATAACACGGGCTGCAACTGGAGGAAGCTTTAACTGAAAGATACTCTAGACCTTGAAGTTAGTTCAATTTGATTTATTGAACCTGTCACACAGTTAGCTCAGTTCTCTGTTAGTTTGACTCTCTGCTAACCTAAGTGTGATTACTCTGTCTGACTGTACCAGACTAGCTCTTAGCCACGTCCTGGAGGTGTTATGTGATATATACACCCTGACTCACTCTGTAGATGTCCCCAGTGGAAAGAGGCAGAGTGTGAGTGCCTTGTGACTTTGATAGTGGGAAACCACCCCCAAGTGTTCTGCCTGCTGATTGGTTATGTCCTGTTCTCTGGGTTCATTAGCTGCCTGTCTGTATCTCATTATGTGCATGTTTGCATATCATGACACCTGTAACCCCACTTAACCTTTTTGGATACTAAGGGGCAATTTAGTATGGCTAATCCACCTAACCTCCACATTTTTGGACTGTGGGAGGAAACCCACGCAGACAGGGGGAGAAAGTGCAAACTCCACACAGACAGTCACCCAAGGCCGGAATTGAACCTGGGACTCTGGAGTTGTGAGGCAGTAGTGCTAGCTATTGTGCCACACCAGACAAGACTCTCAAGTTCAGTAGTTAATTCATTATCTGAAACAATGACTATCTTTTCACAGTCATGGCATTTTGAATAATTTCACTCTTTAGCTATGCACTCAATCAGTACCTAAAAACTTCAATAAATCAATAATCTGTCAACACCCTACTTAAAATGGAATTGTTTACTCTGTCTATTATAGAAAGATGAATGCCAACTACAAATATTGTGTTTTACAGAAACTGTACGGAAGACTCGTCTATCAACTGTTGTATTTTCTTGGGCGAAGTGCAGAATATGCAATGTTCAGAGGTTTAATACACTACAGATTGCCAAAGATCTTTGTCTACAAGTAGAAAAAAGGAATGAAGATAATTTAATGAGTGATGCAATGCGATTACCACATACAAAACTTTCCAAAAGTTCATGAATGAGGCAACAGCTTCATTTTAACACAACATTGATGATGCAACATTGAGTATATTCAAGACTGAGATGGATTGAATTTTGCATTGTAGGGAATCAGGAGTGGAGTTGATGTAGGAGTGCAGCCATGGTTTTACTGAGTGGCAGAACAGGCTTTAAGAGCCAGTGGTTTATTCCTGTTCCCTAGGTTCTTATTACTGAAATTCAGAGTGATGCATAACTTGCTTCTGCTTTGAGGAATATCTCACAGTATTGTGTTAAATATTGATTAAATATCTGAGTTGGAACTAATTATATCTCAAGAATTTTAAATTCTGGAAAAAAATCTTTAACTGTGCAACAGTTCAGTAAACAGCCACTGATAAATTGTGCAATAGTTTTTTTCCTTACATAATCTTTTATTCTTCTACCAAACAAAGTCGATTGCACAGCTTAAAAATAAAAAGGTTATCTGGGCTATAAACCATCATGAAACATTCAATATGTAAGACTGCCTGAGTAACTGGGTGTTCTGAGCTAACAATCAGAATTTATTTTTCCTTTCTTTTATTGTTTTCCTTGTAGCTTTTGGGATTATTTTCTTGGATGCATTCACAAATGAAAATGCATCAAGAAGAGAACACAAGCTGCCACAAGGAGTTTGTGTTACAGTGACTATAATGGAGACCTGAGATAAACATGGGCAGGAATGGAAACTAGGCTTAACTGGCTAGAAAATGTTCAAGAGGTTCAGGGAAGTACAGAAGAAAGGAGAACGAGGTGATGTTTTTGATCAAGAATAATTTTACAGTTCTATACAGCGACAACGCGTTCTCTCTCTGCATAGTGTCCTCATTGAAGGCTACTATGCATTGCTCTTGCCATGGAACAAGGCAAGGAGAGAGGCCACAGGAACTAGCTGAGACAGTGCACAGATTGAAACCACATTCTTGGCATTATTCTAGAATGTGGTTTCAATCTGTGCACTGTCTCAGCTACTTCCCTGAACCTCTTGAACATTTTCTAGCCAGTTAAGCCTAGTTTGGCATGTCCACATTAACTCTTACCAACCTTTACAGATGCACCATAGAAAGCATCCTATCTGGCTGCATCACAGCCTGGTATGGGAACTGCTTGGCCCAGGACTGCAAGAGACTTCAGAGAGTCGTGAACACAGCCCAGTCCATCACACAAAACTCCCTCCCATCCATTGACTCCATCTACACCTCCTGCTGCCTGGGGAAAGCGGGCAGCATAATCAAAGACCTCTCCCACCCGGCTTACTCGCTCTTCCAACCTCTTCCATCGGACAGGAGATACAGAAGTCTGAGAACACGCACGAACAGACTCAAAAACAGCTTCTTCCCCGCTGTTACCAGACTCCCAAACAACCTTCTTATGGACTGACCTCATTAACACTACACTCCTGTATGCTTCACCCGATGCCAGTGTTATGTACTTACATTGTCTCCCTTGTGTTGCCCTAATATGTATTTCCTTTTATTTCCTTTTCTTTTCATGTACATAATGATCTGTTGAGCTGCTCGCAGAAAAATACTTTTCACTGTACTTCGGTACACATGACAATAAACAAATCCAATCCAAAGTCAAGATATTCTGGGTGTGAAATTGATCTGCACCAGCCTCAAGAGCCTATTTGTTGTGAAATACAGTCCACCACATTCTCTTTTCCTTCAATATTCATTTTGCATTGGCATAGATCAGTTTTATATCCCCACCTTTTCTTTAATGCCCTGTGATAAACTGAGTTTGAATAGTCTCAATTCTCAAGACACAGGCAAATGATAATACCTCAACTAAATTGAATACAAAGGGCACTAATTTTCTAAGCTCAGTCTGAAATCTATAAGTACAAGCATTTGGAAAATAGAAAAAGCCTCACTGATGCAATAGGTATTTCATTTGAATCTGTGCTCTTACAATATCAATGTCATTGGCAGATTGCGCCTTATCTGTAGAGTTTAATGCAATAGCTGATTGTAAGGAAGAAAACTGTTGTAATTTTTGTGAACACAAACTAAGCATGCAGGAACAAATACATTTTTAAATGTCAGCTTGGTTCTGTGACAGCATGATTCCAGGTACTGATCTATTGTCGCTACTTCTCATTCTCCTGTGAATCCCCACCGGACAGAGATCCATTTGTTTCTTTATGCTACAAAGGAAGTTATTCCAGGCTTTTAAAGTTTCTTGCTCACATTGATTCTGGTAGGCAAGCAGGCTCAGCTGGTAAACTTTTTGTCTACTAGGCTTCCATACAGAATCACAGGATTGCAACCTCACAGAAGGAGGCCATTTGGTGTCTTCGCCGGCACTTCTAACGAGCAATTCACTGAATGTCAGAGCCCCCAACTTTTCCCCCGTACCCCTATGCATTTATCCTTTTCAGACAATAATGCAGTTCCATCTCAATTATCTTGATTGAACCTCCCTATGCCGCACTCTCAGGCAGTGTATTCAAGATCTTAACCACTCACTGAGTGAAACTGTTTTCCCTCAGGTCTCCATTGCTTCTTTTTCCAATTACTTTAAATTCTCTGTTCCCATGTTCTCTTGCACTAATTGGAACAGTTTTCCCCGACCTGCGCTGTCCAGACCCCTCATGATTTTGAATACCTTTATCAAATCTCCTCTCAATCTTCTCTTTCCCAAGGAAAACAGTCCCAACTTCTCCAAGCAAGCTACATAACTGAAGTTCTTCATCCCTGGAATCATTTCAGTACTCTCTCTGGTGCCTTCACATCTTTCCTAATGTGTGGCACCCAGAACAAGATGCAATACTCCAACTGAGACCAAACTAGTGTTTTCTCCAGCTCAAGCACTTCAAAGGCACGGACGGCACGGTGGCACAGTGAGTATTGCTACCTCACAGCGCCAGAGACCTGGGTTCGATTCCGACATCTGGTGACTATCTGTGTGGAGTTTGCACATTCTCCCCATGTCTGTGTCGGTTTCCTCCAGATACTCTGGCTTCCTCCCACCAACCAAGGATCTGCAGGTTAGGTGGATTGGCCATGCTAAATTGCCCCTTGGTGGGGTTATGGGGTTAGGGTAGGGGATTGGGGTTAGGTAGGGGATTGGGATTAGGTAGAGTACTCTTTCAGAGGGTCGGAGCAGACGTAATGGGCCAAATACTTCCTTCTACACTGTAGGGATTCTATCTTTCTATGATGAATAGAATGTAGCAAAAATATACCAACACTGGATGACGCTGTTTTCAGGAAATTCTTTCAAGCATCTGATGTTAAAGGGCATGTCAATCAAATAGTCTGTTGCTCCTGTTGCTCAGTGTCATCACATGCTAGTGAGCACCACATAGTGCAGAAGAATGTGTGGCTAGAGAGAGGGTGCAGGAGGGTGGGTTTTAGAATTCCTGGGGAACTAGGACTAGTGCTGGTGGAGGTGGGACCTGTACAAGTCAAACTAGATTGTATTGCAACAGGGCTAGGATCAATATTGACACAGGGAGGTTTGCTGGAGCTGTTGGGAAGGGTTTAAAATAGCTTGGCAGGAATATGGGAACTGAACATTGTTTCAGAAGGAAAAGAAGCAAAGCTGAAAAAGACAGAAAATGAGCAAACAGGCAGAAGAAACCAGGGTTGAAAATAAACAACAACGGAACTTTTCAGTGATGATTTGTTTATAACTCAATGCAAGGAGTCTAACAAATGAAATAGAGAAGCTGAGGGCACATTCAGGCACTTAGCAGTATAGCGCGGGAGCTCTTCCTGAAATATGGCCAAAAGAAAGGCAGGAATGATAACTTAACATTCCTGTTTGCAAGGTTTTCCGACAGGGTAGAAAGACGATAAGAAGCATGAGGGTCATTGCAATATTTGTTATAGAAACCATTGCAGCAGTGAGGAGGGATGGTGTGCTTGAATGATCATCAACATTTTCTGTTTCTTTCAACATCCTGCGGGTTACCATTGGCCAAAAACAAGATTGGAGAAGTCATATAAATACTGTGGCTACTAGAGCAAGTCAGAGGCTGGGAACTCTGCAGCAAGTAATTCACTTCCTGACTCCCCAAAACATGTCCACTATCTACAAGACACAAGTCAGGATTGTGGTGGTATACTCTCCATTTGCCTGGATAAATGCAGCTCCAAGAGCACTCAAAAAACTTAACACCATCCAGGACAAAGCAGCCCACTTGATTGGTACCGCATTCACCACCGTAAACCTCACTCCCACCACCGATGCATAGTGGCAGCAGCGAGCACCACCTTCAAGATACGTTGCAGCAACTCATCAAGGATTCTTCCACAGCACCTTCCAAACCCTCTATCGCCTAGAACTTCGAGGGCAACAGATACTGGAGAACACCACCACCTGCAAGCCCCTCACCAAGCCACATACCACCCTGACTAGAAATAATATTATCGTTCCTTCGCCATTGCGGGGTCAAAATCCTGGAATTCCCTCCCGAACATCACTGCAGGTGTGCCTACACCAGATAGACTGCAGCGGTTCAAGAAGACGGGTCACCACCACCACCTTCCCAAGGGCAATTGGGGATGGGCAATTAATGCTGACCTAGTCAGTAATGTCCAATTCCACAAAATAATAAATAAAACAAAATTTAGATTTTCAGCATCCAGGTATTTTGTTTCTGCCATTTCTTTATTTTTTTGGTGGGTTTGCGACTGCTGATGCTGACTACATCGGCAATATTTTACAACCAAGATATTCAGATCTGCTCAAATGATTGATGTGTGCGTTTGTGTGTGTATGCGTGTGCCTGCGTTCCTGCCTGAGTCTGTGTCTACTTTATCAACTTGAAATACTCTCACAAAAATGAAATGAATTTGTCAACTTAACGTCAATTATCTCACATACGAGTTTCATGAGTTTTGTGTATTCCTTGTACTCTGCATATCGCCCACCCATGAAAAATGATGGGTCATACTATGGCCTTTTGAGAAGATGCTCTATAATGCTATGGTTTGCTTTTTAGACCATTTCTGATTGTTGCAATAAAAGTTGTAAAAATTGGTATCGCAGTCAATGTTTCTTTCTTCCTGTATTTTTTTGAGGCAAATCAAATTAGCCACAATGCAGTACAGGAGAAATTCCTGGAGTGTATACAGGATGGTTTTCTTGACAAATATGTGGAGGAACCAACTCGAGAGCAGGCCATCTTCGACTGGGTACTATGTAATGAGAAGGGAATCATTGCCAATCTGGCTCTACAAGACCCCTTGGGGATGAGCGACCATAACGTGATAGAATTTTTTATCAAGGTGGAGAGTGAAGTAGTTGATTTGGAGACTAGGGTGCTGACTCTTAATAAACTATGAGGCTATGAGGCGTGAGTTGGCATGATAGATTGGGGAGAGTTAATTAAAGGGATGACAAACTGGCAAACATTCAAGGAACGCATTGAGGAACTACAGCAATTGTTCATTCCTGTCTGGCACAAAAGCAAAGGGGGTAAGAGGGCCAATCCATGGCTTACAAAGGAAATTAGAAATAGAATTAGAAATAGTATCCGATACAAGGAAGAGGCGTACAGATTGGCCAATAAAAATAATAGATCTGAGGATTGGGAGCTGTTTAGAATTCAGCAAAGAAGGACAAAGGGATTGATTAAGAAGGGGAAAGTACAGTACGAAAGGAAGCTTGCAGGGAACATAAATACTGATACTAAGAGTTTCTATAGATGTGTGAAGAGAAAGAGATTGGTAAAGAGAAATGTAGGCCCCCTGCAGACAGAAACAGGGAATGCATAATAAGGGACAAAGGAATGGCTGAGCAATTGAATACATACTTTGGTTTTGTCTTCACAAATGAGGACACAAATCAGATCCCAGAAATGTTGAAGAATGAAAAGTTTAATGAGAGGGAAGAACTGAGGGAGATCAACATTCGTAGAGAAATGATGCTCGGAAAACTAATGGGATTGAAGGCGGATAAATCCCCAGGGCCTGAGAATCTGCATCCCAGAGTGCTTAAGGAGGTGACTCTGGAAATGGTGGATGCATTGGTGGTCACCTTCCGGGATTCTATAGACTCTGGAACTGTCCCTGCAGATTGGAGGGTCCCTCACGTCACTACGGTATTTAAAAAGGGAGGTGGTGAGGAAACAGGGAATTATAGACCAGTAAGCCTAACATCGGTAGTGGAGCAGTTGCTTGAATCCATTATCAAGGACTTTATAGCGGAACATTTAGAAAGCAGTCACAGGATCAGTCAGAGTCAGCATGGATTTATGAAGGGAAAATCATGCTTGACAAATCTGTTGGAATTCTTTGAAGAGGTAACCAGTACAGTCGACAAGGGGGAGCCAGTCCATGTGGTATATTTGGACTTTCAGAAGGCGTTTGACAAAGTCCCGCACAAGAGATTATTGTGTAAAATTAAAGCGCATGGGATTGGGGGAAATGGATTGAGGTGGATAGAAAACTGGTTGGCAGAGAGGAAATAAAGAGTAGAGATTAACGGCTCCTTTTCAAATTGGCAGGCAGTAACCAGGGGTACCCCAGATATTCACAATATATATTAATGATTTGGATGACGGAACAAAATGTAACATCTCAAAGTTTGCAGATGATACCAAATTAGGTGGGAGGGTGAATTGTGACGAGGATGCAGGGATCCTACAGCAAGATCTGGACAGGTTGGGCGAGTGGGCAAACCAATGGCAGATGCAGTATAACTTAGATAAGTGTGAGGTTATTCATTTTGGAAGCAAAAACAGGAAGGCTGATTACTACCTGAATGGTTGTAAATTGGGAAAGGGGAGTGTGCAGCGGAACCTGGGTGTCCTTGTGCAGCAGTCGCTGAAGGTAAGCATGCAGGTGCAGCAGGCGGTAAAGAGGCGAATGGTATGTTGGCCTTCATTGCGAGAAGTTTCGACTATAGAAGTAGGGATGTGTTGCTACAATTGTATACAGCCTTGGTGAGGCCACACTTGGAGTGTTGTGTGCAGTTTTGGTCTCCTTCCCTGAGGAAGGATGTTCTTGCTCTCGATGGAGTCCAGCACAGGTTTACCTGACTGATTCCAGGGATGGCGGGACTGTCATATGAGGAGAGATTGACTAGATTGGGATTGTTCTCACTGGAGTTCAGAAGAATGAGGGGGGAACTCATAGAGATTTATACAATTCTAACAGGACGAGACAGTGTAGATGTTACCAATGATGGGTGTGTCCAGAACCAGGGGTCACAGCCTGAGGATTCAGGGTAAACCATTTCGGACAGAGATAGGGAGACATTTCTTCGCACAAAGAGCGGTGAGTCTGTGTAATTCATTACTGCAGGAAGTAGTTGATGTTAAAACTTTGAATATATTCAAGAGGTGGCTCGATATAGCACTTGGGGAGAATGGGATCAAAGGCTATGGGGAGAAAGCAGGATTAGGCTATTGAGTTGGATGATCAGCCATGATCGTGATGAATGGCGGAGAAGGCTCGAAGGACCAAAAGGCCTCCTCCTGCTCCTATCTTGTATGTATCTATGAAGCAAGAAACAGCTATACCCACCATTTTACATTGTGTCATATTTACAGACCCAGATGCACTTCCTGGGGGAACTTTCTGTGAGGAAACACTGGGACATGTAAGGGTCACCTCGCTGTCACAAAACATCTTCCCAATTTAACACCAGTGTCTCAGGAATGTGGTGACTTCATTGAGGTAAGAGTAAGCCAGTTCCCATTAATGACCAGGAATATGGCTTTTTCCAGTGCCTGGCTCAGGCCTTGGATTGTTCAAGACAGCTGAGCACAGTTGTGCCAAGAGTTGTTTGTAGTGATGGAACAGACAGCATTAAGCTAAAATCTAATCTTAAAAACAGTAAGAAAGGTGAGCAATAGCATCAACGTGGAGTTAGACGTAGAGGGGTTAATCAGAGGTACATTAAACAAATTGGTAAGTTTGATCATGAACAAAAATATTAAAGACTAATATGGCAAAAATAGAATGATGAAAACAGCATGATAATAAAGTAATAGGATTGTATTATTGTGGTTTTAACCCTGATCAGGCTTCAGCTGAGCAGAGGGGTTGAGTGAGTGCAAAATTAAGTAATTGAAGTAAGTTTCAATTTAAATGCAGCCAATCCATTTTGTGCCTGGAGCAAGTGGGTGTAGAACAGCTGGGGCTGAAGAGGTTATGGAGGAGGGTGGAGAAACCAACTGGAGCAGAGAGCATTGATATTTATTTTGGGCCCAAGGAGCAAATGCCCTTGTTTATTTTGAACAACAAAGTCATCCTAATAATGACACAAAGATTTGTCGGATGGTTAATAGTGAGGGTGAATGTCTTGGGTTATAGACGGGATGGCCAAATGGGCAGAGAAGTGGCAGATGGAATTTAACCCTGAAAAGTATGAGGAGATACAATTTGGAAGGAGTAATTTGTTTTTCTGATGCTCAATGGCTGACACCATTGCTGTTGATCTAACTTTATTAATAGATATTTTCGTGACGTGAACACACAAAATAAGGCATCTGTAGCCTTGTTCCAACTATTTCTAGCATGTACTATCTGACCTTCAACCCCCAGGTCAGGTGACCTCATCCGTAGTACAGAGTGTACTGTATAGTATTGTAGTGGCTCGACACATACACCAGAGGCTTCCAGAGGTTAACAAAAGGGGTTTATTGATGAAAGGCAAATAGTAGTTCGATAATACGCAACGAACACTATCCAACAGGGACTGGATTCGCCATTCCTGTGTCTAACTGTCGACTCCAACAGAGGATTCGTGGAATTCCACAACAGAAAAATTGGCGCCACACCCGCACCGATTCCGCCACCGGTGAGGGCCCAGCACCGGCACCATGTGAAACACCCACGGAACAACCAAAAAACGGTCAGAGAATCACCGGGACCGTGCTGGACACTCGCAGGGCTGACAAGCTGCAGCTGCGCGTACACTTACACGCCCGACACAAGCACTGATCGTACCCGAAACGATGCCACCGATTGTGCTCGACCATATACTTGTCTGCCCTGACCCCACAACCCACCTCCCAGCTACCCCTGGCAGAAGCCCCCTGGCCAGCGGCATGACTGTCAACGAAGTATGGCGGTGCTGGAAACTGTCCAAACACTCTTTCTCCACAGCCACCATACCAGGCTCACGACTGTTGAGACCACACGTGGCCCGTGCTGTCAGGAACTCGGCCCATCGGAGGCAGAGAATTGTGGGTGGGTCTGCTTATGAGATGCGAACGTGGTGGCAACTATGTGCGGTGCGCAGCGCAATGATACCGATTTGGAGGGGGCGGAACATTGCGATTTGGCGCCAAACCAGCACCTGCTGCGATTTTGGCGTTGGGAGCTATTCTTCATCTGATCGCCGTTCCTGATTTTGGTGACGAGCGACGGAGAATTCCGCGCAGGGTCTTTACTCTTCAGTTCCCTGATCTCCACTGCCCAAATTCCTGCTCCCAGGCCCTGCGCAAATGCCCCATTGGCCAAGGTTTATACACTCCCGTGCAATTGGCCCCGAGCCAGTCATCTGGTCAGTGGAGCTCGGCCCCTTAAAAGGGCCACGCTACCACAAGTACCTGATACTGAAATCCACAGTCACAATCAATTATTATCATGACATTTCCCTTTTTTTAATACAAAACATTTCAGACTAGTTTCAGTCTTATATATTCTTTCACAATCTGTTTTGATTAGTCTGTTTTATCTTTTACTCATCTCTGCACTCTGTTTCTTTCACAATACTTCCACGGGATGTTCTGAATGATGACAGAAGTAATTTTGATGGACAGGGGGGCTTCTCCTCCTCTATATCACTTTCACTACTTAGATTCAGGACTCTCAGGCTTTAGCTAATAATCTATTGCTTTACTGGTGGATTCTTGTTCTTCATCTTCAGCCCCACCTGTTCAGAGCATTGGGTCGTGTTTCATTTGTTTCTGCACCTGCTGATTCAGTTTGAGCGGGTCCTGCGCACTGTAGCTCACTGATGGTGGAAATAGCAGTAGGGGCGCTGTTGTAAGCTTATTCCTCCCGCCATCAGTAGCTGTGCTGGAGATAATCTAATACCCTCTAGTGGAGTTTCCCAGAACTCCAGCAGAGCCCTTCTTCTGTCCGCCTCCATCTTCTTCAACAGTTGTTGTTAAGGTCTACACGGTGCATTCCACCATTCCGTTGGGTTGTGGATATTTGGGATGTGACGTAGCTTGGCAAAAGTCCCGGGCCTGAGCGGATTTGCGAAACTCGGTGCCTGAGAATCGTTGACCGTTATCTGAGATGAGCACTTCAGGTATGTCATGGCAAGCAAGAATCAAATTAATTACAGTGATGCTCTTACTCTTTCTCAGACTCAAAAAACTTTGATTAATAATCGGCTGCTTGTCGGCACTCGCTGCTGTCAAATGTGAACAAGTCCATCCAATTTATGCTCGCATCAGGCCAATACATTACACCTCGAGCTCTTCTCCTGCGTGTTGCTATGCAAAGGTTACTTTCATGGATGCATTGCAGCATTTGTTTCCTCAGTGTTGCAGGAATTATTATCTTTTCTCCCTTGAAAAGTATTCCCTCTGCTGCATGAAATTCCTCACTAAAGTTCCAGTCCACTTGTACAGCAGAAGGGGCTCCGCTCCGACATGTGGGTGATGCTCGATCAATTACTCCAGAAGCGAGATTGGACGATGTCAGGCGTAGACCTGGTTTACTGGGCGAATATAGTGTCCTTTCAACAGGGCCATTGCGGCCTCGAAATCGTCCGCATCCTCGATGAGGGTGTAGATATCTGGGCTCACCCTCGAGTGAAGAACTTGCATCTTCTGGTCCTCCATGGGTGTAGTTGTGGCCGTCCTGAGGTATCCGTTGAAGCACGCCAGCCAGTGTTTGAAGGTTGCTGCTGCGTTTGCCGCATGGGGGCTGAGTTGCAGACACTCTGGCTTGATTCGGAGCTCCATTCTTTAAAATCTAGTACAATAAATTGATGCTCGATCAATGACTCCAGAAGCGAGATTGGATGACAATTGAAGGCTTTATTGGACTAGATGTTTCCCCCAGCAGCGCAGGTACAGAATGCAGCTGCTGGGGAGACACGGGCTCTTATACTCCGCCTTACTGGGCGGAACCAGCAGGCAGGCTTCACCAATGATATTGCTGTCTCAGGTACCTCCCACACCAGTGGTCTTACCACATCAACCTGTGTACCGTAATACCCCTAATACTGACTACCACAGTGGGCCAACCATTTTTGCACAATTTGCTGCAGTTTCCTCAGGGTGGCATCGTTCTGGGTCACTTCCCTGATCTCATCCAGTTTGGTTACAGCCACAGGTAAGTTGTTTGTCAACATGTGAACCTGGCTTCTGATACATTGTCCTCACCTTCCGAGATGGGTGAATATGCCTGTCACAGAGTGCCTACGATGTACATTTCTTTGCCCAATTTGCATTTAATTCTGACCTGATACTTCTGCAAATGCAGTAATAATTTTGAATTCTTGGTGGTGAACATTTCGGGGTTTTTTTATGCACAGCTTCCAAAGGCTTATAATCAGATTCTGGGCGCAATCCAACAGCCATGCTGCGCTGGAAAAGCAGCTTGCCATGGCACAGCATGGCCGATAAAAGTTGAGAGATCCCACTCCCAGGATCTACCCAGCTCGTGAGATCTAATGCAATCTCGCGAGACATGTGAATCTGGCCCATTGTGGGCAGGAACAGTTTTTGGCAAATCTATATTAGAGCGAGGCAGTAATCCTCACTCTAATGTGCAGATTCTCGAGGTACCTGAGGCTTTGGGATTCATCCCCTTCACTTCGGAGATCTCAGGTGAGCGCCGTTCAGTACTGGTTCCCACAAACAGGGACCATATAGAACGGCACTCATGGGGGTCCCTCAGGGGTTCGGAAGCCCCAGCAGTACGCCCTTTGGGCAGGCTGGTGCCACCTGGGTGCCCTGACAGTGCCAGCCTGGCACCCTGGCACTGCCATCTGAGTGACAGCCTGGCACAGACAGGGTGGCACTTCCAGCTGGCATGGACACTCTGGGTGCTGGCATGGGTGCTCTAGGGTGCTGGCATGGGCACTGTCAAGCTGGAATTTTTTGTGTGTGTGCGATCGGGCCAAGTGTGCCCAGCATGGGTGTTGGTGGTGTTTGTCGGGGATAATTTCATAGACCTCAGAGAAATGGAGTCCCGATCTCTCACTGCACTGGGGAGCTCCACTCGCTGTAACTCCCCAGTGTAGTGTGAGATTGGGATGCCACAGTACAAAACAGATCTATGTGTGGCCTCGGCCAAGTGGTCCCCGCTCAGGCCCCTTATTCCACACAAGTCGCGTTGAATAGTAATGTGTTTGTTGGCATGGTAAGCACCGGGAAACAGGTGACTAAACACGCTTGCTAGGGGATTTTGTTCCCTTTTGGAAGAATCGCACCCTCTACCTCCATGTCTTTGCCAAAGGCAAACTGGTGGGATCGCTCTGGGCCAAACACAATTGCTGGGTTTCGGTGCCGTCTTTTGCAAGAGGACAGGTCCCAGGCCGGTTTTTGAAGTGTCCATGGATATATTGACATTTTAATGGTTTAACACTGGTGTCTGGGTTAGTGATCCCTTCAGACAGATCAAAGCTTCTTGGTAACTTTATTCCCAATGCCATTCCACATCATTTTGGCAAAGTTCTCTGAGAGCTGCTGTCAGGTCTGACATGTGCAGAGTGACCTTTCCGGGACAGGTCACCATGCCCAAACACCTCTCCAAGTCTTTCCTACATTCTAGGGGTTGCATGTTCACGACTGCTTCGATTTTACTATGGCCTGGCTTCAGTCTCTCACTTGTTAGCTCATTTCCCAAGTATTTGATTTCATGAAAATCTACTTTGCACTTTTCCTTCTTTAGCTTGAATTTCCTGAGCGGGATTCTCCGGTCGGCAACGGCAAAATCGCGTTCGGTGATTGGCCATAGAATACCCGTTTCCAACCAAAATCACGGGCGGCGGCGCTTTTGCAATGCTCCGTTGCCCCTGAGTACGCCGTGCGCTGTATCAATGGTCTCAGGATGTTACCTGAGGTCCATACCCTGATGCTCCGCCCCGACCAGCCGAGTTCAGAACTTGGCGTGTTGGCTGCGGATTCAGTCCAGCGTCACCACAGTCGGGGGAGGGCCGATCCGTGGGCAGGAAGGACTTTATCAGGGGCTGGGGGCACTGCGGGGGGTGGTCGGGTGCTTGTGAGCCAGCCAAAGGGGGGGGGGGGGACACTATTTCATAGGCCGGCTCCACCCGCAGCTGGCACCATGTTGTATGGCGCGACAGCTGCAGGCCACCACTATGCGCATGCGCAGCCATGGTCCTGGCAAATCCCTGGGCTGCATCAGCAGCTAGAGCTGGGTGCTCTTCGCTGCTCGGATGCTAGCCCCCAGCCAAACAGAGGATCAGTGGCCGTTTTGCGCAAACTTTTCAGGCGTGAGGGCATAGCCTCACAATCGGAATCCAGCCCCCTTTCTCTAGTTCTTGCCAGCAACTGCCTCAGTCAGTGGCCATCTCCCCGTGTGGCTCCCCAGTCCAGGACATCTCCGATATACGTTTCCATGTCTTCTAACCCTTCAAACAGTTGCTTCACCGTTCTGTAGAACACTTCAGGAGCGGGACTAAAAGGTAAGCATAAAAACGTGCTGCACACATATGGTGGGTTGAAGATAGAGGGCAGGAGTTGCGTTCTTCCGTACTGCCTCCGTACTGCAGTCATTAGCCAGGTCCTCAGCGGGTACCCTTTAACACCCAAGAGCCACCAGCCATCCTGGGGTAGTTCTCGAAGAGGCTGGGATGTCTGACTGCCCCAGGATGTAGTTGCGTGCACACTTCCTGGGAAGCGTATACACGTGCATGATTTGCATGTTGTGGTCACAAATGAGCTGTATGTTCAGGGAGTGGAACCCCTTCCTGTTGATGTAGGGCACTCCAGCTGGCCTGGTGCGCGCAAGATGACATGCATGCAGTATATCAGTACCTGGTGCATCCGAGTGACTGTGGAAAAACCTGCTGCCTGGCATCCTGTTGGGCTTGGTCCGTCGAAGTTGATGTAGTTTTCCGCTGGGTAAACAGGGCATCCGTGACCTGTCGGATGCAACTGTGGGCTAAGGCCTTTAAGATTCCTCCCCGCTCGAGCCCTGGAATGATTGCAAGAAGTAAAAGTTCAGGGCTGAGGTAACCTTGACGACCACAGAGGGGGTGCTCTCCTTCTCCATATGGTGCCAAGTCCACGAGGACATGGCACAGATGCCGCACCATCTCCTTGTTGAGGCAGAGCCTCCTGCGGCACGTGCTGTTCCTCATTTGTTTGAGCGACCAGCTTGTGCACCCTGGGCCGTCGCAGGCCACCCTCTCTGGGTCTCACCCCAGGCTTGATGGGAGGCCGGGTCCTCAGGTTGTGGGACAGGGTCCGGCACATGGGCTGCCACCTTGAGCCTCTGCAGATGGCTGACGTCTGACCGCCCAGCCTACCAATAGCATCACTATGGCCTGTTCTGCGGGATCCAAAATACAGTCCATATCATTCATTACCTATAAGGATTTGGGAGAGGGTGTTAGGGTATTAGAATGTGTTCGAGGAGTGGCTCCCACCCTGGGATCCTTCACTCCCATATTGATTTTGCGCCCCCCCACCCCACAGGCAGAACGCCCTGCGCAAGCACACCCGGCTGCAGCGGGCCCCACCCAATGGGCCCCAGAACCCATACCCCTGACACCCTACATAACTTTACCTGGCCTGGGTGCTGGTCACCTTCCCGTTGCGCTCACACACCCTCTGACCGTGGGCATGTCCCCGGTGTGGGGTCCTTCCCCTGGGTGTTTGGATCTCAGCTGTTGTCTGTGTGGTGTTGCCTCCAGTTGAGTTTAGTTACAGTGTCCAGTCATTGTGGTCTGATTGAGATGCTAGGCAATGACTCTCACATTTTACATGGCCCGCCGTCCCACGGGGACCCACTTGGGATGTGTGAAGTTCTCACTTGACCACAATGTCTAATTCCCTATAAGCAAGAGCCTTCAGCCGCACGGCCAGAGGCCTCCGCAGTGGGTGGGGATTCCACATAGGTGGGGCAGACAGGCAGGGACAAAGGTCGCCCTCAGAACGAGTATAAATGGTACAGGGATTGGCATGGCGGAGCTGTGCATGTTGCCCCCTCAGCGGACCGCCGAGCACTGGAGCGGCAGGCCCAGTGCCCCTGGGCTCTTTGCCTGTGAGCAAAGATGGCTACTCACCTCCTCGGCTCCCTATGGAAGACCTTTCGCCAGGTTCACATTTTTAAGAAGGTGTGCTAATTGGCGCCAGCGTGGCCATTGGCTGGGGAGGCCGCTGAATCACAGGAGGCTGTTGGATTTTTAAAAATTAATTTACGGGATGTGGGTATCACTGGTTAGGCCAGCATTCTATTGCCCATCTCTAGTTGCCCTGCAGAAGGTGGTGTTGAATTGCCTTCTTGAACCACTGCAGTCCCGGGGGTGTAGGTACACCTACGGTGCTGCTAGGGAGGGAGTTCCAGGATGTTGCCCTAGCGACAGTGAAGGAATGGGGTTATATTTCCAAGTCAAGGTGGTGAGTGACTTGGAGGGGAACCTCCAGGTGGTGGGTTCCCAGATATCTACTGCTCTTGTCCTTCCAGATGTTAGTGCTTGTGGGTTTGGAAGATGCTGTCTCAAGGACCTTGGTGTGTTACGATAGTCCATAATGTAGATGGTACACATGGATGCCACTGTTTGTCGGTGGTGCAGGGTTTAAATGTTTGTTGAAGGGGGAGCAATCAAACGAGCTTTGTCCTGGACGGTGTCAAGCTTCTTGAGTGTTGTTGGAGCTGCACTCAGCCACGTAAGTTGAGAGCATTCCATTACACTCCTGTCTTCTGCCTTGTATAATAATAATAATCTTTATTGTCACAAGTAGGGTTACATTAACACTGCAATGAAGTTACTATGAAAAGCGCCTTGTCGCCACATTCCGGCACCTGTTCGGGTACTCAGAGGGCAATTCAGAATGTCGAAATTACCTAAATGCACATCTTTCGGGACTCGTGGGAAGAAACCGGAGGAAACACATGCAGACACAGGAGAACATGCAGATTTCACATGATGGACAGGCTTTAGGGGGCACATGAGGTGAGTTACTCCCCATTGGATTCCAAGCCTTTGGCCTAGCCTGGTAACCACATATTTAATATGGCTAGTATCGTTCAGTTTCTGATGAATGGTAACCACAAGGATGTTGATTGTGGGGGATTCAGTGATGGTAATGCCACTGAATGTCAAGGGCAGTGGTTAGATCCTCTCTTGTAGGAGATGGTCATTGCCTGGCACTTGTGTGTTGTGAATGTAACTTGCCACTTGTCAGCCCAAGCCTGGATATTGTCCAGGTTTTGCTGCATTTGGACACAGACTACTTCATTAGGTGAGGAGTCACGAATGGTGCTGAACATTGTGTAGTCATCCGCAAACACCCCCACTTCTCACCTTATGACGGAAGGGAGGCCATTGATGAAGCAGCTGAAGGTGGTTGGGTTTAGGACACTACGCTGAGGAACAGTGATGTCCTGGAGCTGTGATGATTGAATGCCACCACCATTACCATCTTCCTTTGTGTTACATTCATAGAATTTACAGTGCAGAAGGAGCCTATTCGGCCCATCGAGTCTGCACCGGCCCTTGGAAAGAGCACCCTACCCAAGCCCACACCTCCACCTTCCCTGTAACCCCACCCAACCTTTTTGAACACTAAGGGCAATTTGGTATGGCCAATCCACCTAACCTGCATATCTTTGGACTGTGGGAGGAAACCGGAGCACCCGGAGGAAACCCATGCAGACACGGGGAAAACGTGCAGACTCCGCACAGACAGTGACCCACGCAGGGAATCAAACCTGCGATCCTGGAGCTGTGAAGCAACTGTGCTAACCACTATGGTACCGTGCTGCCCTATGACCCAACCAGCGGAGTTTAGCTTGGGCTCCTTGATGCCACACTCGGTCAAATGCTGCCTTGATGTCAAGGGCAGTCACTCTCACCTCACCTCTGGCATTCAGCAATTTTGTTCATGTTTGAACCAAGGTGTAATGAGGTCAGGAGCTGAGTGACCCTGACGGAGCCAAAACTGAGCGTCTGTGAGCAGATTAGTGCTGAGTAAGTGCCGCTTGATAGCACCGTTGATGACTCCTTCCAACACTTTGCTGTAGATGGAGAGCAGACTGATAGGGCGGTAATTGGCTGGGTTGGATTTGTCCTGTTTCTTGTGTATAGGATACACCTGCACAATTTTCCACATTGCCGGGTAGATGCCAGTGTTGTAGCCCTACCGGAACATGTGTGGCAATTTCTGGATCCCAAATCTTCAGTACTATTGCCGGAATATTGTTAGAGCCCTTAGCCTTTGCAATATCCATTGCCTTCAGCCATTTCTTGATATCATGTGGAGTGAATCATATTGGCTGAAGACTAACATCTGTCTTGCTGGGGACTTCCGGAGGAGACCAAGATGGATCATCTACTTGTTAGTTCTGGTTGAAGATTGTTGCGAATACCTCAGCCTTGTCTTTTACACATGTATGCTGGGCTCCTCCATCACTGGGCATGGGGATGCTTGTGAAGCCTCCTCCACTATTGAGTTGTTTAATTGTCCACCACCATTCACGGCTGGATGTGGCAGGACTACAGATCTTAGATCTGATGCATTCGTTGTGAAATTGCTTAGTTCTGTGTATTAATTGTTGCTTATGCTGTTTGGCCAACAAGTAGTCCTGTATTGTAGCTTCACCAGTTTGACGCCTCATTTATCGGTATGCTTGACGTTGCTCCCGGCATGCTCTCCTGCACTCTTCATTAAACCTGTATTGATCCCCTGGCTTGGTAGTAATGGTGGAGTGGGGGATATGCCGGGCCATGAGGTTGCAGATTGTGGTTGTGGCTGAATACAATTCTACTGCTGCTGATGGCCCACAGCTCCTCATGAATGCCCAGACTTGAGTTGCTTGATCTGTTTGAAGTCTATACCATTTAGCAAGGTGGTAGTGCCATACAACACAATGTAGGCATCCTCAATGTGAAGACAGGACTTTGTCTCCACAAGGACTGTGCGGTGGTCACTTCTACTGATACTGTCTTGGACAGATGCATCTGCAGCAGGCAGATTCGTGTGGATGAATATGTTTTTCCTTCTTGTTGGTTCCCTCACCACCTTCTGCAGTCCCAGTCTAGCAGCTATGTCCTTTAGGACCTGGCCAGCTGGGTCTGTGATGGTACTACTGGGCCACTCTTGCTGATGAACATTGAAGTCCCCCTCCCAGAGTATATTCTGCACCCTTGCCACCCTCAGTGCTTCCTTCAAGTGGTGTTCAACACGGTGGAGTACTAATTCATCAGCTGATGGTGATGGGTATGTGGTAATCAGCAGGAGGCTTCCGTGCCCATGTTGAACCTGAGGCCATGAGTCTTCATGGGGTCCAGAGTCAATGTTGAAGCCTCCAAGGGCAACTCCCTCCCAAATGTATACCACTGTGCCGTCGCCACCTTTGTTGAGTCTGCCCTCTTGGTGAGACAGGACGTACCCAAGAACGGTGATGGAGGTTTCTGGGACATTGTCTGAAAGGTATGATTCTGTGAGTATGACTACGTCAGGCTGTTGCCTGACTAATTTGTGAGACAGGTCTCCCAACTTTGACACATGCCCCCAGATGTTAGTGAGGAGGACTTTGCAGGGTTAGAAGGACTGGGTGTACCACTGTCGTATCCAGTGCCTGGTTCGATGCTAGGTAGTACATCTGGTTCCTTTCCTTTTTTGTGTTTCCATAGCGGTTGAATGAGTGGCTTCCTGGGCCATTTCAGAGGGCAATTAAGAGGATATGGAATGGCTCCCGTTAATTGCATAGAAATAGGGCTTAAGTGGTGATAATTGGCTTCTCGCCTCGCTACAGCGGGATTCCGATTTTGCCTACGGGGGCAAACTGTTCAGCACCCAGTGTGGTTCTCATTTTTGACCTCTCACACTATTCATTAGCCTCTTCGCGCTCTCGCTCGGGTGAAACGAGGCCAGAGAATCGTGCCTTTCACTTTTGTTTTAGTTAGCCATTTACCTTTATTTAGGTTAACATACAGGCTTATGGGAATAAAATTCTCTTGTGCACATGTGTCAAGCTTGAAATTCACCATCATATTGGCAAGTTTTAAACCAACCTTCCATTCATCTTCTGTGGAATTTATTGTTACTGCGCCAACAAAACGTTCAGTTAGAGTGCCTGCGTCATCATCTCAATTGCAGCTACCAGAGCAGGTCAGAGACTAGGAATCCTATGGGGAGTAACTCACCTCCTGATCCCCCAAAACCTGTCAACCATCTATCGGGCACAAGTCAGGTGTGTAATGGAATACTCTCCACTTGCCAGGATGAGTGCAGCTCCAACAACACTCAAGAAGCTTGACACCATCCTGGACAAAGCAGCCCACTTGATTGCTCCCCCTTCCACAAACATCCAAACCTTCCACCACCGACAAACATTGGCAGTCATGTATACCATCTACAAAATGCACTGCAACAACTCACCGAGGCCACTTAGACGGCATCTTATAAACCCATGACTGCTACCTTCCAGGAGGGCAAGAGCAGCAGATATCTGGGAACCTCGCTATTTGGAGGTTCCCCTCCAAGTGACTCACCATCCTGACTTGGAAATATATCACCGTTCCTTTACTGTCACTGGATCAAAATCCTGGAACTCCTTCCGTAACAGCATAGTGGGTGTACCTACACCTCGGGGACTGCAGCAGTTCAAGAAGGCAACTCAGTATCATCTTCTGTAGGGCAACGGGTTCTGTATGGGTAATAAATGCTGGCCTAAAGAGCAACGGCCACACCCCGTAAATGAATGAAAAAAATGTTGTACACTTTATTCGACTTGCACATCTTAGCGAAGTGGTCTAGCGATCGAAGTTCCTACCTTGCTTTCCATAGGCTGGACAACTACATGGTCAGTGCTATATTTCACATCAACTGCATTTAAATGATTTAAAAGCAGTTTTGTTCATTTTACCTTCAGGCTGTCGATTTGTTATCCTCCAATGCTGTTTCTGTTAAATTGCATCTAACTGCTTGATCATGTGTGGTTTGTCAGCTTGCATCAGCTGCTGTGGGCAGCATGGTAGCACAGTGGGTAGCACTGTTGCTTCACAGCATCAGGGTCCCAGGTTCGATTCCGGCTTGAGTCACTGTCTGTGCAGAGTCTGCACGTTCTCCCTGTATCTGTGTGGGTTTCATCCGGGTGCTCCAGTTTCCTCCCACAAGTCCCGAAAGACATGCTGTTGGGCAAATTGGTCATTCTGTGTACTCGAACAGGTGCTGGAATGTGGCAACTAGGGGCTTTTCACAGTAACTTAATTGCAGTGTTATTGTAGGCCTATTTGTGACAATAAAGATTATTATTATCACCTGTCTAATCTGGCTGCTGTCTCTGCTGCATTGCGGATATATATTGCTTCCCCGAGCAAGAGATTCACTTCTCAACAGCTGCTATTTCAGATGAATGATTCTTCAAGCTCTCCAAATTCACACGATTTTGCTCATTTTCTCAGCATAGTTACGTACTGACTGATCTTGTCACTGCGTGCACATAAAAAATCTTTCATCTGTGCTGTCTTTACTAAGGTTGCACTAAGCTTTGAATATTTCCATTATTTATTACATGTAATTTTGTTTCTCATAACTTTCAAATGTGACTGAGTTATAAACTTCTCGGGCTTCGTCCCTTGCTTTGTGAAGAAAGATGGAAGACTGTACCTGTGGGTCTTTCTTATCACTGTCCATCACTGAGGTGCAGCTCGACGCACTTCCAGAATCTCGTGCAATTTTCAGCAAGATTTCCTTCCAGACTAAGCTCTGTTGGTGGTTTCAGAACCTCCATTGTTGTGTTCAGTTTACTTTCGACACCATGTCTTGTTATTAAACATACGTTGATGTCCAGTAGGATGAGTGGGTCGGCTTGTAATGTGGATAGGTGGGAATGTAGGTGAGAGAGTGGGCAGCGTTGTGTTGTTATGATGCTCGATGATCAACACCAATGCTGCTGATCGACCCTTATTTTCATAACACGAACACACACAACTGCAAAGCATCTCAAGCCTTGTTTCAACCATTTCTTTATTTTAAATTTAGAGTACACAATTATTTTTTTTCCAATTAAGGGGCAATTTAGCATGGCCAATCCACCAATATACACAAATTTGGGTTGTGGGAGTGAAACCCACGCAGCCATGGGAAGATTGTGCAAACTCTACACAGACAGTGACCCAGTGCCGGGATTCGAACCCGGGTCCGCAGCACCGCAGTCCCAGTGCTAACCACTGGACCACATGCCGCCCTGTTCCAAACATCTCTAATATGTGCTGTCTGACGTTCAATTCCCAGGTCAGGTGACCCCCCATTATAGCACAGAGAGTACCGTATAGTACCTAATGTTGGAGACCACAATCAATTATTATCATCTCAGGTAGGTGACTGTGATGGGTAGGAGAGCGAGTAGGTTAGTAGGTGAGATGGATCAGGTGGATTATTGGGTTGGTGGGACGGGGTGTAGAGTGGTCAGGGTCAGTTCTGGAGTCAGCCAGATGTTAGACTGGTTATTAATCTATTCTTTCCTGGACCACTATTCAGGTAAGTACCATGGAACCGTCTGAAGTTTCCGACTCTGGATTTGTGGAGGGTCCAGGGGAATGGTGGCATTGTCCATCTGAAGTGGAAACTTCCTGGGCATCTGTCACGTAGGTCTGCATGTCAGGAATTCTACAAGGTTCCGACACACATTTTCAGTCGTACGTCTGGTCTCCAACGATCATCCAGTAGATTGGCCCAATGAAAATCCAAAGATAGTTTAATAAGTCAGGGAGTTACACCTGACAACATCAAACAAACAGACACAGAAATGGTAGTGCATGCATTGTGATCTAATTATGAACAGATAGCTGGAAGCTAGCAGCAGTATTAGACATTTTAATTTTTACAGCATGTAAAACTAAACAATTATATTATCCCAATCAGGCAGCAAGATGAAACCAATAAACATTATCCAAAGCATTGACAATGATAATAAATGTGGCGAGCAACTATTGAATAGAATATTAAACTCAAAATTCCTTGATACATTTGTCAGTAAATGAGGAGAAGCATTAATCGATTTGCCTTGTTATTAAATGCTCAGCATTCAGAGTACTACACTAGATTAAAGAACAAACAAAGAACAAAGAAAATTACAGCACAGGAACAGGCCCTTCGGCCCTCCCAGCCTGTGCTGATTCAGATCCTTTACCTAAACCTGTCCCCTATTTTCCAAGGTCTACTTCCCTCTGTTCCCTGCCCGTTCATATCTGTCTAGATGCATCTTAAATGATGCTATCGTGCCCGCCTCTACCACCTCCGCTGGCAAAGCGTTCCAGGCACCCACCACCCTCTGCGTAGAAAACTTTCCACGCACATCTCCCTTAAACTTTCCCCCTATCACCTTGAAATTGTGACCCCTTGTAATTGACACCCCCAATCTTGGAAAAAGCTTGTTGCTATCCACCCTGTCCATACCTCTCATAATTTTGTAGACCTCAATCAGGTCCCCCCTCAACCTCTGTCTTTCCAACGAAAACAATCCGAATCTACTCAACCTTCCTTCATAGCTAGCACCCTCCATACCAGGTAACATCCTGGTGAACCTCCTCTGTACCCTCTCTAAAGCATCCACATCCTTCTGGCAATGTGGCAACCAGAACTGCATGCAGTATTCCAAATGTGGCCTAACCAAAGTCCTATACAACTGTAACATGACCTGCCGACTCTTGTACTCAATACCCCGTCCGATGAAGGCAAGCATGCTATATGCCTCCTTGACCACTCTATCAACTTGCGTTGCCACCTTCATGGTACAATGGACCTGAACTCCCAGATCTCTCTGAACATTAATTTTCCCCAGGACTCTTCCATTGACCGTATAGTCCGCTCTTGAATTAGATCTTCCAAAATGCATCACCTTGCATTTGCCTGGATTGAACTCCATCTGCCATTTCTCTGCCCAACTCTCCAATCTATCTATATTTTGCTGTATTCTCTGACAGTCCTCCTCGCTATCTGCAACTCCACCAATCTTGAAACTTGCTAATCAGACCACCTTTACCTTCCTCCAGATCATTTATGTATATCACAAACAACAGTGGTCTGAGCACGGTTCCCTGTGGAACACCACTAGTCACCCTTCTCCATTTTCAGACACTCCCTTCCACCACTACTCTCTGTCTCCTGTTGCCCAGCCATTCTTTATCCATCTAGCTAGTACACCCTGAACCCCATACGATTTCACTTTTTCCATCAACCTGCCATGGGAAACTTTATCAAACGCCTCACTAAAGCCCATGTATACAACATCTACAGCCCTTCCCTCATCAATTAACTTTGTCACTTCCTCAAAGAATTCTATTAGGTTTGTAAGACATGACTTTCCCTGCACAAAACCATGCTGGCTATCACTAATAAGTCTATTTTCTTCCAAATGTGAATAGATCCTATCCCTCAGTATCTTCTCCAACAGTTTGCCTACCACTGATGTCAAGCTCACAGGTCTATAATTCCCTGGATTATCCCTGCTACCCTTCTTAAACAAAGGGACAACATTAGCAATTCTCCAGTCCTCCGGGACCTCACTCATGCTCAAGGATGCTGCAAAGATATCTGTTAAGGCCCCAGCTATTTCATCCCTCGCTTCCCTCAGTAACCTGAGATAGATCCCATCCGATCCTGGGGACTTGTCCACCTTAATGTCTTTTAGAATACCCAAAACATCCCCCTTCCGTATGACGACTTGACCGAGAGTATTTAAACATCCATCCCTAGCCTCAACATCTGTCTTGTCCCTCTCCTTTGTGAATACCGATGCAAAGTACTCATTAAGAATCTCACCCATTTCCTCTGAGTCCACGCATGAATTCCCTCTTTTGTCTTTGAGTGGGCCAATCCTTTCTCTAGTTACCCTCTTGCTCCCTATATACGAATAAAAGGCTTTGGGATTTTCCTTAACCCTATTAGCCAAAGATATTTCATGACCCCTTTTAGCCCTCTTTATTGCGCTTTTGAGATTCGTCCTACTCTCCCGATATTCCTCCAAAGCTTCATCAGTTTTGAGTTGCCTCGATCTTATGTATGCTTCCTTTTTCATCTTAGCTCGTCTCACAATTCCATGCGTCATCCAAGGTTCCCTAAGCTTGCCATTTCTATCCCTCATTTTCAAAGGGACATGTCTGTCCTGCACTCTAATCAACCTTTCCTTAAAAGACTCCCACATTTCAAATGTAGATTTACCCTTAAACAGCTGCTCCCAGTCCACATTCCCTAGCTCCTGCTGAATTTTGTTATACTTGTCCTCTCCCCAATTTAGCATTCTTCCTTTAGGACCACTCTCGTCTTTGTCCATGAGTATTCTAAAATTTACGGAATTGTGATCGCTATTCCCAAAGTAATTACCGGCTGAACCTTCAACCACCTGGCCGGGATAATTCCCCAATACCAGGTCCAGTATGGCCCCTTCCCGAGTTGGACTATTTACATACTGCTCTAAAAAAAACACTCCTGGATGCTCCTTACAGACTCTGCTCCATCTACGCCTCCAACACTACACGAGGCCCAATCAGTGTTGGGGAAGTTAAAATCTCCCATCACAACCACCCTATTGCTCCTACATTTTTCTATAATCTGTCTGCATATTTGTACCTCTACTTCATGCTCGCTTTTGGGAGGCCTGTAGTAAAGTCCCAACAATGTCACTGCACCCTTCCTATTTTGTAGCTCTACCCATATTGCCTCAGTGCTCGAATCCTCCATAGTGCCTTCCTTAATCACCACTGTGATATCATCTCTGACTGGTAATGCAACTCCTCCACCCCTTCTACCTCCTTCTCCTGAAGCATCTATACCCTGAGATATTCAGTTGCCAGTCCTGACCTTCCCTCAACCAAGTCTCAGTAATACCAATAACATCATATTCCCATGATGTGGAGATGCCGGCGTTGGACTGGGGTGAGCACAGTAAGAAGTCTTACAACACCAGGTTAAAGTCCAACAGGTTTGATTCAAACACGAGCTTTCGGAGCGCAGCTCCTTCCTCAGGTGAATGGCGAGGTATGTTCCAGAAACATTTATATAGACAAAGTCAGAGATGCTGGACAATGCTTGGAATGCGAGCATTTGCAGGTAATCAAATCATTACAGATCCAGGGAGAGGGATAATCACAGGTTAAAGAGGTGTAAATTGTCTCAAGCCCGAACAGTTGGTAGGATTTTGCAAGTCCAGGCCTGATGGTGGGGGGTGGATGTATCATATTCCCAGGTACTAATCCAAGCCCTAAATTCATCTGCCTTACCTGCTACACTTCTCGCGTTAAAACAAATGCACCTCAGACCCCCTGTCCCTTTGCGTTCATCATCTCTTCCCTGTCTACTCTTCACTTTAGTCACATTGAGTTTATTATCCAGTACCTTACTGGCTTTAGTTGCTGCCTCTTTACTGACCTCTAACCAGCGCCGGCCCTAGGGTTGCTGGCGCCCCGGGCAAGCTGAACTTCGGCGCCCTAGGGGGGGGGGGGCGAGGGGGGGGCCGAGGGGGGGGGGGCGGACCCAAGGGGGGGCGGGGCCGAGGGGGGGGTCCGAGGAGGGGGGGGCGGGCGGACCCGAGGGGGGAGCGGGGGCGGACCCGAGGGGGGGCGGACCCGAAGGGGGGGCGGACCCGAGGAGGGGCGGGGGGCGCGGGGGGCGGGGGGACCGAGGGGGGGGGTGGCTGGAGCGGACCGAGCGGGGGGGCGGACCGAGGGGGGCCGCCCTGGGGGAGGGCGGCCACCGCACATGCGCTGGTTGGCATCGGCCCAACTGCGCATGCGCGGGACCCGAGTCTCTGGCGCCCCCTAGCACATGGCGCCCCGGGCGACTGCCCGAGTTGCCGGTGCCTTGAGCCGGCCCTGCCTCTAACTTCCTAATCTGGTTCCTACCCCCCTGCCACATTAGTTTAAAACCTCCCCAACAGTGTTAGCAAAAGCACCCCCTAGATTAGGGTGGCAGTTTTTGGGTCGAGGTCAGTTACATGTGATGTTGTAAGTCAGGCCAGTGACCCTGATTCACGATTAAGTCGCACCCATTGATTACAATGAAGGCAGCCCACTGGATTAGTTCTTATCAATTTTATTGACTGTGTTATTTCAATGTAATAATATGATTCCTGCACTTGTACATAGATGTAAATGATTATGCTAATATACTAGTTATTAGTTATGTTGGACCTTTAAGGTAAAGCGAGAAGGATGTTATATATATAGGTTATTGTAGTTGTGTGCAGTGTCACAGAGTCACATGACATGTATGATGTCATTGACTGCTTCACAGGCTTTTGGAGAGTCTAATGCCAAACCTTGTACAGTGAAGATGCGTCTGTTATATTCCTTGCCTTATCCTCCAAAATAGCCAGATATGTAGTGTTGGCAAAGAATATAAAAATAAGAAGTTTGAATCAAAACAAATTTATTTTTCACTACTAAACTTGATTAGGTTTGCATGAGTAACAGATACTAAACTAACAATACTGCATCAGTAGTACAGTAATCAATAGTGTCTCTAACTATTAAACTACACTATAACTTGACCTCGTGCAATATCTCTACAATGAATTCTCACTCTGCTCTCATCAGCTTCTCATCATGTTCTCCCAGAATTCCTAGAGATGCTGCCTTGTATACAATAACTTAGTAACACCATCTAGTGTTTGATTTGCACATAGTTTCTGTTGTTAACCTTTTACCACACTTGTACTATACATATCATTACATTCCCCTTTTGTTTTAGACATTACTTTTCTACATGACTAAAGATAAAAAATATAACATTAGGTCAGAATACATTGATATGTAGGGGCTATGATAGGGGCTTTTCACAGTAACTTCATTGAAGCCTACTCGTGACAATAAGCGATTTTCATTTCATTTCATTTCATTTCATTTCATATGTATACTAAGTTAACAAGTGAGTAAAAAAAAAATTCAAACAGTTCATTTGTGTTTCTTCACACGTTAAGTCTATCTGGTTTCTTTGTTATTCTGGACGATCTACACAATCCAGTAAGTGGAGAGGTAGAAGTCTTGAACGTCTTCTGGAAGACATCTGGTATCTTGGAAGATGTTATTGTAGTACGAAATAAACTTTCATTGAGATGAAGATCAGGAAATAACAAATTCTGTCCACTCATAGCTATCAAAACAAGGTCCATTGTCTGTCATGACTTTACAAGGTATCCCATGATGAGCAAAAATTTATTTTGTTGCCTTGATCACGGATTTTGCAGTTAAGTCAGGCAATTAGGCTACTTCAGGATAGTTTGAGAAATAATCAATTATTAGAATATAATCACGACCATGAAAGTGAAATAAATCGATTCCAACTTTTGACCATGAAGTCTTCTCAAGATCATAAGGTAGAAGTGTTTCTTTACTTTGAGTTGATTGATTCCGTTGACAGGTTTCACATTCAAGAATCAGGTTTGTTATGTCCTTGTTAATGCCTGGCCAATCTACTGCCTGTCTCGCTCTTAGTTTACATTTCTCTATGCCTAGATGATCTTCATGTATTTTCTGTAGTATCATGGGTCTTAATATCATAGGAATAACTGTACAATTGAGTAGGAGTAGAAAACCATCTACAACAATGAGTTCAGATTGAATGTTTCTGAATTTGGAGCAGTGTCCTTTGGGCAAGCCATTGTTCAAATGGTTAATGATACGTTGCAAAATTTAATCTTTGTTTGTCTCATCTCTGATGAGTTTAAGTTTGTCATCTGAAGCAGGAAGGGTTTCATCTCGAAGCTGTACTTGAGTTTCAATCTGCTGAATGAACTCTGGGGGTAATTCTTCTGAGTTGATAGTACAACGTAATGGACCAGCAATTATCAAATCGTTGCCCGGAGTATAGACAAGATGAAAATCATATTGTCTTAACTTAATGAGAATATGCTGTAGTCCAGGATGTGAGCCGTTAAGCTGCTGCTGTACAAAGAATCAAAAGTTCTGCTCTTTCTCACAAACACCTATATTTTCCTTTAACACAACTCTGTACAAAAACTCTATCATCACACCACAAGCCTCAAAGGGCAACGGAAGCTTCTTTACAAATCAGCATCAATTATTTTTGATACTTAATATATATGAGATATTTAATTGGAATGTCTCGTAACCCATTCCTTAACAGTCTCCCCTTCCTTGGAGAAAAAAAATAATTTGGTGAAAACAAAATTACAAGAAACTCAAAAACACATGCAATTTTCCCGCCTTCTTTTTTTTTAGTTTTGGAAAGAAAAAAAACAAAGTCACAGAAACAGGCGTCCTTCATCAACAATCGCCAAATTTTTCTGTGAACTAGCCCCTCTATTCGTAAAACAGTCGGACAATTGATAGCTACTGTCAACCCATTTAATTTTTTCTATCTCCCCTCTGTCCAACATCTGCTTTAAACTTGCGATGTCTATCCTTAACCTTTTCTCATTGACACTTTTTGTGGAATGCACATTTTTCCACAGGGATTTATTGTCAGTGTGACACTCAATGGGTAAGTTACCCAAATCCCCTAATCCCAAAATTTATGTCAATATCTAAGATATATAAAGTACCATATCTACCACCTCTCCAAGGCTTAACATCTCAGCAGCCAAAGTGCTTTTGACCACTCTCCTTATTTTCTTTGTTTCCCACACAAGAGGGCAACATTTACCATTGTTCCCCAAAAGGAAAATTATAAAACCTCCTGCGCTTGAAACCCCATCACATAAATTTGCATAGGATGCATCACTATAAACTATGAGTTTCATTTGCGTATGGTCACCTAAAACCGGGAACCTCAAAACACAATTCTGCATTTTTAGTTTGACCAACACTTTATTTGCTCTTAATAGGCATTCCACTTTGCGATCATTCATTTTTGTACTCAACTCTAAGACATCAAAACTAACATCCGGTCTAGTCTATTGACCGAACCAATTCAGTTGCCCAATTAAACTTCGCAGTTGCTCTTTTTCCACCTTGGAGACCACTGTGTCTTTTTGTGAAACCCAACCACAACTAATTGCTGTTGGGCTGATGCTCCCCAAATAAGATTGCTGATGTAAAGTTACCCCTTACTTAGCCTGTCTGATTTCCAGTCCAATATCTTTAAATGCACAGGAATCCTGACTTCCAACCCCGAATTCTTTCCTCAAAGCAGAGATTGCAATAGCTTCAAAATCACTAGTCCCACCCCACAAAAAAATCATTGACATGCATCATAAAGTGCCAGAAAGATTTCCTTTATAGTGCCAGTAAAACATTGCCAGATCTGCTTTCAACTGGCAACAGCCTAACTTTAACAAAACTGACCTTACCGAAAAATACCAGACTCAAGACGCATCATTTAATCCATATACACATTTGTTCAACTTCCAGAGTACCCCTTCTGTGTTAGCTGCCTCTTTAGGAGGACAGAGAAAAATGTCTCTCTGAAGCTGATGCCCCTGCAAAAAGGCAGCTTTTATATCTATAGATTTGCATTCCCATGCTTCATCTTTCCCTTCTGCTGTGGGATGTCCTATCAATAGTTCTCGACCTTTCCTGCGAACCTGTTCATTATCCGATGTATTATCTGAACTGGCACTGCGTTTCTGTGCCCTCCATTTTTGAACGTCATTTTCCCAATCCATTGTCTTGACACCCTCCACTGAATGCTGTACATTCAACCAATGTTTATACTTTCCAGTAACCTTCCCTGCTCTACTAATAAAAGTTGCATCCTTCCATTGACTAGACACTTCAGGCAAGTATGTTACTTTTGCACCAACTTTTGCCAGTTGTCCTTTTGGAAAAATGGCCTGTTATAATTCATCAGAAGTGTTGTGTTCCTCTCCAGAAACCCTGTCTGTATCAGTTAACTGGTCCTCATAGTTCTGTAACACTTGCGTACCAGATGACCCTGGCTCCTTGTCATGTCTGTCTGCTCTGTCTAAAGTTGAAAATTTGTAATGAAGACAAATGTACCCATTATTCTTGACGAATGTACCCGAACAGTTTGATTGCCATGTTGCAAAATAATTGTTTTGCCATCTCTGCCTATGATCTTCCCTGGGCCTTTCCATTCATTAAAATTATCTCTCTTATAGTATACTATGTCTCCTTGCTGAAAAAAGGTATTTGATGACTGTACATTATGCCTTAAAGCTCTATGAATTATTTCAGAGACTTCTTCCAGATAAGCTTTTCTACTGCTATGCAATGGATTTAAATGCTCAGCAATGGCAGTGCTAATTGTAGTCCCTTCCCAAGCTTGAGGCAGGCCATCCAAAATGGACGGAATTTTAGGATTTCTACCAAACGCTAATTGATAGGGACTATAGCCCCAACCATCTGCAATGAATTCTTTGCATGTACCGCCCATGCTAAATTGAATTTAACTTGCAGTTTGGTCTATCTGCCAAACTTTTCTGGAGCATGTCATCTATTACAGCATGGTTTCTTTCACACACACCATTACTAAATGGGCTTTCCGCAGCTGTATTCATAACTGTGATATTCATGTTTTCACACATATCCTTAAATTCATCATTAGCAAATTCTCCCCCATTGTCCGTTAGGAATTTTTTCGGTGGGTCCATTCCTGTCCCTATCCATTTTTCCACGATTTAATCCAGAATTACTCTCTTTTCTTCACTTCGTACAGTAGTTGATTGACTAAATTTGGTTGCTAAATCTACAAAATGCTAAATAAATATATTATTGGCTTTATCCCAGATCTTAAAGTCCATGGCCACAATGTCACTAAAATCCCTGGCCAAAGGTAGGGTTACTATCAGTCGTGATGGTGTCCTTCTGTACTTCCTACAAACTTCACAGCGATCACTAACCTGTTCTATCATCTTAGTATAGTCTTCATCCCTTACCCCTGCATCCTTTAATAATTTTTTCAGCCTCCTAGGAGATGGATGCACAAATTGCCTGTGCGGTTTTAATACAACAAGGTTTTTATCAGCTAAAGTCCCATTTCCAATTGCCATTAATACATTGTTAACAACCGCATCTGAAATACTATTTGTCAGTAATGGAATACAATAGTGTCCCAACTGTGTAAATTGCAAGACCACTATCTTCCCAAAAACTGTTGCCTTATCCTGTTCCATATCCAGTTTCATGTGTGTTTTCTTCATCGACGGCCTGCTCAGAAGCAAAGGTATATCACTTGATACAACATCCGTGCTAATGAAATGATTCACTCCAGCAATATTGCAAGGGATCACCACTGTTTTCAATGACTTCAGAGTATTATCATCCCCAAACCTGAAACTTGTGGAACGTTCAAATTCCTTAACCTTGTTACGATTTTCAGCATTCAAAGAGTCCAGGTAACATTTTAACCAGTCAATCCCACACACAGTAGATGTGCAGCCACTGTCCAATACAGCACAGTTGAAGGATTCTGCACCCAACACCCTCATTCCCGAGTAAAACTGCTTTTTAATAGGACAATGCCTTCTTTCTGGTCACTATCTTTTTCCTCTTCTGACTCTCCCGTGTCATGTGTCGCTTCAAACATTCTATCATAATGTGTTGGACAGTTGAAAGCATAATGGTATTGAGAGTCAAACTGAAAGCATCAATTTATCATACCCCAGGCATTTCAGGGGTTCATCTTCCTATTTCTATTATCCATGTCCCTCCTCCTATTATAGATCCTAAATGGGTTTCTGTCCTCATAATCTCCGGGTCCCGATCTCCTTCCATACTCTTGCAACCTGTTCGTACGATTTTGCCATCCTGTCGGTAGTGTATCTTCCATATTCTGCTTTATTGCTCACGGACCGATTTGGGCCATCAGAGCCACAGGAATTGAATGGTTCCCCAGAAACCTTTTTACGGCCTCTGTCATCTGATCGAATAAGGTATCCTTATCCGCAAACTTAACTCCTGTCAAAACCAAGTGCCTATCCATGTTGCTCATTCCAGCACAGTCCAGTAATTTAAATGCCAACACAGACTGTGGAAATTCCAGGCTGTGTTTCTGCAGCCTTTTATATAGTCTGCTAATAGTCTTTAACGGAGATATCCTCTGTTTTCCAGAATCTATCAAAATCTGACCAGGCTTCATACGCAAGTCATCCTTTTGATAAATTTTATCCATATAACGTAATAGAATCTCCAGACCTTCTTCTGAGTCTAACTCTTCCAATTCCAGCTCAGAAAACACTTTGCTTCAGATTTTACTCTTTCAGAAAATAAGGGAGGATAGTCATATCCGGCCATCTTTATCCTCGGTTCAGCCATATATTTACTTTTTCTTTCTCACTCACTCCTTGGTTGGGTCTGGAAAGTTGTATCTTTCAACCCTTAACATTTGCACAGTAACCATCTGTTAGTCATTTAGCTGCTGTTGTATACAGAGTCAAAAGTTCTGCTCCTTCTCACGAACACCTTTATTTTCCTTTAACACAACCCTGTACAAAAGCTCTATCATCACATCACATGCTTCAAGGCCACCTGAAGTTTCTTTACATATCAGTGTCAATTATTGGATACTTAACACAAATGAGACAGTTAATTGGAATGTCTCTTAATCCATTCCTTAACACAGGAGTCATATCATTCAAATCTTTATGAATGATGTGATCAAGTGGTCGGTGATCAGTTTTGACCGTGAATGTTGGTAGGCCATAGACATAGTCGTGAAACTTGAGAATTCCAGTACGTAAGCCTAAACATTCTTTTTCTATCTGAGCATACCTTTGCTCAGTGGATGTCATTGATCATGGTACATAAGCAATAGGTGTCCACAAAGAATCATCATCTCTTTGTAGAACTGCTCCAATTTATCTTTGACTTGCATCCGTTGAGATATTTGTTTCTCTTTCAGGGTCAAAGAAGGGATGATAGTCAATGTTGACTTTAGGTCCATCCATTCTGGGTGGTGCTCATCAGTCCATGAAAACGTTGTGGAGTTCTTGATGAGATAACGCAAAGCTGTAGTTCTTGAAGAGTGGTTTGGGAATGAACTTTCCAAGATTGTAGGGGACACTTTCCATATCCCGTCTCTCTTCCTCATCAGCTACCATGCTGGTTTCACGATTTTGAAAACAACATGTGAACCGCGCCATCAGGAAATCGGCACATTGGAGCAGGAGAATCCGGAGAATACTGGGTCGGGCTTGCTAATGATATACAAACGGTGTATACTGTATCTGCGTTCTGGTAATGCATTGATGCTGATGTCGAGGTGACGGAGAATCGCGATTTGGCGTCAAATCAGCGGCCACAGTGATTTCGGTATCGGAACCAATTCTCCGCCCAATTGCGTTTCCCGATTTTGGCGTCGGCCAATGGAGAATCCCATCCAATTTTCTCCTGCCGGTTTTGAATTGGAACTGATTAGCACTCTCGTGAGGAGTGCAGATCAGGAAGGAATTCACTATCCATCGCCATGAAAATGTATACATGGCGAGAAGTACAAGGGATTCCCAAAGGAATCCACTATTGGGCCACCATTTTGAGCGGGAGGCCAAAAAACGAAATCCTGCAGCTGGCCACCGTCTAATGCCCTCCCCCCTCACATTGCAAATCAGCCCCCCCATTTCCCCCTCACCGCACCATAATCAGCCCCCCACTCCTGGATTTCTTAGGTCCGTACCTACCCCCAAGTATGGAGGTGACCTCACCCCCCCCAAGCCCCACCGAGACCCCCTAAATAGCAGGGCTTGCCATAGACCCCCTAAATAAACATCAACCACTTCACAATTAGTTAAGTGCATTCCAAACACCTTCCTTCCCCCCTCCTTTCCCTGCGACACGCTTGAGTAACTTTGAAGTGCTCAGCTAGAAATTGGCAACACTTAACTCTCTTTGAAATGGTTGATGTTTATACACATTGTGGATAGGGCACTTCAGAGTTACTCAACCGATAAAGAATAGAACATAGAACATAGAACAGTACAGCACAGAACAGGCCCTTCGGCCCTCAATGTTGTGCCGAGCCATGATCACCCTACTCAAACCCACGTATCCACCCTACACCTGTAACCCAACCCCCCCCCCCCCCCCTTTAACCTTACTTTTATTAGGACACTACGGGCAATTTAGCATGGCCAATCCACCTAACCCGCACATCTTTGGACTGTGGGAGGAAACCGGAGCACCCGGAGGAAACCCACGCACACAGGGGGAGGACATGCAGACTCCACACAGACAGTGACCCAGCTGGGAATCGAACCTGGGACCCTGGAGCTGTGAAGCATTTATGCTAACCACCATGCTACCCTGCTGCCCCAGCAAGGCTGATAGCTATGTGAGCGTGGAAGCTGTCAATCACAGCCTAGTAAGAGCAATTAATGAATGGCTTTCAGCTCAACGATCTGAGGGGTTTAAACACAAGTCACTGCTTTCACTTTCCAGAAATTGATGTGTGGTGCTCCCTCTCTTTGAGCCAGCAGGTGTATACTGTATGTGCTGTATACATCCTTGGTGAGTGTTACAACAGTGATTTTTTTTTTCACTGCCTGTACCTTGGACTGCTCTTTCACTTCCAGACAGGGATGTCTTTACTGGGAAGCATCCTGACAGGTTTCTCTTTTCTGGAGGGGCTTTCTGAGAAGGCTCTTTTCTGAGGGAATTGTGGGTGGTTTCCCTATTTTGGGGGCCTCTGTATGGGGCATCCCTATTTAGGGGTCTCTGGAGGGGTCTCTTCATTTAGGAGGCCATATTGCCTGGGGGCCGGCGCAGAGATGGGGATCCATGTGCGTGGGCGGACTTGTGCAGGCCATGGCACACCGGATTTCAGGCATCAAAACTGCAGAGACCACTCCGGCGCCGTACTAGGCACCTAGGAAGGGTTGGATAGCTGCCAGGTGAGGCCCGTTGATGCCGGAGTGGCTCGTGTCACATGCCACGCTGGCGTCAGAACTTGGCCGCAGGATTGGAGAATCCCGGGCAACCTGTCCAATCTAACTGCTTATTATTTGAAAAAGTACCTGGTACCATGTGGTGTTCTTTGTGTTACTAAATTCAGGATGGCTGGCACAGTGTTCACAAAGACCACAAAATAGCTTTAACTTGAACAAAGCTATAAATGTATTAACACTACTTAATTGGATTCAACACTTACTTCTGTAAAATACACAGTTGACAATTAACATATAATCTACACTTATCTACACCTTATCTCCACAGTATTATAAATTATAATCTGCTCTAACTCACACTATCTTTAATTCCGTCTGTATTCTCGCTATCACCTTCACTTCTCCAACCCCCCCCCCCCCCCCCCCCCCCCAAACAGGCTTAGCATCAATGTCTCATATACTGTAACTCTACCTCCCTATAGCGTTTGATTTATACATTTCATTAACGCTTGCAGTTCTTACATTTATGATAATGTCACACATGTGATTCCAGAGGACCGGAGAATCACACAAGCCGGAGAATATGATGTCCGGTTCATTAAGACCTATTTGCGTTTCCCGCTGGCGCGCAGGCACGAATCTTGATCCTACTGCCAGTGAGGGGCTGGAGCATCGGAAACGGGTGCCGATCCCGTTTTTTTGCCTGACCCCCGATTTTCCACTGCATCGGGAACCCCGCTACCGGTGGCAAGTGGCAGAGAATCCAGTCCCCTGTTGCCTGTATGCACAGTGACCGATGGAGTGAATGTTTACGTTGGTGTCAATCAAGTAAGCTGCTTCCAGGTGACTCCAGACTTGTTGAGTTTTCCCAGCATTTTCTGTTTTGATTTACGTAAGCTGCTTTGTCCTGGAAGGTGTCGAGCCTTTTGAAATTTGTTGAGACTGTATTCAGCCAGAATTCCGTCACATTTTTGACTTGTACCTTGTCAATGTCCGATGGGCTTTGATGAATCAAGACGTGAATTACGGGAGGAAATCTTTTTGAACAATGGTTGCGAATCTGAAGCTGGGAATTTCTGAACCCACTCGCCATGTTAATGCTCATCATGCTTGTCCCTCACAAAGTACTGTATGAATCAATAAGCAATTTTGCATTAAACAAGTGGAATAGGCAACATTTCCTGAGGCTTAGTCTAAGAGAAGAAAGTAACATCTGTTGTGAAATAAGTTAATGAGGCAATTAATTATTTTTTAACAATAATAAAAATAAAGGTGTTTTATTCAAGAAACATTCCCAAAGGCTGAATTACAGTGTAACTTGCATCAAAAATTTCAATTGATTAAGTAATCAGGTTAAAAATATATAACAATCATGTGGTAACAAAAATAGACTAACACATTAAGCAGGTGATAGGTAAGTAGGCATGGCATTAAAAGAAGGGTAAAGTTGAATTGAAATTGTATTAAATTTACAAACGCCATTCCGGCAAAGAAAGGCACTGAAGTACATATGAATTTAATTATTTAAGTACTCCATTGAGTTCCTGAATCATGCAAGGAATAGTGTGATAAAGGCACCTTTCTGTTCTACATGTAACAGCGTTGACGTTTGTTGAGTTTCCAAGTTGCTTTAATTGCTCTTGGCATGGTGGTGGTAGCCAGTTTCTGAAATCGGGTACTTTGCACATTTTATTTGTAAAGATTTGAGCTTTCTGACATGAAAGACATTGTAATACAACTAGTACTGAACATCTAAGATTAATCTCAGCATGCAGTTCTGTATTTTGTTGATCTTGGTGGTTGGTGTGAGTTTAAGGCCAGAGTGCTACACAAGCACAGCGTATTAAACCATGGGACACATGTAGCCAGTGTAGATCAATAGGTTACGGACAGAGAGTCTGACATTAATGCGGGATCTGAGGAAGAACATCCATTATATTTCAGCATATTGCCCACTTGGCGATCCCACTTCAAAGAGGTTTGAATGTATATATATTCAGGAATTTCAAGGCATTCATCTCTGTCTGCTTGTAATTACTTAATTTTCTGTAAAAGGGAAAGTGTTGATGTCCACCAAAGTCTACTCAGGTGGTACTACATTTAGTAGCATTGAGCAGTATACTGTTTTACCTCCAACATTCAGTAAAGCATTAAGAACTTCCTGAACCTCAATGACCCCACCCCATGGCCTAAACTCTGCAGCTGTCCCATCCTCCAAGAATTTTCAGTATCTAAGAGAGTATCAATAATTAGGATCAGGAAAATAATTCAGTCTACAGACATATCTCCTTTTAATTGAACACTTTTGGATAGACAGCCATGGGCCAGGATTCTCCCCTACCCAGCGGGGTGGGGGGTCCCAGCGGGACGGAGTGGCGTGAACCACTCCGGCATCGGGCCTCCCCAAAGGTGTGGAATTCTCTGCACCTTTAGGGGCTAGGCCCGCGCCGGAGTGGCTCCTGCTCTGCCGGCAGGCGCGAACGGCCTTTGGCGCCCCACCAGCCGGGGCCGAAAGGAATTCGCCGGCCGGCGGAAGTCCACGCATGCGCCGGTGCAGTGGAGGGGGGTCTCTTCCGCCCCCACCGTGGTGAAGGCCATGGCGGGGTGGAAGAAAAAGAGTGCCCCCACGGCACAGGCCTGCCCGCCAATCGGTGAGCCCCGATTGCGGGCCAGGCCACCGTGGGGCACCCTCCAGGGCCAGATGGCCCGCAACCCCCCCCACCCCCCCAGGACCCTGGTGCCCGCCCGCGCTGCCAATCCCGCCGGCACCAGACGTGCTTTGATTCCCGCCGGCGGGAACGGCCTGTCAGCGGTGGGACTTCAGCCCATCGCGGCCCGGAGAATCGCCGCAGGGGGCCTGCCGACCGGCATGGCGCGATTCCCGCCCCGCCGATTCCCGGGTGGCGGAGAATTCGGGCCACGGCGGGGGCGGGATTGACGCCGGCCCCGGGCGATTCTCCGACCGGTTCCCGGGTGGCGGAGAATTCCACGCATGGTGTCTGGTACTCTGAGTAGTCAGCGAAGAAGTCAGCAATCCTTTGTTTAACTTTATCAAACTTTTTAATCACAACTGTATGATCAATCTTGTCAAATGCCTTTGAAAAATCTGGGATGATGTTGGCTGAGGTTGTTCCCAGCCGATCGCCAATTTTACAAAGGAAGTTCGCAACATCAATCAGACAATGGATTGTAAATCTTTCAGTTCAGCTACCCAAATGATGGCAGTCAATTAAGAGAATAAGGATTTTTATGACTAATATTACCTCCAAGTCAAACATCCAACAAGTAATAATTGAGCCACAGCATTCTGTCGCCTAACAAAATGCAGATTGAATTTACATTACTGTTAGTTCTCAGTTTTCGCTTGATTCATTTTGAATACACAATCTCAATTTTCATCATTTGGCACAGATGTAAATTGATAAGCGAGACAATTTGAAGACTTTGATTAATTTAGTCCAAAACTCATCTCAAAAAGAATTGTCGTCTGTTGAATAGAAAATACATGGCGGAATTCTCCGTCCCTGAATCTAAATGTTCACGCAGGGGCAGAATTTGTGGGCTTCCACGACAGCAAAACTGGTATCGCATCTGGACCAATTCAGCAACCGTAGAGGGACTAGTACCAGCGCCACGTGGAACACAATCGATTCCAATGAGAAACGGTGCCGGATTTGCCAGATTTGTGATTGGCTCTCAGGAGGCTGACAAGCTGCAGCCGGATATAAAACTACACTCTCCACACACCCTCATCCCAGCCAACAAGATGGCACTGGTTGCGCTGGAGCACGACCATCCGGCTGATGGGCCAGCTGGGGCCAGAGGCACCTTTTTTCAAATCTTTATTATCACAAGTAAGCTGACATTAACACTGCAATGAAGTTACTGTGAAACGCCCCTAGTCGCCACATTCCAGCGCCTGTTCGGGTACACAGAGGGAGAATTCAGAATGTCCAAATTACCTAACAACACCTCTTTCAGGACTTGGAAGAGGAAACCAGAGCACCCGGAGGAAACCATGCAGACACGGGGAGAACGTGAAGACTCCGCACAGACAATGACCCAAGCCAAGAATCGAACCTGGGACCCTGGCGCTATGGAGCAACAGTGCTGCCCACTGGTGAGGGAGACAGGGAATGGGTGACCAAAAGGCAGAGAAAGAGCAGGAAGGCAGTGCAGGTGTCACCTGCGGTCATCTCCCTCCAAAACAGGTATACCGTTTTGGATACTGTTGGGGGAGATGACTCACCAGGGGAAGGCAGTAGTAGCCAGGCTCAAGGCACCGTGGCTGGCTCTGCTGCACAGACAGGCAGGAAAAAGACTGGCAGGGCTGTAGTCATAGGGGATTCAATCATAAGGGGAGTCGACAGGCGTTTCTGTGGTCGATAACGAGACACCCGAATGGTATGTTGCCTCCCGGGTGCACGGGTCGGGGATATCTCAGATCGGCTGCAGGACATACTGAAGGGGGAGGCTGAACAGCCAGCTGTTGTGGTATATATAGGCACCAACGATATAGGTAAAAAAACAGGATGAGGTCCTACAATCAGAATTTAGGGAGTTATGAGATAAGTTAAAAAGTAGGGCCTCAAAGGTAGTAATCAGGATTGCTACCAGTGCCACGAGACAGCCAGAGTAGAAATTCAAGAATAGTCAGAATGAATACGTGGCTTGAGAGATGGTGCAGGAGGGAGGGTTCAGATTTTTGGGACATTGGAACCGGTTCTGGGGGCGGTGGGACCATTACAAATCGGATGGTCTGCACCTGGGCAGGACTGGAACCAATGTCCTTTGGGGTGATTTTGCTAACACTGTTGGGGAGGTTTTTAACTAATGTGGCAGGGGGATGGGAACCAGATTAGGAAGTTAGAGGTCAGTAAATAGGCAGCAACTAAAGCCAGTAAGGTACTAGATAATAAACTCATTGTGACTAAGGGGAAGAGAAGACAGGGAAGAGATGATGAACACAAAGGGACAGGTGGTCTGAGGTGCATTTGTTTTAATGCGAGAAGTGTAGCAGGTAAGGAAGATGAACTTAGGGCTTGGATTAGTACCTGGGAATATGATGTTTTTGTTATTACTGAGACCTGATTGAGGGAAGGGCAAGATTGGCAACTAAATATCCCAGGGTATAGATGCTTCAGGAAGGATAGAAAGGGATGTAAAAGGGGTGGAGGAGCTGCATTACTGGTCAGAGATTATATCACAGCTGTGATTAAGGAGGGCACTATGGAGGATTCGAGCACTGAGGCAATATGGGTAGAGCTAAGAAATAGGAAGGGTGCAGTAACATTGTTGGGAATTTATTACAGGTACAAATATGGAGACAGATTATAGAAAAATGTAGGAGCAATAGGGTGGTCGTGATGGGAGATTTTAACTTCCCCAACATTGAATGGGACTCATGTAGTGTTGGAAGCGTAGATGGAGCAGAATTTGTAAAGAGAATCCAGGAGAGTTTTTTAGAGCAGTATGTAAATAGTCCAACTCGGGAAGGGGCCATACTGGACATGGTATTGGGGAACGATCCCGGCCAGGTGGTTGAAGTTTAAGTCGTTGATTACTTTGGGAATAGCGACCACAATTCTGTAAGTTTTAGAATACTCATGGACAAAGACGAGAGTGGTGCTAAAGAAAGAGTGCTAAATTGGGGAGAGGCCAAGTATAACAAAATTCAGCAGGAGCTAGGGAATGTGGATTGGGAACAGCTGTTTAAGGGTAAATCCACATTTGAAATGTGGGAGACTTTTAAGGAAAGGTTGATTAGAGTGCAGGACAGACATGTCCTGTGAAAATGAGGGATAGAAATGGCAAGATTAGGGAACCATGGATGACAGGTGGAATTGTGAGACTAGCTAAGATGAAAAAGGAAACATACATAAGATCTAGGCGACTTAAAACTGATTAAGCTTTGGAAGAATACCGGGAAAGTAGGACAAATCTCAAACGCGCAATAAAGAGGGCTAAAAGGGGTCATGAAACATTTTTGGCTAATAGGGTTAAGGAAAATCCCAAAGCCTTTTATTCATATATAAGGAGCAAGAGGGTAACTAGAGAAAGGATTGGCCCACTCAAAGATCTGGGAGCTAACGTCCATTGTACCCTAAAGGTGGCAACGCAGGTCGATAGAGTGGCCTGTTTCATGATTTTTAGAAGCACAAATGAACTTCGCCATTGGGAATTCCCCAGTGGAGGGTGAGATTGGCAGAGGTACTGTAGAATACCGGGTCAGGCCCACTAACAGTATGCAAGCAAAGTTTACTGTACGTGTGGAGTGGAACGCATTGACGCCGCTGTCGAGGCACTGGTGAATTACGGTTTGCCTGAAACCAGTGGCCGCTACAATTTCAGCGTCAGAACCGATTCTTCGCCCAATCGCATTTCCCGATTCCAGCATCAGCTGATGGAGTATCCCACCCGAAATCGTCAGAGATGAGACATCTTGCTTGTTTTAGAAAGAGCAGATTGTTGTTGCCATCAATTTGAAGGTATTGATCACCAGTAAATCTAATACAAAAATAACAAACATAAGAGTTTTGTTTGTTCATTGGATCAAGATTACATCCAATGGAGCTTCCAATGCTCTTTCATTTTGTACTCAGTTCCTTACTTAAAATTTTCCTCCTTATGTTTAAATACCATGACGACTTCATCCCTCCTTAGCTCTGCAGCCTCTTTGAACCCTGCAAACCTTTGAAAACGCTGTATTCCTGCATCTCTGGTTTGTATACATACCATACTTTCATTACCCACCATTGGCTGTCATGCCTTCTGCTGCCAAGGTTGCAAGCTCTGGCATTGCCTCCGTAATTCTTGCTCACTCTCTATATTTCTTTCAGACACTCATTGAGGAAACTTTTAATCTCTCATTTTAATATATACTTCTTTCACTCCATGTCATTTTTTTCCTGATCATACTCTTGCAAAGAGTCCTGGGACATCTTATTATGTTGAAAGTACTCGACAAAAAGCAAGTCGTTGTTGCCATACTTTGAAAGAAAATCATTTTTGGATGTCATATTTGCTGTTGGAAGCAAATAAATAGATGATTAAAAATTTACCCTGAAGTGTATTGAACATGACCCTGGTAAAGAGATCAGATGATGCTTGCTGGATATCTGTCGGCTTTTTCTGGTTTTCATTCAGGAAGGATTGTCAGTAATGAAGCATAATCATTGTTATCTTGAGTGTTGCTATAGAAGTGTTAAAGTGAATCATTATGTGGCTCATGGGGAATTCTGACAGCTTGTTAAATATTCTTGCAGCAGCAGAGGAGTCATTTCCAACAAGCAGAGAGACGTCAGGTTGGGGTGTAAATTTAATTCAACTGCTTCCCTCGGACAGGTTTTTTTCCATGGTGAGTGAGCGACAAAAAACTGCCATCTGGTGACAGTCCAAAGTTGCCCTAATGCCCGAGTCCAAAAGGCAGTAGGAGATGGATGTTTTCCTTGTGATAGACCTAAGGAAGCAATTCATTCTGTGACCTTTTCATGTACATCTCAACAACCTACTCAAGAGATTCTCCACAGAGCTGTCGATTTTCAGTGTTTCATGCTGACAGCACTTTGAGTGAAATATTCAGCAATTAGAAGGGGAGTGTTGATGGTAATGAAGGGGAGAAAAGTCAGCTGCAATAAGTGGAAGGAGGAAGGGATGGTAATGATGGGAGAAGGACTCGGGCAGATCTGGGAGTGATGATTGAGCCAAAAGAAAGGGACAGCTGACTGTTGTGCTTTCTGTTGGGATGGAAGGAAACTGTTGCTGTTAATTGGCAGAGAGTGGGCTGGGAGAGTTATTGCATGACCTGGGAAGGATGTGAGAGTAAAAGATTGAACGGAGGGATAGAAGGAATGTATCAACTTAGCTAGGTTGTAGAAGGAGAAGATTACCAGTGTGAATTGAGTGGGGGGGAGGAAATCGCTCTGGTATGAGTTGGAAGAGTTTGAGAGGAAGGCAAAGGTTTGTATAGTGTTGTCATACTAATATAAATACCAATCATTCATGAGGGGTTGTGGAAACACGTTGTGTGTTAATTTATTTAGAATAGGCACTTGAGAAAATTTAGAAAGATGTCAGCAGCAGAGCTGCACGTGTGTGCTCTACTCAAAGGCAAAAGTGAAACCAGGACTGTATCATATGATCACGGATTCACTAAATGCAGAAGGAGGTCATTTGGCCTATTGAGCCCACACCGACCGTCTGAAAGAACACCCTACCTAGCCCCACACCACTACCCTACATCCGTAACCCAATAATGCCATGTAACCTTTTGGATGACAAGGGGCAATTCAGCATGGCCAATCCACCTAGCCTGCACATCTTTGGACTGTGGAGGAAACCCACGAAGACACAGGGAGAATGTACGAACTCCATACAGAGGGCAGCATGGTTACACAAGTGGATATCACTGTGGTTCATGGCACCAGGGTCCCAGGTTCAATTCCCCGCTGGGTCACTGTCTGAGCGGAGTCTGCACGTTCTCTCCGTGTCTGCGTGGGTTTCCTCCGGGTGCTCTGGTTTCCTCCCACAATCCAAAGACGTGCAGGTTAGGTGGATTGACCATGATAAATTGCCCTTAGTGACCAAAAAGTTGAGGAGGGGTTATTGGGTTACGGGGATAGGTTGGAAGTGAGGATTTAAGTGGGTCGGTATAGACTCGATGGGCCGAATGGTCTCCTTCTGCTCTGTATGTTCTATGTTCATACACACTGTGACTCTAGGTTTGAATTGAATTTAGGTCCCTTGCGCTGTGAGGGAGCAGTGCTAACCAGTTGCCACCGTGCCGCTCATGCACATTTCCCTTCTCCTGATGTCATGCTGCCGGCCCCTAAAGGCATGTTACAATCGCCCCTTTCTTTTTAAAGTTACATCCTGCCCTCCAAAGAGGTATAGTTGTATGCAATACATATTCATGTTTAGTTACCATTGAGTAAGTATATGGAACTGAAGAATCAGTGAGTCTCTAAAACATAGAGGTAATCTGATAGTCTGCCCAAATCTTGCAAAGATTACCTTGTCTGGAATTGTTTTAATTATTCACAGTGATATGTGGATTTGTCATTGTTCACAGTGATATGTGGATTTGTCATTCTTGGATGTTATTCCTGGTTGCATTTGGGATCTTGTCCTTGATGGAATAGAACTTTACGATGCTTGAGAAGCTAGAATAGATCAGATTTGTCTGTGGTTATCCCTAACAATTGTGATTTGTGTGTAATAGCTTCATGGGGCCTTGGTTCTGAACAAATTCTCGTCATCTCGGCTGGTTGCCACATACCTTCTGTGGGATCCTGGGTCTGAATTTGTTGTCCCAACTCAAAATTTGGTAATTCTGTACTATATTTTTATTCTGCACGTTAGTCATCTTCATTTGCAAGTTTAAATGTTGATCCCTAATTTATGACAGAGTAGAATGGTTAAGAGTTTGTATATTGGTACGTATCGATCTGCCAAACATGCGCTCTGCCAATGATGTAATAGTTGCACTTAAAGGTATGATTCTCAGATGTAACATTGCAATGTGTAGATCTTGCTTATTCAATCTACATTTGAGAATTATAGGTTTTACCATGTAAGAGTAATTTGTTCAACTGGGCCATTAGATCCACTGTGATGAGGAGAAGAAATGGTGTGATTGATACTCCACTTCTCACAAATATCCTGAAACAGATAACCAATAAATTGTAATGATTTCTCTGGGCACAATAAATAAACTGAATTGTTGTGACAATTGTGCTTAACGTATTGTGCAATTGTTGAATAATGGGGTACTTGGTAAAGTCGTTGATGATGACGATGAAATCAGTATCATGGACATGAAAGAGAATAGATGCGATTTTGTTCAAAAGGTGGGCCGGAACATCATGCATGATCAATGATGCTTTGTATGAACTTGGCAAAATGTTCTAGACATGCCTCATACTTTTTAACAATGGCTTCAATGTCATTATTCATACCGAGGTAAGTTCAATGAAATCACACGATGAGTGATTGGAATGAACTTACATCTCTTTGATGTAGTCAATATTTACAAACATTGGTGTTTCAACACTTAGCCCACTGTAGTGTGAAAGAAATGAATCAAAGCTGCAAATGGTTTGTAGAAGCTGTCATTCACAGACCACTACTAGAAAGCTATGAATGGCCTGCAGCTAAAGGATCTGTGAGGACCAGATACAGGTCACAGCTGCTGTCCTTCCACGAATGGACACATGGATCTGCAAGGTAAGTGTTCCAACTCTAATTCTTATCACTGGCCCTGTCTGGACTACTCTATAGCTTCCATACAAGGGTCTATTTTCTACGGGAGGAAGTATGTGTGGGGTGTGGTCTGTGGGGGAAGTCCCTCCAGGAAGGAGGTCCCTGTGGAGATCTTCCTATTACAGTGGTCCCTGTGGGGTAGTTTTCCTATTACAGGGTTCCCTGTTGGGGGTCTCCCTATTACAGGTTCCCTGTGGGGAGGTCTCGCTATTAAAGGGATTCTGGGCAGGGTGGGTAATTGCCGTACTTGGGGGGCACCCAGACAATCCGGGGCTGGGGTCTGCTGTACAGTGCGAGGGGTTCGGTGCTGATTTGCGGTGGGAGGAGGGTGGTTGGCAGTGGGACCTCGCAATTGAGCCGCCCGCTCAAACTGACTGCCTGATAGTGCAATTCCATGCCTTGCATAAATTTGCATAGCATGGAACGTTGAATGGCTTATCAGTTTGCACTCCCAGGGGAATCGTAAACCAGTTACAATTCAGCTCCAGCAGGAAAACTCTCCGATTCTGAGGCTATGTCCCCACGCCGGCGTGCGAACAGTGGCATTTTATGTCAGGCAAAATGGCGTAAAACGGCCACCGATCCTCTGTTTGGTTGGGGGTTAGCATGTCGGCAGCGTAGACCACCCAGTTCTAGCTGCTAATATGGCCCAGAGAATTGCCAGGTCCATGGCCGTGCATGCGCACGTCGGCGGCCTGCAGCAGCCGTGCTGTACGACACAGCGGTGGCCGCTCACGGACCCAACCCGCAAAATAGTGGCCCCCCCATTTGGCCATTTCGCACTCCCCGGACCACCCCCCACTCCCCCACAGTTCCCCCAGTCCCTGATAAAGTCCCCCCTGCCCGCGGATCGGCAATCCCCCGACTGTGTCGGCGCTGGACTGAGTCCGCAGCCGCCACACCGAGTTCTCGATGAATGAGACCACATGCGACCGACGCTGTCGGGAACTCAGCTGGTCTGGGGCGCAGAACCGGGGACGGGCCTCGGGCAATGTCCCGAGGACATCAATACGTCACGCAGCGTGCTCAGAGAGTACGCAACTTTGGAGGTGCTGGAGCATCGCGAAAGCAGCGCCGGCCGCGATTCGGTCGGGTACATTCATTCTCCGGCCGATCGACGAACCTAATTCTGCCATCAGTGACTGGAGAATCCAGCCCTTAGTCTCTCAACCGTAGAATTCCACCTGTAATTTTGGAGTTGGTTGATTTAGTTCAAAGGGAGACAAATACAAGTTGTACAAATTGTAAGCAAGTGTGGCAAACATAGGGGGCGGGATTCTTTGCCTGCGGGATTCTCCGTTTTGCCGGCACCCGGGGGGGGTTTCCCGCTGGTGTGTGGCTGCCCCACAATGGGAAACCCCATTGACCGGCCGGCGTAACGGAGAATCCCGCCGGCAGGTCAGGGTAGAAATGTGGCACGGCGGGGCGGAGGATCCAGCTCAGGGTAAGTTTGCTTTTAAAATATAAGGGTTAAAATAAAGCAAGCAGTTTGATCAGACTGCAGGAAACAATAGAGGGCAAGAGATCAATGGAAAGGAACACATTTAAGAAAAGACTGAAGCCTGTGTGAGGGGGTAGCTGCCTAGGATCTGCTAGAAGACAGCATGGTAACTGTTCTGCTTTCCCAGAAGACTGTATGAACAAGGCCCAACCTTGCTGCCAGCCTCAGTGGTCACCCCAGGAGCAAAAGGCCACTGCGTGTCAAAATTAATGGAACTCTATAGGTTGAAAATCTAAAAAGTTTGTTACCAAGCAGAAAAGGGACGGTTCACTCTGAGTAAAGTTTAAGTTAAGATCTTTTGACACTATTTTAAAGTACTGTTTATTGTGTGAAGCCATTCTTGTGTTTAAGTGTACTTTTAAATTTTTTCTTCATCTTTTCAAATAAAACTTTACTTTAATATAAAATTGTTACAAATGGTCAGAGATGTCATTTCCTGATTTCAGGACACCTCCTCAAAATATCAAATTGCAAATGGTTTTGGCAGATTTGTGATTTGGACTACTCAGTATTTTCCATCAGCCATGCCTTAACAACCAAAATAAAGGTACCTATGAGAGTATGAACACAGAGCTGGCTATGGTGAACTGAGAAACTCAGTGAAAAGGTGTGACAGAGTTTCAGTGGCATACTTTTATGGAGATATTCAACTCTCAGCAACGATTTATCCCAGTGAGAACAAAAGGCTCTTTGACAAGGATGTGTCATCCATGACTAACTGACAAAAGCAGCATTGGCAGAAACACTGTACAAATCTGCAAAGATTAGTGGTAGGTCAGAGGATTGGACAGGCTTTAAAGACCAGAAAGAATGACTCAAAAGCTAATAAAGAGTCAAAATGCAGAGTACAAAAGAAAGGTAGCTAAGAATATAAAAACAGACATAAAAGTTTTTATAAGTATTTGGATAGGAACAGAGTAACTAAAGCTAGTGTTGGTCCTCCAGAGAGTGCGACTGGGGAATTGATAACTTCAAACTAAGATATGGCGGAGACGTTGAGCAGGTATTTTGTTCCTGTCTTCACATTGGCACACTTAGAAAACTTCCCAAGGATAATTGAAAACCAAGAGGCGAACTGGAAGGAGGAACTTGAAACTATCACCATCACCAGGGAAAGGGTGCAAGGAAAACTGTTAGACCTAAAGGCTGACAAATTCCCAGGACTGGGCGGCCTGCATCTTGTTGTCTTAAAAGAAGTGATAGCATAGATAGTAGATGCTTTGCTGATAAGATTCCAAAATTCCTCAGCTTCTGGAAGGATCCCTGTGGTATGGAAAATAGTTAATTTAACACCTTTATTCAAGAGAAGGAGTGGGCAGAAAGTAGGAAACTATAGGCAGTTAGCCTAACATCTGGCATAGGGAAGATACCAGCATGCATGATGAAGGTGGTTATAGCGAGATACTTGGAAAATCACGATGTGATCAGGCAGATTGCTTGCCCTGACTCATGCTCACTCATTGTGGTTTGGTTCAATCTGCAAATTCTACCACTTTACATTAAACACAAGCACAAGCTGTTAACACAAATTAGAACCCTCGGTGTCACAGCACAGATCTCAGATACTTCACAGTCTGATTGTCACATGTCTACATCTTGATAGTAACCTTTAAATAATTTCTTAAAAAATAAGCCAAGCACGGTAGCACAGTGGTTAGCACAGTTGCTTCACAGCTTCAGGGTCCCAGGTTCGATTCCCGGCTTGGGTCACTGTCTGTGTGATGTTTGCACGTTCTCCCTGGGGCTGCTTGGTTTCCTCCGGGTGCTCTGGTTTCCTCCCACAGTCCAAAGATGTGCGGGTTAGGAAGATTGCCCATGCTAAATTTCCCTTAGTGTCCAAAAAGGTTAGATGGGATTATTGGGTTACGGGGATAGGGTGGAGGTATGGGCTTAAATGGGGTGCTCTTTGCAAGGGCCGGTGGAGACTTGATAGCCTCCTTCTGCACTGTATAGTCTATGATTCTTTAATTACTAGGTTAAATTCTACAATTTGGCCATAAATATGAGAGACATTCACAGGCAAATATCATTGGAATTTTCTTCGCTATTACAATGTGCGTGAGTTTGTCTTTTCAGGTGTTTTTGGAAAAGTCCTTACAGATGTTCATCTGAGATTTAGACTGTATTCTAAATAATTTCTATTTGAAGAACTTATTATAATTCTTTTTTTAGGTTCAATTCTCAATATCAATTGCTGCCTTAAATTCTTTTCCTGTCAAATTTCATTCATTCCATTGTGAACAGGTCTCCTATAGAAGTAAGTTCATACATAACACACACCTGTCTTTGCTAAACTTCAGCCTGTTACTTGTGGCTCTTTCTAGTTCCTGGCTACTTTTCTTGCTGTTCTTATGAATGGATTTCAAATAATGGTTATGTCCATGCTTATGTCAGTACTATTTATCTGTCTAAACAACAAATTATATACTTCAGTAGCAGAAAACACGCTAAATGGAGCCCAGTCATCAATCATCTGGCTCCTTTATGTTCTGTGAATCACCAATGCCACTTGATCACTGAACTATTTTAACTCACTGAGGTGAGTTAGCTGGTGTGTGAAGGTGAAAAATTAGTGATGGTGAAGCTGACAATGTGTTTGAATGGTTTGTGGAACAATAATACAGGCAAGAAATCTTTGCAACAAGTTGTATTTGGGCTGGAATCCAAAAACATGATTTAGTGAATTCCCCTTTGTGTACCCAAACCAATGCCAGAATGTGGCAACTTGGGGCTTTTCCCAGTAACTTCATTGCAGTGTTAATGTAAGCCTACTTGTGACAATAAGGATTATTATATTATTATTATAAAGTGAGTTCTAAGTTGCCAGACCCTTGTCCTTCTCTTTCACTAAACCCCGTCTCAACATCTGATGGCACCGGACCATCCAAATTCACAGTACCCCCAGCAACCCTTGACAGCACCTTGGAGGAGAACTCTGAGGAAAGAGGCATCATACCCATCACCTGCATCATCCACCAGCACAGAGACTCACCTCGGTGAGCAATCATAGCAGACAGGCTTCTGGGTCACTATGAGGTGAGCACCACAAAGCAGCTGATGTACATCAGGTGGAGACAGAAACATCCTAGGAATTGGGCAGTCGGAGGTCACTGGATCCCAGGAAACAGCTGGTCCCCAGGCACATACGAAGCCTCCGGAAAGTATTCTCTCATAGTTGCTGGAGATGCAAAGGCAGAGCCAGGAAATCCAGGAGGGGTTGTCAACAACATTTGTGCAACTGCAAGCTCTTGAGAGGTTATGCGGGTGTGAAATACAGTGTCAACAAACTATCTCAATCAGTGCTATGAAGCAGATAGCAGCTAGCTGAACGTCAGAGTCTTGTAAAAGTTAATGCAATGTGTAATCAAAGAGACTCCCAAAGACTCCCTAACTAAAGGGACCCCCCCCCCCCCACTGATTCCCCAGAGAGAGAGAGAGATACCCACCTTTGTCTAAAATATGTAGTTTCACAGCAAACCCATATGGTGCAGTAATATTGCAGCAGCTAACCAGAAGACTGTGGATCAAAACAGGCAGCAGGACAGGGATAAAAAGAAGGAACACAGGGCAGGCCAAAGGTTTTACAACAACATCCTAATAGATTACAATGAATTAAAATGCATATAAATCATGTTCTTGCCCTTTCTAGGTGAGATCCAGAGCATGCCAGCACGAAGGGACTGAGAAGATTGCAAACTGATTTGCGCCCAACGCAAATCCCTTTTTGGGCCTTATGCCACATTTTCTCAACATAACAGGATTTGCTCCAGTATAGTGTGGCTAGAAATATGCCCCCAGGGCATTGTTGCATGAATACTTTGTACACTATTAGGTTTGCTTTTGTTAAAAAATGTGGGGCGGGATTCCCCATCCCACCAGCCTCATTTTCTGGCACTGCACCCCCCCCCCCCACCAGCAGCGAGATTCTCCGTTGCCAAAGCCAGCTAATGAGGAACCCGCAGGCATGGGTGCATGGCTGGCAAAACAAAGGGCGCGATTCTCCGCTGCCCACAATGGGTCAGAGAATAGTGGGAGGGCCTTCCCGACATTTTTCCCGACCTCCCGCTATTCCCCCCGACCCCCCCCCCATGGCCGCCCCACGACACAAATCGCTGCTCGCCGTTTTTTACGACGAACAGCGATTCTCCTCTGGCCGATGGGCCGAGTTCCCAGGCCTTTCCGGCCGTTTTCACGAACGCAAACACACCTGCTCTCACCATTCGTGAAAACGGCCGCAAAGCGCCGTTCCGGACAACCATGGCACCGATTGGCACGGCCGCACCACGATCCGATCGGTCCGATACCCGCACACCCTTTGTTCCTCCGCCGCCCCGCGGGGCGGCTGAGGGGCATGACGGCCCGCGTATGCGTGGGTTTGACGCATATGCATGATGACGTCATCCACGCATGCGCGGGTTGGAGCTGTCCAATCCACGCATGCGCGGCTGACGTCATGGTGCGCGTCAGTCACCATGACGCTTGGCGCGTGGGCTTAGCGACGGTCGCTAAGCCCGCGATGCCGTGCTTCGCAGGGCCGCGCTGCTAGCCCCGCCCGGGGGGGAGAATCGGGTCCCGGGAGGGGGCGCGGAGGCTGCCGTGAAACACGGCCAGTTCCACGGCAGCCTTTACGACTCTCCGCATTTGCGGAGAATCGCACCCAAAGGATCACACCGACGGAGAATCCCGCAGGTGAAATTTGGTGGTGTAGTTCTATTGGTTATAACAAGGGATGGGATTCTTCGCCCCGCTGCACCAGATTTCTGGTGCGGCACGTTGTCGGGATTTTCCATTTCGTTAGCTGGTCAATGGGGTTTTCCATTGTGGGGCATCCTCCTGCCATTGGGAAACCCGGGCTGCCAGCAAAACGGAAAATCCCGACGGTAGAGAATTGAGCCCAAAGTGTTTGCATGTCTCTTTAAATGTTAATAGTCCATAACAGAACTGTAACAATGTCTCCTTAAACATCTGACCACCGTTTCGGCCCTATTTTTCCTTTTAATTTATTTACCCAACCTACTTTAGCCAACTCTGCCTTCATACCCTTGTAATTGCCTTTATTTTTCGTTTTAGACAATAGTTATGGATGTACATTTTCCACTCAGTCTGAATGTGAAATTCTAGAATGTATGACCACTCTTGCCTCGAGGATCGTTTTCTATGAGGTCTTTAATTAATCCTGTCCCATCACACGTTATCAGATCCAAAATAGCCTTATTCCTGCTAGGTTCCCAAAAGTATTGTTTTATGAAATGTCTGGAATACAATCTATGAGCTCATCTTTTAGGCTACTTTTGCCAGTTTGATTTGTCACCCATGATTATTGCAGTAGTTTTCTTGACATTATTTTTTTGTGTATACTCTGCCCTAGTGCGCAGCTACTATGAGGATCCTATTAACGACTGCCTTTCCTTTGCTTTTATCGCCAACAAAACTGTTTCGACATTAGGTAGATTTCCTGCCACAAGTACCAAGTCTTCTATCACACCTTTTGCCCGCTTCATACTGTCGTGTCTGTTGGTCAGACTCAGTGAAATTGTGGCATCATCCTTTTTGCCTCTGTCAAGCCTTCCGTCTTCTTTAGCTGCCTCTGTCACCCTTTGATAAACAAAAATACTCAGCAGATCTGGCCCTCCCCAGATGCTGTCAGACCTGCTGAGCATTTCCAGCAATTATGATTTATATTTCAGTGTTTGTGCATTCAGAGTATGTTGCTTTTCTATGTTAAAACTTTTTGTAATTGTAATGAACTCCAATTGGCTTTATTGATTGGCCAATTGGAGTATGAGCTCTCTCAATGATAGCTCATTGAGGGGGCCCATATAAGCACCTGTGTAGGCTTTGTGAGCCAGTCTTAAATTGACTGGACTGCTAGCAGCACTGTTTGGAGCTGCTCCTGTAATATCGTTATTGTAAATAAATATTGGTGTGGTGACGGAACTCCTGCCTCCCGTGGATTATTACAGTAATGTGGTTCAAAACAGCCATGAAACATTCAACCAAAATAGCTATCAGTTAATTCACGGGTTAAACACAGTTCCATACCTATTGCAGCTCCTTCAGCCTGTTGTTGCAATCGCCAGCCAGTACCATCTTTTTAAAGGTTTACTCTAATTTTCATAACCCTTGTATTTTTAATTTTACATAATTTTTTACACCGATTCCAGTTCCAATGGATATGGCAAATGATGGGCCCATGAAATTTGCTATCAGAACATGGAACTCATTTGCCATTAATGAAGAAGCTGAGCAACTTCTCACGTGGAATTCCTAGAGCAGATCGGTTTTATTTTAACAAATTAATGACCTCCTGGCTCTTTGTTATTAACACAAAGAATACAAGACGTTAATTTCACCGATGTTATTTTACAAATGACTGCAGGATTCAATCCTCAATTTGCTTAAGTGGTGTGAATAACCTCATTTCAGATTGTACTGAATATGGAATACAATGACACCAAAAGGACATTAAAGGCAGATAGAGAGGTAAAAAATACAAGAAGAAGCCGATGATTCGATATATTCTTTGTTCATTATTCTTTCATCGCTTCTCGTCAATGTGAGTTCAAAAAGCAGTTTTTCAGCAAAAACAGTGTTACTTCGGTGGCTGCTGTTACCATTTTTATTCTCCTTATCTCTGGAGAACATTAATGTCTTGTTATGTAACCATCAAATTTTACAGATGCTTTAACATAAATGAAGTAATTTATTGGTCCCTGTCATAAAGGATTAGGTGTATTTAAGATTCACATATTAAAGTCAGATTTAAGCCCAATATAGCACTTACAACACATTTTAAATTAACACAATATTACACTTTGTGGAAGCAATAAGCACCATACTCATCTCCTCAGCAAGACATGACATTCTGGTGACACCAAACTATAATACAAACAGTTAAACAAGAGAACCAAGGATACCAAAGTGTCTTTCTTTTTATTGATGTAGATTATGTAATTGTTTGTATAGTTTATATTTTTGCAATTATATTATACTTCATGGTGGCACAGTCATTCGCACTGCTGCCACACAGTTCCAGGGATCCAGATTCAATTCCAGCCTGGGGTGACTGTCTGTGTGGAGTTTGCACTTTCTCCCCTTGTATGCGTGGGTTTCCTCCGGGTGCTCCCGTTTTCTCCCACAGTCCAAAGGTATGCAGATAAGGTGGATTGGCCATGCTAAATTGCCCCTTAGTGTCCAAAGGTTAGGTGGGGTTACAATGATAGGGCAGGGTATTGGGCCTAGGGTGCTCTTTAGGAGGGTTGGTGCAGACTTAACGGGCAGAATGGCTTGCTTCTGCATTCCCGGGATTCTATGTTAGTTCCCATGTTGGTTGAAAATGTATTTTAATGTTATATGTCAATGTGGTGATATAATATTTAATGACAATAGAATTTTCTGATGATCAATGGTAAATAGTGTGCTAGAATGCAATTTACATTGTTGGATTGTGTGTCTGTAAACAAATATTAGCAAAGCTTTGTCAAACACTTTATTGTAATACTGGTAGCCCTTTAATTTGACAGGTGGTTAGCAGCAGGGTTACATTACGACTGGTTTTGCTGCCAACAAATATTGCCCAAGGCACACTGTTCCTTCAGAATAAATTAAAATGAAATAATGTACAGAGCAGAGTTATTGTCCTGTAATCGCCTGCAGATTAAATTCCAGTAATCTTGCAGTGATTATGTCACAAATGTAATTTTTCAGTGCAAGTGTCATTACACATCAATTGAATGCAGTATCTTAGTCATTCATATTGGCTGTGATGTCCACTTAAAGAAACTAACAACGGCAAACGTGACATTTATAAGTTTAAAAATAATTTTGAAAAGTAAATGCAATTCCCTATATATTGACAATGATTGCATGCTCTGATTACAGTGAATTGCAATTTCATTTTGAGGGCCACCTGATAATCAATCACTTAAACTCCATTGTTCTGCCTAAACTGTTACCGGAATCTCTCGATGCGATTACTTCTATTATTTTATGGAAGTCTTAGAAGGGGGAAAAGTAAACAAAAAGTGCAATACTTCAGGGTCATATACTGCCATTGTTTTTTATGACTGAACTTCAAACCTAGAATCACTGATTGACTAGATTATTGTGATAGAAACAGAACCAAAAGATGTATGGCATTGTCATTAATGTAACTACAAACAGCAATTTGTATTATTTATCTGATTATTTTGTACAATATTTTTAAAAAACATTTAAACTCTGTCAGTGACAAAATTAGAGAAGCTAATGGATGAATGGTGCACAGGGGTTGACCTGGCATATTCTCAGTTGAAATGACATGATCACTGAAATACCCCAGGATAATAGTTGTATGTTAATTCAGCTTCCTTGCACCATGAAGGTCCAGTAACTCCTGAATGTCAATTCCTGTCACATCATTAAAAGGAAGTATCTGGACAAAAGAACAACAAAAAGAATATTCATCAAAACACTGCAGGGGTTAAATTAAACCACGTAGCCACAAAGCAGGCCGATAAGGCTTAAAAATGGCGTCAGACATGTACGGGCACACTTACAATAGGAAATGCATAAAACATCATCTTGTTAAAGAGTTTTGTGAACCATGCCTAATGGCCAAGCAGAGCAGCATGTGTGCAATGTTCATTTCAGGCCACTCTTGCTACACACCAACCAGCAACCTTAACCTTACAGGTCTGAACCTGGTATTAAGCAAAATGAAGGATATTCCTCAACCCTGCTATGCAAGTGGGTTATAAATCATTTTATAGGTTAGTTGTTGAGTTATTTCTTCTGGCTGCTGGTCAAATTGCATGCCTTTTTTGAAGGTTTCCTATGCTTGGCTTAAATTTGACACTGGCTGGTCTTGTGATACTTGTTTGTAATCATATGAAATATTGTGTTGATAGAGGTTGCTCCCAGGCATGGTCCGGTTGGCATCTGGTAATTGAAAAAGACGAGGAGTTTGAAGAGAAACTATGTGGAGAAGGACTAGTTGCTAGAACGGGGCGGAAATGAAGAGGGAAATACAAAAGGAAGTGGAGGAAGAAGAAGGAAGGCTACAAAGTTGACACCTTTATGCCTGGACTCTGTATGATCCGGTTATTTATAATAATACAAGTAACCTCAGCTAAATCTCCCCATTCATCAACAGTCCCACACTGCTTACATTTCCTTTCTTTTATTATTGACCATCACATCACCCTCTTACTGATAACACAAAAAAAGTGACAGGAAATCTCATTCATAATCCAATTATGTCACTTTGCTCACTAAATATGTGTACAAAATTGTGCATTCCTTTTTTATTTATCTTCCCTGTCCCTTGACCTTATCTTGTGCAAGGATAAAGCATTTTCCCAGTGGCTGCAACATGGGATGTGGAAGGCTGCTTACCTTCAATTGAAGTGAATGCAGATGCCCTTGAAGAGCTTTCTTAGCTGAGACACCCTGATTTCAGGCTTCGCCCCCTTGACCTGGCCAACAGCAGTCCAGGCTGTTAAGTAATGTTTAATTTGAAACTGTGTCTGTATTGTGCTAAGAGTGTTTATGATGTGACAAGCAAACTGAGCTTAAAGAGGGACTGAGTTGTTGCTTAGCAACTGGGGCCACATTTAAGTTAGGAAGACCTTTTGAGCTTTGTTTTAACTGGATGCAAGGCAGTTGGAGTTTAGTAGCTAGAGAGAAAACAGTTCTCAAAATTCTGCCAAAAGCAGGATCAGAAGCTGGACAACGGAGTAATAGAAAGAAAGCAAGTCCCAGAAACTAAAGAACAGATAGTTCTAGAAACCAGGGAATGAAAAGAGAAGTCCCAGGGAGATTGAAATCTAAAGAACAAAAGAAACTGGAATTTGAACAAGGTACTGTTCATTGAAATTCAAATAATAGGCAGGGAGTGTGCTCTGAGTTAAAGAGACGGCTGCAGGAACCAGATTTAAAGTGGGGAATCAGACATCAGAGGGAAATCAAATGTTTGGTGACACCTTAATGCAGCCTGTCAAGCAGTAGCGTTCTGATGGCACAGCTGGGTACCTGGGAGATTGTGTGGAAGCTTGAATGCACATGGCAATTCAAGGTAGAGGAATATCAAAAGGGCAGCGGGAAAACATGGAAGTGGATCCTTGCAGAAAACAGCTGAGAAAAAGTGTTGTTTTGAAGAAAGTTCCAAGGTGGACTTTCTCAAGTTTGGAAATACTCAGATGATAATCATCTCAGTGGATCTGCAGAAACATCCACAGAAGTCCAATTAAGTGGTGTCTGACCACAGTTGGCCCATTGGTTTGCAGGGACTATGTATTTACTGAGAACAATATAGCAGAAGATGTATGTTGTACCTTGTGTTATCCTTAAAATCTGCATACCTTTGTGAAGATAAATGGGAGTGAAGGAATATTGTATTATAGTCACACTATACATGTTGAATAAATGTTTTTTCCTGTTGTTAAAAGATAACTGGTAGTCATGTGACTATTCATCCATGTGTCTGAAACAAATGTAGTAAAAGTTACAGTCTTTTGAGCCAGGGTTCTATTCTGGGACCTTCCCGTCCAGTGGTAATATCAACTGGGATGATAACATAGAGGTTAAGTGGGTGTTGTATATTGTTCATTAGGTAGGTTCTGTTTGATTGCCAAGCCTCACCTGCAAAGCCTCACCTGCATCACTTCTTAATGAGCCCTTCATGGACATTATTCATTAATGTGGCTTTGTGAGCTCTTGAATCCTTTATTAAATAGCAATAATAACGGGAGACTGTAATTGAATGGTACGGTCATGGAATTAGTAATCAAGAGACCCAGGGGAATCCTTTGGGGACCTGGGTTCAAATCCCATCATGGCAGATGGCAGAATTTTAATTCAATTAATAAGAATTAGGGATTGAAGGTTTAATGATGACCATAAAATCATTGTCATAAAATCTCTGCTGTCCTTTAGGGAAGCCATTCTGACCTACATGTGACTCAATCCCAGGCCTACAGCAATGTGGTTGACTCTGAACTGCCCTCTGAGGTAGACGAGCAGGCCACCAGTTGTTCAAAACTGTTAGACAGTTTACAAAAAGGATGAAACTGGATGAAATACCTGACGTCAACCTAGGCACCACAAAAATGATAACGGCAACCTCAGTCATGTCAATCCTACAATACCTCACTAACATCTGGGGGTTTGTGATATATTTTGGAGAGCCTTCTCATAGACAAGTCAAGCAACAGCCTGACATAGCCATACATATAGAATGATAACTTTCAAGATAATGTTCCAAACGCACCTGCCATTATCCCTGGACATATCCTGCACCCACTGACAAGCCAAATCCAGCAAAGGTGGTGGTACAGTAGTACACAGTTGGGAGGGGGTTGCCCTGGGAGTCCTCAATATCGCCTCCGAACCCAAGAAGTCTCAATGGCATCAGGTTAAACATGGGAAAGGAAAGCTCCTATTGATTATCAAGTATCACACTTCCACCTCTTTCCTTCAGCTCATGAATTAGTATTCTTGCACATTGAAAACCACTTCAAGAAATGACTGAGGATGGTAAGGGTGTAGAATCACTCTGGATGGGGTAACGTCAATGTCCATCACTAAGAGTGGCTAGGTAGCACCACTGCTAACCATGTGATAAAGGATATACCTGCTAGACTGTGTCTGTGGTGAATAGGCAAAGCTATTTGACCTCATCCTCACTAATATAGCTGCCACAGATGCATCTATCCTTGAACGTATTGGTAGGGGTGACAACCGCATGGTCCATGTGGAGACAAAGTCCCATCTTCACATTCAGGATATCCTTCATTGTAGTGTGGGGCCCTACCATCATGTCAAATGGGACAGATGTCAAACAGATCGAGCAACTCAAGAATGGGCATCCATGAGGCACTGTGGGCCATCAGCAGAATCAAAATTCTGCTCAAGTAGAAGCTGTAAGCTCATGGGCCATTATATCCTGCACTCTACCATTACTACCAAGCCAGGGGATCAATCCTGGTTTGATGAAGTGTGCAGGAGGGAATTCCAAGTATAGCACCAAGCATACCTAAAAATGAGGCGTTAAGCTGGTGAACCTACAACACAGGCTGACTTAGGTGCCAAACAGCAGCAAGTGACAGACAGAGCTAAACCATACCACACCAACAGATTAGATCTAAACTCTGAAGTCCTGCCACATCCAGCCATGAATAGTGGCAGACAATTAAGCAACTCAATGGAGGAGGAGGCTCCACAAATTTACCCATCTTCAATGATGGGGGAGCCCAGCAGATCAGTGCAAAAAATAAGGCTGAAGCATTTGCAACCACTTTCTGCCAGAAGTGTTGTGTGGATGATCCATTTCAGCCTCATCCACAGCTCCCTAGAATCACAGATGCCAGGCTCCAGCCAATCAGATTTAGCCCACATGGTATCAAGAAACGGCTGAAGTCACTGGATACTGAAAAGTCTATGGGTCCTGACAATATTTAGGCAATAGTACTGAGGACTTGTGCCCCAGAACTTGCCGTGCCCCTAGCCAAGTTGTTCCAGTATAGTTACAGCACTAGCATCTACCTGGCAAAGTGGAAAATTATCTAAGGACATAAGAATATAAGAACTAGGAACACAAGTGGGCCATCTGGCCCCTCGAGCCTGCTCCACCATTCAATAAGATCAAGGCTGATCTTTTTATGATGTGGAGATGCCGGCGTTGGACTGGGGTGAGCACAGTAAGAAGTCTTACAACACCAGGTTAAAGTCCAACAGGTTTGTTTCAAACACGAGCTTTCGGAGCACGGCTCCTTCTTCAGGTGAATGGAAAGGCTTGTTCCAGAAATGTTTATATAGACACAGTCAGAGATGCCCCGGAATGCGAGCACCTGCAGGCAATCAAATCATCAAAGATGCAGAGAGAGAGGTAACTCCAGGTTAAAGAGGTGTGAATTGTCCCAGGCCAGTTCAGTCGGTAGGCCTCTGCAAGTCCAGGCTTGTTGGTGGGGGCCGAATGTAATGCGACATGAATCCCAGATCCCGGTTGAGTCCGCATTCATGCGTGCGGAACTTAGCTATAAGTTTTTGCTCAGCAATTTTGCGTTGTCGCGTCTCCTGAAGGCCTCCTTGTAGAATGCTGACCCGGAGATCAGAGGCTGAATGTCCTTGACTGCTGAAGTGTTCCCCAACTGGAAGGGAATAGTCCTGCCTGTTGATAGTCGCACGATGCCCGTTTATTCGTTGTCGCAGTGTCTGCATGGTCTCGCCAATGTACCACGCTTCGGGACATCCTTTCCTGCAGCGTATGAGGTAGACTACATTGGTCGAGTCGCACGAGTATGCGCCGCGTACCTGGTGGGTGGTGTTTCCACGTGTAATGGTGGTGTCCATGTCGATGATCTGGCATGTCTTGCAGAGATTACCCTGGCAGGGTTTTGTGGTGTTGTGGTTGCTGTTCTGAAGGCTGGGTAATTTGCTGCAAACAATGGTTTGTTTGAGGTTGCGCGGTTGTTTGAAGGCCAGTAGTGGGGGTGTGGGGATGACCTTGGCAAGATGTCCATCCTCGCTGATGATGTGTTGGAGGCTGCGAAGAAGATGTCGTAGTTTCTCCGCCCCAGGAAAGTACTGGACGACGAAGGGTACTCTGTCAGTGGTGTCCCGTGTTTGTCTTCTGAGGAGGTCGGTGCGGTTTTTTGCTGTGGCGCGGTGGAACTGTCGATCAATGAGTCGAGCGCCATATCCCGTTCGTACGAGGATCTGCTCAGACAAGGAGGAGCGCAACAGACACCTACAGATGCTGAAAGATGCCCTCGTACGAACGGGATATGGCGCTCGACTCATTGATCGACAGTTCCACCGCGCCACAGCAAAAAACCGCACCGACCTCCTCAGAAGACAAACATGGGACACCACTGACAGAGTACCCTTCGTCGTCCAGTACTTTCCTGGGGCGGAGAAACTACGACATCTTCTTCGCAGCCTCCAACACATCATCAGCGAGGATGGACATCTTGCCAAGGTCATCCCCACACCCCCACTACTGGCCTTCAAACAACCGCGCAACCTCAAACAAACCATTGTTTGCAGCAAATTACCCAGCCTTCAGAACAGCAACCACAACACCACAAAACCCTGCCAGGGTAATCTCTGCAAGACATGCCAGATCATCGACATGGACACCACCATTACACGTGGAAACACCACCCACCAGGTACGCGGCGCATACTCGTGCGACTCGACCAATGTAGTCTACCTCATACGCTGCAGGAAAGGATGTCCCGAAGCGTGGTACATTGGCGAGACCATGCAGACACTGCGACAACGAATAAACGGGCATCGTGCGACTATCAACAGGCAGGACTGTTGCCTTCCAGTTGGGGAACACTTCAGCAGTCAAGGACATTCAGCCTCTGATCTCCGGGTCAGCATTCTACAAGGAGGCCTTCAGGAGACGCGACAACGCAAAATTGCTGAGCAAAAACTTATAGCTAAGTTCCGCACGCATGAATGCGGACTCAACCGGGATCTGGGATTCATGTCGCATTACATTCGGCCCCCACCAACAAGCCTGGACTTGCAGAGGCCTACCGACTGAACTGGCTTGGGACAATTCACACCTCTTTAACCTGGAGTTACCTCTCTCTCTGCATCTTTGATGATTTGATTGCCTGCAGGTGCTCGCATTCCGGGGCATCTCTGACTGTGTCTATATAAACATTTCTGGAACAAGCCTTTCCATTCACCTGAAGAAGGAGCCGTGCTCCGAAAGCTCGTGTTTGAAACAAACCTGTTGGACTTTAACCTGGTGTTGTAAGACTTCTTACTGTGATCTTTTTATGGACTCAGCTCCATTTAATACTAATAATAATAATCGCTTATTATCATAAATAGGCTTCAATGAAGTTACTGTGAAAAGCCCGTAGTCGCCACAATCCAGCACCTGCTTGTGGAGGCCAGTATGGGAATTGAACCCGCACTCCTGGGCTTGTTCTGCATTACAAGCCAGCTGTTTAGCCCACTGTGCTAATCCAGCCCTACTTACCCGCCAGCTCACCATAACCCTTAATTCCTTTTACTGTTCAAAAATCTGTTCCTGTATCTTTGCCTTAAAAACATTCCATGAAACATTCCATGAGGTAGCTTCACCTGCTTCAGTGGGCAGGGAGTTCCGCAGATTTCACCCTTTGGGTGAAGAAGTTCCTTCTCAACTCAGTCCTAAATCTGCTCCCTCTTATTTTGAGGCTATGTTCCCTAGTTCTAGTTTCACCTGCCAGTGGAAACAGTCTCCCTGCTTCTATCTTATCTATCCCTCATGATTTTATAGTTTCTATAAGATCCCCCCTCATGAGTATAGTCCCAGTCTACTCAGTCTCTCCTCATTAGCAATCCTCTCATCTCTGGAACCAACCTAGTAAATCTCCTCTGCACCCGCCGCCACCCCCCCCTCTCTCCCCCCCCCTCCCCCCCCCTCTCCCCCCTCTCCCCCTCTCCCCCCCCTCTCCCCCCCCCCTCCCCCCCCTCCCCCCCACTCCCCCCCACTCCCCCCCACTCCCCCCCTCCCCCCCTCCCCCCCCTCCCCCCCCTCCCCCCCTTCCCCCCCCTCCCCCCCCTCCCCCCCCTCCCCCCCTTCCCCCCCTTCCCCCCTTCCCCCCCCCTCCTCCCCCCTCCCCCCCTCCCCCTCCCTCCCCCCCCCTCCCCCCCCCAGTGCCAGTACATCCTTTCTCAAATATGGAGACCAAAACTGTACACAATACTCCAGACGTGGCCTCACGAGCATCCTATACAGCTGCAACATAACCTCTGTTTTTATACTCCATCTTTTGTTTGGCACCTTGTCAAATGCCTTCTGGAAATCCAGGTACACTACATCCACTGGCTCCCTCCCTGTTGTCCATCACTCTCGTAATGTCCTCAAAGAATTCCACTAAATTAGTTAAACATGACCTGCCCTTTATGAACCCATGCTGCATCTGCCCAATGGGACAATTTCTATCCAGATGCCTCACTATTTCTTCCTTGATGATAGATGTATTTGCTCATGTGTTTGCTTTGTTTGGCCCCTTGCTCCATACTGTAACCAATCACTGTTTGCCTATGTACCATTTGTCAATGTACTCTGTCAATTATTCTTTTTGTCCACTATGTACATGTTGTGTACGTTGCCTTGGCCGCAGAAAAATGCTTTTCACTGTACTTCGGTACATGTGACAATAAATAAATCAATTCAAATCAAATCAAATTCAAGCATTTTCCCCACTAAGAAGTTAAGCTAACCGGAGCCTATACATACTCACCTTTTGTCTACCTCCTGTTTTAAGCAGTGGCATTACACTTGCTGTTTTCTAATCTGCTGGAACTGCCCCAGAGTCGAATGAATTTTGATAAATTACCACAAGCACATTTGCTATTTCCCCCGCCATCTCTTTTAGTACCCTGGGATGCATTCCATCAGGGCCAGGAGACTTGTCTATCTTCAGCCCCATTAGTTTGCCCAACATTACCTCCTTAGTGATAATGATATTTCTAGGTCCTCACCTGCCATAGCCTCCTTGCTGTCAATTATTGGCATGTTATTTGTGTCTTCTGCTGTGAAGACCGACACAACATACCTGTTCAATGTCTTGGCCATTCACATTATTAAATTCCCCTCTCATCCTCTAAAGGACCAATATATTTGTAGAAACTTTTGCTATCTGTTTTTGTATTCTGAGCGAGTTTACTCTCATAATGTATCTTACTTTTTTTGTATCTTTTCGTGGCTTTCTGTTGACCTTTAAAGATTTCCCACTCCTCTAGTTTCTCACTAATCTTTGCCACTTTGTATGCATTTTCTTTCAATTTAATACCTTCCTTTATTTACTTAGATATTGATGGCTGCTTATCCCTTTTCCTACAGTCCTTCCTTTTCACTGATATATACTTTTGCTTAATGCTGTGAAAAATCGCTTTGAAAATTCTCCACTGCTCCTCAATTGTCATGTCATAAAGTATTTGCTCCCTGTCTACCTTAGCCAACTCCTCCCTCATCCCATTGTAGTCTCCTTTGTTTAAGCACAAGACACTGGATTTACCTTCTCACCCTCCATCTGTATTTTAAATTCAACCAGACCATGATCGTTCCTTCCGAGAGGATTCCTAACAATGAGATCATTAATTATTCCTGTCTCATTACACAGGACCAGATCCAGGATAGTTTGCTCCCTCGTAGGTTCAATTACATTCTGTTTGAGGAAACTAACATAGATATGAACTCTCCCTCAAGGCTGCCTTGACCGACCTGGTTTGACCAATCGACATGTAGATTAAAATCCCCCATGATAATTGCTATACTATCTTTACATGCACCAGTTATTTCTTTGTTAATTGCCTGCCCCACCATGATGTTATTATGGACCATATTGCCTACGTATGTCCTATGCACAAGAAGCAGGACAAATCTAAGCCGGCCAATTACCGCCCCATCGATCAACTCTCAATCATCACTAATATATTGGACGAGATCATCAATGGTGCTATCAAACAGCATTTGCTTAGTTTAGATTCCGCCAGAATGACTCAGATCCTGACTTCATTAGAGCCTTCATTCAAACATGGACAAAAAAGTTGAACTCCAGAGGTGAGGCATAACATAGAATTTACAGTGCAGAAGGAGGCCATTTGGCCCATCGAGTCTGCACCGGCTCTTGGAAAGAACACCCTATCCAAGCCCACACCACCCTATCCCCATAACCCAGTAACCCTACTCAACCAACACTAAGGGAAAGTTTGGACACTAAGGGCAATTTAGCATGGCCAATCCACCTAACCTGCACATCTTTGGACTGTGGGAAGAAACCGGAGCATCCGGAAGAAACCCACGCAGACACGGGGAGAATGTGCAGACTCCGCACAGACAGTGACCCAGCCGGGAATCGAACCTGGGACCCTGGAGCTGTGAAGCAATTGCGCTAACCACTATGCTACCGTGCTGCCCAAAAGGTAAGAGTGATTGCCCTTGACATGGAGACAGCATTTGACCAAGTGTGCCATCAAAGAGCCCGAGCAAAACTATAGTCAATGAGAATCTGGAGGAAAAATCTCCCCTGGTTAGAGTTGGATGATCAGCCATGATCATGATGAATGGTGGACCAGGCTCAAAGGGCCAAATGGCCTATACCTGCTCCTATTTTCTATGTTTCTATGAATCACCCCCAGCACAAAAGAAGATGGCTGTGCTTTGTGGAAAATCAATCATCTAAGAACCAGGACATCATTGCAGGAGTTCCTCAAGGTAGTGTCTTCGGCCAAACCATTTTTCGCTATTTTATCAATGACCGTCCTTCCATCATAAGGTCAGAAATGGGGGTGTTTGCTGGTGACTACACAATGTTCTGCATCATTAATCATATAAATACTGTGGCTACCAAGAGCAGGCTTGAAGCTAGAAATTCTCTGGTAAATAACCCGTTTCTGGACTCCCCAAAGCCAGTCCACAATCTATAAGGCACAAGTCAGGAGTGTGATGGAACACTTCTCACTTTTCTGGATGAGTGCAAATTCAACAACACTCATGAAGCTTGATACCATCCAAGGCAAACCAGCCCACTTGATTGGCACCCCATCCACAAACAGTCACTCCCTCTACTAACGATAAACAGTGGCAGCAGCATGTCCCATCTACAAGATGCACCACAGCAATTAACCAAGGCTCCTTTGATAGCACTTACCAAACCCATGATGGTTACAATCCAGAAGGACAAGTGCAGCAGATGCATGAGAACACCACTACCTGGAAGTTCCCCTTCAAGTCACTCACCATCCTGACTTGAAAATATATCGTCGCTTCTTCACTGTCACTGGGTCAAAATCCTAGATTCCCTCCCTTACGTTACTGTTGATGTACCTTTACCACATGGACCGCAGCAATTCCAGAAGGCCGCTCACCACCATTTTCTCAAGGACAATTATGGGGGGCAATAAATGCTGGCCGAGCCAGTGATGCCCACAACCCATGAATAAATTAAAAAATCATAATATACAGCACTGGTTGCCTTTTTCTCATTGCTGCTGGAACTGGTTACAACTTTAAATAGCTGCAGTGCACTTTTGAAAGTTCTGTACAAAGGGTTACAATTTATAGGATATGATGGTGTGAGACTGTGACCTTAATTTAGGCTAAAACAAAGGGAGCCATGTCACCTGTTCTGAAGGCTGCCTGACAACAGATCTGTGTGACATTGCTGCTAAAGATTGGAGGGTGGCCTGGTTGGTTCTGTTGGAAAGAAGGTGTAAGGTGTTCACTTTTGGAGACAATGTCAGTAATTGTGTTCAGAGTGGTTAGATGCTGGTCCAAAGTCCCAAGAAGGTATTGCAAATGTTGGATTATATTTTAAAGTGCCCATTTGCTTCTGAGATAAATACAAGTTGACAACCTTAAGGATTGCGAATCAGTATTTCTACCTGGATACAAGGCTCATGTGATTCACATCACCATGGAGATGGGCGTTGAGAAGGGAAAGGTTTCTAAGATAGCCCTGAAACTCACAGCCATAGTTGATCTGGGAGAGAGAGCAGCTGGAAGCCAAGAGTCTCAATGGCTCATCACACAGGAATGTAGATAGGAGTGCATGCTCAGATTGAAAAGACCAAATCGATAAGGATTTAAAATCAGGCTGGAAGATTTGCCGAGTTTATGATAGAGAGATAATCACTGGGAAAAACCTTCACCGTGAAAGACAGTTCTCGGGTTAACAGTTAACAGGCTGAGAAAGGAAAGGAAAAGAAGTAAACCCTTAAGGAATAAGAATCATTTTGGACTGGGTGCTGTAAAATCAAATGGCTATGCACGGGCCATTGTAAAATATATATGTGAAGTGGATTTTGTTAATGGTGTGTTAAAAGTAAAAGGGGAAAGTTTGTGTTGCGGTGAACATCAGGGATCACGTGACCTCCCCAACCAAGGCTTCGGCAAACCTCGGCGGCATCGCCATGCAAAATTGGCCATGCAAAATTGCCCCAAGTGTCCAAATGTTAGGTGGGTTTATGGGGATAGGGTGGGGAATTGGGCCTAGGTACGGTGTCCTTCGGAGGGTTGGTGCAAACTCGATGGGCTGAATGGCCTCCTTCTACAATGTTGGGATTCTCTACCATTTGCCTTCTTTACTGCCTACTGCACCTGCATGCTTACTTTCAGCAACTGATGCACAAGGACACTCAGGTCTCATTGCACGTTCATCTCTCTCAATCTGTAGACATTCAGATAATAATCTGCCTTCCTGGTTTTGCTACCAAAGTGGATAACCTCACATTTATCCATATTATACTGTACCTGCCATGCATTTTCCCACTCACTCGATTTGTCCAAATCATTCTGAAGCATCTCTGCATGCTCCTCATTGCTCACCCTCCCACCCAGTTTTGTGTCATCTGCAAATTTGGAGATATTGCATTTTGATCCCTCATCTAAATCAGTAATACATATTGTGAATAGCTGAGGCCCTGGCACTGATCCCTACACTACCTGACCAGTCACTGCTTACCATTTGGAAAAATACCCTTTCATTCCTGCTCTTTTTTTCCTGTCTGCCAACCAGTTTTCTATCCATCTCAATGCACTGCCCCAGTCCCACGCCTTTAAATTTTACACGCTAATCGCTAATGTGGGACTTTGTCGAAAGCCTTCTGAAAGACCAATTAATCATATCCAATGGCTCCCCCTCGACAACTCTACTAGTTACATCCTCACAAAATTACAGTGGATTTGTCAAAGGTGATTTTCCTTTCATAAATCCATGCTGACTCTGTCCGATACTGTCAGCGTTTTCCAAGTGCTCTGCTAATAACTCTTTCCCCACTAGCGACATCAGGCTTACTGGTCTATAATTCCTTGCTGACTCATGACATCCCTTTTTAAATAGTGAGGTTACCCTCCAATCTGGAGGAATGGTTCCAGAGTCTATAGAATCTTGGAAGATGACGAGCAATGCATCCATTATATCTGGGGCCACTTCCTTAAGGGTGTAGATTATCAGGCCTGGGGATTTATCGGCCTTCAATTCCATCAAATTCCCCCACACCATTTCCCGACTGATACTTATTTCCTTCAGTTTCACCCTCTCACTAAACCCTGTGTTGCCCAATATTTCTGGTACGTTATTTGTGTCCTCCTTTGTGAAGCCAGAACCAAAGTATGTATTTAGTTGGTCAACCATTTATTTGTGCCCCATTATAAATTCCTCATGTTTTGACTGTAATATTTGTCTTCATCAATCTTTCTCTTCACATACCTATGGACATTTTTACAGTCAGTTTTTATGTCCCCACAAACATACTCGCGTATTCTATCTTCCCCATTTTAATAATCCCTTTGTTCTCTTTTGCTGAATTCAAAACTGCTCGCAATCCTCAGTTTTTTCTCGCCAATTTGTATGCCTCTTCCTTGGTTCTAATACTATCTCTAATTTCCCTAGTGAGCCATGGTTTGACCACATTTCCCATTTACTTTTTGCACCAGTCAGGGATTAACAATTTTTACAGTTCATCCTTGAACTCTTTGAATGTTTACCATTGCCTCTCCATCGTCCTTCCTTAAAATAATCCCGACTGTATCATATCTGTTTATATATATTTGCGCAATTAATTCAAAGCCAAAGCCCCGCCCGGCCAGCAGCACGCCCCCCCCCCCCCCCCCCCCCCCCACCTCAACTGCGGCAGCGCTGGACACAGTCCGCAGCCGCCACTCAAGGTTCCCGAAAACTGAGAGCTCACATGTCCTGTCGGGGACTCTATCCATCGGAGATGGAACATCGGGGGGGCCTTTAGGTAACGTCCTGACGCCGTCCCAACAGTGTGCACCGTGCTCCCCGATAATGCAGTTATGGAGTGATGGAACCATCAATTCACCAGACACGTGTTTCCGATATGAATCTAGGCTTTAATCGACTTACTTCAGAGCCAGCCTGTTACCCGTTGGTGAACTCTTAGTGAACTCAGGCTGACTCTGGACAAGGGTATTTATACAGCTGCACTAGGGGGAGGAGTCGTGGGCGGAGCCAAGGGTGGAGCCCAGTACAAGTTCCTGAGTACTCCCAGAGCTACTCCCCCTAGTGGTAGGATAGCGCTACTGCGCCTACAAAGACAGTGTGAGTTATCATATATAGATATATATTACATTCACCACATGGAGGGGGCGGAGCATCTAAAAACAGGCGCCGTCCCGATTCAGTTGTAAAAAGGGATTTCCACCCGATCACCGATTACGAAATTGCCGTCGGCAAGCGAAGAATTCCACCCCCTAATATAGTAACAGGTTAAGTGCAAGCAACACCACCAGGGGCGGACACCTGGAGGCAGGTCCCGATGTCCTGTCGAGTAGTCATCAGCTAATCCATTGGGTGTTCGGACCCCCACCCAAAGCCTCATTGGCTGAAAGCCAGAAAAGTTTCTGGAAAGGGGAGGGGTGTATGAATGAAACACCTGGACCTCCCAGCAGTGAAGACTCCATGCAGAGGCAATCGAGATGTCTGACCAAAGGTGGACAGAAACAGCATGCGAGACCCACCTTCACAATGACGGATCTGAGAGATTCAGAGAATTGGACCGACGGCTTAACCAAAGTCATCAAAGCAATTTGGAGAGCAAAGAGGGAGATGTGAGGAATCTCGAGGGAAAAAGTAGGGCCCATTAGGGACCAAGGGGGGAATCTGTGGGTGGAGCCAGAGGACATTGATAGGGTGTTAAATGAATATTTCACATCTGTCTTCATCCACGTGAATGAGGAAGCAGAATCTCATGTTAATGGTGGGGAAACTCATTATAGAAGTTAATATTTCTATGGGGGCATGGAAATATTGAAGAAAGAGTGTGATTACTAGGTATGCCTATGTGAATTTAATATATGATTTAATTGCGGATATGTGGGAACTCAATGACCAGTTAAAAGTGAGAATTATAAGCATGGTCTTGAGGGATGTGGAATTAGTGTAGGATTTCCTGTTATCACATCTCCCCGAGATAAAGGAGAGAGATTTTGCAAGTGATAATGAGTTTACGTGTTTGCAATAGAAAGAGTGCAGAGGAGATTGACCGGGATGTCGCCTGGGCTGGTGCATTTCAGATGTGAAGAGAGACTGGTTAGGCTGGGTTGTATTCCTTAGAGCAGAGAAGGCTGAGGAGAGGCCTCATCAAGGTGTATAAAATTATGAAGCTCATGGAAACGGTAGATAGGAACAATGTTTCCCCTTAATAGAATGGTCAATAACCAGGGGCATGTTTTATGGTGAGGAGGAGGAGATTTAAAGGTGATTTGAGGAAAATCTTTTTCACCCAGAAGGTGGTGGTAATCAGGAAGTCACTGCCTGAAAGGCTGGTAGAGGTGGGAACCCTCACAAAATGTAAGAAACATTTAGATGACACTTTGAAATGCCATAGCAGACAAGGTTACACCAAATGCTAGAAAATAAGATTAGAAGAGATTGGTGTTAGATGGCCATCGGATATATGATGGGCTGTAAAGCTCTATGACTCTATGATGTGAGAATGAATTAGAGATTTTGAATCAGTACAGAATGGGTAATGCAGATAACATCAGGAATTAGAAATTGGTTTAAATGGGCAACAATATAATGAAATGAAAAAGAATAGAAAATTCTGTCTTATCTTTTGATTAGGGGATTGTGAGGTTGCAGTGGGTTCTGATTCCTTAAGAACCTGCCTGTGGCTGTGAAAGACTTAAGTCCTGACTGCTTGAAATTTGCAAATTACGAACAACTGATTGCTTTTGTTTTGTGTGGAAGTTTACAGTTATTTTTGTATTGGGCGAAATAGGTTAAGGTTTTTCTTGGGAATCAACCTTGTTTTGAGTTTTTAATTTCAGGCACTTCAGAAGTTTAAAGAAAGAAGACAAGTAATGCAATTTGTTTTTATTTTAAAAAGCATGTGTTATTTTTTCTGCTTATGTGTGGAACAAATGGATTTTTGTGTGGATAATAAGAAATAGGAGCAGATGTAGGCCATTTGGCCCATCTAGTCTGCTCTGCCATTCAATAAGATCATGACTGATTTGATATGTTGATCCTCAAGTCCCACTTTCCCACCTTATGCCCCAAACCATTGATTCCCTTACTGATTAAAAATCTGTCTGCCCCCAACCTGAAACATACTTAATAACCCATCCTCTCCAGCTCTCTGTGGTAAAGAATTCCACAGATTCATTGCCCTCTGAGAAGCTAAATATCTCCTCATCTCTGTTTTAAATGGGTGCCCCCTTACTCTGATATTTTGCCCTCTGGTCCTAGGCTCTCCCACTAGAGGAAACATCCTCTCAGCATCAATCCTGTGAAGCCCCCTGAGAATCCTATATGTCCCAATAAGGTCGACCCTCATTCTTCTAAACTCCAATGAGTACCAGCACAACCTACTCACCTCTCCTCATAAGAAAATCCCTCCATACCTGGGATCAACCAGTATATATCAGTATATCGTTACTTACATAAGGGGACTTACACTGCTCACAGCATTCCATGTGTGATCTAACTAGTGCCTTGTATAATTTTAACAAGACTTCCCTATTTCTATACTTCATTCCCTTTGAAATAAATGTCAATATTTCATTTGCCTTCCCAATTACCGACTGAACTTGCATGCTAGCATTTTGTGATTTATGCATGAGGACCCTTAAATCCCTCTGTGCTGCAGGATTCTGCCGTCTTTCTCCCTTTAAATAATATTCAGCTTCTCATTCTCCTGAGCAAAGTGCATAACTTCACATTTTCCTACATTTTATACCCTTCTGCCAAGTCTTTGCCCACTCACCAGCAGGTTTTTTAAGCTGGAGGAGCATGGAACTGAAGGAGGGGGACACAATGTCGCTGCTGCTAGTTGATCACGAACAAAAGTGTTGACAGCTCAACTGACTCCATGAGTCTCCAGAATCAAAAACTGGGCGAGTGGGCAAACCAATGGCAGATGCAGTATAATTTGGATAAGTGTGAGGTTATTCATTTTGGAAGCAAAAACAGGAAGGCAGATTACTAACTGAATGGTTGTAAATTGGGAGAGGGGAGTGTGCAGTGGGACCTGGGTGTCCTTGTACACCATTCGCTGAATGTAAGGTGCAGCAGGCGGTAAAGAAGGCTATTGGTATGTTGGCCTTCATTGCAAGAGGTTTCGAGTATAGAAGCAGGGATGTGTTGCTGCAATTGTGCAGTGCCTTGATGAGGCCACACTTGGAATATTGTGTGCAGTTTTGGTCTCCTTCTCTGAGGAAGGGTGTTCTTGCTCTTGAGGGAGTCCAGCGAAGGTTTACCAGACTGATTCCAGGGATGGCGGGGCTATCATATGAGGAGAGACTGACAAGGTTGGGATTGTTCTCGCTGGAGTTCAGAAGAATGAGGGGGTGATCTCATAGAGATTTATACAATTCTAACAGGACTAGACAGGGCAGATGCAGGGAAGATGTTACTAATGATAGGTGTGTCCAGAACCAGGGGTCACAGCCTGAGGATTCAGGGTAAACCATTTCGGACAGAGATAAGGAGACAATTCTTCACACAAAGAGTGGTGAATCTGTGGAATTCATTACTACAGGAAGTGGTTGATGCTAAAACTTTGAATATATTCAAGAGACGGCTGGATATAGCACTTGGGGAGAATGGGATCAAAGGCTATGGGGAGAAAGCAGGATTAGGCGATTGAGTTGGGTGATCAGCCATGGTCGTGATGAATGGCGGAGCAGGCTTGAAGGGCCAAAAGGCCTCCTCCTGTTTTATCTTCTATGTATCTATGTATCTATGAAAGGAGGAGAGCATCAAAGTGAGCAAAGAGGAGTCCTGACAAAATGTCCTGTCCTACAACCCTGTCAGGACCTGGGACATCCACCCCTCTGCATCCCCCCATGTGAATGCCTTTTCACTAAACCTCACTCTCTCCCCTGTTACACAATAGCCACTTCCCCCCAGTTAGCCCTCTCAACTCCACCTGAATGAAGCACTTTGACTCTGGAGATCCTCAGCCGGCCGCGTTACTCCCCCAATGGTGACAAGTTAAGGCAGTTGAAGCATTCAATGGCCCGGCGTTCTAACCTCATTGGGAGATCAAGATGCTGTCTCCATTATCCCTTGAATGGGGTGACAGATGAGCGACTTCATCACAACGCCTTGCATTGGGGGCCACATCTGTGACACCTCTCTGTTCTGTAGATGTGAGTACTATTTTAGTTTAATAACATTATCAAAATACAGAAAATAGTACAGAAAACAGTACAAGGACACCAAACACATGGCACCCCAGAACACACTTACCCACCCCTCTCATCACCTACATCAGCGGAAAGACACACCAGCCCAATCCACCAGAATAGGTCACTCCAGCACAGTGGAGGAGAGAGAGAAAGAACAGTTCGGCCCCCTCAAAAGGGACAGAATTCAGCCCGGAATAACCCCGGCATATTATAACCAAACGGTACAGAGCATATCAAAAGGCAAGGAACAACGCCACCATCTGCTGAGGCAGTGCCCCCCTCGTCCCCCGGCTGCAGAGACCCACATTGGTGGAAGGGCGCTCCCAGCAGCCCGACTCACCGGAAAAGGTCTTGCTGACACGGGATAATGGAAGAGGGAGAGGGAATATCCCCACTGCCACCAGCATCGGTAACAGTAGCACCAAAAGAAAACACAAAAAACAGGCAGAAACATAGCGAAGAAATATGCCCAGGCAGTAGACAGAAAACAGCACCAATACAATAATAAGCACATGAACAAACATTAAACAACAATATACAACAGTACATAAACACCAGCCATCAACATGGGGCGGGGTTCTCTCAGCCTAGGCCAGGCAGAGAATCGGCAGGTCGGGCGCGAATCGTGCGACGTCGCCCCGATCCCGTTCTGCCGCCAATAACATGGGGCGGGGTTCTCTCAGCCTAGGCCAGGCAGAGAATCGGCAGGCCGGGCGCGAATCGCTCGATGTCGCCCCGACACCGGTCTGCCGATTCTCCGGAGAGCGGAGAATCGGCGCCATTCGTGCTGACATGGCGTCGGTTGGGGGCCGCTCTATGGAGCACCCCTGCGATTCTCCGCCGGGGATGGGCCGAGCGGCCATACAAAAACCGAGTCCCGCCGGCGCCGTCCACGTGTGGTCTTACCCGGCGGGACCTCGGCATGAATCCATCCGGGGGTGACCTGGTGAGGGGAGGGGGGATCCGACCCTGGGGAGGGGCTTCCACTGCGGCCTGGCCCACAATTGGGGCCTACCGATCGGCAGACCCGCGGTGCCCATTTGACGCCGGTATCAGCAGCTGGAGCAGCGTGGGTCAATCCAGTGCTGTGCTGGCCCCCTGTAGGGATCAGAATCGCTGCTCCTGAGGGCATGTTGATGCCGTCGTGAAATGCGACGAGGTTTACGACAGCGTCATCACTTAGCCTCAGGAGCAGAAAATCCCGCCCATGGCCTTCCAAACTTGAACTAGAAACAGTCATTATTACACGGAAGTGGCCAACAGCCTTCACGGACGTGTCGTTACGGCCTCCAAGGTGTCCAGTTGAGGTGAGCCACCACTGCCCTCCTCCTGTAGTCCCAATACCCGGTCACCTGTTCCAGCCAGCCCTCAGTCCAGGCCACAAAAGTAGGAGCAGTAGAAACAACAGTTGGCTTCCAAACATAGAAACGGTAAACAGTCAGCAGTCCAAACAAAAGCAGGCATTAGATGGTAAATCAGTCCTCCAAACCTCCAGCATGTTGCAGTTGATTCGGGCCGTTATCCTTCCTCACCGGCAGCAGAGCACCTGACTTCCTCCCTCTCCTGCAACATGGCATTCAGATGAACCAGCCACCACCCTTCTCTCCTCCTTCCTCCAAGAGCCAGCAGCAGTAGTCTATCAAACAAGCAGAAAGGGAGGCAGGCAGTTGTTAAATCCAGCTTCAGGCTGAACCCCAGGCTAGGCCTTACCAGCAGAATGTTCTGCCCCCTCTCTCTCTCTCATGTTTGCAAATGCCTGTAGCAGTCTCTCAGCAATTGAATTGAGAGCCTCCACAGCTCATGTGCGCTCTCTCCACAATCCTTAGTGAGTGTGAGCCTTGGAGTTCAATATTTTGGAGCAAGGCGTTCAGAGGGTTAAAAATTGGGTGCCAATCGGTGGCACACTCATACATTACCATGCTGACAACATTTGCACAATTAACTTGTCAAGGAAGGGTAAGGAAGGGTACCAGCCTCCCCAAACAGGTACCGGAATGTAGCAATGAGGGACTTTTCACAATAACTTCATTTGAAGCCTACTTGTGACAATAAGCAATTTTCATTTCAAGGGAGTTGCTCAGGCAACTACCTTCTCCTTGTGGCAAGCAAGGAACACCTGATGCATGTGAAGACTGCAATTAACATGTTAACTTCATCCTTAGAGTCCATCCTCATTCTCCCAGCTCTCATGGGCTGGGGATAAAATGAATCTTTCAATTTGAACAGCCATCCACCCATACACTACTCCCTGATAGTCTGGCCTACAGAACCAGAGACCTTCAATTTCCATACAGCTCTGCCCTCTGGCTTCACAGTGCTGCCTGAGCGTGGGGGTTTATTCTCACTGCAGTAATTCTCCCCACTGTCTGAGGGTTTTCAGGCCTCATGAGAATGGACAAAAAACATCATTTGTCAGAGTCCCCACACTGACCATTCAGCCTGGCTCGCGTGGAAATTTACTCAAGATCTTTACCAAGAGGTGACCAAGCATGTGGATGAAGGTAAAGCAGTGGATGTAGTGTACATGGATTTTAGTAAGGCAGAAAGTAAGGAGGCATGAGATAGTGAGAAATTTGGCTAGTTTGGATAACAAACTGGCTAACCGATAGAAGACAGAGAGTGGTGGTGGATGGCAAATATTCAGCCTGGAGCCCAGTTACCAGTGGCGTACCGCAGGGATCAGTTCTGGGTCCTCTGCTGTTTGTGATTTTCATTAACGACTTGGATGAGGGAGTCGAAGGGTGGGTCAGTAAATTTGCAGATGATACGAAAATTGGTGGAGTTGTGGATAGTGAGGAGGGCTGTTGTCGGCTTCAAAGAGACATAGATAGGATGCAGAGCTGGGCTGAGAAGTGGCAGATGGAGTTTAACCCTGACAAGTGTGCGGTTGTCCATTTTGGAAGGACAAATATGAATGTGGAATACAGGGTTAACGGTAGGGTTCTTGGGAATGTGGAGGAGCAGAGAGATCTTGGGGTCTATGTTCATAGATCTTTGAAAGTTGCCACTCAAGTGGATAGAGCTGTGAAGAAGGCCTATGGTGTGCTAGCGTTCATTAGCAGAGGGATTGAATTTAAGAGCCGTGAGGTGATAATGCAGCTGTACAAAACCTTGGTCAGGCCACATTTGGAGTACTGTGTGCAGTTCTGGTCACCTCATTTTAGGAAGGATGTGGAAGCTTGGGAAAAGGTGCAAAGGAGATTTACCAGGATGTTGCCTGGAATGGAGAGTAGGTCTTACGAGGAAAGGTTGAGGGTACTAGGCCTTTTCTCATTAGAACGGAGAAGGATGAGGGGCGACTTGATAGAGGTTTATAAGATGATCAGGGGAATAGATAGAGTAGACAGTCAGAGACTTTTTCCCCGGGTGGAACAAACCATTACAAGGGGACATAAATTTAAGGTAAATGGTGGAAGATATAGGGGGGATGTCAGAGGTAGGTTCTTTACCCAGAGAGTAGAAGGGGCATGGAATGCACTGCCTGTGGTAGTAGTTGAGTCGGAAACGTTAGGGACCTTCAAGCGGCTATTGGATAGGTACATGGATTAGGGTAGAATGATGGAGTGTAGATTAATTTCTTCTTAAGGGCAGCACGGTAGCATTGTGGATAGCACAATTGCTTCACAGCTCCAGGGTCCCAGGTTCGATTTCGACTTTGGTCACTGTCTGTGTGGAGTCTGCACAACCTCCCCGTGTGTGCGTGGATTTCCTCTGGGTACTCCGGTTTCCTCCCACAGTCCAAAGATGTGCAGGTTGGGTGGATTGGCCATGGTAAATTGCCCTTAGTGTCCTACATTCTATGATTAACCTAGGACAAAAGTTTGGCACAACATCGTGGGCCGAAGGGCCTGTTCTGTGCTGTATTTCTCTATCTTTACAGTCACCCCCAGTGCTGACTCGGCGGATTCACCTGCTCCCAGCCTCTTTCCAGCTGCCATTGTAGAGGGGCAATCTATGTCATCACGAGTCCAGCAAACAGGACACAGGAAGTGCTGATTGTAAACCAGTCTCCAGACTCCATTAAACTTGGAGGCTCACAGACATGAATGGCCGCTAAGACCTGCAATCGCACCCCCCCCTCCCCCAAAATACCAATACTGAACCCCTCTCTACCCTCCTTGAGTTGAACTTATCTGGGTCCCCCGCGTGCTTTCCACTGTCTCCTCTGTGCCTGGCACCCTGGATGGTAAAAACAAACTGATCGCTCACCCCCGTTATCCCCTTCGGAGGCAAGGTTGCCAGGTCCACATTTTCATACAGCTGTTCTAAAGCATGCTTGTGTGACACATTAGCGGCCGATGAATATTCATTGAGGGGATAAATCCTGGTGGGAGGGCTCGCTAATGATATGACAATGTATTAAAGCAAGGGGTGGGATTCTGCGGGAATCAGCGGGGCAGGCACCTCCGGCGGGTAGGAGTGGCGTGAACCACTCCGGCGTCAGGCCGCCTCAAAGGTGCGGAATCCTCCGCACCTTCAGGGGCTAGGCCGGCGCCAGAGTGGTTTGCACCGCGCCAGCCGGCGCATAAGGGGCTTGGTGCACGCCAACTGGCGCCGAAGGGCCTTCGCCGGCCGGCGTGAGTTGGCACATGCACGGCAGCGCCAGCGTGTGCTGGCGTCATCCCAGTCCATGTGCAGGGGGAGGTTCATCTCTGCGTCGGCCATCGCGGAGGTCCACAGCAGCCGACGCGGAGGAATAGAGTGCCCCCACGGCACAGGCCCGCCCGCGCGGTGGGCCCCGATCATGGGCCAGGCCACTGTGGGGGCACCTCCCGGGGCCAGATCCCCCTGCGCTCCCCCCAAGGACGTCAGGGCCCTCCCACACAGCCAGGTCCCGCCGGTAAGTACCTGTTGTAATTTACGCTGGCGGGACCAGCCTAAAACGGGCCGCCACTCGGCCCAACGTGGGCCGGAGAGTTGCCGAGGGTGCCGATGCCAGCGACCGACGACCGGCGAGGCGCGATTCCCGCCCCCACTAAATCCCTGGCGCCGGAGAAGTCGGCAGCCGGCAGGGACGGGATTCACGCCCCCCCCCCGGCAATTCTCCGACCCGGCGGGGGGTCGGTGGATATCGCCCATGGTTCCCAGCCATCCGTGTTCTTTTGCTCGTTATGCCACAGGCGAGGGGCCTGGAAAATCGGAAAACATGATCTCCCTGGTGAGAATCATGTTTTCCGATTCTTGCTAAGTTTTCTGCCCACTTTCCCATTCTCGCTAACAGCTATCATGGGCTCAAATTCACCCCCAGTTATTCAGAAATGGCCTTCCTTTAACAAATTCATGCTGATTGCCTTTGATTAATCTATGTTTTTCTAAATTGTGCGTAATATTGTTGCTCAGAGTTTTTTCCAATAGTTTGTCCACACTGGGATTAGGGTGACTCTGCTGTATTTACTTGACCTATATCTTCATCATTATTTAAACAGTGCAATGTTAGCAGTCCTCCATGGTTGTAGCCAATGAGAATAATAAAATGATGTTTGGACCCTCTGTTAATTCCTATTGGTCTTCACAATTTTTCACTTACTCGTGGACTTTTCACTTATGAGATCAAATATTAGAAACCTGGATTGAAGACAATTTTAGCCCTTGTCAGTTTTGTATACAGTTGCTGGCAAAAACTGATTACTTGAACACAGACTTCCATGAGTTGTGAAACTGAAATATGCTATCCTTTGAGTGTCAGAAAGGAAAAACTTTCAGCTGGTATGATGCAGCACGGTAGCACAAGTGGCTAGCACTGTGGCTTCACAACGCCAATGTCCCAGTTTGGATTCCCAGCTTGGGTCACTGCCTGTGCGGAGTCTGCATGTTCTCCCCGTGTCTGTGTGGGTTTCCTCCGGGTGCTCCGGTTTCCTCCCACAGTCCAAAGACGTGCAGGTTAGGTGGATTGGCCAAGCTAAATTACCCTTAGTGGCCCAAAAGGTTAGGAGGGGTTATTGGGTTACGGGGATAGGGTGGAAGTGAGGGCTTCAGTGGGTCGGTGCAGGCTCGATAGGCCGAATGGCCTCCTTCTGCACTGTATGTTCTATGTTCTATGGTGGAGAAAAGAGAAGAAAGAAAGATACTCCATTGGCGGAATTCTCCACAGGGGGCCGAATTCGTGAAGGCCTTCGTGAACTCGGCCGAGGTTCACGACAGCCTCGGAGTCCGCTCCCCGCACCTAATTCACCCCCACCCGGGGGGCTAGGAGCGGGCCTCCGTCTTTCTTGGCAGCGACCTCGTCACGCTGAGAATGTGAAGTCATCCGTGCATGCGTGGGTTGCCGGTTCCAACCCGCGCATGCGCGGATGACTTCATCGCGCAGACGGCACGAACCCGCGCATGCGCGGTGGCCGTCTTTCTCCTCAGCCGCCCGGAAAGACGTGGCGGCTTGATCTTGCCGGGCGGCGGAGGGGAAAGGGTGCGTCCGTTTTGGACGCTGGCCCGACGATCGGTGGGCACTGATCGCGGGCCTGTCCCCTCCCAAGCACAGTCGTGGTGCTCCCGTCCTAATCGGACCCCTAGATGTCCCAAACGGGCATCTGGCGCCCGTTTCACGAATGCAGCAACCAGGTGTGGTTGCTGCCGTGGTGAAATGGGCGTGAAGGGCCGGCCCATCGGGCTCGGAGAATCACGGCGAGCGCCGATTCTTCCGAGCGGGGGGGTGGGGAGAATTGCTGGGGGCGCCAGGGGGCGCGTGAAAAATGTCGGGAGGCCCTCCCACGATTCTCCCACGCCACGTGGGGGGAGGAGAATTCCGCCCCATGTGAGCATGTCCTCATCATGTCCTTGTATATTATAGACATTCAGTCAATACCTATACTTTTAAACATCCCAAAATGCAACAAAAGATGGCTGCCTGGAGATCACCTGTCTTCTCCTGGTGATTGAAACACTCCCCTGTCTCAAGTGGGAGCAAAAGGAATTTTCCAGACTGATGTGGACCCAATGCCTTTTCATGAAACCAATTCAAAGGGGAATTTCAAATGGAATGGGTCAGTCAGATACAAAGGCACAGGCTGTCTCAAACTTTCAAGGTGTAAACGTCATCACAAAGGATTTATAATTGATCTAGATGCCCACCTTATTTGAAAAGGACTTTGGACTTGTAACAGGTCACATGGTTAAACAGCCATGTTTATTGCCTGTTTTTAAAGCAGCAAGAAGCTGTTCCAGAGAACATCCATCAGGCAGTCATCAATGCCAGCTACACCTCACTTAAGCAGCCTTTGCAACAAACAGCCATACCTTGAAAGTGAGCGAAAGACTCTCCCCAACCTTTTCCAACTTCAAGTTCATCTGAGAAAAAACCTACTGGAAAGTTGACTACAGGAGGCTTTGCAGCTTATTGAAAATCCTTTGCTTTGCAAGACCTTCACTTCAACCAAAACATCATCTTATCAAAGAAACTGCAGGCCTGCAACGATATAGACTGGGACAATTATAAATTATAATTGTATTGTTTTCTTCCCCTCATATGTAATTATCTTTGGGTGAGTGAAAGTGTGGGCAAGCTGAGTGAGTGAGATATCATTTTTGTGAGCCTTCGGGACAAGTGTGTGACAGTAAATGAATTCTCTCATTCTTAAATTCACAAAAGGCTTTCTTCTGGAATTGGTAAAATTGGGACAATCACTCTGAAGGTAAAAAAGCACAAGCCCCTCACATCCAAAACACGCTGATCACAGGCAGTAAGCAAATTCACAAATTCTGACTGTGACACTGACATTTCTGCCACTTCGAGCAGCTGCAGACTACACTCATTTTCACATTCTTACATTATGAGCTCCAAAGCTATGCAAATAGAAAAATTGAAGATGTCTTTTCTTTTCAATAATATATTCCTCTTCAGAGCTCGCAGAGCCAATTAGTTCAGAAGCAGTTTGCCATCTTGCTCCCAGGGCATCAGATGTTTGCAAACATACAGAGGCCCTACCACTCCAGTATTCAAGGGTATTAGTGAAACAACATTTATTCAATATTTACTATCTGCAGCTTTGGATTTTGTCAGTGTTTCATGTTTAAATGATCTTTTCTGGTGAACTTTGCCAGTGTTTAAAGCTACAGGCAACTAAATTTGTTAGGAACAGGTCTCACGATGCACAATTAACCCGTTCCCACTGATTGCAATGCGGGCAGCATGAAAACTTTGTCAGCGCCATTATGGAAGGAGTTCCCAGGTTTCACCAAGGAACAATGAAGGAATAGCAATATATTTCCAAATCAGGATGGTGTGTGAATGTGCAGGTGGTGATGTGTCCATACACCTATGGCCCTTATCCTTCATGCTGTAGATACCTTGGATTTGGAAGGTGCTAGAAGGAGCCCTGGCAAGTGATTGCAGTGTATCTTGTAGTTGGTGAACACTGGGGTCACAGTGTGCAGGTGATGGAGGGAATGAATGGTGGTGGATGGGGTGCCAATCAAATGGCCTGCTTTTTCCTGAATTGATCATGTACCTGGTTCTTCTGGCTAGAGGTATTTGCAAATGCTTTAGACTTTAGGTTGCCCCATCATTGAGGATGGGAATATTTGTGGAGCCTTCTCCTCTGGTTTGCTGTTTAACCATCCACCAACATTCACAACTAATGCGGCAAGACTGAAGAACTTTGATTCTGATTCATTTGTTGTGGGATTGTTTAGCTCTGCCTATTCCTTGCTGATTCCATTATTTAGCCTGGTTGCAATGTTGTGTTGCAGCATCAACAGGTTGAAACCTCATTTTTACGTATGCCTGACGCTTCCCTTAGCATGCCCTTGTGCACTCCACATTGATTCAAGTTTGATCCCCCAGCTTGGTTGCAATAGCAGAGTGACATTTGAGGCAAGCCATGAAATCATAGATTGTAATAAAAACAGAAAATACTTAACAGGTCAGCAAGTAGAGAGAAATACATAGGGCGGGATCCTCCGTTGGCAGACGCCGAAATCGCAAAATGCGATTGGGCTGAGAATCGGTTCTGACGCCAAAATCGCGGCAGGCTCTGATGTGACGCTAAATCGCAATTCTTCGTCACCTCGACAGCAGTGCCAATCCATTCCGGAACGCACATACAGTAAACACAGTTTGCATGTCATTAGCGGGCTTGGCCCTGTGTTCTCCGGAGCCTCCGTGATTGTCCACCTCTGATGGGCTTCAGTTCCCGAGGTACGGTTCACGTTGCTTTCAAAAATCGTGAAACCGGCATGGTGGTGGCTGAGGAAGAGAGTGCGGAGATTGGGGCGGGATTGGGGCGGTCTCCAGGCACAGACCGCCATTACCGCGGCCTGCAAGGCAGCCTTCTTACTGAGCACCCACTGACTACCCACCCTGCAGAGTGACACCGACCGTATGGGCGCCCCCACCCCCCTCCACACACACCCACAACCTGGCCGGCATTCGCCAGCGGCCCACCCAGGGCAATGCCCACAGTAGCCCCTACGGGAGCTGCAGTGCCTACCTCTGACAGGGCAGTGCCAACCAATGGTACCTCTGGTATCAGGGACAGGCACCAGTGCCAGAGGCCTCCACGGTGCCTACCACCGACAATGCCAGGGTTGCGGGGATGGTGGGTGGGGGAGGGACATGCGGGACGAATCCCACAATGCCAACTGGGGCCACCATGTAGCCTGATGGACCTGGTTGGGCACGGGATACACACCATGCTAACATGTCGGCCTTTCACCCCTGCAGACAATGGATATTAGAATGCAACCAGCAATGCTGGCCTTCCTGCAGCCCTGTCGCAGCCCTGGGGGATGACTTGCGGCTGTACGAGCTGGAGCTGCTCAAGGAGGAGGAGGAAGCTGCAGCAGCAGGGTGGGCAGCAGCGGAGCGGACAGCAGAGGAACAGATGGCAGCCACCCCGGTTGGAGAGCCGGTTGCCCAACAGGCTGAGGAGGAGGAGGTGCCAAGGACACTCCGTATTAGACCTCATGTGTACCGGCACCACCTGACATCTAAGGACCTGACGGATCAGGCTTGCCGTTGAAGATTCCGGCTGAACATAGAGACAGTGCGATATACCTGCCAGATGATGGCACACCTGACACAGCAGGGGTCTGGGGGAGGACACCCGCTCCCAGTGGCAGTCAAGGTGACGGACGCCCTGAACTTTTACGTGATGCGATCCCTCCAGACGGCGAGTGAGGACCTGTGCGGGATCTCACAGACCTCGGTGCACACGTGCACCCTTGCCGTTATGGAGGCCCTATATCCACCGAGCCCACCAGGATACCTGGACAGCGGGCTTCACTGCCATCTGTCATGTGAGAGTGCCTTTAAGAAATGGATGTTTAAGCAATGTACCTTTAAGAAATGCAATGATGCCAGAGTGTGGGTGGCGCTGGGCTTTAGCTCAGCCATTTTGAATTTTTTAGTTTTAGTTTGAGAGAGCAGCTGGGAGTGTCTGTGTGTTTTGCTGAGAGCTGTTTGAAAGGAGAAAGCCAATCCTGAGAAAGCATTTTGAGGAGTGCCTGTGTTGGCCGTGTGCTGCTTGAAAACGTGCTGGGACTGCAGGCTGATGTACCTTTCCCATCCAACAGAAAATATATAGTAACTGTAACCTGGTGTTATTGTTTTTGTGAAGGTGAAGTCGTTTGGATGTGTATCGGAACAGTTTGCAGAATTGGGCAGTGTTGTATTATTTTCTGGGTTATCTTTGAAGTAAGGGGTGTTAAGAGATCCAATGCTTATTTTAAAAGGTTAAGTTGAGTTCATGGAATAAACATTGTTTTATTTTAAAAACCACGTGTCCATAATTGTAATACCACACCTAGGGAACAAGCCGTGTGCTTCAAAAGCAACAATCCATTAAACGGGGGGGGGGGGGGGGGGGTTGGTTGGACTCCATGATACATTCTGAAAACACCTCTCCCATAACACATCAATGAGATGTCTCGGTTCCAGGGGGCAATATATGGGATGCATGTCCCCTACGGGCACCTGTGGATAACAGAAACCGAAAGAGGTTCCACTCGATGTGGAGCTAATATGTGATCATGAGCTGCGCATCATGCACGTCTGCACCCGATACCCGGGCAGTGTGCATGGTGCCTTCGCCCTGGCACATTCGCCGATTCCTGACATGTTGAGACGCCCTCTCGGCTGTGAGGTTGGCCACTGAGTGACAGGCGTTATCCACTGCAACGGTGGCTGAAGACGCCTATCCGGAGGCCACAGGCCGACGCGGAGTCCCGCTACAACAAAGCCCATGCCATGACCAGGAGCAGGATCAAGGGGTGCATCGGCCTCCTGAAAATGGGGTTCGGGTGCCTTGACCGCACCGGAGGGGCTCAGTAGAACGCTGAGAACATTGCACGCATTGTGGCAGCCTGCTGCATCCTCCACAACATCGCACAGCAGAGGGGGAGAACGCCAGGCTTCGTCTGATGAGGAGGATGCAGGGGAGGGGGAGGATCGGCAGGACAATAGAGCCCAGGCATATACGGGAGGCCACACAATGTGTGCACCAGGGACAACGTGCAAGGGATGCTCTGATCGCCTCCAGATTCACCGACTAGGGGGTGTGACTGGCCAGGAGCACGGGCTCTGCATCCCAACCCCACACTCCACGACCCGCCCCTCCTCGGCCATCCCCCACCTGCAACTCCCTCTGTGATACATACCTGCTGCACTACGGGGTGGGGCCCTGGGTTGGCAGTAATATCGGGTCTGGTCCATGGGATGGAGGATGATGACAACCCGCTCTGCGTTGAGTTCCGGTGCTCCACATTGTATGACGATGTTTGACTCCTGACCACGGTTGTACTTTCCACCGTCCACCTGTGTGATCCCTCCTTGCGAGCTGGCCTTTCCATCACACGGTCCCGTCAGATCCCTGGGGAGGTGGTGGTGGGGACGGTTGGGGAGGAGTGGGGGTTGGGGAGTGCAGGCTCCCCAGAGGGTCCGCCCATTTCGCCCCTCCACAATGTCCGCGCATCCCCCCCCCCCCACCCCCGGCCAGCCTGTCCTGGGCCTTGGCCAGCGCCTGCACAGAATGCCCCAGGCCTTGGACGTGCTGATCCATAGCCGAAACCGTCACCCCTAATGCCTCCACCGCAGATGCCACCCGTGTGGTGTTGGCCTGGGTAAGCACACATTGTCGGCAGCACTTCCTGCTGTTGGACTCCTCGAACTGCACCTGCAAGTGCTGCATGCTTGCTGACAACCCCTCATGTAGTCCCTGGCTCTGTGACTGCATCTGCACAATCAATGGGACTGTCTGTTCCAGAAGCCCGAGACCCATCTGGATGGCAGCTCGTCCCTGGGGTCGGCCTTCCCTCCAGCCGTCTGCCCCCTCCACGTGATTAGACCTCAGGACGGGGGGAGGGCGGCGGGTAGGGCGGTTGGTGGGGTGGGAGGGGGCGGCGGAGTTGGCGTGAGCGTGATGTGGGGGTGAGGGCGGTGTGGAGGTGACTGTGGTATGAGGGTGAGGGTGATGGGGGGTGTTGGGGGGGAGTTTGACACATGTCACAGGGAACCTCAACTCAGCGGGGTCTCACTTCCTCACCCGTGGGCGAGCTCCACCTCGGTGACCTGCCATTCCTTTGGGCCACAGTCCATGTCCAGGGCCATCTGCTCAGCCACAGTGAGAGCCGCAGGTCCGGCGATCCCCCTCCTGTCTTCTCCCACTCCCAGCAGTTGTGGCGTGGCCTTCTCCTGGGGGTGGGGAACAGAAAGTGACAGTGCCAGACAGTCTGACGCATGCAGCCTAGTGGGTGGTTAGCTTGTGGCCTCAGTGGCCAGGGCACTCGGCCATTGGGGCCGGTATGGTACCGGTATGTGGCGCAGGATTGGGGTTCGGCCGTCCTCATATGGGATGCGGGTTGATACGAGGGGCACACTGCTACCAACTCACCCTGGTCGACTTGAGGAGATTGTGCAGTATTTTCCAGCACTGGCCTGTCCGGAGGGTGTTGTCCACTACTTTCAGGGCCTCTGCCACCTGCACCCAGGCATGATGAACAGCGTGGGCTGGCAGCCATCTTCCCAGGCCGAGGTACAGGGTCACCCTCCTATTGTCCACAGCTTCCAAGAGGGTCTCGAGCTAATTTACACAAACCTTGGTGCCGTTCACCTTACTGTCACAGTGTTGGCTGGATGGAGCGTGTGTGGAGTGCAGTGTGTAAATGCGGCCGCAGCTTGTCAGCCTTTTGAGTGTGACTCACAAAACCGGCACATCGGACACCATTTCCTATTAGAGCCGATCATGTTCCTTGTGGTTCCGGTGCTAGCCCCTTAGCAGTCCCGAATCGGTGCAGGTGCGGCACCAGTTTTTCTGTTGTGAAAGTCCACGAATTTTGCGTTGGCATCAACACTTGGTCTCAGAATCGGAAAATCCTGCCCTTAACATTTCAAGTTGATGATTATGATCAGAACGGTTCGCAAAAACTCATTCAGCACTCGTCGCATTTATCCCTACTGACATTTATAATTTTAAACAACTCTAAAATGCAGCAGCTAACAGAACTCAAGCAGCTGCTAACTTGTAAGCAATTGATGATCGCTTTGAATAGTACTGTTAAGGAGCTTCATCCCACACATTCAGCTTTGCAAGCCTAAAAGATAGTGCTGGTTGGAATGTTGAACTCAAAAAATGGTAACACTGGCATCAAATCAGAGTTGCATGGTTATTGGTGCATGATCTGCCAGCTCTGCATACTTCTGTACATGTGCTGACCCCTTTGCCAATATAGGTCCCAGTGTGATTTATCCCACAATTGTGTTTGATGGTATTTTGTAATTCTATGGGCACTTGGTGCACTAAAACACAGATATCAGCAATCTCAATTCTTGCCAGTGTTCGAAAGAGGTACCATTAACTTACTAATACTAATTAATGTTCTTTCTGCAGTGAAAATTATCTCCTAAAGGTCTGCTCAAGCTATGATGCATTTCCTCTATATTTTATGGTACTCAAAGTGTAAAATGTAATATGAGTTTTGCAGCCATTATCCGAAAACCGAAAAATTACAAAATCTGCACTTACTTTTGAGCGCCAACGTGACGTCACGAGTGGGAAATTCCACAAGGCTTGGGGAAGGTCCCCAGGCAATATGCAAGTCCCAACGCGCTGCACATGTGCAGGTCACTACGCACCTCATATGCGCGGTTTCCAACGTGCCTCACATGCGCCGTTTCCAACGGGTCACACATGCGCAGTTCCCAACACTCCACACGTGCGCTAGTTCCAATGCACCGCACATGTGCAGTTCCCAACATGCGCTGCACATGCACAGTTCCCAACGCGCCGCACATGTGCAGTTACCTACATGCCGCAGATGCACATTATATACCGAAATCCCAGAAATTCTCAAGTCCAATACACACTTGGCCCCAAGCATTTTGGATAAGCAATGCTCAACCTGTACGAGTAAAATCCGACAGATACTAACACCTTCTGTTCAAAAACCAAATTGTTCATCCAAATTGTTAACTAGACAAGTACTGGCTGTTCATCTGTAAGCTAACCCTGCTTCTTATTCAGTATACATCTCTTTCATGGCACTGGCATATTACATATTGAATTGTGTAGCATCCCTAATGTTCACAATGTATTGTAGCCTGATTCACATTGAATTGATATTCTAAAACAATTTATTTTGTCTGAAGGTATATAGAAGTCTGTCATGAAATAGTAAGGCTTTTTAAGAGTGTAATGTCTTTCTCCATATCACTTCACTTCACCAGTGATGGCATCCTGAATCGCATCATCTGAATGACATCTAATATTCCACCTTATAATGCTGCTTTCCTCACAGCTTGAGTAGAAAACATCCAACTAAAATGGGTAATCAAATATTAAGAAAGATCTGAAAAAATTAGTAGCATTTTCTGTGGGGCAAGGAATGTTCTCTGACTCATGGATACATGAAATCGTAAGTGCATGTTATTTTTATACAATCCAATCAGGTTTTAACAATACACTTTTATACCAAACATATTATGCATTGTGAACTTGCACAATAAACCTGGTCAACCATTCAAAGGTAGCAAGTAAAATTTTATGAGACTATCTTTTCTTTTTGTTGCCGTGGATAAGGCAGAGGGGCGGGGGCAGGGATAAGGACAGAAACTGAGATGCATTATTCTGAGCAAAATGTATAATGTTAATGGAAACTTACAGCTAAATAAATTCAACTAACAGATATATAGATTGAGTGGCTGTAAGTGGAAAATGATTTTGACTTTTCAATTTATATTTCACGCTGGTGAAAGATACAGTTATTGGGTAATAATGTAAGTGAAGCTGGCTGGATTTTACATCCAGGACTTTGCGTTTTCTTCTTATGCAGTCAGTTCACATCTTTCATCTTCATGCACCACAACTGATGTACAGACTCAGTGTATCCATAGAAACAACAAAGAGATGTCAAAGAGGTAGTAGTGCAATTACTACACCTTATTCCTGATCTACATAATAAGTTAAAGTGCATATCCTGAACTGTGGCATTTATTAAAAGTTGTAATAAATTAACTAATGTATTACTGATGTGTATTCATTTACAAAATATTATTAATGCAGAATTTCTGGTGACGCAGATGTGATATTTTTTTATTATCTCACACATCTGTGCTAACAAACCCCATAAAAGCTATCACTTATTCAATCCAAAGCTGGAATATTCCACTCACAGTTAGACAAAGTCATTGTACACACACAGATTTCTGTTGCTTAATAAATAAATCAGCTTGTATATTAAAAAATGAGCCCGATTCAGCGACCACGTTGCACCCAGCACGGGTCGGCACACACTGTGTGAATAGCGGAAAAGGCCAAAATCGAGCTTCGTGCCGGGCGCGGAACCATTTTGTGATTCACCTGGCCCGCTACCGATGGCGAGTTCTGTATCGCGGCAAAAAAATGGTGGGAATACCTTTAACCCTCATTTGCATTCATTTCGATCTCATGAACGAGATTGAAGTCGAATGCATCCCGGGAATTACCCAACTCCCCAGTGGGAAGTCACGCAGGCGTCGTTTCGTCCTCCTTTTAAAACCATGAAGCTGGCGCAATAGCTACTGAAGGGAAGCGAGTAGGTGAGTAGCCATCTCCATTTTCCGACATGCAGCTCAAGGGTAGCCAGAGCTGCTGTCCCAATGCTCGTGGGGAGGTGGGGGCGGGGGGGTTTCAGGGAGTTGGGGCTGAAACAAACACAATATTGTGGAGACCCATAACAGGGTTAACCACAGCCTGTCTACCCTACCTGTCACTTCCAGGACAGAGACCTGCTGCTCCTTCTCTCCTGAAATTCAATTTCACTCCCTTTGACTGTGAGCAGCCTCCAGCTTCATAGATAAATGCTATTTCAAATGCTTGTTAGTTGTGAGAGAACTTCACACTCCTCAACTCTCAAGTGTCTCCTTGAGCTCACATGCGCCATGTCTCAGGATGATTAGCACACTGTATGTTCAGTAAACTTTGAAACCGAACAGTGTGCTGAACTCCAGGAGCGTCAGCACCATTGAGGCAGCTGCCAACAATCAACCACCAAAATGCAGGGCTGCAGGACTGCGGATCTTCTTATGACTAAAGGGTAAGTATGTGGATCGGGGGAGGGCAGCTGAGACCATTCGCCCTGATATTTCCGGCAAAGGTTTGGGATCTGGGGTCTAGGCGCTCCTGCTGTGGCCAGCGGTGAATGTGTAGAGCAAGATTCTCCAGAACAACTGGCTCGCTAGATTGCACTCTGAGAGAAGACGGGACACGCAAGGGTGATGGAGGCTATGGGGGTTTGAGGGTCCCGGGGTGGAAACTCTAACTGAATGTCTGTCCCTCTCCTTCTCCAATTCCTTGCAGATGTAACGATGACTGCTGGTGTGGATCTATCTGAGGCTGCCTTTGCGTTGCTTGCAGCAGCTGAGGCGGGCAGACACCGGAGACAGCAGCAAGGCCAACACAGGCCGCAGGCGGCACCCATGTGCAGGGAGCCACTACACAGCCTGAAGATCGGGCCACCCATCAGGCTGAGGAAGGACGCAGAGGGGAGGCCAGCGACAGCCCTAGATGTACAGGCGTCATTGTTCATTTAATCATCAGACGGACAGTATGTGCCACAGAAGACTGCAGACTTGGCATCCCATAGAGGAGGAGACCATCTGCTCCCGGTGGCCATGAAGGTCACTGCAGCCCTGAGCATTTGCGCCACCAGGTCATTCCAGAACTCGAGCGGGGACTTGTGTGGCATCTCACAATTTATAGCCCAGGAGGTTGCTGACACTCTTTATGCATGGTTATAAGACCATAAGACATAGGAGCAGAATTAGGCCACTCAGCTCATTGAGCCTGCTCCGCCATTCAATCATGGCTGATATTTTTCTCATCCCCATTCTCCTGCCTTCTCCCCATAACCCTGATCTCCTTATCAACTTTTCAACTATATCAACTTCCAGCTGTACCAGGCCCACCAAAATGCCCGGGCTGCTGGATTTGCTGCCATCGCCAAGATGCCCCAGATACAGGGGGCGATCAATGGCATGCATGGAATCAGGGCGTGCCCTTTATTAACAGGATGGGGTTCCACTCCCTGAGCGTTCAGTTAGTGAGTGACCACCGCCTCCGAATCATGTATTTTTGCCCGCTACCCAGGGAGCTTGCATTACAGCTACATCCTGGGGCACCTGAGAGCCTAGGTGTCTTCGAGGACAACCCCAGGACAACAGGTTGACCTATGGGGGACAAGGAATACCCACTGAGGTTATGGCTGATGACGCCGGTGTGGAGGCCTGAGAACGAGGCAGAGACCCATTATAATGAGGCCCATGCCGCCACCCGTGTTGTCATCAAGCGGTGCATTGGGATGGATCACTTTGGTGGTGCCCTGCAGTACACCTCCAGAGGGTCTCCTGCTCTGTGGTGGTCTGCTGTGCCCCCCACAATCTGGCACAGCAGCTGGGCAACATGCTGGAGGAGGAAGAGCAGGCGGAGGAGGGACTTGAAGCTTCATCTGAGGTGGAGGAGGAAATGGTCCAGGAGGGACTGGAGGATGAGCCCGAGGAGGAGCGGAAAGATGTAGGACAGGGGGCAGTGAGAGTACGACATGAGAGGAGGACCAGGTATATCCACATCCAAATTCTCCGTGTCCATCAGCTCAAACCCTCACCCCATTTCCTTCCCTCCCCCCAATTACCACCCCATCATTTCCCTCCCTTACCCCCAATCCCCCTCAACTATTTCCCTCCCCACTCCCCTGCCATACCCACCCTCCTCCCCCACCCCTCATTACAGAACCCATTCCCCGACCACCCTCTGGTGCTCCTCAGTTTCTGAAAAAGTCTGACTCGTGTTGTGCTGACAGTGCGCTCACACCCATCCTCCGGGCAGGGTCTGCATCGGGGGCTTGTGATCTTGTACCACTGAGCCCTGGGGGGAGGGGGGGGATGCAGGCAGCCCCCTGGTGAAGATTAATGTGACAGTGGATTCACACGTATGAAGTATGATATGTTTTAATAGTGAACATTTTACTAAGGTGGATTTCAATTCCCCCTCGCTATGGATTGTGACCTCACCAGTGCCCAATTCTCACTCTTCCTGATCTTCCATTGTCTATACTACGTCTAAGGGTGTCTCCCAGATGCACATCAGAGGTGGAGGCAGCCTTCTCCTTTCTATGCCCTGTGGCCTTTGATGTCCTTGGCAGACGTCCTCTGGAGGGCCTGGAGCCGGGGGGGGGGGGGGGGGCCCAGCTAACTTACTGGTGTCACTGGCATCACTTGCGCCACCCTGTTCTGCCCATTGCCCTTGACACACTATTGTGTCAGATTGGGGGGATTCGGAAGAAATGGAGACCACCAGCATCTCCTTGGTGGCAGACCCCAGGTGGTCTCAGTGATTCCTCTGCCCTGATTGTGTCCTTAGGGCCCTGGAGGTTCCATGGAATGGTGGGGCAGATGGCATGAGCTCCAGAGGCCTCCAGTCCTGGATGCTCCCATTATCTGCTCCATGGTGTCAACACTGTCAGCGATGCTCCTCAGTAACTGGGCCATGCTCTGGAGAGTCGGCAACATTCACCAGCATCTGGAACATGGCCCTCAGTGACTGGGAAATCATGTCGAGGCCCTCAGCCATGGTTGCCTCAGATTGAGCCATATCTTCTATACCACCACTCAAGACACAGACGATGTGCTCCAGGTTTCCACTGGTGGTCACCACCCTAGCCCTTGGTTCCATGCATTGTCGGCACCTGAATACTTTGGGACGCCTCCAATCAACTTTTCAGTGGCTGGAATGTCACCGATATCCCCTCCTGAATGTCCAGCTCCAGGAGAACCTTGTCCAGAGGCACGGCTCTGGCTGGGATTCTGTTCTGTCCTGGGATCCAACAGACTTCCAACTGTTGTCTCTGACGTAACCTGGGGTTAGGCAGGTCATGGGACACTCTGAGACTGGGAGGTTGATATTCCCAATATGGGGAATACACATCGCCCCACTGAGGGGCTGGGTGTTCCCTGTTACACCCTGTATAAAATCTGAGGGCCATGAACTGGAAGCTGGCTCCTGTAGTAGAGTAATTGCTCTGTACTCTTGTTCTGTTGCATTAAACCTTTTCCCTTTGACTCAGTATGGACTCCTTTCCGGACCTTATAATAATTTCCCTTGGATGTTCTTCCCATCACCTGATGTGCATAAGCAACTGTGTGGTGCTCACAGAACCTGTCCACTAATGTCGTCCACAGAGCTGTGTGACTCTGAGCTGGTGGAAGGCCCGGGTGCTAACTGCGATGCTTAAATGGTGGTCTCCACAGAGCCCTCCTCCGAGGTGGTCTCTTGGGGGCAGGGGGGGCAAGGGGGGTACAACTCTGGATGGTCCAGCCTCATCAGATGGAGATCCTCCAAGATAATGGACATGTGGTCAGTGAGAGGGAAGGATCATTTTGTCTGACATGAAAGACTCACATGTGACAGGTCATCGGGGTGAAGGGGCAGTGGATCCTGACCTCTCCGGCGCAAGTCAACCCCAGTCGGTGACTGCCCTCTCCTTGGGCAACTCAACGATTTCCAGGGCTTGTTCCTCATCGGCAGAGAGGACTCAAATCTCTGGGACTCTATCTCCCACCTTGGCCCTTTCCTGGGCTGGATTCTCCATCCCGCCACACCAGATATCTGGTTCAGCACGCCAGTGGGATGCTCCGTTTCGCCGGCTGGTCAATGGGGTTTCCCATTGGGGGGCACCTCAGGAGCCCCCAGGCTGCCGGCAAAATGGAGCATCCCAACGTCAGAGAATCCAGCCCTCTGTTGATTATGGGCGATCTCCTCCTGTGAATATAAAGAGAGGGCACGGTGAGCCGCCTGTTTGATGGTCAGGTGGCCTATAGCAGGTGGCATGTGTGGGCACCGTACCTGGACATGAAGGGGTTGTGCTGATGGTGCCAAGGAGGTTCTGAAGAACAAGCTTGAAGATCAGATGTGGGGAGGGTGCGAGTTGTCAGCCAATGATTTGGCTGGCGGGGGCTGGGAATTTGAGGTGTTGCAGGCGGAACCGATACCAGGCGAGAGATGGTACCTACCCTTGCAGCTCAGTGGGGGTTGTTGGACATCCGACATTGGACGCTGGTCCTCCTTATCATGCTACCCACACTGATAGCCGCTGCCACTGCCTCCCAGGTGGCAATATTGACCCTGTTGCTGGTCCCCTGATCCCCTCGGGGGAACAGGTTGGCCCGCCTCTCATCCACAGCATGGATTAGACTGGCCAGGTGGGCATCCCCAAAGCGAGGAGCAGGTCTATGCGCTGCCATACTTGTGTGTTGACTGGGAGTGAGTGGTGAGGGAGCGTTTAAAAGCAGCTCCCCCTTGTTAGTGACGAGCTGCTGAGGCACGAGTTGAGCTAATCAGAAGGTGAGGTAGCCAGTAATGTCGAGAATCAAGGGCCGTTAAATATCGGCGGTGATCTCACCAATATGGCCGTCGCGGAAAACCCTGCCAAACACTCCCAAAATCGGGTTTGAATTTTTTCCATTGAATCGCATCCAATAATTTGCTCCATTAACTTCTACTCTTTAATTATTTATTTGTGTATTTTCCTGCTGTACCTTTGTGAGGTGTTTCACATATTACTGACAAGATTATCATCCAAGCAAAAGACATTTTTCATTATTTCCTAGATTAATTTATTTTGGATACAGGTCAAGCAACAGTATTTGGTGAGTCAAAAACTCAAGAGAGTGCACTACAACTCATTTGAACGTGACACCACAAACTTCTGGCAAGAATAGGGATATTGGTTACCCAGCCAGAATGGATAATTGGATAATCCGCCTTTCCCCTTTTTTTCCTGGCTTCAGAGTAGAAACGTGAAAGGTCCAATCCATGGCCTTGGGTTTGGCTTTGGGCAATGAATTGTGTGGGAAGATCTATTTAAAACAAATTGCAAACAATTTTTAAAAAGCTTTACCCCAATAATCAATGGACCAATACTAGAATGAGAGCCTTTTTCCTCGGATGGTGATGTCCAGCACGAGGGGACATAGCTTTAAATTGAGGGGAGATAGATATAGGACAGATGCCAGAGGTAGGTTCTTTACTTAGAGAGTAGTAAGGGTGTGGAATGCCCTGCCTGCAACAGTCGTGGACTCGCCAACACTCAGGGCATTCAAATGGTCATTAGATAGACATATGGACGATAAGGGAATAGTGTAGATGGGCTTGAGAGTGGTTTCACAGGTCGGCGCAACATCGAGAGCCAAAGGGCCTGTACTGCGCTGTAATGTTCTATGTTCTATAATTTAGGCAAGTGTCTGGCTCCTGTTTCTCACAGATTTTGTTAGTTGCCTGGTTTAGTAAACTTTGTAGTGTGTACTGCATAATACATATTGCATTAACATAATACTGAACAGAGAACAATAGAACACAAAATTAATTCCATTCGCCAGAAGATTTCTGAATTATAAATTTGACACATGGTGAGTTGTCAATACTTCATTACTTGTGAAATATGTTCTGTGCTTCAATATAATTAATGAAACATATTGTGAGGTAATCTATATTTTCCAATTTTGTCTGTGTGTGTTTTTGGGTTGGGTCTTGCCTTGGAGCAGGGGCCAAGCTGTGCTTAAAGAATGCCAAGGGACCTGGTGTGCAATGCATAGGTTGACGTGACGAGATTCAGGTGCGCAACGGCAGTTGTTAGCCCAGTGTAGCTTGGGAGCTGGGGCCTGGGATAAAGGCAGTGAGCAGCTACGGTTCTCTGCTCTGTGCGGCTGGGGAGTATTTGTTGGCTCAACACAGCTGAGGAGCCAGGGCACCGGAGAAAGCTCATGAAAGGCACTCATTGGGGGCAGTCAGAGCTGGGATCCTGTTGCCTGACAGCTCATTGCAGACAGAAGAAGCAAGTGAGCATTCAGGTTGAGTTGGAGCTGCTGTCAAAGGGAAATCAGAGGTTCAGTCCTCAAAGGAGAGGAGTTGAAGTCCCTTGTGCGAGAGACACAGGAAGGGATTCTCCCTTGCTGACGCTGGAATCGTGAAACGCAACTGGGCAGAGAATCGGTTCCGCCGCTGAAATCGCGGTGGGCGCCGATTTGACGCCAAATTGCGATTCTCCGTCACCTCAGCAGCGACGCCAATGCGTTCCAGAACGCATGTATAGTAACACAATTTCCATATTATTAGCATGCCTGACCCGGTATTCTCCAGGGCCTCGGCAATTCTCCTCCTCCGATGGGCCGAGTTCCTGACAGCACGGTTCATGTGTGCTTTTAAAAATCATGAAACCAGCGTGGTAGCCACTGAAGGAGATAGAGGGGGTATGGAAAGTGTCCAACACCACCATAGTTTGCTGACAGTTGTGCTGCTGCCAGGGAGAGTGGCCGGGGGGGGTTGCCAGGAGGTGGGTTGTGGGGTCAGGGTGGACGGACATGGAACACCATTGCCGCAGCTGGCAAGGCAGCCATGCAGCTGCACTTGCCACTGACTGCCCACTCAGTACCACGGGTCATATAGGTGGCCCCCCGGCCAGCCCCCGAGGTGCCCTCTGGCCCCAGTCGACCCATCAGCTGTATGGACGCGCTCTAGCTCAACCAGGGCCATCTTGTTGGCTGGGATGAATATGTGTGGGGATTGTAATGTGTATATGTGGCTGCAGCTTGACAACGTTCTGAGTGTCCTGCCCCTTAACAGTAACGGAATTGGTCCAGGTGCGGTGCCAGTTTTTCTGTTGTGAAAGTCCATGAATTCTGCCCCAGCGTCAAACATCTCAGAAACGGAGAATCCTGCCCAGAGTTTGAAAGACTTTGGGAGAATCTTTTCCAACTCCCAAATGGAGGAGACGCTGGTTTGATGCCAGTTTTTGAGTGTCCACCCCCTCCAAAATGGGATCATCGCGTTGCGGCCACATGCCTTTGGAACGGCATTGGCGCGTCATCGGAAATGAGCCAGTCTCATTTCCCGATGCTCTGCTCCCGATGGGCTGGATTTCCGACCGCGTGGTTGATGTGTGGTCTGAGTGGTCGGGAACCCGGCGTGGCGACCGCGGTCTGTGTCCAGCAGTGCCACAGTTGTGATGCTTGCCTGGCAGGCTTCACTGAGGGCTGGCTGGACTGGTAGGGGGTGACCAGGGGGTGGCCAGGGGTTGTCTTGTGGGGCCGTCTTTGGCAGGTTGGATCCGCGCATGGCCGGCGCAATGTTGTATGGCGTAACCATTGCAGGTCGTCGCCATGTACATGCGCGGCCACGGACCCGGCCATTCTCCAGCCGTTCTTTGGCGCAGGAGCCGGGTGTTTTACCCGGTGCCGCTGCTAGCTCCTCAACAGTCTCGCAATCGGTGAGGGTTCATAAAACGCCACAGTTCCCACATTGGTCTCGGCACTTAGCTGCAGTAATGGAGAATCCAGCCCATTGTAAATCAGGGTGATCTGTAAAATCTAAATGCACTGCTGAGTAAATTAGTTAGTTAGAACAAAGAACAAAGAAAATTACAGCACAGGAACAGGCCCTTCGGCCCTCCCAGCCTGCGCCGATCCAGATCCTTTATCTAAACCTGTTGCCTATTTTCCAAGGATCTACTTCCCTCTGTTCCCCGCCCATTCATATATCTGTCTAGATATATCTTAAATGATGCTATCGTGCCTGCCTTGACCACCTCCGCTGGCAAAGCGTTCCAGGCACCCACCACCCTCTGCGTAAAAAACTTTCCATGCACATCTCCCTTAAACTTTCCCCCTATCACCTTGAAATCATGACCCCTTGTAATTGACACCCCCACTCTTGGAAAAAGCTTGTTGCTATCCACCCTGTCCATACCTCTCATCATTTTGTAGACCTCAATCAGGTCTCCCCTCAACCTCCGTCTTTCCAACGAAAACAATCCTAATCTACTCAACCTTTCTTAGGGGTTGGTTTAGCACAGGGCTGAATAGCTGGCTTTTAAAGCAGACCAAGGGAGGCCAGCAGCGCGGATTCAATTCCCATACCAGCCTCCCCGAACAGGCACCAAGAATGTGGCGACAAGGGGCTATTCACAGTAACTTCATTTGAAGCCTACTTGTGACAATAAGCGATTTTCATTCTTTCATTTCTTAATTATATATGCCATTTAATGCGCAATTTAGAGTTTGAGGCGGGATTCTCCGTTGGCTGATGCCAAAATCGCAAAATGTGATTGGGCGGAGAATAGGTTCCGACGCCAAAACTGTGTTGAGTGCCAACCTAACGCCAAATCACTATTCTCCCTCAGCTCAACAACGGCGTCAATGTGGTGCGGAACGCATGTACAGGAAACATCGTTTGCACATCAATACCTGACCTGGTATTCTCCAGGTCCTCTGCGATTCTCCGGCTCCAATATGCCGAGATCCCGATGGCGCGGTACACTTGCGCTTTCACAAACTGTGTCTGATGAGGAAGAGCGAGCAGGCAGGACACTGAGGGACACAACCATGGGCTGCCGGGGCGACCACTTGCCGGGCTGGCAGGGGTAGAGGAGGCAGTGTCAGCGCTGGGGGGGAGTGGGGATTATGGGTGAACAGGCTGAGTGGCCGGGGTGCCACCCCATGAGACTGGGGCGGTGCCCAGGCACAGACCGCCATTGCCGCAGCCTGCAAGGCAGCAATCTTGCTGCTCACCCTACTGACCACCCACATTAGCCCGTGGTTCTGCCAAGTGACACAGGTCCTATGGGTGCCCCCAACCACACACCGCTATTCCTCCCCACCTGGCCGGCACCTGCTGGCGGGGCATCGGGGGCTCACCCAGGGCAACGCACACTGTAGCCCCGACGGGGCACCGGGCGGAGCCTAGCAAGTATCCGCTAGCAAGGACAGTGCCAGACGACAGTAACTCTGGCATCGGGGACAGGCACCAGGGCCAGAGGCCCCCATGGTGCCAGGCACTGACTGGGCCAGGGCTGTGGAGAGGTGAGGGGGGCATGCAGGGGGTGGAGCCCACGGTGCCAACCGGGGCCATCATTTAGCCCATCGGACCAGGTTTGACACGGGGTTACGGACCATGTTAACATGTCGGTCTTTCACCAACAGATATTGGAATTCAACTAGCAATGGTGGACTTCCTGCTAGTCGCACAGCCCTGGGGGATGCCCTGTGGCTATACAAGATGGCTAAGGAGGCTCAGCATGAGGCCTCGTGTGTACTGGCACTGCCTGTCATTCGAGGACCTGCTGGACAGGGCATGCCGTCGAAGACTCCGGTTGAGCAGGGAGACGGTGCGACATATCTGTCAGATCATGGAATACCTGACACCGCGGGGGTATGGGGGGAGGACATGCACCCCCCGTGGCTGCCAAGGTGACGGTCGCCCTGAACATCTATGCCACGGGGTACTTCCAGGCGCTGAATGGTGACCTGTCCGGATTCTCACAGACCTCGGTGCGCAGGTACATCTGCACCGTCACGGAGGCCCTATCCATTTCAATGCGGACCGAGCCTCCAGGATGCAGGGCAGTGGGGTTCAATGCCATCACCGAGATGCCCCAGATCCAGGGGTGATTGTGGGATGCATGACCCCCTACGAGCACCTGCACATGACAGGCTGCTCGACACAAACCGACAGGGGTTCCACTCGATGCACGTACAGTTGATATGTGACCATCAGTTGCGCATCACGCACGACTGCCTGATGCCCATGCTGTCTGCATGAGGCCATCCTGGCACACTCGACGATTCCTGCCATGTTCGAGAGACGGCGCCCCCCCTCCCCAGCTGAGGAGTTGGTTGAGTGACAGGGGCTATCCTCTATGGTCGTGGCTGATGACACCTATCCAGAGGTCATGGACCATCGCCGAGACCCACCACAACGATGCCCATACAGTGACCAGGTCTGTGATCGAGTGGTGCTTTGGCCTCTTGAAAATGCGGTTGAGATGCTTGGACCGCTCTCGAGGAGCCCTCCAGTATGACGCTGAAAGGGTCGCCCGCATCGTGGTGGCCTGCTGCATCCGCCACAACATCGTGCAACAGAGGGGTGACGTGCTGGAGGAGTAGGATAAGCATCAGTCCTCGTCTGATGATGTGGATGTGGGGGAGGGTGAGGATGGGTAGGGCATGGCGCCCAGGCAGGCACGGGAGGCCGCAGGATGCATGTGCCATGTCCAACACGCAAGGGGCACTCTGAGCACCTTCAGGTTCACCGACTGGGGGAGAGGGGAGGGGTGGACACTGGCCAGGGGCACGGACCTGCCATCCCAACCTTGCACCCCCACCCCCTCCTGGCCACCCTCCCGCCTGTATCCACTCCGTGATACATACCTGCCAAACTATAGGGTGCTGACATTGGGTTGGCAGTTACACGAAGTCTGGTCTTTGGAAGATGATGACAACCCTGCGATGACCTCGGGTGCTCCGCATCATTTGACAAATGTCTGCCTCCTGCCCACAGTCGCACTTTGCACCATCCACCTGCGTGCTCCCTCACAGTAAGCTGGCCATTCCATCACACCGTGTGAACAGATCCCAGGTGTGATGGTGACAGTCGAGGGAGGGTGAGGAGCCCAGGCGACCCACAACATCAGCCTAATCCCTCCCCCCTCCCCCCACCGCACTCTCCCTGGCCAGCCCAGACTAACCCACCTCTCACATCCATATGACAGAGCACCAAGGTAAGTTGTAACAGTGTGAACAGGTATTTAACATGACAATATACATATTGATTTGTGCCATAGCCCCTATCACTAAACTGTGCCTGGCACCCATGCCAACTTAACTGGTGTCTAACATTCTGGCATTACGGACCCTAACACTTCTACTTGGTTGTTCCCAGATGGTACAGGCGAATTGGTGGCTGCTGTGATTCCCACCTGCGATTTGGGTTCCCGTTGGCGGCCGTCTTCTGGGCGACCAGGTCTGGATGGACCTGGCTGCTGCTCAGATGTCCCAGGTAGTGTGGTACTGCCCTGTACTGCCTGCTGCCCACCAGAAGCATCGGGGCAGGAGGAGGAGAGTCCGAGGTGCTGCGGTGATCTGGCATCTCCCCTGCAGGAGTCACCGGCATGGGCCACATCATCTCCTCCTCCCTCGGGGTGCCTGATGGCCCCGGGCTACTCCAAGGGATGGGAATGTAAATGAAGCTATCCCCTGAGGTTCCCCTGCCACTTGGTGCTGTCCTGGAAGCTTGCCCTGGTGTCGACCAGCGTCTGTATGCTGACGGTCATGGAGCTCAGGGAGTGGGCCATCTCCGTCTGGGACTGCACCACATCACCCATTGACTGCGCCACTACCTTCTGGCTTTGTGTCACATCAGCCAGTGACTGTGTCATCTCCCTCTGTGTCTGTGCCACGTCAGCCAGCATCTGGGCATGCCGCCAATGTTCCCAGCCATGGCCTACTGTGACTGGGCCACGCTCAGGAACGCCCACTGTGATTTCCAGGTGGCTGTGGCACATGTTTAACTGTGAGGTGGCAACCCTGTCCTGGGCCTTAGCCACCGCCTGCACAGAATGCCCCAGGCCTTGGACATGTTCATCCCTAGCCAAAGCCGTCGCCCTCAATGCCTCTACTACGGACGCCACCCATGCCGTGTTGGCCTGGGTGGCATGTGTGGTCGGCACCACCTCCTGCTGCTGTATGTGGTTGGACTCCAACCTCCGCCTATAGGTATTGGATGCTCGCCGACAACCCCCCATGTAGCCCCTGGCTCTGTGACCTTTTCTCTACTATAGATGGGACTGTCCATTCCAGAGGCCCGAAACGCATCTGGACGGCAGCTAGTCCCTGCGAGCGGCCCTCCCTCCGACTGTCCGCCCACTCGGATGTTCCTACCTCCACCTGCTATACTGGAGCAGCTGCTTGATGCACACCAGATAGTGTCCCAGGAGCCTCTTCACTAAAGTGCCCAACTGAGTTGAGTGTCTATGGGATGGTGGAGGGTGTTGGAGACAGCTGTGACGGGAAGTCAGTGTTAACTCCAGACTTGATCTAGGATGTCCTGAGGTTTGGGCGGAGGGCTGGTATCTGAACTGCTCTCAGTATTGGTGGCCGGCTCACGAGTGAGGGGGAGGGGGATCCGGCTGTGGCACTGGCTGGAGGCGCGGGAGACCAGATGGACCCTCCCATCCTCAGGAGGTCCTGCCAGACACAAAAGGAGATGCATGATTATACCGTGAGCCTGGAGTGAGGGTGGGGCTGCAGGGGTGGTGAGGGTAAGGGTGAGGATGTAGGGTGAGGGTAGGGGGTGAGGGTGGTGTTAGAATGGTGTAGGGGTGAGAGTGGTGTGAGGATGGTGTGGGGGTTATGGTGGTGTAAGGATGGTGTAGGTGTGAGGGTGGGGGTGATGATGAGGGTGGGCATGGGGGTGAGGGTGGCATGGGGGTGAGGGTGGTGTGAGGAGGGCATAGGGGTGAGGGTGGTGTAGGGGTGAGGGTGGGGATGAGGGTAGGGGTGAGGGTGCTGTAGAATGAGGGAGATGTAGAGTGGCAGTGGTGTGGGGTGAGGGTGTGGGTGATTATGAGGGTGGTGTGTGTGGTTTGAGGGTGGTGTGGTGTGAGGGTGGTGTGGGGTGAGGGTGTGGGTGATTATGAGGGTGGTGTGGGGTGAGGGTGGTGTGTGGGTGAGGGTGGCATGGGGGTGAGTGTGGGGTATGCGGGGTTGTCACGGGGAACCACAACTCAGCTGGGTCTCACTTCCGTGTAGCGGCCAAATTCCAACCCGGCGACGTCTCTTTCCTCCGGGCCGCCGACCACGTCCAGGGCTCTCTGCTCTACCGAGGTCAGGGGTCGCAGACCAGGTGGTCCCCCTCCAGTTTGCTCCCGCTCACAGCTGTTATGGGCAGCCTTCTCCTGGGGGCATTGCAAATGGAAAAGGACAATGTTAGGCAGTCCGACGCATGCAGCCCAGGGTGTGGGTACCTGATGGCCTGAGTGGCCAGGGCACCCAGCCATGGCGGTCGTATAGGTGCCGGCATGTGATGCAGGATAGGGGTTCCACTGCCCTCTGGGTTAGGGAGTGTCGGGTTATGTGGGTAATTGCCAGGAAGGTCGTGCTCAGGTGCCCACTTTGATCCACATATTTACCTATTGATCGTGAGAAGATCCATAGTGCTAAACCATTCTCTTTAGTGTGTTATTGTTGGCAGCTGTCTCTATGCTGTTATTGCTCCTTTAGTTTAGACACACAGTTCAGTCTTCAAAGTTTGCTGGACATGCAATGCATTAATCATCCTCTGATACATGACAAGTGTGTCCTCGAGGAGGCACTCGAGAGTTGAGGAGTGTGAAGTGCGATCACAACTAACAAGGCTATTTCCTCATTTGAAATAACCTTCAGATGTGAAGCTAGAGGCTGCTCACAGTCCAGGGGAGTAAAGTTGACTTTCAGGATAGAAGCAACAGCAGGGCTCTGTCCTGGACGTGTTAGTTAGGACAGACAGGCTGCAGCTGTGGTTGCCTCTGTTATGCGTCTCTGCAATGTTTAAGGATGGTCTGAATGCACCACAGACGCAAAGCCCCTCATCCACCGGCCCAGCTGTGACCCCCGACCGAGAACGACCCCTGACCAAGCCCAACCCCCCTGCGAGCACTGTGCCAGTAACTCCTGTACTCCTGCATGCTTGATAATGGAAATGGCCACTCACCTCCTCACTTCCCTCAGCAGCCATTGCGCCAGCTTCACGTTTTTAAGAGGAGTACTAATCGATGCTTGCAAGATTTTTCACTGGGTAATTCCCAGGAGACTGCTGCATTTGACTTCAATCTCGCTAATGAGATTGAAATGAATGCAAATAAGTGTTAATGATATTCTCGGCATCTTTGGACGAGATCCTGATCTCACTAATGGGAGCGGGCCGGGTGAATTGTAAACTTGTTTATGCCCGGCGCGAATCTCGATTTTTGGCCATTCCCGCTATTCACCCAGTTCTCCCCGATCTGTGCTGGGTGCAACGCGATGATTAAATCGTTCCTGTGACCAGTTTAAGAAAGCAGAACATTGGCTATAGATAATGTTAAACTGACCAGAACTGATAGATTTTGCTTTCACACCTGTATAATGAATTACACATACTTAAATCAATACGTACAGAAGTTACAACAGGGCAACAGGTTATTTGGCCCAATTACTGCATGTCAGTGCTTCATTCACTCATATGTGCTCTGTCTAAAAACCGGTCTTTGCTCACTGCTTGCTGATGCCTCATTCAGAGCTGTTTTCTTAACAGTTTTAGTCGGTGGTGATTTGTCATTATCCTCCACCCTCAGTGGCAGGGCAGGGAGGTGGTCTACCTCAACTGGAATGCAAATTCAACCAATGCTGTTAGTGTTATTCGGAATCACATTTAGCCAACTGAGCGTACTCACCCCCACATCCTTCCAGCCCCCTTTAAATAGAGTGGTGCTACAGTTCACTAAGGCAGTCTGAGTTGCTGTGGCAACATGCACTTTTCCATGAAATGTTGCAGCCTGGAGCTGTGGACAGTAGAGGCTTGAAATTCTTTCAATCACATGGCTGACGAGGAATCTCTCCCACTGTTGTTGCTGGCCAATGTTGGGAGGATTTGCTCATAAACAGGTAAGGTGTTAGACTGCATTCTGAATGCACCTTCCTCTGTCGACAAGTCCTAGTGTGGGACTTGAACCCAGAGAATCTGACTCAGAGGCAGTGATGCTATCCATTGCACCACAAGACCTCCAATGTCAGAGCAAATACTCCTAATCACATTCCCCATGCTGTCTCTGAAGTGTTGGGCACTGTGGACTTGTGAAGCAGACATATGCCACCAACACTGAAGAAGGTTCAACACTATTTTATTAACTCTTATAAAATACTAGACATACTGTAACTGTGGGTTTACACGATGCTAGTTTAACTAGAGACCTGTGCCTGTCCGAACCAGTTGAATCTCTCAGCACGTAGTGGGCGAAATTCTCCGCCCCCCACGACGGGTGGGAGAATAGCGGGAGGGCCTTCCCGACATTTTTGCCGCCCTCCCGCTATTCTTCCCCCCCCCCCCTGCCGAAGTCCCGACCCGAATCGCTGCCGCCGTTTTTTTACGGCCGGCAGCGATTCTCAGCTGTTAGATGGGCCGAAGTCCCAGCCCTTTACGCCGTTTTTACGAACGGCAAACACACCTGGTCTTGCCGTTCGTAAAAACGGCGTGACTAACTCGCTATTAATAACCATGGCACCGATTGGCACGCAGTATCCATTCGCGGGGCGGCTGAGGGGCAACCCGGTCCGCGCATGCGCGGGTTTCGCGCAAAATGCGATGACGTCACCCGCGCATGCGCGGGTTGGAGTCTTCCAAACTGCGCATGCGCGGCTGACGTCATATGACGCGTCAGCCGGCGCTAACTCCGGCAAGCGGGCTTAACGATTTTCGTTAAGCCCGTCTTGCCGGAGCCTACGGCGTCGGGCTGCTAGCCCCGACCGGGGACCAGAATCGGTCCCCGGTCGGGAAGGGGCGCGCTGCCGTAAAACCCACCCAGGTTTTACGCCAGCTTTACGATTTCTCCCGTTTTGGGAGAATCGCGCCCAGTGTGTTTGTACTGTACTTGATGAACTCTTGTGCTTCTGAGAGGCAGCATCCAGAATGAGCGGGAAAAGTGGGCCCTCTGTCTTTATAGTGCGTGTGTTCTAACTGGTGATTGGCTGCGGTGTTTGTGCATGTTGATTGGTCCCTGTGTGTGTCCATCAGTTTGTGTCTGCACCATGATATACTGGTGTATATTATGACATTCTCCATTTCCTTTGATCTCCTCTTTCTTCATCCAGCTAAAAATAAATGTTATAAATGTTATAAATGTTGACCTGAGCCCAGTTTTAAATGAGAGATGTGTAGGGCTGGGGTGGGAGCCCACATGAGTTTGAATCCCATGCAATTTCAACTCCAGGCACTTTAATAGTAGGATTAATGGGCTGCCCAACTTAACGGCTGGGATTCTCCGACCCTGCGCCGAGTCGGAGAATTCTGGGAGAGGTGCGAATCCCGCTCCGATTCCCTATTCTCCAGCGCCGGTTTTTGGGAGCTAGCAGGATTCCCGCCTCGCCAGTCGGGGGCCATTGGCAGCGGCCCCCCCGACAATTCTGCGGGCCCAATGGGCTGAGTGGCCGACGAGGTTTGACCAGTCTCGCCGGCGTGAATTACTCACCTCACACACGGCGGGACCTGGAAGGTAAACGTGCAGGGGCCGTCCTGGGGGGAGGGGGTGGGGGATCCGACCCCGGCGGGGCCCCCCATGATTGGGGCCTACCGATCGGCGGGCGGACTGACTGGTTCCGTGGGGGCCTACTTTACTCCGCACTGTGCCCCTGTAGGGTTCCACCATATTGCTGGGGGGCCGGCGCGGAGAAGGGAACCCCCGCGCATGAGTGGAAATTCACCAGCCGTTCTGCGCAGGCGCAAACACGCGCCAGCCCTTCGCCGCCGGCTGAAGCTGCGGGAACCACTCCGGAGTTAACCTAGCCCCCTAGAAAGTGGAGAATTTCTCACTTTCGGGGGCCGTTGACGCCGGAGTGGTTGGCGCCAGTTTTCACACCGGCGTGGGGACATAGCCCATTATTGGAGAATCCCGCCCAACATGTAGCAAAGCTATCAATTTTTCTATACAATTTCCAACAATTTCTCCCAAATTTTATTGAAGCAGGAATGCACTTCGTAAAGAGAAGTTGGGTTTATTGATGTCAGATTTTGCTATTACACTTCTGAAAGAAAGACCATTAAGAGATTGACCCTCAAAATGCCTTCATATTTTCTGATGTATCCCTGGAGGTACTCATGCAGGAGGGCCAATTTCTCAAAGGACTCAGGTGCAGCTTCAGAAGTGGAATGATCTTCAACTCCATTGAAAATTTTCACAGCCATATTCATCCAATGCTGTACAATAACTGAAGAGGGCATTGAAGATCTGAAATTTTCACTCACTTTGATGGTGAAGGAAAGAAATGACCACCTTCCCCAATACTGTCAGTAAAGAGATAATTGCTCTACGGTATTCTAAGGGGACCTACTTTCTGTCGACAATGGTAAGGGAGACACACTTATCTCTCTGTATGAGGTTGCTCCACTATGGGCATTGGGAAGAATTGCTGAGAATGTAGCGACAAGACCGCCTCATCTTCATTAACTTTTAAAAAAATTTTGTGTACCCAATTCATTTTTTCCAATTAAGGGGCAATTTAGCATGTTCAATCCACCTACCTTGCACATCTTTGAGTTGTGGGGGCGAAACCCACGCAAACACGGGGAGAATGTGCCAACTCGACACAGACAGTGACTCAGAGCCGGGATCGAACCTGTAACCTCAGCGCTGTGAGACTGCAGTGCTACCACTGTGCCACCGTGCTGCCCCTCATCTTCATTAACAAGGGGAAACTCCTGTGGGCAAATCAACTAAAGGGCAAGATTTCTGCACAGGATTCTGCAACTTCAGAAATGCTAAGATTTGGCTGTACCTCCTGTGCTGACCTCCAGCTCTGAAGGGAAGAAGACCTTGGGGCAGCATGGTGACACAGTGGTTAGCACTGTTGCCTCACAGTGCCAGGGACCTGGGTTCAATTCCAGCCTTGGGTAACTGTCTGTGTGGAGCTGGAACTTTCGCCCCGTGTCTTCATGGGTTTCCTCCGGGTTCTCCAGTTTCCTCCCAAAGTCCAAAGATGTGCAGGTTCGGTGGATTGACCATGTTTTAAAATTTCCCCTTAGTGTCCAGGGATCTTCAGGTTAGGTGGGCTTACTGGGGCAGGGCAGTGAATGGGCCGAGGTAGGTTACTATTTCAGAGGGTCAGTGCAGACCCAATGGGCTGATTGACCTTCTTCTGCACTGTAGAGATTCTATGAAACTTTCAGCTGGAACTGAAGTTGGGTGTCAATTAACTTTCACCTTGAATAAGAGAAGATAAGGTAGGAAATACATTGGTAGATTCAGTGGACTAATACCTGAATGCTTCTCAGCCACTAAAAGCATAGCTGATTCTTCTTAGAAGATTGCAAAGGTGTCATAAGATCCATCTATCAGTGGGAAAGATAAATCATCCTCTAGGACCTCAAGCTCCAAGAGACCACTTTGTACTACAAGGGATTCTCCCTCATCACTCTCAAGGAAGAACTAATTCAGGTCCAGCAGTTCTCCATGGAGATGGTCACCATCTGCTGCAGTGCCTGTGATATCTGCCTTCTCTGGCCTTACCTCATGAAGGACTGAGAGGTTCATAATTTCCATATCTGCTCTGCGTCAAGCGGATGGCGTCTCTGTGAACTAAAGGAACTTATTGCTGATCGTATAAACTTTCTAAGCTTCTGAAGGCTGGATTTCCATTTCTTCCAAATAAAACTTTGAAGATTGTTGTATGAAAGACAGTAAGTTGTTCAAATGATGAGCATTATCTGGTTTTGAGGATTCCTAGAATTATTGCCACTCAATAAGGATATAGATTGATTATGAAGAACATAGAATCATCTACATGTTCCCGCTTGTAGCTAAAAGGAGCAATAAAGGTAGATACGTGGTCTTGAGTGGGTTGCTCTTTGTAAGGGCTGGTGCAGACTCGATGGGCCGAATGGCCTCCTTCTGCACTGTAAATTCTATGATTCTATCCTGGCCGGGATTCTCCGTACTACCGCACCTATTATCTGGTGTGGTGCGCCCCTGACAGCAGTGGGATCTTCTGTCCAGCAGCTGGACAATGGAGTTTTCCACTGTGGGCACCCACGCCATCGGGAAATCCGCAGACGGAGTGTGTTGCCGGCGAAGTGGGGGATCCCGTCAACGGAGAATCCAACCCCCTACCTTTGATTGGAGGATCTATGCCACCTGGACCTTACAACTTGATGCATCTTTGATGAAGAGTCATTGGCTGAAGCCAGCTGAGGTCATCAACTAATATGTTAACAGCAGCTCCTGTACTAATTTTAAAAGTAGTATTAAAGTATTGAACATGGACTATAACTGATTATTGGTCTGAATTATCTTGACCTTCAATTTCTTGGAAGGAATGTTTCATAAATACTTTATGGTCTTTGAATTCGATTTAAATTACAAGTTTTTCAGAAATGCCTGCAATGTCCAGTGTTGTCACACTGGAAGAATGACACGCTCCCCCTGCTGGGTAGAATTGGCGGCTATGCTGGGTTTTTATGTTGCAATGCAAGAATCTCAAAATGACTTCCAGCATGGAGTTTCCCACACTTTCGCTTTGTTTGGCAGGCTACAGGTCAGGGCCACTTCCCATAGACCTACACAATCTATGGAGTCATATGAAGCCTCGGAGTCACCCCAAATTTGGAACCTGATTCGGGTCTCATCACGCACTGAACAACCTGTTTGATAATGGGATTCCATGGGGAATTCAAAAATGTATCTAGCGCTGTTGTGGAGGGTTAAAACCAATGTGGTAGGGAATGGGAACCAATGCACAAAGTCAGAGGGCAGTAAAAAGGGGACAGAAACAAATGCTAGTAAGGAGAAAAGTAGAAGGCAGAGAAACAGACTGAACTGCCTCGTATGGTGGGGAGGGGGAGGGGGGGGGGGACCAGAGCAGTAGGGCAGCGGGAGAAATAACTGAGGGAGAGCTACAGACTAAGGCCAGTAAGATTAAGAGGAAGAGCAGGGAGTGGTTGGTCAACACAGCGGGGCTGGTGGGTTGAAGTGCATTAGTTTCAATGCAAGGAGTATTTCAGGTAAGACAGGTGACCTTAGAGCTTGGATTCGTACGTGGAATTATGATGTTGTTGCTATTAGAGAAACTTGGTTGAAAGAGGGACAGGATTGGCAATTAAATATTCCAGGATTTAGATGTTTCAGGCAGGATAGAGGGGGATGCAAAAGGGGTGGGAGAGTTGCATTATTGGTTAAGGAGAATATCACAGCTGTGCTGAGGGAGGACATCTTGGAAGGTTCAGGCAGCGAGGCAATCTGGGTAGAGCTCTGGAATAGGAAGGGTGGTGTCACAATGTTGGGGGTTTACTACAGACCTCCTAACAGCCAGCTGGAGATAGAGGAGCACATATGCAGACAGATCTTGGAAAGATGCATAAACACTAGGGTTGTCACGGTGGGTGATTTTAACTTTCCCTTTATTAACTGGGATACACTTCCTGCTAAAGGCATGGATGGAGCAGAATTTGTAAGGAGCATCCAGGAGGGTTTCTTGAAACCATATGTAAATAGCCCAACTTGGGAAGGGGCCATATTAGTTGTGGTGCTGGAAAATGAGCCCGGCCAGGTGATCGAAGCTTCAATCGGAGATCATTTCGGGAACAGTGATCATAATTCTGTAAGTTTTAAGCTGCTTATGGAAAAGGACAAGAGTGGTCCTTGGTTGAAGGTGTTAGACTGGGGGAAGGCTAATTACAACAGCATTAGGCAGGATCTGGAGAGTGTTGACTGGACAAGGCTGTTTGAGGGAAAATCAACATCAGGCATGTGGGAAGCTTTCAAATGTCAGATGATTAGAATTCAGGACCGGCATGTACCTGTGAGGACGAAAGATAAGGGTGGCAAGTATACGGAATTCTGGATAACAAGGGATATTATGAATCTTGTCAGAAAGAAAAAGGAAGCATTCATAAGGTCTAAAGGCATAGGACAAATGAAGCCCTTGAAGAATATAAAACAAGTAGGAAGGAACTTAAGGTAGGAATTAGGAAGGCTAAAAGTGGTCATGAAATGTCATTAGCAAACAGGATTTAGGAAAATCCGAAGGCATTTTATACATCTTTAAAGAGCAAGAGGGTAGCCAGGAAGATTGGTCCATGCACCGAAATTGGAGGGAACCTATGTATGGAACCAAAGGAAATGGGAGAGGTACTAAATTAATACTTTGCCTCAGTATTCACCAAAGAGAAGAAATTGGTGGATGAGGAGTATAGGGTAGAATGTGTAGATATTCTGAGTCATGTTGATATTAATAAAGAGGAGGTGTTGGGCATCTTTAAAAATATTAAAGTAGATGAGTCCCCAGGGCCTGATGAGATCTACCCCAGAATATTGTGGGAGGCAAGGGAGGAAATTGCTGGGGCCTTGACAATAATCTTGTATCCTCATTGGATTGGATTGGATTGGATTTGTTTATTGTCACGTGTACCGTGGTACAGTGAAAAGTATTTTTCTGCAAGCAGCTCAACAGATCATTCAGTACATGGGAAGAAAAGGGAATTAAACAGAATTCAAGAAAATACATGAGAATACATAATAGGGCAACACAAGATATACAATGTAACTACATAAGCATTGGCATCGGTTGAAGCATACAGGGTGTAGTGTTAATGAGGTCAGTCCATAAGAGGGTCATTTAGGAGTCTGGTGACAGTGGGGAAGAAGCTGTTTTTGAGTCTGTTCGTCCGTGTTCTCAGACTTCTGAATCTCCTGCCCGATGGAAGAAGTTGGAAAAGTGAGTAAGCCGGGTGGGAGGGATCCTTGATTATGCTGCCTGCTTTCCCCCGGCAGCGGGAGGTGTAGATGGAATCAATGGATGGGAGGCAGGTTCGTGTGATGGACTGGGCGGTATTCACGACTCTCTGATGTTCCTTGCGGTCCTTGGCCGAGCAGTTGCCATACCAGGCTGTGATGCAGCCCGATAGGATGCTCTCTATAGTGCATCTGTAAAAGTTGGTAAGGGTTAATGTGGACATGTCAAATTTCCTTAGTTTCCTGAGGAAGTAAAGGCGCTGTTGTGCTTTCTTGGTGATAGCGTCGACATGAGTGCACCAGGATAGATTTTTGGTGATGTGCACCCCTAGGAATTTGAAACTGCTCACCATCTCTACCTCGGCTCCGTTGATGCTGACAGGGGTGTGTACAGTACTTTGCTTCCTGAAGTCGATGACCAGCTCTTTAGTTTTGCTGGCATTAAGGGAGAGATTGTTGTCGCTGCACCACTCCACTAGGTTCTCTATCTCCCTCCTGTATTCGGACTCGTCGTTATTCGAGATCCGGCCCACTATGGTCGTGTCGTCAGCAAACTTGTAGATGGAGTTGGAACCAAGTTTTGCCATGCAGTCGTGTGTGTACAGGGAGTAGAGTAGGGGGCTAAGTACGCAGCCTTGTGTACAAGTGAAGTTTTCAGAGGACTGGAGAGTAGCCAATGTTGTTCCATTGTTTAAGAAGTGCAGCAGGGGTAATCCAGGAAATTATAGGCCGGTGAGCCTTACGTCAGTGGTAGGGAAACTATTGGAAAAGTTTCTTAGAGGTAGGATTTACTCACATTTGGAAACAAATGGACTTATTAGTGATGGACAGCATGATTTTGTGAAGGGGAGGTGTGCCTCTCTAATTTGATCAAGTTTTTCAAGGAAGTGATAAAGATGATAGATGAGGGAAAGGCAGTGGATGTTGTATACATGGACTTCAGTAAAGCCTTTGACAAGGTACCTCATGGTAGACTAGTACAAAAGGTGAAGTCACATGGGATCAGAAGTGAGATGGCAAGATGGATACAGAACTGGCTCAGTCACAGAAGGCAAAGAGTAGCAGGAGAAGGGTGCTTTTCTGAATGGAAAGCTGTGACTAGCGACGTTCCACAGGGATCAGTTCTGGGGCCTTTGTTGTTTGTGGTGTATATAAGTGATTTGAAAGAAAATGTAGCTAGTCTGCTTAGTAAGTTCGGAGATGACATAAAAATTGGTGGAGTTACGGATAGTGAAGAGGATTGTCGGAGGATACAGCAGGATATAAACTGGTTGGAGTTTTGGGCGGAAAAATGGCAGATGGAATTTAATCCATACAAGTGTGAGGTAATACACTATGGAAGGTCCAATGCATGTAGGAATTACACAATAAATGGTAGAACTCTTGCGAGTACTTACAGGCATGTCCACCAATCACTGAAAGTGGCAACGCTTGTGGATAAGGTGGTCAAGAAGGCATACGGCATGCCGGCCTTCACCGGTTGGGGCATTGAATATAAAAAATGCAGCTGTACAGGATCTTAGCTAGGCCTCATTTGGAATATTGTGTACAATTCTGGTCACCACACTACCAGAAGGATGTGGATGCTTTGGAGAGGGTACTGAAGCAATTTACTAGGATGTTGCCTGGCATGGAGGACATTAGCTATGAGGAGAGGTTAGATGAATTTGGCCTGTTCTCACTGGAAAGACGGAGGTTGAGAGGTGACCTGATAGAGGTCTGCAAGATTATGAGTGGAATGGACAAAGTGGATATGCAGATGCTCTTTCCGAGGGTAGGAGAGTCAAGTACGAGGGGGCATAAATTTAAAGTGCGTGGGGAAAAGTTTAGAACGGTGTGCGAGACAAGATTTTTACACAGAGGGTGTTAAATATATGGAACGAGCTGCCTGGGGTGGGGGGAGAAACCAGGTACGATAGCGGCATTTAAGGGACATCTAGACAAATATATGAATAGGGTTGGAATAGAAGGATACGGACTCCGTAAGTGCAAACGGTTTTAGTTTAGGCAGGTACCATGATCGGTGCAGGTTTGGAGGGCCAAAGGGCCTGTTCATGTGCTGTATTGTTTTTTGTTCATTGTTCTTTGTATCAAAGGCTTTAAGAATGGAGTCAAATTATGCAGTTGACTCCTGCACATTCAATCTTTGGAGGACATCATTTTCTACTGGACTTATTGAATAAAGAAAAGGAATTAACTTAAAGCTTTGGCTCCTTTTTGTGAAGACCTGATGCTATTTGGTACTGGGGAAAATGTTTTTTCCAGAACTCTGACTGCTGGACTCTCAGTGTCTCCAGGGTGCCTTCTTCTTCTGCCAAAATATTTTGAGCTGCTTTTAAATGTTTCTACTCATTGGTTCCTGCGATAACACTGATATGTTTTTGTTTAACATCAATGTCTACATGGCTGCCACCATTGTCTGAGATTTGGACTCCAGGTATCGGACTTGGTTATTTGATAGACTGTAAACATACTCTTGTATCTGACGTTGTGCCAAATTAGTGGCAACCGCTGCCAACCTATGACTCCCACACAACCCAATGGCTCCTCAAGGCCTCTATGCCAACTTAGTATCAACCCATGTGACCCTATCCACAATACGTTGCCCTGACATCCTCCATGCTAATTCACCCAGTATTCAGCAGCTGTGGTGAGAGGAAATAAAAGAAAGTTCCAAGTATCCATTATGGACGTCACTATATTAAAAAGCAGCCCAATTGATAAAAATCTACTCAATATATTTAAATCCCATCAAGGTCTTAATCCCTTATAAAACAAACATTTGTATTCATTGTCCCACACAAAAGATGCTAATCTCTTTTATCACTGCCAATCAAACTGAAATAATGATTGGTTTTGGAAGCAGTCAAGTAGCATTAATTCTATAATGGCAGCCTTAAGGTTTTGTAAATTGTGAATGGGGCAGATAGATCCTGCCCCTCCACCTCTGCTGACAATGGTGGGTGCCGGGTTTGGGGGTAGGACTTCCCGATTCCAGGCCTTAGAGTACTGCAGACAATTCTGGTCTCCAATTTGTAAAAAAAGGATATTGAGGCCTTGGAGATGTGATTTTCAGGGATGACATCAGAAATTAGGGGTATGCATATAAGAAAGGTATTAACATGCTGTGGCTCTTGAAAAAAAAGGCATTGGGATTTTCTAACTGAGTTCTTTAAACTTATGAAAGATTTTGGGTGGAAGATGGAATTTTACCATATTTTGGCAAAGTGTTGGTTCTGGTGAGAAAAAGGTACGGATTCTGCCAGCGCTGGCCATAGGGAAATCACATGGAATATTAACCCTCTTAAACAATAATTTTTAATCACGTGAGTCACCCACGCTCGTGGCAGCCTACCACTGATTTGCTCGCCCCAGGACAACTCAATATCTGCAATCACTGAGGAGCTTCATATAAACGCTGGCCTCTCTATGGGGCCCTCAATGTCTCCAGTGTGCCTTCTTCTTCAGCAGTCGCTCCAGATCCAGTAGAGAGGGGAAGTCAGGAAGCCAATGCCAAGATTCTCCGAGGGAGCCCTGACCAAACTCCTGGGTGATCTGCAGCAGAGGCGGAATCATAGAATGATCTGGCCATCAATTCTGCACCGGCTCTTGGAAAGAGTACCTACTTAAGCCCACACCTCCACCCAATCCCCGTAACCCCGTCACCCCACCTAACCTAAGGACAATTTGTCATGGCCAATCCACATAACCTGCACATCTTTGGACTGTGGGAGGAAACCGGTGCACCCAGAGGAAACCCACGCAGACACGGGAAGAACGTGCAGACTCCGCACAGACAGTGACCCAAGCTGGAATCGAACCTGGAGCTAACCATTGTGCTACCATGCTGCCCATAATAATATCATATACCAGCATTCCCGCAGATGCCCATTCACCAAGGTCACCAATCTTTTGAGGCAGTGGCAACCTTGTGAGTGTCAGCTTACTGCAGAAGAGGATGGAGGAACAGTGCCGCAAGAAGATGAATGACCGACTTTGCGCAACCATGGTAAATATGCATCCTCATGTCTCCCACTCACCTCTTCACACAGCCTTGACACCTCTACCATCTGAACCGGCAGGTATCCTGCCTACATTCTCCCCATCTGTCCCTTTGCAGGAAAAACTTGAGCATGAACATTGTGAGTGAGCACAGGTTGGGTGGATTGGCCACGCTAAATTGCCCCTTAATTGGAAAAATGAAGAAAAAGACGGGCTTGCGAAGGGATATAAAAAGGTTATTGAATGTAGTAATGATGCCATCGACTGGTCAGAAAATGGAGGTAATAATCTCCATAGACGGGGAGAAAGAGTTCGACCGGGTTAAATAGGATCATCTTTTTGAATTGTTGGGGCGGTTTGTGTGTGGACCGGGGTTAATTGCCTGGATTAGGCTGTTGTCTGGGGCTCCAACAACTAGTGTTCGCACTAACACAATAAGTTTGAGGTATCTTCGATTTCACAGGGGTACAAGGCAAGAATGCCCACTCTCCCTGTTACTTTTTGGGTTGGTGATTGAGCCACTGGTGATTACGCTTTGGTCATCGACGAAGTGGAGGGGAATATAGAGGAGGGTATGGAACACCAAATGTTCCTTTATCTGGACGAATTAATGGTATGTGTGACAGACCCGATCTGCAGTCTGAGCAGAATTGTGGAGATGCTGAATAAGTTAGGCTCTTTTTAGGGTACAAACTAAACATGGGAAAGAGTGAGGTGTTCCGATAAGTTTCCAGAGACAAGATAGGGGCCTGGAGAAATTGCCATTCCGACTGGTCAGGCCGTGTTTCTGGAATCTGGGTATACAGGTGGCACATAGCTGGGCTCTGTTGGACAAGTTGAATGTGGCCAAACTGGTAGAAGGGGTGAAGGAGGATTTAACGAGGTGGGATGTTCCCCCATTAACTCTTGCAGGGTGGTTTCTAACAGTGAAAATGACGATCCTTCCGAAATTTTCATTTCTTTTCCTGAATCTCACAATTTTCCAACCTAAATCTTTTTTTGGTAGGATTTTTTTGGTAGTGATGATTTCAGCCTTTGTGCGAGCAGGCAAGGTGCTCCGGATCTGGAGAACCATTTTGAAGAGGGACAGGCGTTCGGGGGGGGGGGGGAGATTGTTGGCGCCGCTGTATTTGATTAATTCTTATTGGGCAGCAAATGTTGAGAGGTTCGGTAAGGTTCGGTAATTGGTCGTGGAGCGATGGTCGGTTCAGGGGCGGAATAGAGGAAGCTTCATGCATAGGGACAAGTCTGAGGATATTGGTGAGGGCCAAATACGCTACGAGTCTGGTAGTTGCCTTATTAAGAGTTTGGAATCACGTCCAGCAACATTTTAACCTGGAGGAAATGTTGCTGTGGGCACAAATATGTGGAAATCGTGGGCGTGATTTGTTTCTGAGACTAAGTGCCGACGCCTGTGGTGTTCTTTGTGTTACTTATTTAGGATGGATTGCCTTGTGCTCCACTAAGACCGCAGTATAGCTTTTACTTAAATAAAGCTATGATTTTATTTGCACTACTAAACTGGGTTTTGACACTCAGTCCTTTTAGAATACAGAATTGATCAATAACATCTAACTACACACACTTACTGCTAATCTCACTCACTGTATAACTATAATCTAACCTTCTCACATTAACTGCTCTGATGACTTTTCTCTAGCTGTCTCACGCTTACTCCTTCCCTAAGGTCCAGCATCATTGCTTTATGTAGTGGTATTTGCAGCTCCCTCTAGTGGCTATTCACGGTACTACATTAACCCTTGTAATGCTGATGGTTATGATAACCATCATAATGACTATGATTAGTTGTTTCCACTAGGGGCAGGTTGTTTCCACTGGCGGGTGACAGCAGAACTAGGGGGCATAGCCTCAAAATAAGGGGAAGTAGATTTAGAACTGAGTTTAGGAGGAACTTCTTCACCCAAAGGGTTGTGAATCTGTGGAATTCCTTGCCCAGTGAAGCAGTTGAGGCTCCTTCATTACATGTTTTTAAGGTAAAGATAGATAGTTTTTTGAAGAATAAAGGGATTAAGGGTTATGGTGTTCGGGCCGGAAAGTGGAGCTGAGTCCACAAAAGATCAGCCATGATCTAATTGAATGGCGGAGCAGGCTCGAGGGGCCAGATGGCCTACTCCTGCTCCTAGTTCTTATGTTCTTATGTTCTTATAATACCACAAAGCCAACCCAGAATCCGTGGACTTCTACGACAGAAAAACGGCGCCGGACCTGGACCGATTCTGCTACCGTTGGGGGCTAACACCCGTACCACGTGGAATATAATCGATTCCAATTAAAAATGGTGCGGGCTTCACCAGGCCCGTGATCGACACTCGGGAGGCTGACAAGCTGCAGCCACACATACACATTATGTATACAAATACTTATCCCAGCCAAAAAGGTGGCACCAGTTGTGCTGGAGCGCACCCGTCCCGCTGATGGGTCGGCTGGGGCCAGAGGGAACCCGGGGGAGGGAGGTGCCCTGGGGGGGTTACCGATATGACCCGTGGTACGAGGTTCAAAGTGGTCTGTTGGTTGTGTGCTCAACTGCATGGCTGCCTTGCCGGCTGTGGCAATGGTGTTCTGTGTCCATCCACCCCGACCCCACAGCCGACCCCGTGGCCACCCCCCACTACACCTCTCAACCCTGGCAGAAACACCCCGGCCAGCGACACAACTGTCAGCAAACTATGGCGATGTTGGACACCTTCCGTTCCCCCTCTCTCTCCCTCAGCAGCCACCATGCTGGTTTCACAGTTTTTCAAAGGACAAATGAACTTGGCCAATTGGGGGCGGAGAATCGCCAAGGTCCTGGAGAATATCGGGTCGGGCCCGCCAATTTTATGCAAACTGCGTCTACTGTACGTGCGGAGTGAAACGCATTGAAACTGTTTTGGTGACGGAGAATCGCGATTTGGCGTCAGAAGCTATTCTCCGCCCAAACGTATTTCCCGATTTCGCCGTCGGTTAACTGGGAATTCCGCCCCATAGGTTTTTTCCAGTAGGGTTGGGTTCAACATACAGGGTTTGGGAATGGGAGGGGATTAAGAGGGTTAGAGATTTATTTGTGGAGGGTAGATTTGCAGAATTGTGAGAATTGGTAGAAAGGTTTCAGCTCCCGGGGGCAGGGGGTGGGGAAGGGGTTCCGGTACTTATAGGTTAGGAATTTGTGAGGAACGGGCTGTCCACGTTTCCGTGGTTACCGCCCCCTTTGTTGCTGTAAAAAACTTTTCCTGAGGATGAGATAGGAGAGGGTAAGATCTCCGATATTTCTAAGCAGCTGAAACGTGAGGGAGAGAGCCTCACTGGAGGAGATAAAGTGGAAGTGGGAGGAGGAGCTGGGCAGTGCATTCGAGGGGGGATGTGGAGTGAGGCTTTACGTAGTATAAGCTTGGCCTCCTCATGTACGTGATTGAACTTGATTCATTTTAAAGTGGTGCACGGAGCACATATGACAAAGAGTCTAATGAATGGGTTATTCCCAGAGATGGAGGACAAATGCGAGCGCTGAAGGGGGCCAGCGAACCATACCCACATTTCCTGGTCCGAAATTGGCGGGACTTTGAGAGTCCTTTTCGGGGATAATGTTGGAGATTTAATAGGCAACGATGGTCCCGAGCAATGGCGAGTCGCGATATTTGAGGTATTGGATGAACGGGGAGAGCAGGAGGGGAGAAAGGCTGATGTTTTGGGCATTGCCTCACTGAAAGCTCGGAGGAGGATTTTGCTAAGGTGGCCGGCTCCGGAGCTGCGATGGGCTACTGTCTTGGTGCGTGGCCTTTTGGAATTTCTGCATTTGGAGAAGATAAAATTTGCCACTCGGATGTCGGAGGAGTGGGTTCTACTCGAGGTAGAGGCTGTCCATCTCCTTCTTCAAGAATTGGTAGTCATCAGTGGGAGGAGGGGGGCTTGTATTGTAAATATATAATGGGCATTTAAGGAGGTATGGTAGGTGGGTTGTTTATAATGAGAATTCTACAATGTATGGTGAGTGTGTTTTGTTTATAAAATGAAAATGTCCTGATTGAAAATATTTTTTTAAAAACATTAATTCTCACACGGAGACTGTCACATCACCAACATCCTATCTATCATGTTGCTCACATTTTTGGGCTTTCTGGAGAGGACATACCACACACAGGGTGCACATGTACTTTGCACAACTCTGCTCCATTCCCTCTGATCTTTCTTTCATCTTCATACAAGCCAAACTGGCACAAAAGCGTGAGATCAGCCCAGGCAGGGAAGGGATGGCCAAGATCATTGCCCTTGTTTAATTCAAGGAGGCCGCAGGCGAGCTTGCTAGGAGGACTGGGATCCCTCTTGTGGAGAAGGGGAAATCAGCCTATCCCAACAATGTAGTACAGATCAGCAAGTCCTGACATTCACAATGATTCACATGTAGTCGTATATAGCTCATGCCACACAACTAAAAGTCTATTCTCTATTTTATAGTCAGCAGAAGATTGAAGCCCTCCACGCAGTTGAGCAGCAATTCAAGCTCCCAGACCACATCTGAGAAGGAGGCTCACAAAGATTACACACAATGCTCACCCCATACCCCCCACCAGCGCAGAGACACACACCTCAGTGGGACACAGCTCTAGATTAGACTCCGAGTCATTTTCTGGAGAACACCTCACTGACACGTCACACAGCCATTGGAGATAGTGAAAGCTGAGGGACCCATTCAGTCTAGTCAGATGAAGAGCCTCTGGAAACATCTGCCAATTCAATGATGGAATCCATTGACAGGTGGCAAAACATCAGGTAGAGATTCAGCAGTCACCCGGCAAACTGGAATGAATGATGGAGAAGTCCATCTGCATCCTATCCAATGCCATGACTCCAATATGTGAGCACCTTCATTCCACTATGGAAAGGTGCCGACCGCCATAGAGATGTCGGTCCAGCAAGTCTTGCTGGATTTGCGCTGGGCCTTGCACTCCACGCTGACATATCCTGGTGGGCACCATCCGGCTTAGGTGACATGGGGATGAGGCACCTTGACCTCCATCCTGGTGCAGCATCTCCAGCAGGGGTCAGGTCAGGGCCCATGGGCATACAGAGGGAGGATGATCGTCAGCTGGACACCCTGTCAGCTTCTCCTTACAACAAACCAAGTATGTGCAGCATCTCACATTGTCCTCTGCCTGTGCCCACATCCACTCTAGCAACGCAGGCCAGCAAGTCGCTTCCGCCCCTGAGCAGGAGATCTCTATCTGTCCGGGGCCCTCCAGGCTTTGGGCCACCAGAGAGCGGCCACCGAAGTCATCGCAGGCATTAGGGTGAAGCCATCAGCAGGCTGCCTCCACCTCTGCTGCAGATGTCGAGGCTGCACCTGGGCTTATTGGTAGAGTTAGGGTAGTTTTTAAATGGTGATGTCACTTCTGGTTCATAGGTGTGCTATCACTCTCAATAAATTGCACCTATTGAAACTCATTGGATGGATTTGTGAATGTACTGGTCAACTGAAGGTGTTGTGAGTTTATACTTTGGAATCCTCTTTTGCCAAGATTTAACCATCGTTCCACCCAGTGACAGTGTCCCACTCTAAGATTAAGATTCATGTGATGTCAGCCTCGGCTGCATTAATCTCCTTACCCTTCTATATTGTCAGTGAGATGTGTTTAAATCTTTTAAGTGGATGATGGAGCTGTTTAAAACCCTTCTTCCACAAAGAACACCATTGATGAGGGCAGTTTATCAGCAGTGATTCTCTCACAGCATTTGGAACTCCTCAGTGGTAGATCCCAACATGCACTCTCAGCAATTGATTGGACAACACCTCAGATGAAAGGGAATGGCTTTGACGGCCAGGAGAGATGTGGCCATCTGGCCTCACTTAACTCTGGTCCTCTTGGAATCACAGGAATATCTCCCACGACTTCCTCCCTCAATGGCATCATCACGCTCTTTCTGACTTTCAACAGCCCCCTGAGCTTCCTGGGCCTGCAGATCTTCATCCTTCAATTAGCATGCATCCTCCTCCAAGTTTCCCCCCTAGCAAGGACTCGCCTCTTTGCATAGCCAGATTGCGAAGTGCACAACACAGTGGTCATGCAGGAAAACCCTATTGAGTGTGTATTGCAATGATCCAGCTGAGCAGTCCAAAACATCTGAAGTGTATCTTCAGAAGCCCTATGGTTGGCTCTGTCAAGGGGCATGTGGAGTTGTAAACAGCCTTGTACCTCTCCTCAGCACAAATGTGAGGGTGACTCACTGGTGTCATCAGCCAGTGTTTAAGTGGAAACCCTTTATCCCCAAGCAGGCATCCTCGCAGACTATCTGGCCCCTCAAAAATCCCAGGCATCTGGGAATGACTCAGGATAGGATTCATGGGAACTCCAGGGTAGCATGCACACATGCTCAGGATGTGTCTCCGATGATCACACATCAGTTGCACATTGATGCGATGGTAGCCTTTACAGTTTATAAGCAATAGGGGCTGCTACCATAGAGCCAGTTTCACCACTGAGTGAAGTCTATTGCAGTCTTGGGAATCTTGAAATGGCGGCGAAACCGGTGAATCTTGCAGCCTTCTATATTCAGCCCCTCTTCAACACTCCGAGACACACATTTTAATCAACACCCCATATACCTCACGCAGTGTAACCAGCCTCTCTCCCCCACCAGTCACTATAATAATAATCATCATCTTTATTACTGTCACAAGTAGGCTTACATTAACACTGCAATGAAGTTACTGTATAAATCCCCCTAGTCGCGCCCCTCCCCACCCACACATATACACAACAGTGTAATCAGCCCCTTCCTCAATGAAAAAAGGAATATTTGTTCTAAAGCTATTTTATTACCTGCAAACAGTAAAGAAAGTGATTAAAAATGAGTAAAGTGGACACAACTAATGCCCGAACCTTAAGACATCCTCAATAAGACAAATGGAAGTATAGATTTATTTTAAATAAAAGGAACATACCAAACATACAAAGTCACAATATTCTCAACAACTTGAAATTTATCACCACAGCATTTCCCTGCAATTTTTAAAAACAAAGTATTTTGAAGGTCAACAGAATCAAATTACAAGAAATTCCAATTCAGAAGTTATTGCACATTTCCACAATGGATGAAAATAAATTGCAAAGCTTTATATTATTAGCACACTGGAAAATGAGCATCCAAATACTTTGTACAGTTTCCCATTACTTACTCATTGCGCAATTATATAAAATGGGGAACTTTTTTTGTATTCTAACTATGTATTGATTTAGGTTGTTTTATAAAGAAGTCCCACTATTGGCATCTTCCTTCAAAAAAAATCAACCGTGACATAGAATTATGATTAGGGGTATATGATTTTCACAGAATACAATTTTTGCCAAAGTCTCTGAAGCCCACGACATAAGGGAGACTCGATGATTTGCACTGATTTATTTTACGTAAATTCTCAGAGATTTCTGCATAAATAATTGATTTCCTGACTTTACAGTGCTTCTGGGATTGTGTGGAAACAAATTAGCTCCACAAAAAATTGTTATCCGAATTGGTAATAATTGGAATATAGCTTTGGTTTCTCAAACTGTTTATTTTAAATTTTGTGCAATTCATAAGTTCCAATAATGCCACTAGTATATTGAGGGATTTATTATTTCTAACAGAGGAACAGAGCAGAATTAACATCAGTTGATAGCATCCTTAACTCTGAGTACTTCAGATATGTGCATGGTCATTCAGTTTCCACATATCAGCAGAGTTAGTAGTTCCTCCATATTGTTCCCTAGGTGATGGCATTAGCACTTATTGTTTAAATAAAATAGAAATGACATAAAAGTCATTCCTAATTATTTTAACAGGTTTAGATTTCATGTTACTTCTGATGATGAGGCAATTCTAGACAAGCAGAAATTCCTTAATATGTAGTCGGGATGGCACAACTGTTTATTCAAAATTTACCACATTTTCTGCTGACTCACACTCCTCTCGACTTACTGTTGGCAAGTAGCCATGGGCAGTTCATTCTCACATGCCACCAACCAGTCATCTGTTTCTTTAAATCCATTTTGGACAGGCTTTATTAAGTACAGGGAACATAGGGACTTGGACTTAGGGGTAGAAGTGGGCCATTTGGCCCTTCTAGTCTGCTTTGCCAATCGATACGATCATGACTGATCTAGTTGTGGTCTCAACTCCACTTTCCTGTCTGCTCCCCTCAACTCCTATTCTATCAAAAATCTATCTAACAAATGTACTTTGCAGGAGTCTGAGCTTGTGTTTCAAATTACTGACATGTTTTACTGGGGGTGGGTTGTCTCCCATTCCATTCTCAGTTAAGAATGTCCAAATGAAACGGCAAACTCAATAGTCGAAAAATTCCTGTGAAGAATCAATGTAGAGATCCATCATTAGCTAGACTTGTCCTTTTCTATTTAATCTCCAGGATATTTTGCACTATATTGCTGGAAGTGTGTGAGATGGAAATGATGTCATACTCTCTGCAAAGCATCTGGGATCTGAGTGAGAACTGCTTATCTTGTTGACCAATGAAATTGAAGGATTGTGGAGTGAACTGTGCAAGGAATTTTAATTCAGAATTTTGTGTTCAGCATCAGGAAAATCAATGATTGTTTTTAATAAATCCAATATGTAAATCAGGAGAAGTTTATTTACTGAATGAGTGGTTAGGGTGGGATACTTGCTCTAAGAAGACGTGGTTGAGGCAAATGTTTTCTGAAGGAAATCAGATAAGAACATGAGAGAAAAGGGAGGTGAAATGCTCAGATTCAGTAGATTGGATAGGGTTCTGCTCATGTGAAGCATAAACACAAGCACTAACAGTTTGAGCTACATTATCTTTTTAATAAGAGGTAAAGAAAAGAGCAAGAACAACAATTTATTAAAAGAAAATCAACAACAATCAAAAGCTGAAGGATTGAGATTCTACACTTGTAATAGTTCATTTTCAGTCCCAGAGCATTTGGCTGGCAATAATTGAAACCTAACATATGATTAAAAGTAATGGATTTGAAATGATGTGACTTAGTTATGTGTGGCAAGTTCAATTACAGTGCAGGCACAGGAACCTTCATATCGTTCAATAGGGAGATGGACAGTGAGATGTCATTTGCACAAAGCTAACTGTTGAGCAAAAAAATCTCCAACAGCCACCACGCAATCTTCTCACTTAATCAGGCACCTTCCTTCACCTGGATTTGCTGCATTTGCACTTAAATAACAGCAAGCACTATTAACCTCACCTTTATTTTGATATTGTTTTATGGGCCATTATAATATTCATTTGCAATAGAAATTCAAACCATGAAATGAATAGTTTTGTTTTGTAAAGTTGTCCTCATACTTGCTGCTGCCTTCAATATGTATAGGAGAAGGACAATATTTATGTGGTTACTGTATTAATCTAAGATATTAACCAATAGATTTCCTCCATCACCTATCCACCTGCTCTTAAACATTGAATTGCCTGCTCTGCTGGCAGTATAAATTCTCTAGTTTGCATTTCCCTTCCATGGGAATTCATTTCAAGATCTATACTAGCTTTTATCTAGTGTAATATACATCAGTGAAAGTTAAGGCACATAGTAACAAAACATGAATGAGTTATCAGCTTTTGCCTGCCATGTACGTACATTGCCGGAGCTCAACATTGAGAAATAAATACTACCACATCTTAACGAATCATTAGCTTTCATCTAATGTGTACCATGTGTTGAAATATTAAGATTCTTTGCTTATGTATATTGTTTACAAATACATTTTCAGGTTAGGAAGACACAAAAATAAACACTTTTATGAAAACACGACTCCAGGTGTCACTATGCACATGCCAAAGAGCAAAAAGAGCTCATGTAATAAGTTAATCTGGAAAATATTTTCAGAAAAATAAATAGCATTTTAACTCTGCAAAGAAAAACACTTCCAAGCATAAAAGCAATGTAGTCTGGAAAAACGAAAAGGATAATGCATGCAAAATATACTAGCAGTGTTGGATGTAATTTTGAGTAAGTATTACATGAATAGAAAGATTGGGCACACTCAAATATTATAATATACAAGATAAAAAGATTGTGTTATTTGGTAGTTCTACCGAGAAATTGTTGATATCAACTTGCCAATTCTTTCACTCTCAGTTAATTATATAAAAGTGCCATTGTTAAATAGCCTGAGAAAAGATTTCCCAATATGACAACTCAAAGACAACTCTCTAATTGGTAAGCGACGTCAATATATTTCCTGTCTCAATTTCTAATAACTTAGGTACTACTTTATGACCTGGCCTAGTTCTCTACTAAGCTCTTCTATCTTTCCGTCAATATCCTTTTCTTAAGGACATATTTCCCTTCAGAATTAAAATTCAAGTTCAAAGCTCAGGTCTTTGGGTAATTGAGATAATAATGAAGTCAAAATTTTAAATAAACCTTTTTTAAAAAAAGACATATTATCAAAGTAGTATGTTTGAAACATTTTCCAGTGCTAATTTGTATTATATACAGCCTCAAACATTTGTTTTATATCACTTTTAATCATTTTAATTGAATAAAACAAATTAATTATTAGAAATATTCATCATGATAGGAAATCAATAAAACAATTTTACATGCAGAAGGGAATAGCATTGTATTATTTACACAAGTATGTAGTTGTTCCATGTTAGGTCTCAATTTAATAGGTGAATAACATTCCCAGTGGACTCCACCATTTCTGTCAGGGACAGACAGGCATTACATATTGATGTTGGTTTTGCTGCTTTGGGCTACTGACCTGATTTTCTTTTACTTCATATTAATCTGTGAAATTCAGTGAAACTATTAGTGCAACTGACGAATAAAAGGGATTTTGCCACTATAACATACTGTAGGGAAAATCTCATTTATCCCAAAGTTATAATTTTGATGCATTAAAAAGGAATTGAAAGTAGTGAGTTGTATTTTGATTTAATTGAAGAAAAACTTGCCCTTATTTATATGTAGGGAAAACTAGTCTGTATAAAGCTTTTCCCACTAGAGCAGTTTCACGTACACTAAGCCGTACGGACACAAATGGTCATCCCCTCAGAAAACGATCAATAGGAATTTTGACCAGAATGTGTTGCTGAAGCCAACATTCTGAAAGAAGCAGAATATTATTGCAATCTGCCACCTGAGATTCTTCATTTTAATTGTTTTTTACAGAAAGAAATATAATTTATTGCACATATGAGCATTAAGAGCACATATGTGATGCTAAATTTCTACAGCCCATTTGGTCAGCCCATATTTAGAACATGGTGCCGGAAACTCCATTATAATTGTAACCTGGACCTCTAGAAATTACAGTGGAAATTTACTAGGATAATGCAAAAATGTAAGGATATAGTTATAAAGGAGGCTGAAATGTATTGAGACTTTTAACACTGAAACAGAAATAAGTTAAAGGGAAATCTATTGGAGTGGTTCAATATTATAAAAAGATTTCAGGGAGTGAATAGTAAAAGATCGCAACCAATAGTTGGTGAACTCTGACAGAATCCTGGGGTGTCACTGTATTTTTTTAATCATTTAAGTTGTGAATGGAATTCAACTTCATTTCACTGGGTAGGATTTTTCATTCCAATACTGGCAGTAGCTGCCATAATCTAATATTGCAATGGCTCTGTGCAGACACTTATTATTTTCTAATGATGCAGAGCAGACAGAACGTGGTGCAATTAGTAAAGTAAGTTTATTGGGGCTCATCCCTTCCCCCATTAAATATCAAAGCTAGAGTTCAGCTTCATTGAGGATTACACTTAAACTGTTTTCTAATATGTCAATGAGGGTGAAATTATTCTTCGGCAAAAGTGTGAAATGACCAATAGTAAATTGGTAGCCAGCTTTACTCTGCCTTATTTTCCATGAAAGTAATTTGAAAGGAGAATCAGGTGGAGTGTAAAATGGGCTGTTGTTTCAGTGTTGTGCTAACAAATCAAGGAAAGTGTTTCCCCTCATTCTCTTTTGTAAAAAGGTAAATAACCTGGCAAGGGGCCACACGGTGGCGCAGTGGGTTAGCCCTGTTGCCTCACGGGCGCCGAGGTCCCAGGTTCGATCCCGGCTCTGGGTCACTGTCCGTGTGGAGTTTGCACATTCTCCCCGTGTTTGCGTGGGTTTCACCCCCACAACCCAAAGATGTGCAGGGTAGGTGGATTGGCCATGCTAAATTGCCCCTTAATTGGAAAAAATAATAATTGGATACACTAAATTTATTTTTAAAAAAATAAATAAATAACCTGGCAAGAAAGCTAATTCTAGCTGACCTAATTTCTAGGTTAGTAAGTAACAATCTGTGTAACGTGTTTCCATCTTCTTTAATTTCCTGGGGGCATATGAGTAATGACAGGTAAACTCGCAATAAAATAAATTCCTGAATATATTCAGACAAAATTTCCAGGCATTAGCCTACTGTAACAGTGTACGTTATTCAACTCTTAATTTTGTTGTGGTGCCCACTTATCTCATAACACAAAGCACTGTAGCAGCCAAGCAAGAAAAAAATGATGCCATTCAGTGGAGGTTCTACTACAGGTAGAGCAAGCTGAAGTAAAAGAAATTCAGTAGATTGGCGACAATAAATTCTGAACCAATGTCAAGTTCATTGAATCTTTCAAGTCATGTCTATGATGGTGTCACCATTCATTTGTTCAGCAGTTATGTTGTTTAAAACATCAGGTTTTAAAGGTTGATCATGTTTCAGCTATGACTGCTTGTTTTTCATAATGAAGTTCGTATGGTGAAGTTTCTCACAAATAAATTGTTATTCCCTCTTCAAGACTGCAGTGTAAAATTTGGATTTCCTTTGTCTAAAAAAATATATTATTTTACATAACTTTTTTCACCAAATTAAAACTGTGAACAAATAATGCCTTCAATAAAAATAAAATGTTATAATATATTGCAGTATTTCACTTAAACCCACAGTGAGCACACAAAATAAATCTCCAAAATCTTTCAGCACTGAAGCTATAAAAAGCTAATAATATGTTACAAGGTTCCAATCCATACAGTCCACAGTATTTCCCGGTATACAAGAGTCAAATCAAAGCTTGCTCTGAGTATAGATTGAATCATACTCGTATAACATTCCATCCGGGCAAGAATCTGGAATGCATAAACTTAATTGGGTTCTGTCCTTCGAATGAGAAATTGTGCAGTTTACTCTGTCAAATTGTATTGTTGTCACTCGGGTTCATTCTTTCTTCAATGGATATTTTCAATGTGTAAGTATTATAAAGAATAAAAGATCTGTCGGGTATTTCAATACATGAACATATTTTGCCTCAGAGAAATTATATTGATATTTGAACCCATAACTGTGTGGCTATCTTGTAACAAACTCTGCAATATCCATTACTTTTGTATATATACAAATACAATACTGTTTAGTTTTACATACAAGTAACATATGGCATAGAAAGTTACATATTACTTCCCATTTCCATTGTGTCTTTTGAAAGGTACACTATCCAGTACACCAGATTAAATGCTCCAAATGATAACGGGAAAAGGATCCTGGCATACTGGTCTATCTTGCTTGTGCCAGTATCAGGTGGTGGTTGAGCAGATGGAGAGAGGCCAGGAGGGGAACACATAACTGGTGGCACATTGCTGTTAGTATCTGGTTCTACGTTGGCTGCTGATTCTTTCTGAGATGCCAAGGAATTAAATCTTTTCTTTAAATTGGAATTGGAATCAGAATGCTACAAAATAAAAAGAGAAACTTCTTGTAGAAAATATAATGAATTCATCAACTTTTCTGGTAAAGTTACTGTGCTCTGGTTTCAAGATGTGTATCCCTTCCTGGAACTGAAATTAAACGTGGTCAAACATCTTTAATCCAAATTACACAAATAATCTACTTATTAGATGCACTCAATCAATTTCTAAACAATTTGCTCGATTCTTGGATGGGAGTATAAAATCAATCCCACAAGGCTGGGTTAGCGTATTGTTAAAGGGCCAGGTCACTGTAATCGCATACTTGCAGTCTGCCTGTTGCGCAGCTCACGTGAGCTCTCAACAAAAAAACATTATACAGTGTTTCTAATCCATTCATTCAAACCAAGCCTCTTTAATTGCTATGCACTGTTGATAATACAAAATAAATGCACTCCACTGACACCCATAAATGAACATCTACAAATACACACAACTCGCAGAGCTATACAGCACAATGCAGAAGCACAGAGGCATGCGCAGATGAACGACAAATAATGTACATTGCACATACAAGTAACAGATGTGCAAAACATCATTACCATAATTGTAAAGAACCATACATAAACACACATACAAATAAACACATACCATAGATTTTGTGGAGGTACAAGGATTAATTGTTTCACTATTACCATTTAATTCAGTGAAATTAATTTAAACCTTTAGGAATGTGATTGTGATTTGTTTCATACTTCTAATCTATATTAAAAGATAAAAGAGGAAATTAGTCCAATAAAATGCAATGGCCTGTAACTTCCGAGTTTTCTGACATAATAACTAGGGTGTCCCTTGGTAAGTATTGCATGGCAATTGGCCAGAAAGTTCAAACTTCATTGGGGAATTGCCCAGTTGCCCTGTAATGGAAACTATCCAAAAGTGCAATGGAAATTGTAAACTTCGGATGGTTCTGACTGTCTGACCACAATAGTTACCCAGGAAAAGTTAGAAGTAAAACCGCTTCTAATTCCTGACTCGGCCCCGTTTCCCTCTGATACATCTCTCACTGATCATCATTTTATGAAGGATAACAGGAGAGGTGTACACTGGAAGCATGCAGACAGCACAGATCATGATGTCAGCATAGAACAAAGATTTGACACCAAATCTACCATTTTGGATCCTTCAGATTCTATTAGAACCCACTCTTAAACATGCACAGCTGCCTCCGCCCAGAACCACACCCATCCCACTGCCCATATCCACAGGTATTATTTAATGTTTTTGGATTTCTATGCAGTAAAACTGTAATGTCAGTGGATGTAATCTTAGAATAATACATAGCATACTCGGCTTATCGAGTCCATATTTGTTTTCCATGGGACAATCCAGTCAGTCCCATTTCCCTGCTAAATTGCCATAGTCCTCCAAGTTTATATTTCTCAAGTGCCTTTCCAATTTCCTTTTGAAATCATTGTTTAATGTCTATTCGGATTGCCCTCACAGCTACCTGTTAGTAAGCCTGTAGAACATGGGTGCAATCTAACTGCCTCGCCGTGCTTGACTCGCAACATGACAAGGCCAGTAACTCCCTTGAGAGGCCTCTCGTGAGATTTATGATGCTCATTATGCCTCGTGAGATCTAACGAGACGCCGCGATCTGGATTCCGACCCCAATGTGCAGTTAAGCTCACATATGTTCACGCTGAATTTACCCACGGCACGGGACTTAATGCCCTCACCTTGGCGACCCCAACCAGGTGCCGTTTAACACTAATTTCCACAATTATGGACCAGGCGTACCAGCACGTGGGGGGGGGGACTCCCGGGCGATCAGAGGCCTCCCGATGGTCGGGTTCTGGGAAGAGTGGTACCCTGGTACTCTTGATGCCACCTGGACAACAGTGGCACTGCCACCCTGGCATTGCCATGGTGGCACCCAGGCGACACTGCCATGATGGCAGGAGAACTGCCAGGGTGCCAAGCTGACAGTGCCAAGCTGCCCTGGTGGCATCTTGCCCATTCCAGGGATTGGGATGGGCTACCCCTGCCCTTATGAGGTAGGGTGCAGGGTGTTTGAGGACCCCCTAATTGGTAAATTGGGAGAGGTCCAGAGGACACGGTGGGGGTCCAGATATTAGGGCACTATTTATAAATGGTGCCCCAATCTTTTCCTGCACTGCGGAGTTGAGCTCGTCAGTGCAGGAAATTAGCCGAAGTGTGGCCTTGGTGGGGCCTTCCTCAATGAGGCCCAAAGTGAAGCAGAGGCTAATTCAATAGCGGGGTCATTCTCGGGACTGAAAGCACTTGGAAATACCCCGCTAAACACACCCGAAACGGGACTTTGTTTCATTTCCATTTTATCACCCCCCCCCCTACATTTCTGCACTTCTGGGAGTGTGGTTAAAAAAAAAAATGAAATGAATACCTGCAACTATTATACTCTGTGCAGCAAGAGATTATGACAGGGGAGAATCTTCCAGTAGCAGTGAGGTTGTTGGCAGCGGGTCCAGAAGTGAGCACCTTTTCTGCTCAGGACTTGGACGGATGGCCATGCAAGACCACACAGTTGCCAGCCAGTCGAAGAGTGAAACAAATCATGAAATGGAGGTGGGCAGAAAATCGGTGCCATTACTGTTATCCGACAGGGTGCAAAATCCAGAACCAATGTTTAACTGGTACCAACACAGGCATTCATCCCCTCCAATCCAGCAGCAGCAATCTGTCTATCTATGTGGTGCAAAGACTGCAGCCAAACCTTTGGAGCTTCTCCCAAATCCATACACCACCCCACACCCCCACCACCCTGTCCCCACCAGATATTTTTCAGAGATGCCTCACTGCAGGTTATCATTCAGGCTATTGGGAAAGGAGAGAGGTCCTGTTACCCAAGGATGGCAGCAGGAGGGCCTCTCTTCTGATGAAGGTGATCTGGGTGGAGGTCACAGCATGGTTTATTGCCAGTGGAGTTCAATCTAAAACCTGGGTAAAGTGTAGGAAGAGAACGAACAATGTGTTCCACTTCACCAAGGTAAGCGGCACCATGTCGTCATTGCAAAGTGACTTTCATAGGGGCATCAAGCAGTGTAAGTGTGTGTACAGTGGGATGTCAGATAGGAGTTTGGGTTTCAGACCTTAGCAACAGATAGAACATGTGGACTGAATGTGTGGGAACCACTTCATGCTGTGAATCTTGCACCAGTTGCAAGACAATCTGGGTGTCAAACACTTACTGGAGAGGACTCAAATGCTGTCATGGGCATGCATGCCCGGAAATGAATTATGCATCAATTGGGATAACACTCGGGATTCTCCGATGCCGCGCCGGTTGGGAGAATCAAGGGCCACGGCAGTTTTTCAACGACGCCGGTCCGACGCACTCTCGCGATTCTCCCAACAGGCGAAATCGGTCCTGTCGGGCTTCGCGCGGCGCAAGCCGGAGAATCGCCCGAAACACCCAAAATGGCGATTCTCCAGTACCCCCGCTATTCTCCAGCCCAAATGGGCCGAAGTCCCGACGGCGTGACCCCAGTTCACGCCGTCGCCATTCACACCTGCTATATTTAGTCGTCAGCCAGTCGTGCTGGCTGACGCTGAGCACTGAGGAGGTGAGCGGACTGTCCCGGAGTCTCCGCAGACTGGGGAAGGCTTCCCCGAGAATGCTGCGGGCAACGGCGGGGGGGGGGGGGGGGGGGGGGGGGGTGGGGGGGGGGGGGTGGGAGGGAGGGGGAGAGGGAGGGAATGGAGGTAGGAGGGGGGAGAGGGAGGGAATGGAGGTGGGAGGGGGAGAGGAGGGAGTGGAGGTGAGAGGGGAAGAGGGAGGGAATGGAGGTGGGAACGGGAGAGGGAGGGAGTGGAGCGGTTGTCCATCTGCGGATGCCACATGTCAGCTGCCATTTCAGGATCGTGACGAGGACACGCACCCAGGTTCTCGTGTGGCTGATGGGCAGAGCCCACTGACGCACCGGTGAGGAGGTCGTTGTTAACTGACCGCTGTATGCAGACAGTGACCAGGGGTTAGGCTGGCCGCGTGTCAGCAGCGCGACCAGGCCACCGGTGCACACAGTATCCCATGGCAGCTGGCTGCCAAGGTGTCGAACAACCTCCATGTAACATGTTGTTTCTCTGCCCCCCACCACCCTTCTGTAAGTCACCATGTATGCCAACCTGACATCGATGTTCACCGCAGTGGTTAGAGCCGCTGCACTGCAGTTGGCCATCCTGCAGCGTCGACAGTGACAGCCCACAATGCAGATGCAGGGGCAGCTGCAGCTGCAGCAGCAGAGGGAATAGCCGCGGAGTGGCCCGTCGTCGCCGCGCAGGCCGCAGGAGCTCATGGCCGGTATGTTCACGGCGATGCCGAGGGGAACATTGACCCCCAAACGCTGAGGAAGGCACAGGATGCGGGCACTGATATCGAAGTGGATGAGGAGGAGGATGAGGAGGAGGTGGAGGAGGATGGTGTGCAGTAGGTGGGGCGTGGAGCGCAGGACACAGACACGACCCAGGTGCTGGTAATGTCCAGGAGGCAGCACGATGGCACCGTCGAGGACAGCGGGCACGCGACGCGTTGGTGTCCGCAAAGTTCACGCATCGCGTGGGAGGGGATCGCTGAACAGTACCACTTGCATCGTCAGTCGTGCAGATGGACAGCACACAACCCCCCCCCCCCCCCCCCCCGCACCCCCCCCCTCGCTCCGCGTACACTGCTCCAATTCGAAATCACCTTACCACTGCGGCACTACGGTATAGCATGACATTGATGGCTGTGTCAGTGGGTGTGATCAGTGCCATGTTGAATGATGACAGCCCGCTCTGCGATGAGATGTGAGCTCAGAATCGTTAGACAAAGTCTGACTCATGGCAATAGCTGAACCATCCATCTCAGTGGTCGCTGCGTTCGTCAGGGACATTCCATCACATGCCCGTGTGGGGTAGCTGGCATCAGAGTGCCGAGAACTACAGTGTCCAACTGTAGGAGGGGTGGGGGGGGGGGGCTGCACATCTGGCACCGATGTTTAACCGCTCGTAAACCCGAGCGACAGTCGCTCACCATCAGGAGCCCCGTGGCACCGGAGATAGCAGAGTCGTACAAGTTAGGTGCAACAATGAGTTTAATGGTGAAGATTATATACAGATGCCCTAGCCCCTACAACTAAACTGTGCCCTGCACCCGTACCAACTTACTATGCGTCCAACTTCCTTGCCTTACGGGCCCTACCACTACATCTAAATGAATCTCCAGATAGTACAGCCGGAGTGGAGGCAGGCTGCTGAGAATCACACCCCGCGACATGGCTCCCCGTCAGCACTCGTTTCCTGGGGTGACCTGGCCTTTATGGGCCAGGCTGCTTGGCGAGCGTGCTGGATGACGTGGTGCCACCCTGCTCTGCCTGCTGCCCACCAGATGCGCCAGGGACGGGACGGGGGAGGCCGAGCGTTCAGCGACGCCCCGTGATTGAGTTAATGGTATGGGCCCCGGAACCTCCTCCTCCCTCGGGGAGCCCGGTGGCCCCGAGCCTCACTGTGGGACGGAGGTGCGATCGGAGAGGTGCCCCGTCGCCCCACCGACACCTGGCGCTGCCAGTCCTGGAGGCCTGCAACGGTATCAACCAGGGTCCGAATGTTAACAGAGACGGAGTCCAGAGAGTGAGACATTCCTGTCAGGGACTGTGCAACCCCAACCTGCGACGTCATCCAGCACATGCGTCAGGCAGTCGATGCTCTCCGCGACTGACTGCTGGGACTGTACCATGGCCTGCTGGGACTGGGTCATGACCCGGTGAGACTCGGCCAGGGTCTAGAGCGCTTTGGCTCTGGTGCATTGCTGCCTGTGAGAGGACAGCCCTCTCCTGGACCATGGATGACGCGTGCACGTGAAGCCCAATGCTTTACAGAACCTGACCCATGGCCGAAACCGTTTCACCCACTGCTTCGACCGCGGATGCCACCCATGCGGTGTCGGCCTGGGTGACTGCGATGAGCGGCACCACTCCCTGCTCCTGGACATGGATGGGCCCCTCCAACTGCGTCTGCAGCTGCTGGAAGGTGGCCCTCATCCCGTCATTGTGTCCCTGGTTTTCAAAATGCATTGGCTGTCCGGGTGGGTCGAGTAAATCTAGGAACCCGGGAACTGTCTGGGCGGCAGCTGGATGCTGGGCATGGGCTGCCCTCCGACCGTCCAGCCCCTCGGCGGCTCCAAACTCCACCTGCTGTACCGGCTCGGCTGTGTGGCGCACACCAGACCGTGACCCAGGAGCCTCATCACCGAGGTGAGTGTCTCTGGGATGGTGGATGGTGTGGGAGACAGCAGTGCCGCAAGCTCTAGGTCCTCGTCCGTCAGTACGTCCATTGTGTCTTGGTCCCACTCATGGCCCAGCGCAGGGCGCATGCGGCCCATGTAAAGTTCCGTAGCGGGTGAGTCCGTTGACTGCGTGGCCGTCCTCTGTGCATCTAGGTCCACAGTCTCCATCCTGTCCCCGTCACTGTGTTGTCTCATGGCCCGACCTTCGAGCAACGCACAGCCATGATTGTCTTCACTGTCCGTCTTCTGTACGTCCCCCTCCAGAGTCCCGGATTTAGAGGATGGCCCTCCTGGCCGACCTCCTGCCACCCTCTGACACGCGACCCTAGGTGCGGGTGTCATTGCGGATGGTCGGCTCTGTGTTGTACAAGACAGCCCGGGATGTTTGTCGGCTAGCCCTGGGGAACAGAATGATACGGGGTTCGTTAGACACACTCGGTCCGGTGTACGGTGGTCCAGTGGGCAGAGTGTGAGGGGAGAGAGGATGGGCTGGTGGGGGGGGGGGGGTGGTGTGGGGGGGAGATTGCAGGGTTGTCTCACTTGATGGTTGTGACCCGGGGGCACCCTCGTGGCACTTACCCTGGCAGCCCTGGTGAGGTTGTGGAGCTTCTTTCGGCACTGCTCCACTGACCGAGGGGTCTGCCCCTCAGCACTCACTGCCATGCCCACCTCACGCCAGGCCCGTCGCACTGCGCTTGACGGGTGGCAATGTCCTCGTCTTGGGCAGAGGATGCCCCTGCGCAGCTCCACCTCATCGAGGGTGGTCTCCAGGTCCGTGTCATGGAACCTGGGGGCGGCCCTCCGTGGCTCAGTCATCTTCCTCCCTCTTCTGCTCCGAGTCCTTCCGTGCGCGGATCGCTGACGCCGTGCATTTCACGCGACGCCCCCCCCGTGTTCCTCACGGCCCGATGCTAGCCCACTTCCAGGGCCAGAATCGGTCGTGATCGGGGCCGTTTCGCGCCATCGTGAAACTCGACGGAGTTCACGACAGCGAGGTCGCTCCAGTGCGGCATCGGAGAATTGCGCCATCAGTGCCTGTCCCTCTGCAGGAGAAAAATGCTTATAATTACCAGGAATACATAGTGAGTTGCACCAGACATAAGAACCCGCGCACCATTTGAGGGAGACCATGGAAGTTGTTGGGTAGGACAGGGACTTAGTATTGCACTTGGACAAAATGTCACAGCCACTGAGTGAGAGTATATCCAATCTGGTGCTCACAAATAGACAGACAAATCCTGAAGCATTGTTCAGAAAAGGGATTGCGCATAACCATCAATTTATTCTTTTTGTTCTCCACTGCAGGTACATGCAACTTGTCAAAGAACAAAAAGAGGAGCTAGTCTTTCCCCAGCTTCATCTCAAGCACCACCTCGGAGGGTTCCTCAAACTATCTGATGTGGCGGACCGGCAGTTTTTTATTCCAATGTGCCAGGGACCGGTGAGCGAAACAAGCCAATCCAGGATTAATGTCTCTTTCTTTTCTGGAAACACTCCAAGTACCGGCAGACGATGGCTCGCGTACCAGCACCGGTACGCGTACCACACTTTGAGAAGCACTGCGAGTCTAGAGGATGACCATCACAGCATTCATCTGCATCCTCCACCAGTGCAGATACATTTACCTCAGTGGGTACTCATTGTAGAGTAGATTCAGGGTGGCATACTGGTGAGCACATCTGTACATGCCCACAGCTGACGGAGAATGTGACTGGAGGGCTGCTGGAGGCCAGGCCTAAGCTGAGCCCCATGTTGATAATGAGCCTTTGGATTCAGTCATAAGAGACATGATGGAAATACAGAGATAGGAAGCAGAATATCAGACAGAGATGACAGAGGCCATCCGTGGACTTGAGGAAAGGTTGAGGAGTTGATCCAAGTGCTTCATGAACAGAGTAGCAACTGCCATGTTCAGCCTGGTCCAGCAGCGTATTTAGTGGCTGCCGGATATGCGTTTGGAACTGTACCCCATTGTGTTAGGCATGGGTGCAGTACAGCAATGGCTCGGCGTGATGGTGATCAGGTACCTCAATCTGTTTTCAGCTGTCCCTTTTCCTCAAGGAGTCAGGGAGTACCATTGTGCACAGACAGGGAGGAAGAGTGCCAGCAAGGCACCCCAAGGATTCATCCCAGATACTCCAAGTGTGTCCGGCCTTTTCACCTTCTTCTGCCAGTGACCCCATCGCCTCCAGCAAGTCAGTTTGAGGACGTTGCACAGCAATGTGCAGGAGGCCTTCAGGAGACTGAAGTTCTCTCGGCCTCGGAACAGCAGAGGATGGCCGCCAGGGTTACTTCAGGCAATGGAGCATTGCAGTCAGCAGGCTGCCTCCATCTCAGCTGTGGTTGATAGGGCAGTACTGAGGCATGATAATAGAAAACGATTAAGAAATTATAAGGGCACAAAGGTGGCACAGGTATCTAATCAATGTATACATCAAACTCACTTATAAGTATAAGTCTGATTACATTTTATTCATGTGTGTTGCATTTCAATTACCTTCTAATTTCGTCAATGGCCCCATGCATTTAAGGACATTGCAGTTCATTCCTGACCAGTCTGGGATGAGATAGGCCTATGAAGGTACGATTTATATCCATTAGCAATGTCATCTCCAAGTACCCTAACATGTGAAGAATTGAAACTTGAGTATCATTTGTAAATTTGCAGCCTTAGAACATATCAGGCAACCCATTGGGTAGAATTCAGCTGATTATAATCCCTTAGAGGCTGCTGTCTGAGCAGAATTGTATTGCTGCAATGGTGTTCACATGACAGAGCTCTTTGCAAAGCATTTCTGTTGTTTGGGGAATATTTCTGTGAGACATGAGTGTATCCCTGCCAAATTCACAGTACATGAAGCTTGCAATGTAACATGTTTATGGGATTACTTCTGCCAATGGCCTACAGATTTTTCCTTTCAGGTGCCAGAGGCCACAGGAATGCAGTGTTATACAGATTTGTTATGCTCCTGCAGGCACTGACACCGTAATGTTATCTGAACAGCACGTTTTATACAAGTGGAATGTATTTCATTCGGTAAGAATTCCAGGAAGTGTGGAGTGAAAGGCCATATTGGTTAACTTTAAACTGAAAATAAAGTCACTACAGCGACACATAAAGCAATGTCTTAGCCGAGGTCTATCAGGAAGTGCTCGTCCAGGTCTGGGAGCTCCATTTTATAAGGGTCCTTCCTGTTTATTCCCTTATTTTCCTTTTTATTTATTTTTGGTGATGTGCACACCTAGGAATTTGAAGCTGTCAACAATCTCCACCTTGGCCCTGTTGATTCAGACAGGGGCATGTACAGTGCTTTGCTTCCTGAAGTCAATGACCAGCTCTTTAGTTTTGCTGGCATTGAGGGAGAGATTGTTGTCATTACACTACTCCGCTAGGTTCTCCATCTCCCTCCTGTATTCTGACTCATCATTGTTCGAGATCCGACCCACTATGGTCATGTCATCAATGTTGATGGTCAGCTTATAATCACTGCATAGGCATATGGTTTTGTCAAGTTTTAGTACCGGGACTACCGGCGAATCCCAATCAGAAAGCCGTACTGACCAGATGATACCAAGGCCTTCTAGTCAGCTGAGTTCATCCTTGACTTTCGCAAGCAGCACATAGGGGACCGGGCATGCCCGTAAGTACTTAGCCTGGGCCTCAGGGTGCACATTTATTTTGGCCACAGGCCTTCCTGGAAGACTTCTAGGCACTGCCCCAAAACTTTGTGAAGCCCACTTGTGCCATCTGGAAGATCTGTTGCCAATCCAAATGGAGGCCATGTAGCCAGTCACGGCCCTATTATTAACGGGAACCTAACAGACTGCTGCCAGTAAATAACTGGGGTCATCGTCATGCCTGCTATGGCTCGGGGTTTCCCCGTATAAGCCTTGCCTTGGTGTCCCACAAACTCAACTGTTGCTTTCCTGTCTACCTCCCTGCTACCGAAACTGGCCCCCATTTCCAACTCCATCTCTAACGAGTGGCCGTTCACCTGGATGGTAAGCAATTTGCGGCGCGCTGGTGCAATTCAATTGCATACATTCCTCATCATTGGGTTGTTCTAAGCGGAGTGTCCTGCTTCTTCTAGGTTAGGTGGATTGGCCATGCTAAATTGCCCGTAGTGTAAGGTTAATGGGGGGATTGTTGGGTTACGGGTTACGTGGGTTTAAGTGGGGTGATCATTGCTCGGCACAACATCGAGGGCCGAAGGGCCTGTTCTGTGCTGTACTGTTCTATGTTCTATGTTCTGGGCTGGCATCTCCCTTGAGTAGAGCGGTGGGTTTGCTGGCTAATCTGTGGTTTCATATTCATGCAATTTCGCCAGCCACACGCACCGCACTGCCTTGGGTCATCTTCCATCAATTACGTGGCCCTTGGCCAACAGGCCTGGTCCTGATGGTGTTCTGGGCGGGGAGGGGTTCTGGGGGTCCAGCCCGAGGGGCACTGTGCGCGGAATGGGGGGGGGAGTTCTGCGGTGTTTACCGCCATCCCTGATGTTTCCTGGAGTTCTTGGATTCTCTTCTCAGCACTCTCTGTGACATGGAGATTGTGACAGCCTTTTTTAGGCCCAGCAATTGCTCGGCCAACAATTTACACTGGGACACCATATTATTTGCTTCACATACAAGACGGTCCCGGATAGCACCTTAGGTAGATACATAGATACATAGAAGATACCCACGTCGGTGCTACGACCAAGGAACACAACAGCACCTACACTTCCTCAGGAAACTAAGGAAATTCGGCATGTCCACATTGACTCTTACCAACTTTTACAGGTGCACCATAGAAAGCATCCTATCTGGCTGTATCACAGCCTAGTATGGCAACTGCTTGGCCCAAGACCGCAAGAAACTTCAGAGAGTAGTGAACATAGCCCAGTCCATCATACGGCCCGCCTCCCATCCATTGACTCTATCTACACATCCTGCTGCCGTGGGAAAGTGGGCAGCATAATCAATGACCCCTCCCACCCAGCTTACTCACTCTTCCAACATCTTCCATCGGGCAGGAAATACAAAAGTCTGAGAACACGCACAAACAAATTCATAAACAGCTTCTTCCCCACTGTTACTAGACGCCTAAGCAATCCTCTTATGGACTGATCTGATTAATGATACCTGTATGCTTCATCGAATGCGGTGTCAATGTATTACATTGTGTACCTTGTGTTGCCCTATTACGTATTTTCTTTTCATGTACTGAACAATCTGTTTCAGCTGCACTTAGAAAAATACTTTTCACTGTACCTGGGTACTCGTGACAATAAACAAATGCAATCCAACAAAGCCTCCCGTCTGGACAGGTACCCAATTCTGTGGATAGAAGACCTATATGCAAAGTTAGCTGGGGGGTTATCCCTTTTCCAAGCTTGGCATGAGCCAAGCCTATCTCCGGCTGGACGTCGATTGCAGGCGCTATGTAACCATTAATACCTCTACAGATATATGAGACTGCCATTTGGAGTGTTGCTGCTTGCGCAATTTTTCAGTGCATTATGGAGAACAACCTGAAAGGGCTACCGCATGTGGTGGTCTACTTGGACGATGTCCTGGTCACCTGAGCCACGGAAACGGGGTGCCTGAGAAACCTGGAGGAAGTACTCTGCCGATTTTTTGAGATGGCGTCTGCTCAAGTGGGGAAAGTGCATTTTCTACTCCAAGGATGTCACACACTTGGGGTATCGTGTGGATTGAGATGGACTACACCTGGTAGAGTCGAAGGTGCGGGCAATTAGGCAAGCCCCATTCCGTAAAATGCGACAAGAGTTATGGTCATTCTCTGGTCTTGCGCACTACTACGGAAAATTTATTCCTGGCCTAGTGGCCATCCTCGCCCCACTGTACACATTGCTGAAGAAGCACCAAGAATGGGCTTGGAGAGCATCTCAGGAGGAAACTGAAGCAGCAGCTAATGTTATCTGGGTTATTAACACATTATGACCCCTCCAAGCTTCTTTTCGTGACATGTGACGTCTTGCCTTACAGAATTTGACCAGTATTGTCCCACCACATGGCTGACGGGAAAGAAATGCCAATAGAATTTGCGTCATGGACTTTGGTCGCTGCGACGAGCAATTACGCCCAGATAGGAAAAGAAAGACTGCCCTTCATATTCACAGTGAAGAAATTTCATCAGTACGTGTATGGGCATCGGTATGGGCCACAAGCCATTATTAAGGCATTTTAAGGAGGACAAGGTGAACCCGCCAATAGCGTCCACCAGGATTCAGTGAAGGGCCCAGTTGCTAGCAGTGTACATGCACACCTTCGAGCATTGTCAGGCACACAAATCGCGAACGTGGATGCGTTGAGCAAGCTCCCACTGCCGATGCACTCCCCACCCCCACCGAGAGCCAAAGAAGTAATTTCAACGTTAACTTTATGGACACTTTGCCGGTTACCGCCGCCCACATACACGACTGGAGGCAAAAAGATTCCATATTGGCAAAAGTTTGTCACATTGTCTTATATGGGGACCTGCAGGGGAAATTGCCCGAAGAACTAAGGGCCTCTGAAGCCAAAATGCAGGAGCTCAGCATGTCCCACCAGAGGAACCGTCTTCCAGCCACGTCACGCATGGGGATTTGGGGGCCTAGTCCCCGACACCAAGATAAAAGAGGTGGGAGACTCCGACTTGAAGAGGAAGACCCCAGCGTCCAAGGTTTCCAATGGCAACATGACCAGCGATCATTTGCCAATGGTACCCCCCAGACGGTCATCGAGGAAATGACAATCCCCGGCAAGTTATACAACCCCCGACACAGGGAGGGCCCCAGAGGACGGGAAAGTGGCTAATGTAACACCGCTGTTTATGAAGGGAGGGAGGCAGAAGACGGGAAATTATAGTTAGCCTGACTTAAGTCATTGGTAAGATTTTCGAGTCCATTATTAAATAGGAAATCGGGGAGTACTTGGAAGTGCATGATAAAATAGGACTGAGTCAGCACGGGGTCAAGGGGAGGTCATGTTTGAAAAATCTGTCAGAGTTCTTTAAGGAAGTTAGACAAAGGAGAGCCAGTTGACATGATTTATTTAGATTTCCAGAAGGCCTTTGACAAGGTGCCGCACAGGAGACTGCTAAATAAGTTTAAGAGCCCATGGTGTTAAGGGTAAGATCCTGACATGGATAGAGGACTTGCTGACTGGCAGAAGGCAGAGAGTGGGGCGAAAGGGGTCTTTTTCAGGATGGCAGTCGGTGACTAGTAGTGTGCCTCAGGGGTCGGTGTTGGGGCTACAACTTTTCACAACATGCACTAATGATCTGAAAGAAGGAACTGAAGGCACTGTTGCCAAGTTTGCAGATGATACAAAGATCTGTAGAAGGACTGGTAGTATTGAGGAAGCAGGCGGGCTGCAGAAGGACTTGGACAGGCTAGGAGAGTAGGCAAAAGAAGTGGCAGATGGAATACAATGTGGAAAATGCACTTTGGAAGGAGAAATGGAGGTATAGACTATTTTCTGAATGGAAAGATGCTTAAGAAATCAGAAGCACAAAGGGTCTTGGGAGTCCTTGTTCATGATTCTCTTAAGGTTCACCTGCAGGTTCAGTTTGCAATTAGGAAGGCAAATGCAATGTTAGCATTCATGCCGAGAGGGCTAGAATACAGGACCAGGGATGTTTGTCTGAGGCTATATAAGGTTCTGGTCACACCCCAATTGGAGTATTGTGTGCAGTTTTGGGCTCCTAAGGAAGGATGTGTTGGCCTTGGAAAGGGTTCAGAGGACGTTCACAAGAATGATCCCTGGAATGAAAAGCTTGTCGTATGAGGATCGGTTGAGGACACTGGGTCTGTACTCATTGGAGTTTAGAAAGATGAGGGGGGATCTTATTGAATCTTACAGGATACTGCGAGGCCTGGATAGAGTGGACGTGGAGAGGATGTTTTCATTTGTAGGAAAAAATAGATGGTAGCCATCATGTGGAGATGTTGGCGTTGGACTGGGGTGAGCACAGTAAGAAGTCTTACAACATCAGATTAAAGTCCAACATGTTTGTTTCTACACTAGCTTTTGGAGCACTGCTCCTTCCTCAGATACCTCTTCATTCACCTGAGGAAGGAGCAGTGCTCCGAAACAAACATGTTGGACTTTAACCTGGTGTTGTAAGACGTCTTACGGAAAAAATAGAAGCAGAGGACACAATCTCAGACTAAAGGGATGATTCTTTAAAACAGAGGTGAGGAGGACTTTCTTCAGCCAGAGGGTGGTGTATCTGTGGAACTCTTTGCCACAGAAGGCTGTGGAGGCCAAATCACTGGGTGTCTTTAAAACAGAGACAGATAGGTTCTTAATTAATAAGTGGATCAGGGGTTATGGGGAAAAGGCAGGAGAATAGGGATGAGAAACCTCGCAGCTATGATTGAATGGCGGAGCAGACTCGATGGGCCGAGTGGCCAAATTCTGCTACCATGTCTTATGGTCTTATGACCCATCCCCACAGCCATTGGAGTTGCAGCCATAGGCAAAGAGGAACAGACGCCCTCCTGCTCCACTTTCTTCAGAGGGATTTCTGGACTTTGAGGGGGAAGGGATGTAATAACTTCCACGAGATCCATTTGGGACAACCCAATTAATGTCCCCATGAGCCTTGTGGAGTACCAGCTCCCCCGCTGAAAGCCAGCCCAGGTAGGAGCCATGCTGCAGAGTAGTCCTGACTTAGGACTGGGACTGGTATTTGTAAATGCTGTTGAAAATAAACCATTCTTTTGACTCCTTTCCGGACTCCTCCTTGAATACTAAAACATAGCTGCATAGTTACCCCGATTTATCACTTTCTCCCTTACTCTGAATCATCTGATGATACTTCTTCATCAGATGCCTGCTTTTCTTCTTGCGCTTCCCTGTCAGGCTGCATTGACAGGCCAGGCAGCAGTTATTGTGTCGGGAGGATTGGTGCGAGGGAAGTGGCAGAAATGGAGTAATGTATGTTAAATTGTGGGATTTTAGAGGGTGTATAGGAAACATGACACCATTCTGCCGGGTTTGGCAACACTACTTCCAACAACCATTCATAGAATCCCTTCAGTGCAGAACGAGGCCATTCAGCCCATCAGGTCTGCACCGGCCCTTGGAAAGTGCACCCTACTTAAACCCACTTCTCCACTCTATTCCCGTAACCCCATCTTATCTTTTTTTTTGACACTAAGGAGAAATGTATCATGGCCAATCCACCTAACCTGCACATCTTTGGACTGTGGGAGAAAACTAGAGCACCCGGAGGAAACCCACGCAGACACGGAGCGAACGTGCAAACTCCACACAGACAGTCACCCGAGGCTGGAATTGAACCCGGGACCTTGGAGCTGTGAGGCACAGTGCTAATCACTATGCTACCGTGCCGCCACACAGTGACTGTCTTCCCAATATTTCAAACCACCATTTCCCTCAAACGGCTCAGGAGATGTGCCTGTTCTTCATTGTTCTCTTCTACTATTTGCTACTTTAACCTGCAAGAGAGATTAAAAAGTGCCAGTGAATTGCAATGTGCGTGAGTGGTATGCCTGTCATAGTTGAATAGCTGGAAATGTGTAAAACCTGCAAGATATGGATGTGAGACTTACAGCAGTTGTGCGTCTATGAAGGTGAGATGGAGCAGATGAATGTCAGGCATGTGTCCTGAATGCTGGAGGTCATTAATTAGTGGATGATGGTGGTGCGGTGCATTGAGCGTGAGGTTACTGGTGCGGTGGGTAGGACCATCAACTGAATTCATTGAACTGTTTCTGACATTGCAGCCAGATTCTCAGAGCCAGGCAAATTAAATTGGCCTCTTCGGCTACCTGAACCCAAGCTGTTTGCAGGATATGCCTGGAGAGCTCTTTGGCCCTCTGTGGAAATATGATGGTTTTCTTTCTTTTCAGTTATTGGACTCCAGTGCTGCACTGGAGAAGTTGGAGACCTCGCTCTGGCCTGCTGCCCCGCAGCTCCTCTTTCTTCCCTGTAAAAATCAGATTCCAACACTTGCTGCAGCCTGAATGCAACTTCCCGGCACTCTCCTCCATGGTAGCAATAGCGTCTGTTTAATCTGCTGGTTCAGTTCTGGCATTTGCTCCCAGGCATGATGACATAATCGTGGCAATTCATTTTCTAATTGAGGATCGATGGGCATGGCTTAAGTAAATGAGCTCCGAGGCCCAATTGCTACATCCAAGAGACCTGCAAAACAGTAGGAAAAATAAAACACACCTGTCTGCTCTCCAACTTTACCCCCACTACCCTGCTCGCGAACAGCTCGAGGCCCCACTTTCACAGCCTACATGCGATCCCCCTTTCCCCTCCACATGCCTCCACCCTCAACCTCCCACGGTCACCATGCTATTCCCCCACAACTCTATACCTTCATTCTCACAACTTCACTGCCTCCACCTTGTCAGCTCTACACCCCCCACACTACCCCCTCCACCCACTCTCTCAGCTTTATCCCCTCACAGTTCTTCACTTTCACATCCCTAGGTCGAACCTCTCACAGCTCTACCAGCCCCCTCCCTCATCTCTGCTCTCACACTTACAGAGGTGTGTTTTGCCCTCATCACTGCTCTCACACCCCTAGGGGCTGGTTTAGCACAGTGGGCTAAACAGCTGACTTGTAATGCAGAACCAGGCAGCAGCGCGGGATCAATTCCCGGACCAGCCTCCCCGAACAGGCACCGGAATGTGGCGACTAGGGGCTTTTCACAGTAACTTCACTGAAGCCAACTCGTGACAATAAGCAATTATTATTATTATAGTATTTCACAGCTCTATCCCAACCCCAGGTCTCACAGCTCTACACCTCCCCTCCAAAGCCCAACCCCTCCCATAGCTCTAACCCTTCACATCACAGCTCTACCTACCCATCTCGTAGCCCTACCCCACTACAGCTGTATCACCCTCCCCACATCTCTCTCAGCCTTACTCCGACCCCCACTCTCGCAGCTCTACCTCCCTACCCTACAACTCATCCACTGTCCAACTTTCACAGCACTACCACCATAGTTCTACCCCCCAAAACTCATCCCCACTCCACACCCCCAGTTCATCCATCGACTAGCTCTCACAACTTGACCAACTCCCCACATTTCACCCAACCTCATTTCTCACAAATCTGGCTCTCCCCCCAGCTCTCACAAATCCCCACTCCCCTAACCCTGTTCTCTCAGTGGTTAGCATTACTGCCTCACAGCGCCAGGAATCCGCGTTCCCTTCCGACCTTGGGTGATTGCCTATCTGGAGTCTGCACATTCTCCGTGTCTGCGTGGGTTTCCACCGGGTTCTCCAGGTTCCTCCCACAGTCCAAGATATGCACGTTACCTGGCCTTTGAAACCACGCCAGCTGGGGCCGAAGGGACTTCACCGGCCACGCTAAATTGCCACTTACATGTCCAAAACAAAACTTAGGTGATAGGGTGGCGGCGAGCACCTAGATTGGGTGCTCCATCAGAGGGTCGGTGCAGACTCTGGGCCAAATGTTCTCCTTCTGAATTGTAGGGATTCTATGATTCACGCAGCTGCCGCACTCCACCCGCCATCATGTCCATTGCTCTCACTCTGTGGTCATGCCAATTTCCCAGGGTCAAAATGGGAACAAAAAGTTTAGGAAGCACCACTTCAAAAGGTGTTGGCTGGATTTAAGCAGTGAAGGTTTAACTTTTGCCCGTCTTGCATGAAGCTGGACCCATTGCTGAGCATGCAGCCAATCTGCAGTGTATTTAATGAGACATGAGTAATACAATAAACTTCTGCGTATTGCCTGCATGGCCTCAATCAGGCCCAGGCTCATTGACCCTCATGGTTTCCGATGCCCACAAACCAGTCATATCAATTTTGGGCCGAATTCCTTTAGAATCTGATTAAAATGAGTAAAAAGTCCAAAAGATAATTACAGTTTCAGAAATATAAGTTGGAAATAAGGTTATAAAGGTTGCGTTTCTTTGCTAACTGGACTTCGATGTAATCTAATTTAAGGTTTTAAGGATGGAAATTGTCTAAACAGTTCTGAGCAAAACCTGTGGATTATCCACCAGATTAAATAAATAGTATTTGGCATCATCCAGTAAAATTTAGCAGCCTAAAACTGGACCTTTGCTTGGGCATTGGAGATTACAGTTTATATCAAAATAGGTCAGCTAAATTGCAATTTGTCTTAGTTTGTATTTTGGCTCACGAAACAGGATCAGACTTTGATTCTGCCTGGAGATGAACAGCTACAGATTCTTACGTCAAGCTTAATTTTACTGAGCCTCAGAATTGAATGTAATGCCAATACTTACTTTTAGCACTCAGACATCAATCATAACTACTGGAGAACAATAGCTGCCGATAGGATTTGATCCTGACAAGAAAGTGGATTAGAGAACAGGGGCGGGATTCTCCAACCCCCCGCCGGGTCGGAGAATCGCTGGGGGCCGGCGTCAATCCCGCCCCCACAGTGTCCCGAATTCTCCGCCACCAGAGATTCAGCGGGGGCGGGAATCGGCCGCGACTGTCGGCGGGCCACCCCCCCCCGGCGATTCTCCGGCCCGTGTAGGGCTACAGGGGCCGGCGTGGAACAAAACGCTGATCGGTAGGCCCTGATCGTGGGCCAGGCCACAGCGCTCCCGGGGTTGGACCCCCCCCTCCCCCCCACCACGCCGTCCCTAAAAGGATGCACACCGAAGTCCTGGCGGGTAAGACCACACGTGGACGGCGACGGCGGGATTCAGATTGTTTGAACCAAGGCTGTAATGAAGTCAGGAGCTGAGTGACCATGGTGGAACCCAAACTGAGCGTCCATGAGCAGGTTATTGCTGAGTAAGTGCTGTTTGAAAGCACTGCTGATGACCCCTTCCATCACTTTGCTGATGATGGTGATTAGACTGATAGAGTGGTAATTGGCTGGGTTGGATTTGTCCTGTTTCTTGTGTACAGGACACACCTGGGCAATTTTCCACATACCCGGGTATGTGGTTGGTTAGGGGCTGGTTTAGCTCACTCGGCTAAATCGCTGGCTTTTAAAGCAGACCAAGCAGGCCAGCAGCACGGTTCGATTCTCGTACCAGCCTCCCCGGACAGGCGCTGGAATGTGGCGACTAGGGGCTTTTCACAGTAACTTCATTGAAGCCTACTCGTGACAATAAGCGATTTTCATTTCATTTCATAGATGCCAGTGTTGTAGCTATACTGGAACAGCTTGGCTAGGGGTCCAGCCAATTCTGGAACACAAGTCTTCAGTATTATTGTCGAGATATTGTCAGGGCCCATAGCCTTTGCAGTATCCAGTGTCTTCAGTCATTTCTTGATATCATTTGGAGTGAATCGTATTGACTAAAGACTGACATCTGTGATGCTGGGGACCTCTGGAGGAGACTGAGATGGATCATCTACTCAGCACTTCTGGCTGAAGACTGTTGCAAATGCTTCAGCTTTGTCTTTTGCACATATATGCTGGGCCCCTCCATCATTGAGCATGGAGATATTTGTGGAGCCTGCTCCTCCAGTGAGTTGTTTAATTGTCCACCACCATTCACAGCTGGGTGTGGCAGGACTACAGAGCTACGATCTAACCTGGTCCCAGGTTCGATTCCCGGCTTAGGTCACTGTCTGTGCGGAGTCTGCATGTTTTCCCTGTGTCTGCGTGGGTTTCCCCTGGGTGCTCCGGTTTCCTCCCACAGTCCAAAGATGTGCAGGTTAGGTGGATTGGCCATGTTGAATTGCCCTTTGGTTAGATGGGGTTACTGGGTTACGGGGATAGGGTAGAGATGTGGGCTTAAGTAGGGTGCACTTTCCAAGAGCCGGTGCAGACTTGATGGGCCGAATGGCCTCCTTCTGCACTGTAAATTCTATGATATCTATGATCTGATGTGTTTGTTGTGGAATCGTTTAGCTCTGTGTATTACTGCTGATTTGCTATTTGGCACACAAGTAGTCCTTCTCCAGGTTGACACCTCATTTTCCAGTATACCTGGTGTTGCTCCTGGCATGCTTTCCTGCACTCTTCATTGAAAGAGTGTTGATCCCCTGGCTTGGTGGGAATAGTGGAGTGGGAGATATGTTGGGCTGTGAGGTTGCAGATTGTGGTTGAATACAATTCTGCTGCTGATGATGACCCACAGCACCTCATGGATGCCAAGTCTTGAGTTGCTTGATCTGTTCGAAGTCTATCCCATTTCACACAGTGATAGTGCCACACAACACAATGGAGGGCATCCTCAATGTGAAGACGGGACTTTGTCTCCACAAGGACTGTGCGGTGGTCACTTTTAGCGATACTGCCATGGCAGGCAGATTGGTGAAAATTTAGTTAAGTACGTTTTTCCTTCTTGTTGATTCCCTCACCACCTGCTGCAGTCCCAGTCTAGCAGCTATGTCCTTTAGGACTTGGCCAGCTCAGTTTATGGTGGTACTACCGAGCCACTCTTGGTGATGGACATTGAAGTCCGTCACCCAGAGCATATTCTGCATCCTCGCCACCCTCAGTGCTTCCTCCAAGTGATGTTCAACATGGAGGAGTACTGATTCATACCAGTGGCCGGTATGTGGTAATCAGCAGGAGGTTTTGTTGCCCATGTTTGACTTCATGGGCCCAGAGTCGATGTTGAGGATTCCCACTGTGCAGCCACCTCTGCTGGGTCTGTCCTGCCGATGAGACAGGACTTACCCAGAAATGGTGATAGTGGTGTCTGGGACATTGTCTGTAAGGCATGATTCTGTGAGTATGACTATGTCAGGCTATTGCTTAACTAATCTGTGAGATAGCTCTCCAACTTTGGCACAGGCCCCCAGATGTTAGTAAGGAGGACTTTGCTGGGTCGGCACAGCTGGCTTTGCCATTGCCGTTTCCAGTGCCTGGTTCGACGCCAGGTGGTCCATCCAGTTTCATTCCTTTTTTGCCTTTTTGTAGCGGTTGAATACAATTGAGTAGCTTGCTGGGCCATTTAAGAGTGAACCGCTTTGCTGTGGGTCTGGAGTCACATGTCGGCCAGACCAGGTAAGGATGGCAGATTTTTTTCTCTGAAGGACATCAGTGAACCAGATGGGTTTTTACGACAATGGTTTCACGGTCATCATTAGACTTTTAGTTCCAGATATTTTAGTTAGATTCCATCACCTGCCATGGTGGGATCCCCCAGATTATTATCCTGGGTCTCTGGTTTACTAGTCCAGCGATAATACCACAATGCCATGGCCTCCCCTTGATAGACAAATAAATATATTTTGTCAAACTGGTTGGATTTACCAAAGAATGGGGAACAAAACAGTACTTCAGAGTCTTCTGTAATAAACATTTGGCAATTAAATATGAGGTACTCCATTATCCTTTGTACTTTGAACATTACTCCTGAATCTTAAATTACCGCAGCCATTGCAGAGATTCATAAAATATTCTAAAGTCACAATGTTTGGTTATTAACCTGAAAGTTAAAAAGTAATAGACGGTGGTTATTTCAAGTTTGATGTTTGCTTTCAAAATATTTGAAATTTGATTGGTTGTTAACCCTATTTTCAAGATTGATTGAAGATCCTACAGTATGAGTGAGGGCAGTTTCACACTGCAACTTCACAGAGGACTACTATGAGCAGAAGAATGAAAACCTTGCATGCAAACTTCAATCATTTAAATGAGCAGGCAGCATAAAGTTTGTGTGCTACGTCATCGGAAGCAATTGGTACAGATTAATTCTGCATCACGATTCCCTTGCCCACTTTCAGGTCTTAATGAAATTCACAGCCAATAATTCTTTTGGTTGCTGAAATATCAAATCAATCCTAACAAACGCCTGGCATTCTTCCTATTATTCTTCGTCCAAACAACATTTTGATCTCTCTAATGCTGCAGTTGTTTCTGAGTGTAAAATGCAAACACCGCAACTGTGCAATACTAAAAACAAAATAGTTCTAAATCTGTTTGGGTGCTGGGAAACTTTATCATTGGCTAATTTTATTTACTTTTAAGATCTGCTTTTGTGGAGAAATGGCAGCTATCAGTGCTGAAGATGGCTAGCGATCAACACTGTCATTAATAGTGATGGCCACATTGCAGCGATGCAGTGGTAATAAAATTACTATAAAGGCACGAAGAAACAATCTACAGTTGAAAGCGCAGAGCTTCTAATACAACTATATATGACTCGTTTTAATTTTGTTAATGGACACTGTGGAGTAAAATTTATGCTATGGCTAATTTTAAGTTGTGCTTCAAATGATATTAAGTATAAAGTTGGATGATGTAAAAATATCTTCCAGAAACAAAATCAATTCCATTTTTATCATGGCGGATAAGGTGAAGATTAAATGGGCAACTTACAAATGATCTGTTATCAGGACTTTGCCTGGATGGCATGGTGGCACAGTGGTTAGCACTGCTGTCTCATGGTGCTGAGGACCCGAGTTTGATCCCTGCCCTGGGTCACTGTCCGTGTAGAGTTTGCACATTCCCCCTGTGTTTGTGTGGGTTTCACCTCCACAACCTAAAGATGTGCAGATTAGGTGGATTGGTAATGCTAAATTGCCCCTTAATTGGAAAAGAAGAATTGGACACTCTTATATTTTAAAAAATCAGGGCTTCGGCTTTTCACATGAGTAAACGAGAACTCACTTACCGAGACAATCTCTTCCGATTCAGGCACTCCTGTCACTGTTGACAACGTTGCTGTTCGAGCTGCTTTCATTCGGTCTTTTTGAGCCTGAAGATTTGTGAAGTAGTTTACAGCTGCAAATTCGATGAGTGCAGAAAAGACAAAAGCGAAACACACGGCTATGAACCAATCCATAGCAGTCGCATAGGACACTTTTGGTAGTGAGTGGCGTGCGCTGATGCTTAGTGTAGTCATGGTTAAAACTGTAGTGATACCTTCAGCGATTTAAAAAGAAAAGTTAATTGTTGGCATTTGGCATTGATAACAAAGCAACAGATTAGATGGCCACTACTTTGTTTTACTTGATTTTCTTTTGTCCCAAATGACATAATCAGACATGATAAATGTTATATCGGAACGAGAAGACATTGGGTGTAAGCTATTCCTTGATGTCCACCAAGTGTGTTTACTTCTAATCGTTGATAATAGGTCACAGACCTAAAACATTTTATCAGTTTGCCAAATTATTCCTCACCTTGTGACATGGTCCTTTGCCCACTAGAAATTAGAGTATGACTGTCCAAACTTAATGCGTTCAGGACTGTCACTGTCTGCAACAGTACCGTTCTGGACTGCTTTCAAACCCAAGTCCCAGAATTGGGCAAATACTTAATTTAGTTCAACATCTCACCCAGAGTTTTACAGCATCTCCAGAAAAGGTCAAAGGAGGCAAATAGTACATGGAAAGTACATTGATTCAGAAAAAAATAAAATATTAACACTTATTCTTTAAGTTTGCTTTTTTTTTAAACTACACACAAACATTGACATAAACTCACAAAAATGGCAAAAATATAATACAACATGAGGTAACTGAGCCACTGCTTCAGCTGAGACACCACACACACACACACACACACAATGATGTACAAATGGACAGTAAAGATTTTTATACCCACCACAGTACGAACAGAGACAGATCCTTTTCTTATCCAGAACACAACCTGAGACAAAACTACAGTTATGATGCATGGAATGTAGGTCTAAGTGAAATAATAGCCTAGTTTTCTTTGTCGGTAAAAAATAGACTATTTGTATGGAGTATTCATCTGAAATGTATAAATGGTGATGGTAATAAAAAGACTGTACAGTGTACAATGAATACAGTGAGAAGGTGTTGTAAATTAAAGCATACCGAATACTGTTCTTGCTGGAACAGACTCCTTGTTAATCCAAAAAGACACTTGAGAGAGAATTACTGTCATAATGCAAGGAATATAAGTCTGAATCATAAAGTATCCCATCTTCCTTTTTAAGTGAAAATACACTGTCATCACTATGTATTCACCTGTTCAAAGACAAATGTGAACATTTCTGTGACATTACATTACACATTTTTGTTCTCTTGGCATGCAGTGGACTGAATAATGCATAAAGGATGCAGCATGAAAATATACAACACAGCATGAAAAATAGAGAGTATAATAATATTTGAAAATGGTGATGATCTAAATTACTATTACATTTAATCCTTATAGGAAAACTGGATATAATTTATTACATACATCTAGACTGAATTCTGTTGTTAGAATATACATATCTTTAATTTGTAATAATGGTTTTAGAATTACCATTAATGATGACTCTCCTATGATGGAGTCAACTTTAATGTCCGTTATTAAGTCTCTCCTGTACCTATCACATCACTTCTGAGTTGAATTGTTGCTGTATTGAATTATAGAGGTGTTAAAGAAATAAATGCATGGAATTTCAGGACACTTCTGGGAGAAGTTGTGGTCCACGCTGATATCAATCACTTGGGTAGGAAATTGGATGAGGTCCTGAAAGCTGATTTCAAAGAGCTAGGAAGGAGATTGAAAAGCAAAACCATTGAAGCAGTAATCTCAGGTTTACCTCCAGTCCCACATAGTGCTAGTGAGCATAGAAATAGGAGAATTGAATGATTGAACATGTGGCTAGAAAGTTGGTGGAGAAGGAGGGCATCAGATTTCAGAGGCATGATACCAGTCCTGGGGCAGGTGGGGCTTGTACAAGTCAGATGGTCAACACCTGAATAAGACTGGGATGAATATGCTTGCAGGGTAAACTAAATTGGCAGGGGGTAGGAACCTGAGGGGAAATCAGAGCAGTGAACAGGAGATGGAACATTAGTGAGTGACTCGGAAAGACAGAAAAGGCACAGGTTAAAAGGTGTACAGAACAGGGAATTGGCCATGTTAAAAGGTGTACATGTAAATGCAAGGTGCGTAGTAAATAAAGCCGATGGGCTGAGCACACAGATAGGCACATGGCAGCATGATAGCATTGCTATAACGGAAACCTGGCTTAAAGAGGGGCAAAAATTGCAGTTCAACATCCCTGGACATAGAATTGTCAGGCAGGATAGAGAGTGGCAAATAAAAAAGGTATGGTGTAGCATTATTGGTTAAATAATTAATTACAGTCGTGAGGAGTGGTGATGAACAAATAAATAAAACATCAAATAAGCTCAAATGGATTGATGTCAGAATTAAAAAGGGGAAGCCACACTGCTATAAGTATACCATAGACCCCCAAATAGTGGAAGAGAGTTAGTAGAGCAAATACGTAGGAAATATTCTGAATACAAAAACAAGATGGCACCAATAGTTGGTAATATCCCAATATGAGTTGCGATATGAACATTGTGAAGGGCACAAATTCTTCAATTGCATTCAAGAATACATGCATGCATGCAACAAGTCAAATGAGAGGGAGCACAATTCTAGATTTTTAGTGTTTGGAAATTAAGCTGGGCAAATAAATGAAGTAGCAGTGGGGGCCAATTTTGATGATAGTGACCGTAATACAGTTGGATTTAATGTTATTATGGAAAAGGAAAAAGGTAGAATTAGAGTAAATGTTCTGAAATAGGGGACGACAATTTTTACAAAGCTGAACGGTGAACTGGCGAAAGTGGATTGGTTACAGCTTCGAGAAGGGTGTCAAACAATGTCAAATCAGTGGGAGGCATTCAAAAGCGAGATTCTATGAGCACAGTGTAGACACATCCCTGGTGCTTCTGTCAAACCGAGAGCCCCCTGGTTGTCCAGAAACAGATCGGGTAATATAAAGCAAAAAAGAAAGCTTATGATAGTCATTTAAAACTTACTGTAAAAGGCTGAGAGCAGTATGGAAAAAACAAGGGTGCAGTAAAAAAGGAACTTAGTAAAGCAATGAGAGGATAAGAAAAATTATTGGCAGGTAAAATCATAGAAAATCCAAAGATGATTTACCAGTATGGGAAGAGCAAGAGAATAATTAAGGAAAGGGCCTATCAGAGATGTATATGGTAACTTATGGGTTGAATCAGAAGATGGGGACAGGGTTCTCAATGAGTATTTTGTCTCTATCTTCATTAAGAGGAATAGAACATAGGAACATAGGAATTAGGAGCAGAAGTAGGCAATTCATCCATTCAAACCTGCTTCGCCATTAATCGGATCATGGCTGATCTCTTATGGGCGGCACGGTGGTACAGTGGTTAGCACTGCTGCCTCACAGCTCCAGGGACCCAGGTTCAATTCCCGCCTCGGGTGACAGTCTGTGTGGAGTTTGCACTTTCTCCCCGTGTCTGCGTGGGTTTCCTCCGGGTGATCTGACTTCCTCCCGCAGTCCAAAGATGTGCAGGTTAGGTAGCCTTGCTAAATTGCCCCTTCATGTGCAAAAAGTTAAGTGGGGTTACTTGGTTATGGGGAAAGGGTGGAGGCATAGGCTTAAGTAGGGTGCTCTCTCCAAGGGCTGGTGCAGACTCGATGGGCTGAATGGCCTCCTTCTGCACAGCAAATTCTATTATTCTTCCTAGTCTCAAATCTAGTCTCCACGTGTTGCCCATATCCCTTTTACCTGCTTTTTAACAAAAATATATCTATCTCTTTCTTGAAAACATTTAATGACTGAAATTCCACCACACTATGGGGCAGTGAGTTCCACAAATTCATCACCCTCTGCGAGAAGTGGTTCCTCCTCATCTCAGCTGTAAATCTACCACCTCTCAACCTATATCCGTGACCTCTCGTTATATATTTCCCCACAAGGGGGAACTTCCCACAAGGGAGCCCACATAGGGGCTTTTCACAGTAACTTCATTGAAGCCTACTCGTGACAATAAGCGATTTACATTTTTCATTTCATTTTCATTTGGGCTACGTTTACTTTATCCATCACATTTATTATTTTATACACCTTGATCAGATCCCCTCTCATCCTTCTAAACTCCAGTGAGTACTAGCCCAAACTGTTCAATCTCTCCTCATACGTCAACCCTTTCATCCACAGAATCAATCTGGTGACCCTCCTCTGAATTGCCTCCAATGCCACCATATCCTTCCTCAAATAAGGAGACCAAAACTGGACACAATATTCCAGATGTGGTCTCACCAACACCCGATACAATTGCAACAACACTTCTCTAGTTTTATACTCCAGTCCTTTTGTAGTAAACATTAACATTCCATTTGCCTTTTTAATTATATGCTGTACCTGCATACCAGCTTTCTGCGACTCATGAACAGCGACACGCAGATCCCTCTGCTCAGATGCATCTTGAATCTGTTTTCCGTTTAGATAATAATTTGCCTTTCTATTTTTCAGTCAAAATGGATAACCTCACATATATCTACATTAAACTCCATTTGCCAAACTTTGGCCCAATCTCCTAACCTATCTATATCCCTCTGTAAAATCTTTATCTCCTCTTCACTGGCTGCTTTCCCACCTATTTTAGTATCATCTGCAAATTTTGCTACGTTACATTCTGTCCCTGCTTGCAGATCTTTTATATAAATTGTAAATAGTTGAGGTCTGAGGAATGACCCCTGCGGCACCCGACTAGTTACAGTTCGCTAGCCAGAGAAAGACCCATTTATCCTGGCCCTCTGCTTTCTGTCAATCAGCCAATCCTCAATCCAATCTAGTACTAGTAAAAGGAAGTCAGGGAAGAAAAAATGAATGCTTTAAGGATCATTTTCCAATCCTCACTAGATAGAGGCAAGGTACCAGAGGATTGGAGGTCGGCGAACATCGCATCATTATTTAAAAAGGGTGCAAGGGATAGACCAGATAATTATAAGCTTGTCAGTCTGGCTTTGGTGATGGACAAATCATTGGAATCAATTCTGATTGCCAGGATAAAGTGTCACTAAGAAAGGCATGGCTTAATCAGGAATAGTCAGCATGATTTTGTTAAGGGAAAGTCGTGTATTACTAACAATTGAATGTTTTGAGGAAGCAACAAGGATGATTGATGGGGGTAGTGCAGTCGATGTTGTCTACGTGAATTTTAGTAAGGTATTTGACAAGGTTCCATATGGTAGACTAGTCAGAAAAGTAAAATCCCATTGGATAAAGGGGAGGGTGGTGAGTTGGACCCAAAATTGGCTCAGTGACAGGAAACAAAGGGTAATTGTTGATGGAAATGGAAAGTGGTTTCCAGTGGCATTCCACAGGGCTCAGTGTTGGGGTCCTTGCTGTTTGTTGTATATATTAATGATTTGGACTTAAATGTGGTCGTCATGTTTGGGAAATTTGCAGATGGCACAAAAATTAGCCTTGTAGTTGATAGTGAAGAGAACAGCTGTTATCTCTGGTATTATATCAATGGTTTAGTTGAGTGGGTAGAAAAGTGGCAAATGGAATTCAATCTGCATGCATTTGGGGAGGGTAAACAAAGCAATGGGATACTCAATAAATGGAACAATATTGAGAGGGGTAGAGGAAGTGAGAGACCTTGGAGTGCACGTCCGCAGGTCCAGGTGGATAAGGTGGTAAAGAAAGCATGTGGAATGCTTCCTTTATTGCATGAGGTATCAAATACAAAAGCAGGGCTATAATGCTGGAACTATATAAAACACTGGTTAGGCCACAGTTGGGATTTTGTGCACAGTTCTGGTCAGCATATTCCAGGAAAGACAGAATTTCTCTGGAGGGAGTTCAGAGATTTACAACAATACTTCTAGGGCATGAAAATTGCAGCTATATGGACAGATTGAATAGGCTACGGTTGTTTTCCTTTGAACAAGGCTGAGGGGTGACCTAATTGAGGTGTACAAAATTATGAGGAGCCCAGATAGAGTAGAAAGACTAGTTTCCCCTTGCTGAGAGGTCAATTACCAAAGGCATTGATTTGTGATAATTAGAAGAATGATTAGAGCGGACATGAGGAAAAACATTTCCATCCAGAGAGTGGTGGGAATCTGGAATTCACTGCTCGAATTGGTGGTTGAAGCTGAAATGCGCAACTTAATGGAATGGTAGCTGGATCTGCATCTGAAGCTCTGTAACCTGTAAGACTACGGACCAAGTATTGGAAAGTGGGAGTAAAATGAGAGGCTAGTTTATTTTTTTCTCTTTTTTTGGCCGTCGCAGACACAATGGGCTGAATGGTCTTTTTCTGTGCCATAACCTTTCTGTGGTCGTCTGGAATTATTTAATTGGAAACTATAAGATATTGCAGCACTGAGTTGGGAACATTAAGGTTTACCTCTGAGGGTTTGAATAAAGACAAAAAAATAAAGGAATTAGAACTTACAATTGCTGCTTCAATTACATGTACCGTTTCAGCTGTAATTTTCAAAAGTATTGGATACTTTTACTTGAGTTACAGATCGAAATTTTAGTCTATCTTCATGATTCAATGTTCCAATACCATCTACTTTTGATCAGGATGGTTTGCTTAATTATAGTTCTCACCCCCACCACTTAGTAGTGATTGAAACTATCATTCACATCATGTGAAACACCAATTAAATATTTAAAAGCCATTTCAAATGTAATGTTATCATAAATAACACATTATTTTGCTTTAGATTATATTTGATTTTTTGAAGCCACACGTGTGATTTATATTTTCCTATGATATTCAGTGAAATAAAACCCCAAATCACTTCAGTTTATCTGTTCAAATTGAGTAATATTACATTTTACAATTATGGCAGTCTGCTGTTTCTTAAATCCATTAGGATACCAGTGAAACAGCACTTGGAAAAATGAAATGAAAATGGCACCTTAAACATACCATTGGCACCTACTGAATTATAATAAGGCTTGGACTCTATCCTAAACCTGTAACAAACATCTAGATTGAGGTACTACAGACCAGTGTTTCTCCTTACTTTAAAAAAAAATTTAGTGCACCCAATTCATTGTTTTTCCAATTAAGGGGCAATTTAGCGTGTTCAATCCACCTACCTTGCACATCTTTGGGTTGTGGGGGCGGAAACCATGCAAACACGGGGAGAATGTGCAAACTCCACATGGACAGTGGCCCAGAGCCGGGATCAAACCTGAGACCTCAGCGCCGTGAGGCAGCAGGGCTAACCCACTGCGCCACCATGCTGCCCTTTCTCCTTACTTTTGAACTTTATAAAATCATCTCAATCCTTCAAGTTACTCACCTGAGACACACATCTATATCATAGATATTGCACATCTATATGTATTAAACATAGGCAAGAACATGTTCTAAGGCAGCAACACATTAAATACAAGAGAGAAGTTCAGGTTCAAATAGTTTAGCAATTTCCCCTCAACTTTGAAATCTTTTACTATCTAGAAACCATTATCTGCTTTCAATATCCTTCAAAATGTATGCAGATTTAATAAATCTTTTAGTAATTTTAATTTAAACGAAGCAGGTCACGAGTCAAGGCAAATTATAATTCTTCTGCAGAAAAATAATTCCGTTTTGCTTTTCAGATATTTTTACTTCTGTATATTTTTTATATTTACAAGTTTAAAAAAATGAAATTTTATGTCAAATATAAAAGATGTGGAAAAGTTAAACAAAAAACAAAATATTTAGTAAACGTCATTGCAAGTTGTATTCCAAACAATTTACATGCAAAGTGTAGATATTTTGGTGGGCTAAACTGATTGGTCATTCGCAGATTTGATTTTAAATATTTGGAAGTTTTCGTCTTTTTAAGCCGTAAAATGGGAGCCTGTGGAATGTTAAGTCAGTACAGTGCAAGTACTGTATTTCAAGCAGATGGCAGGATTCCATGATTGTATCATGCAGTTTGAGTCAGGTTGTAGAGTTGCAGGTGTCTGCCATCTGGAAGCTTACCACTCAAATCTAATTTTCATCAAAATGGCAAGTACTTGTTATTATGTAGAGTTACATAGTTAGGAATGTAGTACCAGACACCGACACATCTTGGTGACTGTATAAACCGTGCTTCACTAATACAATATAATTTAACTTTTCAATACACCGATGTATTGCAACACAAACCAGTCACGCATTGTTGTGTATTAATCACAATAAATATGGAAACATATTTTATAAAGTATTTCTATTTCCAATCTTAAAATCAGAAAATTTTAAAATTCAGCTAATCAATTCCATAAATATATTGATTGATGCAGGGTACAATTATCCTGTACTTCTAGCATCTTGTCTCTTCCTTCAGTTAATTGACAATTGAGAACTTTTTATTCAATAGTAAAACTTGAATTATTTTAATTTAATACTATAAGTAACCAGTATTTGACAGTTAAAACATATAACTCCAAAAGTAATTCCACTTACCTGTGTTGGATTTCATTGTTTCACTGGATACTGTCTGGCCTACAAGATCATACTGAAGCAGACTTGAAGATTCATCTGGTACTTCTACTGAGTATAAGGGGCCCTTCTTCCACGTGTAAATAATTTCACTTCTTGGGTAGGCATCTGCAAATTGAATATCATATTTCAGTTGATGCACCTATCATGTACTATTTGTTTCTTTTTAAAGTAGGCAAAAAAACAGTTTCGCCATTTAGCAGTACCATCATGCTTTATTCACATCAATAATGATTCACAAGCACAGCAACAGAAGGCACCCTCGAGCACTAAATATCCAAAAGAATAGTGTTCCAAATGCATAAACTATTTCACAATTTGTATGGCCTACACATCACAGAATCACAGAATTATTACGGCACTTAAGGCAGCCATTCAGCCCATCGTGTCTGTACTAGCTCTCCAAATGAACATCATAATTTCTTGCCATTCTCCTGCCTTTTCTCTGTAACCCTGCACATTATTTATATTCACATCATCACCGAATGTTCTCTTGAATGCCTCGATTGAACCTGCTCCACCTCACTTCCAGGCACCTTGGCCGGGATTCTCCCCTACCCGGCAGGGCGGGGGGTCCCGGAGTGTTGGAGTGGCGTGAACCACTCCGGCATCGGGATGCCCCAAAGGTGCGGACGTCTCTGCACCTTTAGAGGCCAAGCCCTCACCTTGAGGGGCTAGGCCCGTGCCGGAGTGGTTCCCGCTTTGCCGGCTGGCGTGAACGGCCTTTGGCGCCACGCCAGCTGGGGCCGAAAGGACTTCGCTGGCCGGCGTAGGTCCACGCATGTGACGGAGCGCCAGCGGCTGCTGACGTCATCCCGGCGCATCCGCAAAGGAGGGGGTCTCTTCCGCCTCTGCCATGGTGAAGACCATGGCAAAGGCGGAAGAAAAAGAGTGCCCCCACGGCACAGGCCCACCCGCTGATCGGTGGGCCCCAATCGCAGGCCAAGCCACCATGGGGGTACACCCTGGGGTCAGATCGACCCACGCCCCCCCCCCCCAGGACCCCGGCGCCCGCCCGTGCCGCCAATCCCGCCGGTCAGGTAGGTGTTTTGATTCCCGCCGCCGGGAGAGGCTTGTCAGCGGCGGGACTTCGGCCCATCGCGGGCCGGAGAATCACCACGGGGGGCCCACCGACCGGCGTGGCGTGATTCACGCCCCTGCCGAACCTCGGGTGGTGGAGAATTCAGGACACGGCGGGGGCGGGATTGACGCTGGCCCCGGGCGATTCTCCAACCCGGCAGGTGATCGGAGAATCCCGCCCCATATTCCAAACCCAAATCACATGCTGTGTGAAAAGGTTTTCTGCTCATAACACATTTGCTTCTTTAGCAAATCTCTTTAAATCTTAAAGTTCCCACCTGCATAGCTGATGATTGGACCCCTGTCAAAATTTTTGTATACTTAATTTATCTGAAACCCACAACTTTATTTTACTTTATTTAAAATGGATCATCCGTCACTCTGGTGAACAGAAAAGAAATGTAGTTTTAGAACACTGAAAAATGAGCTGACTGATTTATTTCATTAAATGTGCCAGTTAATTCATTTGAAAAATGAACTGGCTTGCTTGCTTGTTTTCTGCTTTTCTTTATTTATTAAATTTAAAATTGATGAAAAAATCTGTAAGTATTTTGCCTTTTTCCGCAAATGCAGATTATTTGGTATTCTTGGTACCCCTTTACTGGTCCCTAATTAGTCCTTCCCAGGTTTAAGTGCTCATTAACATAACTTGATGCATAACATTCTTTCAAATGCTGCTGTCATTCCAGGGATTTATTGATCACAACAGAAACAAACTTTGCAGTGAAGTAATACACATTGGTAAAGATTTTGGATTCTGCTCCATCAATGCTCTATCATCCACCTATGCCTATTCACAAACATGTTCCAAATTGAATAGACTGGGTGACTGCAATAGCTGAGGTGGATGCATTGTACGTACAGATGCTCAGCATTGTCTGCCTCAGATCCTGCCCTGAATGTCTGAGTGGTACACTGCCATTTCAATAGCAGAAACAAGGCTAGACTGGGGAAAACTAAAATTGCATTCCTCTTTTTCTGCTTCCAATAGGGACGGCACAGTGGTTAGCATGGCTACCTCACACCGCCAGGGATCCAGGATTGTTTCTGGCATTGTGTGACTGTGTGGAGTTTGCACGTTCTTCCTGTGCCTGCATGGGTTTCCACTGGGTGCTCTGGTTTCCTTCCACAGACAAAAAATGTGCAGGTCAGGTGGATTGTCATGATCAGTGTGCAGGTTTACAGGAATAGGGCAAGGGAGTGGACCCAGGTGGGGTGCTCTTTCAGAGGGTTTGTGCAGGTTTGATGGAATGAATAGCCTCCTTCTGCACTGTAGGGATTCTATGGATTCTCTGTCAGCCTTTGGGATTGATTACCTTTCCTTAGTCAGCTTCATAGTGGGATTTAGCCTAGCTTTCATGCCTCGTGGAAATTTAGAAGCTTGCTTTTTTAAAACTTGTTTCAAAAATATCGCCAAGGAATGCTTATTCCAGAACATTTAATATAGTGCATCTCAGCTTTTGTTAAAATTATAATCAAAATGGCATCAGCTCAATCTGTCAGGGCCAACATTAACTCAGCTCACTGAGAACGGGGTCGTAACAACCCGAAAATTGGAATGCTGCACTAACTGCACTGCCATTTAATCTGCCCATCGCCATTTTGCCAGGAATGTGCTGAGTTAACACTGCCACTTGCAGGTCAACCTGATGCTATTTTGAATATTTTTCCGACAAAAACTATGAGCTATATTAAGTGCTCTGGAGTAAACATCCCTTGATTAAATTTTTGGAAGCAAGTTGTATTAAAAAATGTGGTCCAAGTGCCCACCTAAAGCAAATGGGGGCATTATTATAGAACCCAAATTGGGGTCCCCAAGTATTGTAATTTTGAAGTACAATTTGATGGAATCTACACCGTATACCGTATAATCCGTATAATCCGTATAATCGGTGGACCTGAAAGGACCACTGGAGATCGTTTACAAAGCAACCTAGAAAATATGTAATTATCTTTGGAGGTCTAGGTGTTTTTGGTCAAGTGCAACTCCTCCTGATTCCACAAAATCAAATCTGGGTCATTTCTTGCCCACTTGAGGCCTCTCCTGGGGCACCGTCCCTTTCCCATCCCTGGGTCTGAATGTTGGTTAGTGCTGGATGAAAGCCAGCTGACGTCCCACCCTCTCAAATTTGTAAAGCTGCAGTGTGATACCTGTTTGACACCAAGCCTGCTTGTTCTGCATGTGTAGTTGAAATCGACTTTGCAATATGTTGACTAAAAAAGAAAATAATTTGAGATACATTTTCCAAAATAATAGTGCCACTTGAGGCATCACTAATTATAAGGACTTGCTTTTTCCAGGGACCTTCAGATAATTTACACATTAAATTGGTTACTTTTTAAAATGTGTTAAGAATAAGCTCTAAAGTAATATATCTTGCTTCTATTATATCAAGAGTATCCGTCAGGAACTCCTTGTTATATTGACACTAGCGTGCCTATGACAATATACTGGGATAAATTGCTTTAAAAGCACATGTGTTTAGCTGAGAAATTGGGAAGATACTTCACAGTAATTTTCTCATAGGATGAGGGAAATGTCTCCCTGGATTTCTATTACTATAGGTAAATTAAAACCAATTAAAACCCTTGAGTAACACCAAAGGCAAAAATTCAACATTGTTGTAGTTTTGAGGGAAAATTGACTCAACAATAACCGATTTAGCAGGGCAGAGGCCTGCACCCAAGTTGTATGAGCAGTAAGGCCGCTGCTAAATTGGTCAGGGCCTTTTTTTAGGTGACACTGGATGTGCAAGTTACGACTCATAATTCATGATCTTAAGCATCCAGACCTGGGTACTTAAATGAGTTGCTCAGAAAGAGGACACAGAACTTTCATAATTGTCAAGTTCTGTGGAGTCAACGTAAGCCGGAGTGCTCCTCTTGATCCTTGGGTTATTGTCTATCTGGCCTTGTTCCCCTTCTGAAATTGTGTAATCAGGGCATAAAGTAAATAGAGTGAAAGTGGGCAATTGTACTAGACAAAGTTGGTTATGTCTGACATGTGAGTTGTATCATAGGTGCCTGTTTGGTGCCCGCAGCTCACCTTTCTGGGAAGTATGATGTTAAAGCCTATGGACAAAATAAGTATTGTCTTCAAGCCTCTCTATTGTGGCACAGTGTTGCTGAACACCTGCCGAATCATGCCTAGTTTCAAACACTGACAAATTTAGTCCCTGCTGTCTATTGGTAGGAAAGCATGCTGTGCGTTCCTCTGCTGCTAATCTTTGTTCAAAACCAAGTGTCAGTAAAAAGTACCATTCTGCATTTTTATCGACTTTGTTTTTATGAAAATTAGCCATTAGAGAAAAATGTTGCCTTTGTGCTGTTGTCAGTGTAAAAACTGGCTTTGAAGCGAAACTGCTCATAAATGTTCCGAAACACTATACTTGAGTACTGGAATGCATTGATCACTAAATTCTTGGAGCTCATTTATATGTGCCTATTGCTTTGAGTCAATATTGGTATTTTATTGGACTGTTACTGGTCATTATGTTTCTCAGAACTGGAGAGGTATACGTATATTGAAGTTGTGCTAGGAAGTCATGAATTTCAAAAATAAACTATAAGCAACAGTTACAGCTGACATTATGGCTGGCTATTGTGTAATATTTATAATGAATCATTCTCAACATACGTTTATAAATCATACACTTCCAAGTTAGTCTTGAGGTTTACACTTTTCAAGTTTTTGAATTTATTATGTAATTTTTGAGAAGAAGGGATATTTCTTATCTTCGGGATGCAATAGAAAATTGGGCCCTTAGTCTGTATTTGCATGAGCTACCAATCAGATTAAATAACAAAAAAAGGCAAGTACCATAAACTCCCCTTAGAGTGGAAATCTGGGAGAGCAGCATGGAAGAAAATATCAAGCTAAGTGACAACAACAGAAAGGTAAGAAGCAAGCCAAAGACAGCAAATACAACAAAGAAAAATATGATACAAAACAGTGGAAGGATTGACTAGCGGTGGGGAATTCACCGGTAGAGCCGGTGGGAGACTCGCTGAAAGAAACGGCACGAATTATCTCTAAAATTGTGTGGGAAAATCAGGCCCATAGTGCCTATGATTACCTTAGGACATCAAAACCCTTCACAGTTAATTAAATATTTTCCTGCGTGTAGTCACTGTTATAATAAAGGGAACAGAAGAACCAGTTTGCAGACAGAAAGGTACCATAAACAGCAAAAGACAAACAACCAATTAAACTGAAATAAAAGCAAAATATTGCAGATGCTGGAAGTTTTAAATAAAAGCAAAAAGTGCTGGAACTTTTCTGCAGGTCTGGCAGCTTCTGTGGAAAGAGAAATCGGGTTAACATTTGAGTTGAGTATGACTCCCCTTCAGCACTGTTAAACTTGGTTAGTGATATTAGTGAGAAATAAATGTTGGTCAAAATTCAACTACTTTTCTTTGTAAACAATCCCATGGCACAATCCAGTTACCTCAAAGGGAAAATATAACCTCAGTTTAGCATCTGATTTGAAGGATGGCGCCTCTAATAGTGCATATGAACAGTCATGCTACGCAGCAGTCATTCAGTACTGAAGTGGTAGTTTAGATCATGTACGGAGTTCTTGAAAAAACAACCTTCTGAGCAAGAGATGAGGAAGCTACCATTAAGCCAAGGCTGACACCTGACAGCAAGAGCATTATGCATGTAATTATGCTGTGTTTATGTGTTTAAATGTCCTTGTCCTTTTATATTCATTGATTTCTGCAACAGAATATATCTAGGCTTATAATGACTCCACCCTGAACTCCAGGATCACGATCCACAGATTTGCTGCTGGTTACATTTGTTCAAAACAGGTGTAAACTTATACTCAGAACTGTAGGAGAAATAATCCCATTACTTTGGTGGCTTATTGTCATTGTGTTTGCTGATTCTTTGAATTAACTGTTTTTTAAAACTTATTTTATTACAAACATGTATCAAGGCAGGTTACAACAAATAAACATCCCGGGAAACATACTTCCCAACAATCAACTCTGCAGTCTGTACAAATTTTTCCCCTTTTTCATTCCCCCTCCCCCCATCACCCCCCCCCCCCCCCCCCCCCCCAACCCCGGTGCGATGAACAGCTCCTCAAACACAGTCACAAACATCCCCCACCTTTTCTCAAAATCCCCTGCTGAGTCCCTTAACTCATTCTTTATCTTCACTAACCGCAGGAAGTCATATTGGTCACCCAACCATGCCGCTACCCCCGGTGTCGATGCCGACCGCCACTCCAGCAAAATTTGCCGCCGTGCAATCAAAGAGGCGAAGGCCACAACATCAGCCTTCCTCCTCTCCATGAGCTCCGGCTTCTCTGAAACCCCAAATATAGCCACCAAAGGGTCTGGGTCCACCTCCTCCTCCATTGTCATCGCTAAGACCACGAACACTCCCACCAGAATCTTCCCAATTTTTCACAACATGCGCGCGTGATTCACTGGCCCCCGCCCACACCTCTCACACTCATCTGCTACCCCCTGAAAGAACCCACTCATTCTCACCTGAGTCATATGCACCCTGTGCACCACCTTAAACTGTATCAGGTTCACCTTTGCACAAGAGGTCCCGTTTACCCTTCACAGTGCCTCACTCCATACTTCCCAATTGATCTCCATTCCCAACTCCGCTTCCCATTTCTCCTTGATCATCACCACCCGCTCACCTCCCTGCTCCCCCAGCCACTTATATACATCCCCAATTTTTCCCTCCCCTTCCACATCCGGAAGCAACAGTCACTCCAGCAGGGTGTATCCCGGCAACCTAGAGAACCCCTTTCAGGCCTGTCGGGCAAAGTCCCTAACCTGCAGATACCTGAACTCACTAACCCTCGGCAGCTTTACCCTCTCCCTCAGCTCCTCTAGACTGGCGAACCCCTCCTCCCAAATACAACTTTGAATTAACTTTTTTATGACATCTGTATAAGTTGCAATAAAAATGGAAAAGCTTTCGCAATTGTTGTTCTTAAACGTATTATGGCCTAAATAATACTTACAAGGATTGAAACTTTTAATTTCATGTTTAAAGGAGAAATATATGCTGTGCATATAAAAAGGAGTTGTCGAATTAACCAATATTTATTGCTCAACTAAAATGACTGAAAGGGTAGTGCAATGGGTAATGTCCCTGCGTCGGAGCCAGAAGTTCTGGGTTTGAGTCCCCACTCCAGGACTTAATGACCAAGGAAAGTGTGTTCATAACAGGTTGAGTATCAACCTGCAAAATCTTTCCAGCATGCCAATAGCAAGCAGTAAGGACAGGAAAGGCTCCTCAAGCTGTAAAAGGGGCTGCTTTAGCACAGTGGGCTAAACAGCTGGCTTGTAATGTAGAACAAGGTCAGCAGTGTGGGTTTAATTCCCGTACCGGCCTCCCCGAACAGGCGCCGGAATGTGGCGACCAGGGGCTTTTCACAGTAACTTCATTGAAGCCTACTTGTGACAATAAGCGATTATTATTATTATTATAAGTTCCTTGAGGCCCGTTTGAGGTAAAAATCCACTGTGGAAGCAGATGAAAGTCTGCCTTGTGTACCATTAGGTGCAGTAAGAGCAACAACAAACAATGTCACTGACAAAGTTCAACAGTTCTGAAAAGGAGTCATACTCGACTCAAGAGGGCCCCATTACTCTTTTCACAGATGTTGCCAGACCTGCAGAGTATTTCCAGCACATTGGTTTTCATTTTAAATTTCCAGCACCTGCAACATTTCAGTTTCATTTGTCTTTTGCTTTTTGTCAGACTTTTCTCAGTGTGATTTCCTTTAGCATTGAGTGTTTTTGCTGATTTCTGTTTATTTATGATAACGTTTACATTCTGGTCTCTGTTAAAAATTTTGGTCAACATAGACATCAGCAAAATGGGCACACGAATGGGCATACCTTTGGTTGTAACTTCCCAAATAAATTTCCGAAGAAAATTCTAACCCCTTGGTGAACGGTGCTGACATTCACAATCAATACCCACACAGGGTGAATGGCTATTTGGGCAAGGTACAGAAAGGCAGCAGCATTTATAGAATTGTACAGCATTAGTTAAGCCTGCTGAAGAGAGGGGAAGCTTTACAAGCACACAGTAAAAAGTCAATGGGGGTGAAATTGATCTTCTGCAATATCATAGAATGGCAATAGCATGTCACATCCTCTTTTATTCTCTACCAATTTTCTTTTGGATGAAAAACCAAATGAAGCAGGATGTAAAACAGGATGCCAATTTACCATCATGCATTTTGTAATATTATCCAGGACAAATTTCACCCCTGATGTATAAATAATATTTCATTTAATAGTTGCAACTTTGGCTGAAAATGTCAACTTAAATTGCAACCACATTGTCATAGAGTTTTACAGCACAGAAAAGAGGTCCTTCGGCATATTGTGTCTGCGCCAGCCATCAAGTACCTAGTATTCCAATCCCATTTTCCAGCACTTGGTCCATCGTCTTGCATGCTATAGTGTTTCAAGTGCTCATCTAAATGTTTCTTAAATGTTGTGAGGATTCCCATCTCCACCACCTTTTCAGGCAGTGAGCTCCAGATTCCCACCAGCCTCTGGGTGAAAAAGTTTTTCCTCTTGCACCTTACCGTAAATCTATGCCCCCTCGTTATTGACCCCTTTACCAAAGGAAATGTTTCTTCCTATCTACGCTAAGTCCCTCACAATTTTGTACACCTGTTTGTTACAGCAGAGGCAAAGGTGCATTTACTCTTCAGCCACCAGTCTAAGTTTCCAACCAGACAGTATTGCATTTGCACCCCCGGAGGGATTTGGCAGACTAGTTAAAGTCCACTGAACGGCATGCTTAGCAGGGTATTTCTCAGCGGCTGTAGCGGCAAGAAACTTCCCGCTATCCAACGGCACTTGGTCGATTCCTTTATGGGCTCGGAGACTTTCTCCCTGCCGAGGCCACGCTTAAGAGGGATTGCCAGCTCACCAGCAGGGAGGCTCCTCGCAGATCGGGCTGCCATTTTGTCCAGCAGCCTTGATCTTCCCCCCTTCCCTTTTCAGCCTCCCTTTGTGTTTTTGACTCCCCCTCATACCCCCAACCTTTGAGAGGCCCCTGTTAACCTCACCTCTCACTCCGCTCTACCCTGGCCCGATCCCTGACAGTGCCAACCTGGCACCTGGGCATCCTGACACTGCCAGCCTGGCACCCTAGAAGTGCCCCTGGCACGCTGGCAGTACCACCTAGGCACCTTGTCACTGTCAGGTGAATCTGCCAGGGTGCAAGGCTGGCAGTGGCAAGGTGTCCAGGTTCAAGGGGGAGTGCCAGGGTGCCACCCTGCCTTGTCCACGGCCACCCAGGGATCTCCAATGGCCTGGGAGACCCCATCAGGCACCATTATGCTTAGTCCACATTTGTGTGGACCGGTACGAAACGGCACCCTGGGAAGGTATCCCATGCATGGCCGGTGACTCATGGGCGCTGGGTGAATCTGGCGCCCAGATATTTAAATGAGCGATCATGCGACTCGCACAAGGTTTCGCACCTGGCAAAGAGCCCAACTTGGGGCTTGCACACGATTCACCCATTGCACCTTGATCCAAGCCAAGTGCAATGGGGTCACTGAATCATGCCCCCTGTCTCTTGCCTAGCTGAAACACTTGTAATCTTGTCTAGAATAGAGCTGTGGGTGTGTTGGTTATAGAAAATACAAATGCGAGAAACCCGACTCTCCGAATACTTAAATTGAAGTTCGGTGTAAAGTGCCAAGGGAATAACATGAACGATTTACTATGCAGGCTGTCACCGTACTGAATTTACACTCAACCTGGTGCAAAACTAAAGGAGTTTGAGATTATCACCTCCAGGGAGTCTTACTCTACTGCACTTCGGAGTCATGTCTGTCCTTGACTCTAGATTTACACTGGTAAATATGTTTCTATATATTGCTTCAAAGACTTTATAGCATAAATGCACCCATAGACCAGTTGTTCCAAAACTGGGGTCCTTAGAATCCTGGGTACCCATTGTTATTTTCCAGGAGGTGCACAAAATAATGAGAAAATGCTGTGATGAAGGCTAAGCAAACAGATGGCAGCCAAGGGTGTGTTCTGCTCTCTCCGTGCTTCTGCTCTGCCCATGCTCCTGCCAAGTATAGACGCATTCTGTAGTGAGAAGCAGGCACACTCGTCTTATTGATTACCTGTAAGTAAATACTTCCTTCCTTAAAAAAGTTATTGAAATGCTCTTTATTTACAATACATTCATATTGTGTGTACTGTAGAACTTTATATTCGAGATGGCTGGGGGAGGTCAGTGATTGCTAATCCACTTGAAAAGTGGTCCTTCAACCACTGCCCTTGTCAACGTCAGAAATACACAAAGGAAAATATACTAAATATTACAATACAAAATAACTCCTTGTGATTTTAAGGATTTGAGACATGGCTAACATTTATGTTCTGCAGAAGCTTCATTCTTACAATTAAGACCATAAGAAGATCCATTGCATAGAAGAATATATTTATTTATATATATTTATATATTTACTCTATCGTATGGCATAAATCATGGCCAATTTTTTATTAGACCACTACAGATATATGCAAGGAAATAAAATGCATTTATATAATGCCTTTCACAACCACAGGATGTCCCCGAGTGCTTTGTAACCAATGATGTACCTCTTCAAAGTGCCATTGTTGTTGTAGTGTAGGAAAGTGGCAGCCAATTTGCACACAGAAAACTCCCATAAACATAAGCAATGTGATAATGACCAGCAAGTTTATTTTAAGAATAGATATTGGCCAAGATACTGAGGAAAATTCCTCTGCTCTACTTTGATAGCGCCAAAGAATATTTCACATCCATCTGAGAGGACAGAGAGGGCCTACTTAACATGCAGTGCTGCACTGGAGAGTCAGCCTAGATTATGTACTCAGGTTTCTAGAGTGAAATTTGAACTCACACCTTCTGACTCAGAGGTTACTATCAAACCAAACGTTACACGATGCATTGTAAACTGATTTAGACTGTAAGAGCATATGACATAGGAACAGAAGTAGGCTATTTTGCCCATAGAGTCTATCTGCCAATTAATGAGATCATGACTGATCTGATATAATAATCCTCAGATGCACTTTCCCGCCTTATCCCCATAACCCTTGATTCCCTTACTGATTAAAAATGTGTTTCTCTCAGCCTTGAACCTACTTAATGACCCATCTTCTACAGCTTTCTGTGGTAAAGAATTCCACAGATGCACAACCCTCAAAGAAGAAATTCCTCCTCATCTTTGTCTTAAATGAGAGACAATTTACTCTGAGATTATGCCCTCTGCTCCTAGACTCACCCAGAAGGGGAAACAATATCTCAGTATCTACCCGGTCAAGCCATCTGAGAATCCTATATGTCTCAATAAAGTCACCTCTCATTTTTCTAAACCCCAACGAGTGCAGGTCCAACCAATTCAACCTCTTCTCATAAGAAATTCCCTCCATATCTGGGATTAACCAAGTGAACCTTTTTTGGACATAAGAACATAAGAACTAGGTTTAGGCCATTTGGCCCCTCGAGCCTGCTCCGCCATTCAATAAGGTCATGGCTGATCTTTTTGTGGACTCAGCTCCACTTACCCACCCACTCACCATAACCTTTTATTCCTTTACTGTTCAAAATCTATCTTTGCCTTAAAAACATTCAATGAGGTAGCTTCAACTGCTTCACTGGGCAAGAAATTCCATTGATCTACAATCCTTTGGGTGAAGAAGTTCCTCCTCAACTCAGTCCTAAATCTGCTCCCCTTATTTTGAGGCTATGTTCTCTAGTTCTAGTTTCACCCACTAGGGGAAACAACCTCCCTGCTTCTATCCTATCCATTCCTTCATAATTTTATATGTTTCTATAAGATACTCCCTCATTCTTCTAAATTCCAATGAGTGCAGTCCCAGTCTACTTAGTCTCTCCTCATAAACCAATCCCCTCAACTCCTGACTGCCTGGTTATCTGAGATTTGCAGTGAGTATTAGGTGAGTAGCCTTTTGCTCTTCTGGAATCAAAACTGCTATGGTTCTTTCAGAACCCTAACCCTGTAAATTAATCTGGTCTTCCAATCAACCTATTATGTTGATAGTTCTCAGTTTTGATAAGAAATGCCCAATATACATTGAATGCTGAGACTTACAGCTGCCAAACTTCAAGGGACACGCATGCCCGTCCATTGGGAAGTTCACTAGTCTCATAGGACATGCCGCATTTATGGTGAGCCTGGAATTAGAGGAGAAAAATATGTTATGTTCAATATTATTATGTAGTTATTAATTAGAGCAATGTAACGTCTCACCAACTATTATGTCTCACCTCATGGTGTAAAGTATTGTGCCATTTTGCATGATCCTGAAAAGTCTGTTGGGAGTCGTCATGTTGTGAGCGATGGACATTTTTCCATTTCTGAAAAAAGTGTCTGGAGTCCAAATTTTGCTGACCATTAAATTATTCAGTCTAAGGATTTCAATAGGCCCCTCAAATTTCAGCCTTTTATCAATCCAGGTTTGACGAAAAAAGACATCCATTGTATATTCCTGTAAAAGTATAACATCACTTTAAAATGTTACACTGCATCACTTTTACTGCATGACTAAAAAACGGTCACTTTGAAGATCCACGATCCAGAACCACTAATATGCCCGAGACAAAGCGACAAGAGCTGAATGGATGACTCAGCATCAGTATCCATACTGTCAAAAAACCAAACCCTGACTTCCTGGTGATTTGACATGTTTAGAGATTTGCGTGGCCTCCTTAAAAAGACAAAGGTTTTTTTCTGCAAGAGATTACGGTACTGCATAGCGTTGGCTGTTGCCAAAATGAAACTATCACCGAGACCATTGGCGATAGGGATTGTCAAACAGATTAAGGCGAATAATCTTTAATGACATTTTGCCCTGATGCCAAAACAATAAAACCAGCACAAACGTGTCTACAGGCGGTGAAATGAGAAGTTTACATTGATGACCAAATCTAGCATTGGTATTTTTGTTTGAAAAAAAAAACAAAGATTAATAACATTAGTGAATCTTTTAATTTTCAGTATCATACCATTTCGACGTCAGATACAGGACCGAAACTTGTCACATATATGTCAGTTTTCACTTCAGTGACAGGACCTAGAAAAGACCAAATCAGGTTTAAAAAATCATCTTTGGCTGCGCTTTTCTGACTGCACGCTACCTTCATGTGTCGCATGTGAAAGATATAGAATACAATTTAAAATAAAATTCAAAAGTTTGAGCGGCAATGTAAGGGCTCCCCCGCCATCTCGGTCCTTGCAAATGTGTTACTATGGACGCGTCTGCAACGGAGTGTAAATATTTATGATTTGTTCAGACTCGAAATGGTATCGATTAGGAAGTGCGCCATATAAGGGACGAATATAGGTTTCAATCTGTTGCAAGACGAAGGGTGCGTGAAAAAAAAGCATTACTTGCCTCCAAATCCGGGTCGGAGCCTGTTGTCATACCCATCGAGAAGTCTATCGAGAATACGTGTGATGTTTTCCGAATGGACTCTCACTTCATTGTCTTGATTGGAAGAGCTATTTCTGAGTGTCTCCCCAATACTGTAAATGCAAATTAAATATTGGAGGTCAAGGGCACCTTTGGTAATCACAGAAGTCTTTGTTTTTCTTTGGCTAGCAATCTATTTAAATACGACATTAAACAAAAACCTCTACACATTAAAATGCGTGGGCGGAACAGATAAGGATTCAACTAAGTAGAAATGTAAATAAGATAGACTCACCACCACAGTGCTGTGTAACAGACAAAAATCAGTAAACCCACGCGGCTGGTAGGCATTGCAACCACAGATCTCATGTCAGCAGTAACCATTTGCATGTCCCATATTGTAAGCCTCCTCACTTTTGCCGTCATTGTGCCATTTCACGAAGAATAAAAGCAACGATAAAAGAACACTTTAGTACCTCGGTGCTGAGCCCTCTGCGCTCGGAAGAGGCAATTTCCACTCTCCTTTTATTTCCCTGCCACTGTCGAGGCTCAACTGAGTGGCTCAGTTTAAAACTAAAGAGTTTAACAGCCGGTCCGGGATGGCGAACATTGACAATAATCGAATAAGGCATCATGGGAGATTAAAAGCAAGAAATCCACTGATACTTTTGGCAGGAATTAGCGAGGAGCCGTCAGGGATCTTGGCAAGGCAGTGGACACCCGGACGTGCGGGAGATTAGATTGCAAATTACGACACCGCTTCTGATGCTATATTTATTTTACATATCTGACAAATAGCTCATGTCCTCCTCCTAATTGACCCGTGTTTTTACATAGCCAGTCTTCCCATCCGAGACTAGCACACGGTTTATTTCTCTCTCTATTCTCCCCCACTGCCCTCACTCCTCCTCCACACACACACACACACACATTTGCGATGGTTTGAGGGATTTAAGCGATAGGCTTTTAGCTCTTTTGCAAGATGTAATCTAGATAATCAGAATTGTGGGGCGGGGGACCAGGGATTCCGTTGCCTGCTGCACGGGCTCAAGCCTTGCGTTGTTCAGCGGCCCCCCAAACCTGTTGGCAAGCATTTAAAACGTCGGCGTTTAACTTTCTGATTTAACTCTTTAAACAGCTACCGTTATCAATGGTGTTCTATTAAACAAGCATTCTTTCTAATACCCATAGGTACACCCATTGAACGACCCCGATGGTCATTTAGTCACCCTGTTATCCTATATGATGGGGTTAAATGAAGTAAGGTGAAGAATAAACAACACACCTTGGGCTAAATGGGGTTTCTGTGCTGCCCATTCCAGATAATTCTATGAAACTTCATTTAATGTAATGCCTGACTTGGGAATTCTTCATATTTGAATAAAATATAAAACAAACTTTAAAATCTGAATTAATCTTTATAATTTTGTGCATGAGGTGATGTATTTTACGCTTAGTTTTGGCTCGACCAGTCCGTTAATTTATCAGACATAGTCTTCAGGGAAGTGATTGATGACATATTCATCTTCACCTACCTGACCCCAACACCGTTACTACCACCGCCACACAAAGGATTGTCTACACTCACATATCAGACTAAAATAATGCTAATGGCTCACTCAAACCATATCTGTTTGTCCAGTTGTGTGGTTTGCTGGTGTTACCTGAGCCAATATCGATCAATTTACAATAAACCTCCGGATGTTATAACATACGCACTTGGCACTAAGTCCCATATGTATTCATATACACTGAATATTAGAGAGGATAATGGAGTCTGAGAGAAGAAAATGCCCCCTTTTGGAGGGGAGGCGACCTTCCTAATACACGGAACGTCCATGTTTGCAGACTAACATAAAATGATACATATCCTATCGCAGTAACCTTGCAAAGCTGGGACAGCCAACAACCAATGCATTCTGCTGTGGTCTCACGTGATGACATTCAGCATTGAATTCACGGTTGCTATAGTTTTTTTGTCGAAGCAATAGGAAACAGTTGACGCTTTTTTTTTGTATTTACACATGTGTACAGTTATGTCTCTGACCCTTCGTCCTTCTACCTCAGAAACAAAATCCAATGTTTCTATAATAATAAAATGTCAACTTTCACGCTCATTTAAGTCATGGCTTTAGCCACATCTACCAGAACGGCATTCTCGTACCAGAATGAATACAGTAACGTTTCTTCTTGCAGACTTCGCTCATGCTACTTGCTGATGCCATTAAGCCAATAACAATGCAATACAAGAGTAGCGCGCTTCGAATCAATCGGGCTAGAAGTTGTGCGCAGGAAATAATTAACATTTCATTTCCATTCCTCACGTCAAGAATTCCTGCACAGAACTGAGGCTGGGATAAAGAGATCTTTTCATCAACAACTCCCGCAGTCATTGAAGCTGATTTTCCAATATTTGTGTTGACTGCCACAATGTGTTGGGAGAAATGAAACTAACTCGGCGCGAGGTCACAACACAAATCCTCTGTAGCGCTTTGCGTGGAATTGCGTGTACTTCGATCTCAATGAGAAAAAAACTCCTCAGGAGCTGACAAGCAGCGAATCGCCACAATAATTTGTTGCACTTCGAAGAACTGATACTTCCATTTGTAAACGGGGGGGGGGGGGGGGAGGGGGGGCATGTAATTTATAATTAGCTTGGGTATTAAACGGTCAACGCCTCATGCAATAGATTTATCATATGGTAACTTGTTAAACATTTTATCAAGTGGGTCATTTTATATTGTCAACATATTTCCCCAATCTTTTATTTTGCAGAAAAGATACATTAAAACATGTTATTCTCTCTGCGCCTGCTGCCGGACCTGTTGAATATTTTCCAACGTTGTCAGTATTTACTTCAGAATTCCGGCACCTGCAGTATATTGCTGTTGTATATTTAAAAGGCTCAGGTATGAACCTCACCATTGGGTTAATCGCCAACATTCGGGGTGGAGGATGACTTGCTTCCAATCTGGCTGGATGTGTTCTGAGCGAGCTGATTAGTTCAATGCGTGATCTACACGCTCAGAATCACAGAATTGTCGCGGCGTAGAGGGAGGCCATTTGGCCCATGTTCCTGCACCGACTCTCCAAACCAGCCTCCTGGCTCAGTGCCGTTCCCCTGTCTTTTCCCGTACTCCTGCACATTGTTTCTATGCAGATAATCATCGAATGCCCTCTTGTAAACCTGAATTGAACCTGCCCCCACCAGACTTCCAGGCACTGCATTCCACTCTAGTATGATCCCACGTCACATTTTTTTGCTTTTGCGCATCAGTTTAAATCTGTGCCCTCTCCTAGGTCATTTTACGAAGGGAAGAGTTTCTCTCTGTCAACTCGGTACAGTCCCCATATGATTTTGAACATCTCTATCAAATCTTCTTTCAGCCTTCTCTCCTACCTCTGCAATCTTTCCTCATAACTGAAGTTGTGAACCATCCTCGTAAACCTCTTCTGCATGCTCCCCAATGCGCTCACATCCTTCCTATCATGTGGCGTCCAGAACTGTACACAACATTCCAGCTGAGGTCTAACATGTGTCTTGTATAAGTTCACCATAACCTCCTTGCTCTTGTACTCTATACCCCTATTAATAGAACTCAGAATGCTATATGCTTCATTAACTGGTCTCTCCACATGTGGGCATGCAGTCTTAAGGGGTTGGTTGGAACCATAGAAAAGTTACAGCACAGAAGGAGGCCATTCAGCCCATCTTGTCCATGCCGGCCCGATGACAACCTGGTGCCCTTTCTAATCCCACCTTCTTGAACCCAGTCCATAGCCCTGTAGCTTAGAGCAGATAAGGTTCTGGCCCAGATACTTTAAAGAAGAGTTTGAGGTCTCTGCCTCCACCACCAACTCGGGCAGTAAATTCTAGACTCCCACTACCTTCTGCATAAAATTATTATTTCTCATGTCCCCTCTATACCTTCTATCACTTATCTTGAATCTATGTCCTCTGGTTCTAGAATTCTCCACAAAGGGAACCAATTTTATCCTGTCCATTCTATCACTTCCCCTCATAATTTTGCACACCTCAATTAAGTCACCCCTCAGCCTTCTTTGTTCCAAGGAAAATAACCCCAACCTATCCAATCTCTCCTCGTAGCTATACTCTTTCAGCCCTGGCAACATTCTTGTAAACCTCTTTTGCACTCTCCCAAGAGCAATTACGTCCTTCTTGTAATGTGGTGACCTGAACTGCACACTATACTCCAGTTGTGGCCTCACAAGTGTTTTACACAATTCCAACATTATATCCTTGCTTTTATATTCAGAATGGCCAAACTTACCTAACAAGCATATCTTTCGGGACTTGTGGCAGGAAACCTGATTCTATACCACTGCTAATGAAGATGATGTGGAGATGCCAGCGTTGGACTGGGGTGAGCACAGTAAGAAGTTTTACAACACCAGGTTAAAGTCTAACAGGTTTGTTTCAAACATTAGCTTTCGGAGCACTGTTCCTTCCTCAGGTGAATGAAGAGGTATGTTCCAGAAACATATATATAGACAAAATCAAAGATGCCAGACAATGCTTAGAATGCGAGCATTTGCAGGTAATTACATCTTTACAGATGCAGAGATAGGGGTAACCCCAGGTTAAAGAGGTGTGAATTGTCTCAAGCCAGGACAGTTGGTAGGATAACCAACCTAATAACATCCTACCAACTGTCCTGGTTTGAGACAATTCACACCTCTTTAACCTGGGGTTGCCCCAATCTCTGCATCTGTAAAGCTTTAATTACCTGCAAATGCTCGCATTCTAAGCATTGTCTGGCATCATTGATTTTATCTATATATATATATGTTTCTGGAACATACCTCTTCATTCACCTGAGGAAGGAGCAGTGCTCCGAAAGCTAGCATTTGAAACAAACCTGTTGCACTTTAACCTGGTGTTGTAAGACTTCTTACTCTGCTAATGAAGGCGAACATTCCATATGTTTTCTTTACAACCTTGTCTACTTGAATTGCTGCCTTTAGGAACCTGTGTACTTGTACGCCAATATTTTTCACTTCATTTACCCCTCTTAGTATATTCTTATTTATTGTGAATTCGATTTAATTATTTCACCTCCCTAAATGCATGACCTCACATTTCTCTGTGTTAAATTCCATCTGCCACTTTCTCATCCACTCCACCAATCCAACTATATAATTTTGGAGATTATAGCTACCCTCTACACTGTCCACCACTTGGCCAATCTTTGTTTACAAATTCCCAAATCGGGCCCCCCACGTTCATGTCCAAATTGTTAATATATAACACAAACAGTAAGGGTCCCAATGCCGAGCCCTGTGGAACATCACTGGAAACAACTTTCTGTTTGCAAGTGCAGCCATCAACCATTACCCTTTGTTTCCTGTTACTAAGCTCACTTTTTATCCAGTTTGCCACATCGCCCTAGGCTCTTACCTTTTTGACCGATCTGCCATGTGGGACTTTGTCAAATGCCTTGCTAAAATCCATGCACAGAACATCGACTGCACTACATTTATCAACCCTTCTTGTCACTTCCTCAAAGAATTCAGTCAAATTTGTGAGGCAACACCTTCCTTTAACAAATCCATGCCATCCCTAACTAGTCTATGCCTTTCTATGTGACAGTTAATCCTATCTCTCGGGATTGATTCTACTAATTTGCTCACCACCAACGTAAAACTAATTGTTCAGCATTTCCTTCAATCTTTTTTAAAATAATGGAACCATGTTTTTGTTTCTCCAGTCTTCCGGTAACTCCCCTGTATCTAGTGAGGATTAGAAAAGCATCTTCAGAGTATCTGCAATCTCCTCGCTGACATCCTTCAGTAGTTTCGGAAACAACCCTGGTGACTTATCAACTTTCAAGGATTCCAAACCTTCAAGTACTTCCTCTCGCTTTATGATTATCCCATCCAATATCTCACAGTGTTGCTCCTGGACTACTATATCTGCATCATCCATTTTCTTTTGTAAACACAGAGACAGAATATTCATTAAAACCCTTCCCGCAGCCTCTGCATCTAGACACAAGTTCCCTTCTTCATCTCTGATAGGTTTCACTTTCTTCCTTAACTAACCTTTAATGTATTGGTAAAACATCTTTGGGTTTTATTTAACTTTACTTCCTAATCTTTGTTCATGTTCTCTCTTTGATTTCCTTATTTCCTTTTTGACTTTGTCTCTGCACTTCCTATACTCGTCTAGGCTATCTGCAGTGCTTAGTTCTTTGTGCCTATTGTACGCTTTCTTTTTCTGTTCGATCTTCCTCCGACTTCCTCTAGACAACCAGGAGGTCCAGATTTGGCAGTACCACTCTTAGTTTTGTCGGGTTCATGTTGACTTTCTACATTTAGCATCTCGCTTTTTAGTGCTTCCCACTGGTTTTCCACTGATTTAGCCTCTAGCAATACTGGCCAGTCCATCCCAGCCAAATCCCATCTCATTTCTGCAAAATGTGCCTTCCCCAGTTCAAAAGGTTTACTCCTGCTTTATCTCTGGCTTTTTCCATCGTAATACTGAATCTAACTGAATTGTGATCACTAGTCCCGATATGGTCGCCAACCGTCACTTTGCCCACTTATCCTTCTTCGTTCCCCAAGACTAGGTCTGACCTTCTCTCATTGGGTTTGTCACTAATTGGTTGAAAAAATATTCCTGGACACACTGCATTAATTTTTCTCCCTCAGTCCCCCTTTTATTGTTTGAATCCCAGTTGATATTGGGATAGTTAAAGTCTCCTGCCATTATTGCCCTCTTGTTCTTACAGGCAGAAATTTTCTGCTTGTTCGGACATTTTACTTGCCACTGGATTTGGAGGATCTTCTGAAGGCAGCGCGACAGTTCTTCTCCAGTGCTTTGATGCACCTGTTGTAATGCAAGTCTCTGAAGCATATGGAAGCTCTGGGATTGTTGCTGCTCAGTAAACCTGCCCTTAGTTTTGGGTCTGAGACCCTAGAACTCAAATATGCACCACATCCTGAGCTGGCACATTGGAGGCAATCATGCATTTTATCATCAGAATCTATGAAGAAAATTCCTTGACCTGGAATGGTAACGCTTTTTCTCTCCTCTCAGATGCTGTCAGACCAGCTCAGTATTTCCAGCATTCCCTGTTTTTATTTTGGATTTCCGGTATTCACAGTATTTTGCTTTTGTGGTAGAAGTTTGGAACTCTCTTCCAAAAACACTCGTTGATGTTACGTCAGTTGTTGATTTTAAATCTGAAGTTGACAGGCTTTATACCCAAGGGCATCAAGGAATACTGCTAAAAGCAGATATTTGAAGTTTGGCCACAGATCTGTCATGATCTTATTGAATAGCAGAACAGACTAGAGGGGCGAAACAATGAACTCCTGTTCCTATTATGCAATATGTCCGTGTAGATTAAATGTTTAAAATTCAGAATAATAATTTTTAAAATAAATTTAGAGTACCCAATAATGTTTTTTCCAATTAAGGGGCAATTTAGCGTGGCCAATCCACCTACCCTGCATATCTTAGGGTTGTGGGGGTGAAACCCACCAGACCCAGGAAGAATGTGCAAACTCCACACTGACAGTGACCCAGAGCTGGGATCGAACCTGGATCCTCAGCATGATCGCCTTCAATGTGCCAGCTCAGGATGAGGTGCGTATTTGAGTTCTAGGGTCTCAGACCCAAGACTAAGGACAGGTTTACTTAGCAGCAACAATCCCAGAGATTCCATATGCTTCAGAGACTTGCACTACAACAGGTGCATCAAAGCACTGGAGGAGAACTGTAGGCAGCAGTGCTAACCACTGCACCACCATGCCGCCCAAAATTCTGAATAATTCTGGTAACTTTGCATGATATCATCTTAAAAACAAAGCACTTTCCAGAAGTCCAGTGTTCAAAACTGAACAGAGAATTCAATGGGGTCTGACCAATCCTCTGTATAACTGAAGTGTCGCTGCTTCACTTTTGTATTTTGTTCTTTATTCTTTCATCGGATGTAGGTGTCACTGGCAAGGCCAGAATTTATTGCCCTTCCCGAATTTCCTTTAGACTGAGTGGCTTGCTGAACCATTTCAGAACCATTGGAGTCTGCACGTCCTCCCCGTGTGTGCGTGGGTTTCCTCCGGGTGCTCCGGTTTCCTCCCACAGTCCAAAGATGTGCGGGTTAGGTGGATTGGCCGTGATAAATTGCCCGTAGTGTAAGGTTAATGGGGGGGATTGTTGGGTTACGGGTATACGGGTTACGTGGGTTTAAGTAGGGTGATCATTGCTCGGCACAACATCGAGGGCCGAAGGGCCTGTTCTGTGCTGTACTGTTCTATGTTCTATGTTCTAGATAGCAGTTAAGAGTCAACTACACTGCTACGGATCTGGAGTCGCATGTGCGCCAGACCATTGAAATGGTCACATTCCATTAGCCTTTTTCACTATTTTTCATACTTGTGCATTAGCCTTTATTGATCTTTACAGAAGCATAACATACATGTTTGCACCTTCAAAAGTCCTAGTCTCCCATGAAAGAAAAATTTTATAATTTGTTTTTCTCAGATCCAATGTGGACGACCTCATTTTCCGGCATTGACTTAATCTGTTATAGTTTTGCTCACTCTCTTCGTCTATGTATTTTTGTAAGGGCTTGTTTCAATCTACACAAATAATTCTCTCTCTCAATTCAGTGTGATCTACCACCTGGGATGCAAATCTATTTTCAAGTCATAAGGACATACGAAGAAAACGTGAGGCCCCGGAACAGTTTCAAATGGAACACCAATTGTCATCTCCTCCCTATCAGAGACCACTCCCTTTATCTTTGCTCTCTGTCTACTTTCTTCAGTTACCAAAACGCATATTTTCTTGCACATCAATTTTTGCTAATAATCTGTTGTGCGTTGACATAGGGAAATATCCTACAGCACTTCATCGTCACTTTGAATAGAAGATGTAATTTGTTGTGAAACTCCTCAGCATATTTTTGCATGTGGTCATCAAATTAATTGATAATAAAATTATCCATGTGTTAATTATGTAACTTAGCCCATTGCAACTTAAATATTGGATATTAGGAAATATGTAAATGACAGTTAATTTATCTACGTTAGCACTTAAAATCATATATAAAATCATAGAATCCCTACAGTGAAGAAGGAGGCCAATCGGTCCATCAAGTCTGCACCGATCTTCTGAAAGAGCACTTCACCCTGACTCATTCTCCACTCTATCTCCATAGCCACACTTACCCTGCACACCCATGGACACTAAGGGCAATTTTGCATGGGCAATCCATCTAACCTGCACATCTTTAGATTATGGGAGGAAACCGGAGCAGTCAGAGGGAACACACGCAGACACCGAAAGAATGTTCAGACTCCACATATTGAGTCATCTAAGGTTGGATGGGTCCCTGGCGCTGTGAGACAGCAGTGTTGACCACCGTGCGCCCATTTCTTAGATCACAAGCTGTTTAGCATTCGTAAACTCAGCTTGCCTACAATTGAGATGTGAGAATTGTGCAATGCTTGGATAATCTGTTCACCAGTGATCCACCCTGCACATGATCGCATTAGTCCAGTGTTTTTCTGAATAAAAAAGCAAACACACCATGCGAGGAATAGAGTGCGAGAAACAATGTATTATATAACAAAATCTGATCTACGTTAGAATAATGGGGAGTTTTAAAGTGCGAATCATTGAAAACGGTAATCATTTTTGCCGATTTACACAAGAGAAAAAAGATCAGGCTGGATCTAATAGCGGTGTCGCATTGAATGGTCATGAATTTATGGGATAGTGTGCCATTCGTGCGTAAGTATATGTGTATTTGCTGTATCCAAGCAGGAAAGCTATATCATCTTGGTTTTTCAACATCTTTAGACAAGGGGCTGGATTCTCCGCACCCCGACGCTGAAATTGCGGCCAGCGTCGGGGTGGAGAATCCATTTCCCTGCACGGAATCGCGACTGGCGCCAGTTCCCCGATTCTGCGGGCCCTGAAAAGCAGCGTACTCTCGCTGCATATCACCTACCTGCGGCCATTGCTGGAGGCCCGCTCCGCCATTCTCCGCCCCGACGGCATGGACCACTCATGGCCCTGCCGGTTGGGAAACTAGCGTGGTGGCTGCGGACTCAGTCCACGGCTGCCCCGGTCGGGGGGGGGGGGGGGGGGGGGTGGAGGGGGTCTATTTTTAATGTCCAGCTCCGCGGTCTGATTTCGCATTGGAACATGGTGCAGCCGCTGGAGGACCCCGCTGTGCACATGCACGGTCTCCGACCCGGAAGTGTGGGGGCCAGTATCTGCAGCAAAAGCTACTAATTGTAAACTGGGTCCCTGCTAGCCCCCTGCAGGGTTAGGAATATGTGGCCCTTTCACGCCAGTTTTCCTGGCCTGAAAGTCTAGTTTTTACGACGGCGTGGGGATATAGTCGCAAAAACAGAATCCAGGCCAAGGTTTCCCTTTTGAGCAAATATAAATTGCGAGGTATTTATTTAAGTTTATACTTCTGGAGTTTGCTTGGCTGCGTTAATAATAATAATCTTTATTAGTGTCACAAGTAGGCTTACATTAACACTGCAATGAAGTTACTGTGAAAATGTGTTTACTGTAGACTAAAATATTAAGAGATTGATTGCCATTAGTATACCGTTACCAGGATGATTGAAAGCAAACTAGGGGCACCATTGGCTGACACCCTGGGTTAACACGTATTCAGCTCAAATATTAAACAGTTAGGGCTTTAGACCAAAACTTCCGCTACAGATTTTGAGATATTTTGCAACTATGGTTGCGAGTACTGTAAAAACGTTTTGGCTCAGTTTAACAAAACAAGTTGTGGGATTTGGGGGAGGAATGGCTCTCGCCTCAGAAAACACAAACTACCTGCTGCGAATTTGTAGAAACAAAAATCCCCGTCCCAGTTCCTCGCTGAGCTTTTATTCCCCTTCAATAAAATCAGAGTGACCTCTTTCGTTCAACCACCGGTTGAGGAAAGTCGGCGCGGTGTTGCCAGAGTTGATCAATGTGTGTATGTGCCATCATCATTGCCCTCACTGCACCTGCAACATTTTTTATTGACTGACTCGCTCGCAGATTGTTATTTTTTTGATTGAAGAAATGAATTGGGGCGGCGTGGAGTTTTCCACTTTCCTAAAAGTTGCACCGGCGCATTTGCTCCCTTCTTGAATTCGGTCCCGATGGAAAGACAATTGTCGCCGAGGACTCGAAATCGTTCCCCCCCCCAAAAAAAAAATCGAATTGGAGTTCACATCCTTGTGGTTAATTTTAAAGGAAAGTCTCGAAATCTCCTGTGTGTGTGACAGCCAGCGGAGAGGGCAGGCTTGATCATGCAGGAGGCAGCGTGCCCGCAGCTTCGCCCCGTGTCCCCTCCCCACGGGAAGAGCTGAGGAAATCCCCCCCCCCCCCCCCAACTTTCTTTCGCGCCCGCTCCACGTGACCCGGCGGCCGTTCCATTTCGAAAAGCCTTGGGCTCGAGCCGCAGGATCCACGCGCTGGCTGCGGTTTAACGGTTCAAGCCCGCGGAGGCGACAGCACGCTCGGCATCCCAAATCCCCACGCAACACCCACGCTCAGCACCGGGCTCGGTGCAATCAAAATATGTTCTGAGAATAATCCACAACCCCCACTTTCCCGGCACATCAAAGAAAGGGAGAGGCGATGAACGTGTCCCTGCGTGGTCACGAATATTAATATACTAGAGCCAGGCGGAAGCTGGCAGGTTCCCATCTCTGGGATTTTTTTTCCTCTTTTTTTTACAAAGGAAGCCGTGCGTACTGTCTGTGTGTGTTCACTGACTGAACATCTCCCGGAATTAACCAAATTTCCTTTATTTTTTTAAAATCTTGCCTCCCCCCCCCCCCCTTTCCTCTGTGGGAATGACGAGTCGGCTGAGAGGATAGCGATTTCTAAACAGCACCATGCGCCAAGATTTTTGGAAGAGACAAGCACACGGTTGTCCTTCCTCCCCGGCATTTTCGGATGCTTTAGCGGTCAGCATCTAAAAAGAAGGGTGGGTGGGGGGTGGGGGTGGGGGCGGGGAGGGGGAAAAAAGAAGAAACACAATTAGAGACAGACAGAGGGAGAGAGAGGCGAAAACAGACGTTGCTTCAAAAGAACAGCCACAGACATCTTGTTTCCCCCCCCCCCTCTTTTCCCGCCCGTCCTCACCCCCTCTTCATTTCCCCCCTCTTCCCTTTTACCCCCTCCCTGCATATATTATATAATATATATATATCATTTTTTTTTTGCAAAGTGAAGCTGCTTCCTCTTGCCTTTTGATGTGAGTGAGGAGTGTGCGCAGGCGCCCCCCACCTTGGAATTACTGCACTGGTCAGAATAAGTTGGATCCTGTCTCCCTCTCTCTGTGTGTGCCTCTCTCTTCTGCTGCTGCTGCCTTGGCTTGTGTGTGTGTGTGTGGGAGGGGGGAGAGGGGGGGAAAAACCCCGACATCATCTGAAAACTTAGGGATGCTGAGAGTTCGGAAAAGGGGCTACTTTAGGGCTTTCTCGTTCCCCTTGCTCGTGGCGATGGTCTGTGCACAAAGGTAAGCCGCCGTGGCGCCGGGCAAGTGGAGGTGTCTCTCACCGCGTGTGTGTGTGTGTGTGTGCACCCCTTCATTTGTAAATGCCACATTTACTTCAAGCTCAGACAAACGACGTTCTCAACTATTCTCTTCTCCCCCCCCCCCCTCCCCTCTCTCTCTCTCTCTCTCCAGTGTCAATGACCCCAGTAACATGTCACTGGTGAAGGAGACCGTTGACAGACTGCTGAAGGGCTATGACATCCGCCTGAGGCCAGATTTCGGAGGTAATTTGATTTTCACGCCGGCGCGATTCCCGCTCGCTCGCCCGCCCGCCCCGCTCGCCTCCTCGGCCGTCGGGACGGGGCTCCCCCCCCCCCCCCGGAGACCATTTTAAAAGTTTAAAATCATCCGCACTGCCCTCGAGTTGACTGAATCCCGCACTTTGAGAGTTTCGCCGCTGTCCCCTTTAATGGCTGTTTTTTTCTCTCTCAGTGTGTGTTGTGTTTCTTTTTCGACGGCCGGGCACTCGCCGGTCCGATAAGTTGTGATGTTTATTAGTTGCCACAGCTCCGTGCCGGCAAGAAGTTGTCTTATTTTTTTTTAAAAAAGAGGCTTCAGAATATCCCCGAAGCACGTTCGGCTAATTTTCCTTCCAAGTTTTAATATAGATTAAACGAAACGTGTCATCAGCACGTTCCTTTAGCTGCGGCTATCTAATTCGTTTTTCCGAAGGAACATTGGACACAGTGAAATAGGACACTAGGTGCCGGTCACATACTGTACCGAAATGTTGCATAGGTTGTTGGAGGGGGGTGGCCTTACGTGTTTAAAGAAATATGATTTTTAAGCTCCTTGATATTGGGGGGCGAGGTGAGGGGGGGGGGGGGGGGGCTGAACTGGTTATTGTGTTATATAAAACCTTCTTGGTCTGTTAGGCTGCACCGAAGAGTTAAATTTCAGAGATCACATTGCGGGCGATCTTGTTTGTCTGCAGGTGAACCTGTGAGTGTTGGCATGAACATAGACATTGCCAGCATCGATATGGTCTCTGAAGTCAACATGGTGAGTACCCCAAGTCTTCTCCACTTTGATTTGCGGGAACAGTGCGATAAGTTTGCACTTCAGTAAGCGATGGTTTCGGTTACCCGCACGCTTGAAAGCCTGCGTGCAACATTCGTTGACATCAAAGCAATTCCCTCCAAAGCAGCGTGCAATGGATCAGAATATTGGCCACGTACGTTTTACGAGTGATGTGAATTTTATTAGCAAAACACAAAGCCCTTGCAGGAGAGAGAGAGAGAAGAGGATATTGGAATGCAATAGGCATTGGTTTGTGGAGCTGAGCTGGAGATGAATTGTGAACAACCTTTAGTCAAGGTACTGGACTGGAGGGAGTTTGCTGCTTCGTGCAATAGCGTCCCCTGCTGATTTTTACACTCAGCACAATGAATCCAGGCTCCGGTTTGCACTCGAGCTGCTTGAAGACGATTGAAATAGAGCCCTATTTAATATTTGATTTCCGTTAACGTCTTTGTCCGAAGGGATAAATAAACGCGCACTATGTGTGTCGAACGTACGAGTTTTGTTTTGTTGTTGAGGGGTGGAATTAACAGCATCATTTGACAGGACTACGCGTCCGGTCTTTTTCAAGCTTTTAAATTTCATTCCGTCTGACGCAGATATTGGACACATCAGCCCCATCGAAGTGCATGAAGGAGGTTGTCATTTCAATTGCACAACATTCAGTGCTTGTGTCCATAAACTTGTTATTGCACAGGGGATAAACTTGTTATTATTGCACAGGGGAATCACAGGGGAATCCCCCCCCCCCCCCCGTATCGCTATCTCAAGGTCACCAGATGTACAGATGGAACTCGGGTAGCTCCGCGTGTTACCTCGCATGAAGAACTACTGGCACTGGTGCTTCTGTGTGCCAAATCTACCAAGGGCGACAAGCACGCCCTCATTGTGTCACTTCTTTCATAGATTACTCCTGGTATCTTTGATAATTTTACAGTAGATAAAATAATCTGATAGAAAGTTTTCAAAAAGTCACCTAACTGCATATAATTGATGTCGGGCCATTTTTTCTGAATCGGCTTGCAATTTAAGGTGCTCTCTGTCTTGCGAGCGCGGCGGTGGAATTTTGGTGCACACAATTTATTATAAATCATGAACTACTTTACACCAAACTATAATTTTAACTGTAGACGGGGGGGGGGGGGGGGGAGGATTCCAATACTATTTAGACATAATTTAAAATCCAGTAGCAATAAATAACAGCTAAATAAAGATTGTACACAATAGTTTAGATATTATAACAACTTCTTGAGTCATTGTCTCTTTAGGGAAGCATAATAACTTATGAAGTTTTATAGGGCAGTTATATGGGCCACATTTCAATGACCTCTGGCACTGCCATCTAGTGTTACAGTATTGTCAGGTATTGCACAAAGGTTAGTAGCAGCTGTTGAAAACCAGGGCACTGAACAGGAAGAATAATGAAGCTAGCAGATTTGTCTTTTGAATATGCTGCAGTATTGTCCTTTTTTTGTAATTTAGCCTTAAGTATGTTGGTTAGAAATAAAAAAAAGAGGATCACTGTTGGATGCAACTGTATGATCTTCCATTACACCTCTTCATTTTACTTTTCAAAACTGATTTTTAGCTTGTTTTCTCCCCACCCAATTAACCTAACAGCTAATACCTCGTTAGGTGTAATTTGATTAATTCATTTTTCTATGCGGCCTCTGTTATCCTATGTAGAATCACTGAGCAATATTTTTAAAACGTCAACAGATGCTGCTCGTGGGGTGGTCTGATTTGTAACACATTTTGAAGGCAAAATTATGAACTCCCATACCATCGTGTACATCTCAATTGTTATTTTAATTTTGAAGTTTTGCTTCAGACTATTCAGAGTTTTAAAAATGGGTGTTTTGTAGCCAGACAGGACATACATGTGAATTTCTTATGTGATGCCCAATAAATGTAATGAAACTGGCAAATTAGGTACCAACTTGTTTGCTTATCAAGTACTTCAAATGTGGTACATAGATAAACAGTTTGGTTCTTTAAAAATGGCAAAATTTGGTTTATTTACCCATTAGAAAAAAAGTAATTATACTGGTTTTGTTATTAATTGGAAAACTACTCTCATCCAGCAGTTGCTGAGAAAAAATCCACTTTGTTTACTAAACAGGTGTGTAAACTCACTCACTAAGTCTCACTTAAATTTTATCAACTAATATTGATTAAAAAAGAAAACAAAACAGCTTCTAAGTGCCTGGAGGGTGTATCGAACACTCCTATACAGCTTGCAGGGAATTAAACCAAGGTTGTGAGACCTATCTTTTAATGACATTAGTTATTTTCCTATGCATCTTCTTTTATTCTTTACTTGTTGTTGAGAGATTTTGCCCTTGGTTGATTTGACCAGTTTGTAATTCAATAGTCACGCCTCTTGAACATCCATTGGTTCATTATTATGATTAATGTTATGCCATTAATCTCTTCTTCCTATTATGAAATGGAGCTGATTTAGTAGTTTTCACTTGCATATATGATTAAAATTGTGAAAGTAGTAGTTAGTTGCCTCAAGTAATCACTAGCTGACATGTTCTTTTAAATTACTTACTGCGTTGGACAATGTTTAGCATGTTATCCATAGAATATTCAAACAAATTTATTTTCCTTTTTGGACTAGAATATATTAAAATATTCCAGTTCTGCTCTTCAGTTTCTTTCTCCAAATCATCATCTTCACATTATTTTAAATCCATGGTACATCAACTTTCTGTGTGACACAAAGGCAGATCTGGAAACTTGTTTAACTTACAAATTTATTTGTTTGACTGGTGACACAGCACATTTCTCAAGAAATATGAAAGTTTCCCCTCCATTTTTTTCATGCACTGCAGTTTACTTCCATGCTTGTCGGGGAGATTAAAAATAAATTATAGGTTGCCAAAGCATGAATGCAATAAGACAATAAGATTGCATCAGTAAACACATTGATAACTCAGAAAGAAAAATCTAAAATGCTGAAAATCTGACAACCAAAAAATCTGGAAATAAGCAGGCGGGGGTGGGGTGTGGGGGGGGGGGGGGGGGAGGCGTAGTTTGAAGGAAATCATAACCAATAGCCCACATTTGATTGATAGTGAATGAGCAACCCATCCTTTTTTTAAAAAAAAATAACTTAAGAGTACACAATTATTTATTTTCAATTAAGGGACAATTTAGCGTGACCAATTGACCTACCCTGCACATCTTTTGAGTTGTGCGGGTCAACCCATCTTAAACCATGCAAAATTTTATTTTAAACTATAATCAAGTGGATTGTAAAGTGAAATGCTAAAGTACTATTGCCCATTTTGTCCTACAGGAAAATTCAATTTCTACCCTCCCTTCCTCAAAACAGGAAAGAAAACCCTCTGACAAAACACCTCTATTTGAAATGTTTTGAGATGCTCCTGGACTTGTATGTTTTGTTTGATATATTTTCCGTTTTATTTCAAATATGTTAGAGTACAAAGAACAGGAAACCCACTATATATGTTGGATTTCAATCTAAAGCAAAGTAAATAATAATTAAAGAATTACAGGTCTTTATAGCAATTTTCTGAGGATTTCAAATAGGGACCGGGGTTTGATTTCGGCCTTGGGTGACTGTGTGGAGCTTGCACATCCTCCCAGTGTCTGTGGATTTCCCCTGGGTGTTCCGGTTTCCTCCCACAGTCCAAAGATGTGCAGGTTAAGTGGATTGGCCACGCTAAATTTCCCCTTAGCATCCAAAAATGTGCAGGTTAGGTGGGGTTACGGGGATAGGGTGGGGGAATGAGCCTAGGTAGGGTGCTCTTTCAGAGGGTCGGTGCAGACACGATGGGCCTAATGGACTCCTTTTTCTCTATCGGGATTCTATGGAGTCTATGTTGATGGCATTAAATTAAGATACAACCCCATGGTGGATATAACCTCGAGCTTGCGTGATGAGATTGGTGGACAAATTCTTAACATATCATTTTAATGTTTTTTTTGATATATTTTCTGTTTTATTACAAATATGTTCTAGTATAAAGAACTGGAAACCCACTATATATGTTGGATTTTATCTAAAGCAAAGTAATTAATAATTAAAGAATTAATTCTATTTTAACGCAAACACAACATCATTTGATATTAAAGGATAAAATGCCTATTAACATATTGGGCCAGAAATGTCATTATGTGTTTGTCAACTAATATCAGCAATGGTAATTTTGACTTTTATAGTTGCATAGATAGTTGAAAATGAATACTGCAGCTTGACTGAAAAATTCAGATGATGTCAACCACAGTTGTGAAGCTTGAGTTTTTGGTTCAGTGTATCATTTTAATCCAAACAAAACTCAGTTTTCTAAATTTTCATTGTTTTTGTTTTAATAAATAAATTAAAAATACTTTGAAGACTGAGGGAAGTTATTATGAAATTGCCATCACTGAGTAAGTTTATTTAATGATCCAAAATAATGTTTTGACTATTGAGGATTAAGAGCCTTGTCTATATTACAAATACGTTTATATCCACGGAGGAAAGGATGGTGATAGGTGATCGCTCATTACTGATCAGTATCACCATATTGAATTAACTACCTGTTGTTACATTACAGACTAAGTTGTAGGAATCTCTAAACTGCAAGTAAACATCTTGACTTAGTCTTTTTTTTCAGGGATGCTCTATAATGAGAGTTGACTTGCAACAAGAATGTTATCAATATGTTGCAGCAATATTACAAGTTTGGTAGTTATGTGCTTAAAGAAAAGTCAATTTAATATTTTAATTGTTAAATTCTGCTGAAGCAGTATAATGCTCTTCTGGTGGCGTGTTCTCTGTGAACTGTCATATGACTCACTTTATATCATATGGAGCTAAGATCTGAGTTACGTACTGTACTAAAGTATTACAAACCTGGAACTGTATGACTCTGGTGCAAAATTCTTAAGGTATTGTGTTACCATATTATTCTGGTTACATCCCCATCTTTTATTGCCTGTACCTGTAGTGTCGAACTGTTGTCACTCTGGGTAGGGGTAGGAGAGTATTACATTTTGAAAGTTATTGTATCTGTAGTGTCGAACTGTTGTCACTCTGGGTAGGGGTGGGAGAGTATTACATTCTGAAAGTTATTCTTGGGAGGTTATATTTTTAGATGAATGTGAGGTGTGCACTTTCTAAGTTCCATTAGTTGTTGATTACATACTCTGGAATTAAATGTAGCGCAAACTGAGATCTTGATCTTCTATGTAAATAGAACGACATTTGGAGAGATTCTTGTGAGAAGGACTTGTATTTCAGTGTGGGTTTAAACTTTAAAGGTTTAAAGGTTTTAGAGAATCGTAGAAACCTAAGACAAGGAAGAACTTCATTTAGCCATTCTGTCTATGCCGACCATAAAGGAGCAAGGCAGTCTTATCCCACTTTCGATCCTTTGGTCCATAGCCTTGTAGGATACAATACTTCACGTACATAACCAAACGCTTTTTAAATGCATTGGGATTTCCAGCCTCTACCACTCCTCTTTTCATGCAGTGAGTTACAGACTTCAAACACTTGATGACAAAAATCTATGTCCCCTGGTGATTGACCTCTGCTGAGAGAAATAGAGTGAATAGGATGGATCTATCTTAGATCATTTAATTTTGTATGATTCAATTTAATTTTCCCTCAGTCATCTCTTTTCGAAGAAAACAACCCCAGAAAAAGATTTCTTGGTATCATCCATATAAATATTCTGTGACCTCTAGTGTGATCACATCCTTCCTGTAATATGATGACCAGAACTATACTCTGTACTGTAGCTTTGGCTTATATGGTCCCTCAGCTTGGCACTTCGAACATAAGAACTAGGAGCAGGAGTAGGCCATCTGGCCATTCGAGCCTGCTCCGCCATTCAGTGAGATCATGGCTGATGTTTTGTGGACTCCGCTCCACTTTCCCGCCCGAACATCATAACCTTTAATTCCTTTATTCTTCAAAAAACTATCTATCTTGATTTGGAAACCCCGTCAACTCTGGGATTAACCTAGTGAAATACCTCTGCACACCCTCCAGCACCAGTACGTCCTTTCTCAGGTAAGGAGACCAAAATTGAACACAATACTCCAGGTGTGGCCTCACTAACACCTTCTACAGTTGCAGCATAACCTCCCTAGTCTTAAATTCCATCCCTCTAGCAATGAAGGACAAAACTCCATTTGCCTTCTTAATTACCTGTTGCACCTATAAACCAAGTTTTTGCGACACATGCACGAGGACTCCCAGGTCCCTCTGGACAGCAGCATGTTTTAATATTTTATCATTTAAATAATAATCCCTTTTGCTGTTATTCCTACCAAAATGGATAACGTCACATTTGGCAACATTGCATTCCATCTGCCAGACCCTAGCCCATTCACTTAAACTATCCAAATCCCTCTGCAGATTTACGGTATCCTCTGCACTTTTTGCTTTACCACTCATCTTAGTGTCGTCTGCAAACTTGGACACATTGCACTTGGTCCCCAACTCCAAATCATATAAATTGTGAACAATTGCGGGCCCAACACTGATCCCTGAGGGACACCACTAGCTACTGATTGCCAATCAGAGAAACACTCATTAATCCCCACTCTATGCTTTCTATTAATTAACCAATCCTCTATCCATGCTACTACTTTACCCTTAACGCTATGCATCTTTATCTTCTGCAGCAACCTTTTGAACACAGAACATTGTAGCGCAGTACTCAATCCCTCTATCAATAAAAGCTAACACACCGTACGCCTTCTTAACAACCCTATCAACCTGGGCGGCAACTTTCAGGGATCTATGTACATGGACACCGAGATCTCTCTGCTCATCCACACTACCAAGAATCTGACTCTTAGCCCAGTACTCTGTCTTCCTTTACTCCATTCAAAATGAATCACCTCACACTTTTCTGCATTAACCTCCATTTGCCACCTGTCAGCCCAGCTCTGCAGCTTATCTATGTCCCTCTGTAACCTGCAACATCCTTCCGCACTGTCTAAAGCTCCACCGACTTTAGTGTCATCTGCAAATTTACTCACCCATCCTTCCACGCAAGTGAAACAAAACAACTTTATTTGTAACAACAATAGGGATAAGGCATGCAATAACGGGTGACACAGTGGTTAGCACTGCTGCATCACATCACCAGGGACCTGGTGTTAAATAATGGGTTGAAAGACATTCCAATTAGTTGTCTCATTTATGTTAAGTATCCAATAATTGACTCTGATATGTAAAGAGGCTTCAGATGGCCTTTGTGTCAGGTGATGTGAAGGTAAAGTTTTGTGCAAAGTCTGTTCAAGAAAAATAAAGGTGTTTGTGACGAGGAGAAGAACCTTTGACTCTTTATACAACAGCAGCTAAACGTCGAACAAATGGTAGCAGAGGATGGTTGCTGTGCAAATGTGAAGAGTTGAAAGATACAACTTTTTCACACCAAACCAAGGAGTGAGTGAGAAGAAAAAAAAAAGCTGAACCTAGGCTAAAGGTGGCCGTATATGACTACCCCCCCTTATTTTCTGAAAGGGGATTGTACTATCAATGGAGAAATGCAGTAGTTATGCAGACTAAGTTAACTGCCTTGGGAGAGAAAAAACAAGGTATGGCATTGGCTCTTTCTCTACCTTCTGACAGTAAAATCAAAAGCAAAATTTTTTCTGAGCTGGAATTGGAAGAGTTAGACTCAGAAGAAGGTCTGGAGAGCCTATAATGTTATATGGATAAGATTTATAAAAAGGATGACTTGTTAAGTGCGTATGATGCATGGTCGGATTTTGATAGGTTCTGGAAAATAGAAGAATTCTCCATGGAAGACGATATAATGGAATTTGGCAGACTATATAAAAGGCTGCAGAAACACAACCTGGAATTTCCACAGAATGTATTGGCCTTTAAATTACTTGACTGTGCTAGAGGGAGCAACATGGATTGGCTCCTGGTTTTGACAGGAGTTCAGTTTGCGGATAAGGATACCTTATTCAGTCAGATGACAGAAGCTTTAAAAAAAGTTTCTCGGGAAACATTAGATTCCGATGGCTCTGGTGACCCAAATAGGTCAGTCTGCAATAAAGCAGAATATGGAAGACAAACTACTAACAGGATGGTGAAATCGCAAGGCTACAAACAGGTTCCAAGACTATAGAAGGAGATCGGGACCCGGAAATTATGAAGACAGAAACCCAGTTAGAACCGACAATAGGAAGATGAACCCCAGAAATGCCCGGGGTATGATAAATCGATGTTTTCGATGTGACTCTCAATACCATTATGCTTTCAACTGTCCAACACGTTATAATAGTGTTTGAAGTGACACATGACACGGAAGAGTCAGAAGAGGAAAAAGATAGTGACCAGAAAGAAGGCATTGTCCTATTAACAAGCAGTTTTACGCCGGTAATGAGTGTATTGGTTGCATAATCCTTCAATTGTGCTGTATTGGACAGTGGCTGCACATCTACTGTGTGTGGAATTACTGGTTAAAATGTTACCTGGACACCTTGAATGCTGAAAATCGTAACAAGGTTAAGGAATTTGAAAGTTTCACAAGTTTCAGGTTTGGGGATGATAATATTCTGAAGTCGCTGAAAAGAGTGGTGATCTCTCGCAATATTGCCGGAGTGAATCATTTCATTAGCACGGATATTGTATCAAGAGGGATACCTTTGCTTCTGAGCAGACCGTCGATGAAGAAAACACACATGAAATTGGATATGGAACAAGATAAGGCAACAGTTTTTGGAAAGACGGTGGACTTACAATTTACACAGTCAGGACACTATTGTATTCCATTACTGACAAATAATATTTCAAGTACAGTTGTTAAGGATGTGTTAATGGCAGTTGAAAATGGGACTTTAGCTGATAAAAAGCTTGTTGTATTAAAACTGCATAGGCAATTTGCGCATCCGTCTCCTCAGAGGCTGAAAATGTATTAAAGGATGCAGGGGTAAGGGATGAAGACTATATTAAACTGATAAAACAAGTTAGTGATCGCTGTGAAGTTTGTCAGAAGTACAGAAGGACACCAGCACGACCGATAGTAACCCTATCTTTGGCCAGGGATTTTAACGACATTGTGGCCATAGACCTTAAGATCTGGGATATAGCCAGTAATATATTTATTTTGCATTTCGTAGATTTAGTAACCAGATTTAGGCAATCAATGATTGTACGAAGTAAAGAAAAGAGAGTAATTCTGGATCAAATCGTGTAAAAATGGAAAGGGACAGGAATGGGCCCACCGGCAAAATTCGTTACGGACAATGGGGAAGAATTTGCTCATGATGAGTTTAGGGATATGGGTGAAATCGTGAATATCACAGTTATGAATAGGGCTGCGGAAAGCCCATTTAGTAATGGTATATGTGAAAGAAACCATGTGGTAATAGATGACATGCTCCAGAAATTTTGGCAGATAGACCAAACTGCAAGCAAAATTCATCTTTAGCATGGGTGGTGCATGCAAAGAATTCAATGCAGATGGTTGGGGGCAATAGTCCCTATCAATTAGTGTTTGGTAGAAATCTTAAAATTCCGTCCATTTTAGATGACCAGCCTCCAGCTTGCGAAGGGACTACAATTAGCTCTGCCTTTGCTGAGCATTTAAATGCATTACATAGCAGTTGAAAAGCTTTTTTGGAAGCAGAAGTCTCTGAAAGAATCCGCAGAGCTTTACGACATAATGTACGGCCATTAGATACCGTTTTTCAGCAAGGAGACATAGTATACTATAAGAGAGACAATTTTAATGAATGGAAAGGCCCAGGGAAGATCATAGTCATAGCCAGGGCCTCACGGTAGCATGGTGGTTAGCATCAATGCTTTACAGCTCCAGGGTCCCAGGTTCGATTCCCGGCTGGGTCACTGTCTGTGTGGAGCCTGCACGTCCTCCCTGTGTGTGCGTGGGTTTCCTCCGGGTGCTCCGGTTTTCTCCCACAGTCCAAAGATGTGCGGGTTAGGTGGATTGGCCATGCTAAATTGCCCGTAGTGTAAGGTTAATGTGGGGATTGTTGGGTTACGGGTATACGGGTTGCGTGGGTTTAAGTGGGGTGATCATTGCTCGGCACAACATCGAGGGCCAAAGGGCCTGTTCTGTGCTGTACTGTTCTAAAAAAAAAGATGGCAAAACAATTATTTTGCAACATGTCAATCAAACTGTTAGGGTACATTCCTCAAGGATAATGGGTACAGATTACAAATTTTCTAATTTAGACAGAGCAGACAGACATGATGAGGAACCAGAGTCATCTGGTACGCACACGTTACAGAAATATGAGGACCAGTTAACTGATATAGACAGGGTTTCTGTAGAGGAACACAACACTTCTGATGAATTAGAACAGGCCACTTTTCCGAAAGGACAACTGCCAAAAGTTGGTACAAAAGTGACATACTTGCCTGAAGGGTCTAGTCAATGGAAGGATGCAACTGTTATTAGTAGAGCAGGGAAGGCCACTGGAAAGTATAAACATTGGTTGAATGTACAGCATTCAGGGGAGGGAGTCAAGACAATGGATTGGGAACAGGAAGTTCACAAATGGAGGGCACAGAAATGCAGTGCCAGTTCAGATAGTACATCGGATAGTGAACAGGTCCACAGGAAAAGATTGAGAACTATTGAAAGGACATCCTACAGCAGAAGGGAAAGATCAAGCAGGAGCAGTACAGAACGAGATACCAGGCGGGAGAGGGGACATAGTTTATCAAGATCTCGGAACATGAATAAGACTACAAATACTAATAGGAGTAGAAGCCCACATACACGTGAGATTTTGGTGGCTTCCAATCAATTAGATGAAAAAGTTATCAAAGATGCCAAACAGCAAGAACTGGATAGTTGGAGTGAATTTGGGGTTTCATGGAAGTACCGGATAGGGGACAAAGAGCTCTATCCCACAGATGGATTTGAACAAAAAAGGTTCTTCTGGATGGAGCTTATAAGGAAAAAGCCAGGATTGTGGCAAGGGGCTTTGAAGAAAAGTTGGAAGATCTGATTTAAGGGTAGATTCACCTATGGCAGGAAAGGTTATTTCAAAGATCTTGTTGGCCAATTAGCCACAAAGGCATGGGAATGCAAATTTATAGATATAATAGCTGCCTTTTTGCAGGGGCATCAGCTCCAGAGAGACATTTTTCTCCGTCCTCCTAAAGAGGCAGCTAACACAGAAGGGGTACTCTGGAAGTTGACCAAATGTGCATATGGATTGAATGATGCATCGAGAGTCTGGTAGATTTCGGTAAGGTCAGTTTTGTTAAAGTTAGGCTGTTGCCAGTTGAAAGCAGATCCAGCAATGTTTTTCTGGCACTATATCGGAAATCTTTCTGGCATCTGTATGATGCATGTCGCTGATTTTTTTGTGGAGAAGACTAGTGATTTTGAAGCTCTTGTAATATCTGGTTTGAGGAAAGAATTCAGGGTTGTAAATCAGGCTTCCGGTGCATTTAAATATATTGGACTGGAAATCCGACAGACTACGTTAGGGGCAACTTTACGTCGGCAATCTTATTTGGAAAGCATCAGCCCAATAGCAATTAGTCATGGCCGGGTTTCACAAAAAGATGCAATGGTTTCAAAGATCGCAAAAGAGCGACTGCAAAGTTTAATTGGGAAACTGAATTGGTTAGGTAGACAGACTAGACCGGACGTGAGTTTTGATGTCTGAGGAGTTGAGTACAAAAATGAATGATCCCAAAGTGGAATACCTAATGAGAGCAAATAAAGCCTTGGTCAAACTAAAAATGCAAGAGTGTGTTTTGAGATTCCCGGTTTTAGGTGACCATAGGCACTTGAAACTCATAGTTTATAGTGATGTAATGGGGTTTCAAGCGCAGGAGATTTTATAATTTTCCTTTTCGGGAACAATGGTAAATGTTGCCCTCTTGTGTGGGAAACAAAGAAAATAAGGAGAGTGATCAAAAGCACTTTGGCTGCTGAGATGTTAAGCCTTGTAGAGGCCGTGGATATGGCCTTTTATATATCTCAGATATTGACAGACATTTTGGGATTAGGGATTTGGGTAATATACCTATTGAATGCCACATTGACAATAAATCCCTGTGGGAAAATGAGCACTCTACAAAAAGTGTCAATGAAAAAAGGTTAAGGATAGACATCGCAAGTTTGAAGCACATGTTGGACAGAGAGGAATAGCAAAAATTAAATGGGTCGACAGCAGCTATCAATTGATAGACTGTTTTACAAAAAGAGGGGCTAGTTCACAGAAACTTTTGGATTTAGATCGGTTGGAGACTTGGGCGGAGAGATGGCAGATGGAGTTTAATCCGGACAAATGTGAGGTAATGCATTTTGGAAGGTCTAATGCAGGTAGGGAATATACAGTGAATGGTAGAACCCTCAAGAGTATTGAAAGTATGAAAGTCAGAGAGATCTAGGTGTACAGGTCCACAGGTCACTGAAAGGGCTAACACAGGTGGAGAAGGTAGTCAAGAAGGCATACGGCATGCTTGCCTTCATTGGCCGGGGCATTGAGTATAAGAATTGGCAAGTCATGTTGCAGCTGTATAAAACCTTAGTTAGGCCACACTTGGAGTATAGTGTTCAATTCTGGTCGCCACACTACCAGAAGTATGTGGAGGCTTTAGAGAGGGTGCAGAAGAGGTTTACCAGGATGCTGCCTGGTATGGAGGGCATTAGCTATGAGGAGCGGTTGAATAAACTTGGTTTGTTCTCACTGGAACGACAGAGGCTGAGGGGCGACCTGATAGAGGTCAACAAAATATGAGGTGCATAGACAGAGTGGATAGTCAGAGGCTTTTCCCCAGGGTAGAGGGGTCAATTACTAGGGGACATAGTTTTAAGGTGTGATGGGCAAGGTTTAGAGTAGATGTACGGGGAAAGTTTTTTCACAGAGGGTAGTGGGTGCCTGTTTCTGTGACTGTTTTTTTTCTTCCAAAAAAAATAGAAAAAAGAGAATATTGCGTGTGTGTTTTTGAGTTTCTTGTAATTTTGTTTTCACATAATTATTTTTTTTTCTCCAAGGAAGGGGAGACTGTTAAGTAATGGGTTAAGAGCCACTCCAATTAGTTGTCTCATTTATGTTAAGTATCCAATAATTGACTCTGATATGTAAAGAGGCTTCAGGTGGCCTATGTGTCAGGTGATGTGAAGATAAAGTTTTGTGCAGAGTCTGTTAAAGGAAAATAAAGGTGTTTGTGAAAAGGAGAAGAACCTTTGATTCTTTATAGAACAGAAGCTAAACGTCTAACACCTGGGTTAAAATCTGATTTTGGGTAACTGTCTGTGTGGAGTTTGCATATTCTTCCTGTGTCTGCGTGGGTTTACTTCGAGCGCTCCAGTTTCCTCCCACAGTCCAAAGATGTGCAGGTTAGGTGGATAGGCTATGTTAAATTGTTCCTAGTGGGATTACAGGAATAGTGTGCGCGGATTGTTCTATGTTCTATCTTCATTGGATTGGGCCTAGGTAGTGTGCTCCTTCAGAGGGTCAGTGCAGATCCGATTGGCTGAATGGTCTCTGCACTGTAGTGATTCTATGCTTCTATGAACGGTCAGCTAATCTATTACTCTGTCTTTTACCGACCCACCCTCTACTCAAATACGCACAAGACAGACACACGAGGGAGAATGGAAAGGGATAAATGACGGATTAAAATGGAAGAAAGAGAGATGAGCATCCTTTTTGCTGTGAATTAAATCATTGTAACCGCCATCTTCCCAGGATGCGGAATGTTGAAACCACTTCTAACAAATATAGGAAAACAAGGGACTGACAAGGATTTACAGGAGGATCCTTGCACAGTTAATAAAGGAACCCATGCCATATGTCTGCTTAATGACCCTACCTGTTCTACTACCTTTGGGGTCTGTGAACATTTACTTCAAGGTTCCTCTGTATATCTCAGTATTCTACCACTTATTGTGTATTCCCTTGCCTTATTTGCCTTTTCCAAATGTATTAACTCCCAATTTTCTGGCTTGAATGCCTTTTGCAACTTTTCTACTTATCTTAGCACTCCATTGATACCTTCCTTCAGTCTACACTTTTCTTCCTCGTGATCGACCGTATTGCCAATTTTCTGTATCACCTGCAAACTTTATAATTATGCCTCCACATGGTCAAATCTCAATTGGGAAGATGTACGACCAAAAGCAAGGACCTAATACTGACCCTGCGGAACCCCATTGAAAATAGCTGCCAGTCACAAATGTCCATCAACCATTATCCTTTGTTTCCTGCCACTGAACCAATTTTAAATCCAACTTGCCTCTTTCCCTTGGATTGCATCTGCTTTTACTTTTATGACCACATGGAAGCTTATCAAAATCCTTGCCAAAATCCATGTAGACTGCATCAAACATGCCGCCTTCACTCACCCTCTTTTAAAATTTCAATCAAATTAGTCAGACATGAACTTCCCTTAACAAATGTGTGCTAACTGGCCTTGATTAATCCATGCCTTTCCAAATGTTATCATTTACAATTTGTCCCAATAATTCACCCAACACAGCGGTTATGTTGACTGCCCTGTAATTACTTAGTCTGTCCTTTCCTTTTTTGGGGGACATTCTGGTTGGGACATTCAGGCAGGACTCTCAGGCTGTGGAATGCCCCCTGGGGTGTCACTTTAACTTGTATTAATATGGGGCTTAACTTGGAGGATTCGCCTTTTTAATTCTGACTTGCTTCAAACTCCACCAGAAACTATTTGCCTCTCTGAAATAAGACTAGAGTCTCTACATGAGATTTAAAAAATGGATTTCAAACAACCCACCATACCTGCAGCTGATGCTGGATTGGATTTCCCTGCAGATGCAACTGGCTGTGCAGAGATAAAGGTCTTTTCTTTAGGTCTTTAGTTAGAAGCCATTAGGTAAGAGATCAAAATGAAACTGAACTGAAAGTGAGCATATAGTCTCACAAAGTAAGGAACATTGTTCCAGCATAAGTCTGGGGACCTTTGTTGCACTCCCTTTATGGCAAACTTCCCTACCTAAGGCAAAGGGACCAGAACTGCATACTACTCCAGGCGTGGTCTAACCAAGTTTCTATACAATTGAAGCAAGGCTTCAATACTCCTGTGCCCCTCTTGCGATAACGCCAATATATGTTAGCCTTCAGCAACTTACTGATGAGAACACCCAAGTCTTTTTGGACATCACCACTTTCTAATCTCTTGCCACTTTCTGTCCTCCTAACAAAGTGGAAGAAAGGATGCTAAAGATAATCTCACATTTTTCCACATTATATTCTATGTTCTTGACCACTTGCCAAGTCTGTCCAAATCCTCGTGAAACCACTTTGCATCTTTCTCACAACACATTCCCATCTTGCTTTGTGTCATCCGCAAACTTGGAAATATTACATTTGGCCCCCACATCCAAATCATTGATATGGTAGCACAGTGGTTAGCACAGTAGCTTCACAGGTCCTGGGTCCCAGGTTCGATTCCCGTCTTGGGTCACTGTCTGTGCGGAGTCTGCACGTTCTCCCCGTGTCTGCGTGGGTTTCCTCCGGGTGCTCCAGTTTCCTCCCACAGTCCAAAGATGTGCAGGTTAGGTGGATTGGTCATGATAAATGGCCCTTAGTGTCCAAAAAGGTTAGGGGGAGTTTACAGGGATAGGGTGGAGGCATGGGCTTAAGTGGGGTGCTCTTTCCAAGGCCGGTTCAGACTTAATGGGCCGAATGGCTTCCTTCTGCACTGTAAATTCTAAGATATATATATTGTGAACAGGTGAGACCTGAGTACCGACCCTGCAGTATCTCTCTAGTCACAGCCTCCCAATGCAAGAATGACCCGTTTATTCCTACGCTTTGTTTATTTTTTAAATGTTTAAATCTTTCAGTAGTTCTTCTCACACAGTTTATCCCATTCAATATTTCACACTCCTCCTCCTTAATTACAATGTTTGCATCATCTCCCTCTGAACCATGCTTTTTCATTGATTTTATCTCAGTTAGAATAGTTAAGATTTCAATATGATTCCCTATTAGTTTGCAGTTAGAAATTATCTTTTCTATCCCTCTTGGACTATTTAGAGTTCAAGGGCGGAATCTACTTGGTGCGCCTGAAATGCAGCATGGCACGGCCAGTAGATGCCTCTTTCTGGGATCTACGTGGCTCGCCACGCTTCCTGAGATCTAATGCGATCTCACCAGACGTCACAATCTGAAGTGTGGACGGGATCATAATTTTGTGTATTAGAGCGAGATAGCTAGCATCACTCTAACATGCATTTCCCTAATGTATACGAGGCATTGGGACCTAATCCCTTCGCCTTTGAGACCTTGGTTGAGCTTGGTTCAGTGCTGGTCTCCCCAAACGGGGACCAGACACAACGGCACTCATGGGGGTTTCCCAGGGCATCAGAGACCCCTGGTGCTTGCCCTCTGGTGCCCCTCAGGCACCTTGGCAGTGTCACATGGGTGCCAGCCTGGCACTGCCAAGGTGCCCAGTTGGCACTCCAGCCTACAGGGCACTGCCAGGTAAGTGTTTTAAAAACGCTTTTGCCCGGGACCCATTTTTGCCAACTGGCCATCCTTCGTGACCCACGCTAGCCGACCATTGCGACCCACGCTGGCCGACCATCGCAACCCACGCCGGCCGACCTTCGCGATCCTACGCCGGCCGACCTTCGCGACCCCACGCCGGTCGACCTTCGTGACCCCACGGTGGCTGACCTTCGCGACCCATGGAGGCCGACCGTTGTGACCCGCGGAGGCCGAACGTTGCGACCTGCGGAGGCCGACCGTTATGACCCGCGGAGGCCGACCGCTGCGACCCACGGAGGTCGACTGCTGCAACCCACGGTGGCCGACCGCTGGGACCCACGGAGGCTGACCGCTGTGACCCACGGAGGCCGGCCTTTGCGAGCCATGGAGGTCGGCCTTTGCGAGCCACGGAGGCCGACCTTTACGGCCCACGGAGGCTGACCTTTGCGACCCACGGACCTGACCTTTGCGACCCACGGAGGCCGACCTTTGCGACCCACCATTTTCACTTACCTTTAATGTGATAGGTGAGCCTGCTTGGTCCTCATGATGCCACTTGGTTTGTTATTCAATGTTACATTTCTGAAAACGGCTTTATCTGCCTTTCACACTTGCTCATTAATTTGCTATTTTCCATTTCCAGCTTTGCATCTTTCCCCTTTGAACCTACACTCCACTTTTCCATTCCCCTGCTAAGCTGCTTTTAAACCTTTCCATGACAATATTGTTCTCAGCCTTGTTGAGGTATAACCTGTCTACTTGTATAATTTACACCTTCCCCAGAGCTGATCCCAATGTCCCAGGAATCTAAAAGTATGGAGGGAGAGTCAGTCAAGGTTGATTGGGTAAATAAACTAAAAGGTATGATGACAAAATGGAAAACATTTCTTTTCAACAAAAGTACATTTTATTTAAAAAACAAAAACACAGCTTCAAAGTTCCACCTTTGACTTACTGGGAAAATTAAGGATCGTATTAAAGTAATAGCTTGTAATAGCTTGTAGTGTTGCAAAATGTAGAAGTGAGTCTGAGGAATGGAAACATTCTGGAAACCATCAAAGTGCCAACAAAAAGTTGATATGGAAAAATAGATTGCAAGTAAACTAGCTAAAAATATAAAAAACAGATTGTAAGAGCTTTTGCAGGTATATAAAAAGGAGGAGAGTAAACATTAGTTAGTTGGAGACAGGGATGAAGGAAATTGTGGGAAATGAGGAAGTGGAGGAGCAAATATTTTATTTCTGTCTTCAAAGTAGAAGACACAAATTACATATGGAAATAGAGGGTATTTGATGGGCAAATATGAGTGAGGGACCCAAGGTAATTAATATCAGCAGAAAAAAAGTAATGTGTAAACTTAAGGACTAAAAATCAACAAACCCATAGGATGTGATGGCCTACATCCTAGAGATCTAAAAGAGGTAGCTGCGGAGATATTGGATGTGCTGATTATGAGTTTTCCAAATTTCCTAGATTCTAGAATGAACCCACAGATTGTAATTTAGCAAATTTAGCACTATCAAAGAAATGAGGGAGAGAGAAAACAGTGAACTATGGTCCAATTAGCCTAACATCAGTTGTTGGGAAAATGCTGGAATCTGTTATTAAGGAAGTCTTAACAAATGTATTTAGAAAAACATAGTATTATTAGAACAAGTCAACATGATTTTGCTGAAGAGAAATGTTGTTTGACAAATTTTAGAGTTTTTTGAGGATGTAATTAGTAATGTAGATAAAGGAAAACTAGTCAACAAAATATACTTAGATTTCCAAAATAAGATGCCACATAGAAGGTTAATACAGAATATAAGGACTCATAGAATTGGGGGAAGCATATTGGCATGGACAGACCATTGGATAGTGAACAGGAAGTAAAGAGTAGTGATAAACAGGGCATTTTCAAGTTGGCAGGCTGTGACTAGTGGATTGCTGCAAGGATTGGTGCTGGGACATCTGCTTCTTGGGTGAAGAGACTGGAATAATGTACCAAATTTGCTGATGAGACAAATGTAAGCTGTGGGGGCAGAGGCTGCAAAAAGATATAGACAGGTTAAGCGAGTGACCAGTAGATAGTAGATGGAGTATAATGTGGGGAATGTGAGGTTATTTACTTTGTGTGGTGATGTGCACCACTGTAAATACACAGGGGGTTAATGTAAATACATGTAGACTAGCTAGACACTAGAGGGAGCATCAGATACATCACACACACACTCAACCAATATATCAGTTAGATAGGACACGACCAATGGGCATTCACGATACACACAGAGGTGACACGACCACAGGCGGGCATTACACCAACTCATATATAAAGGACACCACACACAGGATCTGCCTCTTTCCAGTGGAGACAGTCAGTGAGTAGAGACACAGGGATGATTTGATATCACTCCCACCACGTGGATTGCAGCAGTCTGGTTAGTCAGTCTGAGTAGCTATAGTAGGATTAACAGTAGTGTCGAACCCAAGTTATAGAAGTGTATATAGTTTAATAAATGTGTTGAAGTTATCTCCTCGTCTGATCCTTCCTTTGTCAAGTGCACCACAGGAAAGCCGCTTATACTATACATAGAGCATAACAAGACACTTTGGCCGTCAGAACAGAAAAGCGGAATATATTTTAAAAGGTGGGACACTTGTAAATATGGATATTCAGCAAGACTTGGGTGTATTTGTGAAAAGAACACAAGGTCGCATGCAATCACAGCAAGCAGTTGGAGAGACAAATGGGATGTTGGCCTTTATTGAGAGGGGATTGTAGTACCAGAAACAAATATTTCATCTCCCTCTTTCCCCTCTCCTACCATCCTCAGAACCTCGCATCTCTCCTCTCCAGATCAAATCTGTGATTTCCTCTGATTGGATTCCGCACCGTCTTCGCTCCCAATCTAAAATGGGTGCTATGTCTTTTCGTCCGACGTCACTTCGTCCAATGTCACTTCGTCCACGTGTTTTGGTCCTACGTCTTTTTGTCCGATTTTTTTTTGTCCAATGACTTTTTGTCCAATTGTAAATAAACTCCGTAGAAAACAAGGTATAATATCTTCAATGATAGATTCACAGAACTAATGATTTATTATGAGAATTTTATTGATAAAATACAAGTAAAATACAGTGGAAAAATGTATTTAAAAAAAAAGTTATTTAAGAAAAGTAATAAGATTTAACTATCTAAAAGTTTACTAATTACTAAAAATTACTAAAAGTAATAAGATATCACTTAAAATTGATGCAAATTATATGCCACATTCCTCAAAAAATCAATTTTTCTTGTTGAACCATATTCAGTGACCAATCTTTTGAGGCGTTCAGTTATTTTTTTATATCGCGTACATGAATTTGACGGATCTCCCGAAGAATTTGAGTCTTTTTGCCTTTAACGAACCCTTCCTCTTCCTTCAGAGTTTTGATTAATCTCCAAATATTCAAATGTGCTCCACCCGCCGAACGCTTTATCGCAGAATGAAACCCCTCTGCTAAAATATATTATACCTTGTTTTCTAAGGAGTTTATTTACAATTGGACAAAAAGTCTTTGGACAAAAAAAATCATCGGACAAAAAGTCTTTGGACAAAAAAATCATCGGACAAAAAGACGTAGGACCAAAAGACGTGCAGACAAAAAGACGTAGGACCAAAAGACGTGGACGAAGTGACGTTGGACGAAGTGACGTCGGACGAAAAGTCGGGTCACGTCTAAAATGCTGCCGAAACTGCCTCCAAATCTTAAGTGTGGCCACCACCATGATCAACCATAATTGTAGTGAATGGCGGGGCAGACTTGTTTGGGTTGGGGGTGGGGGGGTTGGCGGAAGGGGGTTCATTTGGTTTATCCATGCTCATGTTTCTTATGTAATTATGTTCTTGCATTCTCCTGCACCATCTCTCCAGCCACACATTAATCTGTACTATCCTACTCTTTCTGTACTTGCAAGCATGTGGTAGTAAGAGTGATCTGGAGATTAGCACTGAAGCTTTGATGTCCTTCTGAATTTCTTTCCCATCTTCTTAAAATTTGCCTCTATCACCTCATTCTTCTTTCTATATGTGGATCAAGACCCCTGGTTATTCAACAGCCCCTTTCAGAATGTTCTGTAAATACTCAGTGACATCCGTGAACCGACATCAGGGAGTCAACATAGCATTCTGAAATCACACCATCGTGATTGCAGAACAACCTGTCTACTCTCCTAACTATTAAATTCCCAATTAGTATTGTTTTTCTGACCTTTCTCTTCACCTTCCCCATGTACCCCTGTACCGCTGAGCAACCCCTGATTGCCTGTATTTTCCAGAGGAGCCATTGCCCTCATGAGTATTCAGAACTGAGTAGAGCAAGATGAATTGGTGGGACTCCTGTACTTTCTGCTTAATCTTCTTTCTCTGCCTGATGATCACCATTTCCTGTTTGGTGTAGAAAAGTAATACTATTGTTATTAAGAATAAATGATCATCATTTCCTGTTTGACTGCACACTCTGAAGCTATGAGGTGACCACCTCCTGAAATGTGGATCCATTGCAGTGATGCCAGCAACTGCTCTCACCCTGAAACCAGGAGCACAAACTCCACATTGACAACTCTTCCTGCACACATCATTGTCTAAGACACTGGTTCATAACCTGTGGTTCGTGAGATTATGGCAGGTGGACCATGGGAACAGAAAACTACAATTATATGCACTTCGTACGTACCATAATCAATGTTGCATTATTATCTGCAATGTAATTTGCTTCACAAACATCCTTGTGTAATATTCACAATGTATTTGTACTAGTACATAAACTAGTAGAAATAGCTATGTTTTTAAGACCCATTTGTTGTTAACCTAGGATACATTTCCATTCTGACCAGGTGGCATTTTCATATGCTGCCAACAATTTACCTATTTTTATACTATCTTCGCTATCCCACCTGTTTACTGTGGTATTGGCAGTATCCCCCTTTTTATGAATACAGATGCAAAGTACTCATTCAGAACTGGATGTTTCAATATTTTAATTGGAAATAATTGTTACAAGAAATGAAAACCAAAAATAGGTGGAGGACAATAATTGTGTTTATTAGTTTAGGGACATAATTTATTAACTTTTAAAAGTAATTGTGGGGAAAGGCTGAAGTTTTAACTGTTCAAGGTTTTATTGATTTGAAGACTAATAGCAAAAGATTGATTTGTCTAAACACTTGTTATTACAAAAACCTATGTAAGAAGATTATCTTGATTGGTAACTCAGAATACATAAAGGATTAATATGTTTCCTGGATTAATTTAATCCATCAGAACCACCAAGGAATGATTTCATAGGAATAAAAAGTGGTGTATAAGGTGTGATGACCATGTGCTTTGAGAAAAGTCTTTTTTTTTGTGTGTTGTCTCCTTTCGGCGCAAGGTGGACTTGGGAGCATTTTGAAAGAGGGTTAATTGGTTTCCTGATTGCAACACATTAGATTCTGAGGTTCCAATGGGGAGGAAAAGCTAAGAATCAACGGGTAACAAAAAAAACTAATTGTATCTTCTGCTTGGCAGTTCTCGGACTTTTCCTTGTGGTGAAACAAGTCTCTGATAATAGAGCATTGACTGTGTTACTGTGTATGTCATACATGTGGAAATGACAGAAAACTGAAGATAGAAAGGACAATGGATTGTGGATTAGACAAGACCCACAGATTTGTCAAAGGGAGGTCGTGTCTGACAAATCTGTTAGAGTTCTTTGAAGAGGTAACAAGGAAGTTAGACAAAGGAGAACCAGTGGACATGATTTATTTAGATTTCCAGAAGGCATTTGACAAGGTGCCACATAAGGGACTGTTAAATAAGTTAAAAGCCCATGGTGTTAAGAGTAAGATCCTGGCATGGATAGAGGATTGGCTGACTGGCAGAAGGCAGAGTGGGGATAAAGGGGTCTTTTTCAGGATGGCTGTGGTGTGCCTCAGGGATCTGTGCTGGGATCACAACTTTTCACAATACACATGAATGATCTGGAAGAAGGAACTGATGGCACTGTTGCTAAGTTTCCAGATGATACAAAGATCTGTAGAGGGACAGGTAGTGTTGAAGCAAGGGGGCTGCAGAATGATTTGGACAAGCTAGGAGAGTGGGCAATGAAGTGGCAGATGAAATACAATGTGGAAAAGTGTGAGGTTATGCACTTTGGAAGGAGGAATTTAGGCATTAAACTATTTCGAATTGGGGAAATGCTTAGGAAATCAGAAGCACAAAGGGATTTGGGAGTCCTTGTTCATGATTCTCTTAAGGTTAACGAGCAGGTTCAGTCGGCAGTTAAGAAGGCAAATACAATGTTAACATTCATGTCAAGAGGGCTAGAATACAAGACCAGGGTGGTACTTCTGAGGCTGTATAAGGCTCTGGTCAGACCCCATTTGGAGTATTGTGAGCAGTTTTGGGCCCCGTATCTAAGGAAGGATGTGTTGGCCTTGGAAAGGGTCCAGAGGAGGTTCACAAGAATGATCCCTAGAATGAAGAACTTGTCGTATGAGGAACATTTGAGGACTCTGAATCTGTACTTGTTGGAGTTTAGAAGGGTGAGGGAGCATCTTATTGAAACTTGCAGGATACTGCGAGGTCTGGATGTGGAGAGGATGTTTCCACTTGAAGGAGATACTAGAAACAGAGGACAATATCTCAGACTAAAGGGACGATCCTTAAAAATAGAGATGAGGAGGAATTTCTTCAGCCAGAAGGTGGTGGATCTGTGGAACTCTATGCGACAGAAGGCTGTGACGGCCAAATCACTGAGTGTCTTTAAGACAGAGATAGATAGGTTCTTGATTAGTAAGGGGCTCAGGGGTTATGGGGAGCAGGCAGGAAAATGGGAATGAGAAAATATCAGCCATGATTGAATGGCGGAGCAGACTCGATGGGCCGAGTGGCCTAATTCTGCTCCTGTGTCTTATGGTCTTATTTCTACTGTGGTGTTGCCAGAGCCCACCAGACCATTTAAAGGGTTTATGAGAAGGGATCTTCTGGGGATCCTGTGCCAGTTATGACATGAGTGAGAGAGGATTCATAGATTTGTACCTTGTCAGACTGTGTCTGGAGAGTTTGGATGAAACACAGCTGCTGATAAATGTGATTCAAGGGCCTAAACAATTGCTAAGTGAAGGTTCTTACATAATGGTGGCTAAGTTAGACTGAGATCACACATGATGCCACCTTTTGTGGGAAGTAATGTTGTGAGTGCTTATAACTATGTGAGGCATATCTTTGTTGTATTGACTATTTAATGTGAAATGTAGCTCTTGCTTGAAATATTCTTCGCCTGTTAATTAAAGTTTGAATGATGCTGATTTCAGTTGGTTTGAGAGTTAAAGTTTTAAAGTGAAATTTTGTCCAGTGGCTTTCTTTCTGTTGGTGTTGTGGGGTTTCCTATCTTTTTTAAAATAATCTATCTGTCTCCATTGAGATTGTTAACATGCAGTTAACATGTAGTTATTAAAACTTGAGTATTGTCCTGTAATTGTAATGGGTTATTATAATGTAGTGTTCAAATAACGATTTCCTTCTTTCTTAACATGCTTCTATGTTTTTCTTTCAATTGGATGGGTCTAATACCCATTATACTCTGGAATTCGCGTGTCGTTTTTCTGAAACAATTTTTAGCCATTATTGTTTTACTGTAAACTTGGTCTCAGTAGAAAAATAATACTATTGCCATTAAGAATAAAAATAAAACATAGTAATATTTTGATTTGTGAGGATCATTTAATTCCATACAATATATTTACCAGTACTGAAAAGATAACTACTCACCATAGCTAAAGGCAGTGGTTGAAATAAAAAAGCCAACTTAGGAATTGTTTTTATATTTTTCAGGTACTTTTAAAAAAAATTGTTTTTACTGGCTTCAGGATGTCAGATTATTCGAACAACAGTATTATTAGCAGATTTGTTTTTGGAATCTTCACTTTAAAAAATAGGTTGTTGGAATAATTGTCATATCATGATTAAACAGGGTGACTGTTTGCAAACATATTAGCTTCAGACAAATGTCAAAACATTTTTTGTGTCTGTCTACGTGCCTAAGCAGGCAGACCCTGGAATCAATTTTTCACAAATGACTTGTTATGAAAGTCAAACCTACCTTGGTGTTGAGAGTCCAGAGGTTGGGAACTTCAACTCCCGACGGACCTCAAAGGTTGTGCGCATGTGCAGATCGGGAATGGGCTTCACATGCAAAGATTGGTATTTTTACCTTCTTTGAAACCATCATACCTCTGCAAGAGAAATGGTGCGTAAATCCAGGTTAGATGACTGGGAATGGGGGCATTGAGAATGAGAGTCCCAGGCTGGGTCCATCGGAGAGGGGAAGAGAGAGGTCCAAAATGAAGAGTCCCACAGAGGGACAGGGACAGGAAGAGGTCACAGTTAAGTTAAAAAAAGGGGAACAGAGAAGAACGGCTCCAAATAGGGAAAGGGCGGCGGGTCGCTGATGTACGCAAAGATTGCTCAAGGGAAACCCTGGTAATTGAAGAGGGCTCAGGAGAAGCCCCAAAGATCCAATATGGTAGCTGAAGCTGGGCGACTCTATGCTGGAGACCAAGTTCTGCTTGGCCTGGCTGAAAGCTGAAGTTGTGTAAATGCATACTCGGGAATCCAGGAGAACAGAATCTCGGTAGACGAGATTGAAACCCTGCCAGGCGGGCTGTTACTGAAACCCCTCGGGTTGGAATTAGTTTTGGAGAGAATTATCAGATTAGATCTTCAAAGATAAAGACTAGAATTCCTCGTGACAGAGTTTTGGTGAGATTGGTAGACACACAGCATTACTGATATCTGAATGGCTGTTGAGAAATTCACAGACTCTGTCCTGGTTGCATCTGCCATTTGTTGTGCAGAGTGACGTGATCGTCCACAATTTGCCTGTTAATTCACATGTACCTCATAATAAACTTGAATGTTGGAGTATAAGATATTGTAAATTGTTTTCTGACCGTGTACAGTGAAGTTTAATTTTGTTTGTTCAAAAGCTTTGAAATCTTGTCACTTTTTTCACTGGGCAAGTGTTTTGAATCTCACACTTTGTCTCCTTGAAACAAAACGTTATTGATCCCTAACCGGATACCAACAACCGGGGGGGGGGGGGGGGGGGGGGGGTCTTTCCAAGTATTATAACATAAATTAGGGGCTCTTGCAGGATTTCAAATCTACAGACAAATACGGGTGCTGGTACCTGTTGAGGTTGATTAGATTTCGACTAAATTTTACGACACTGATTGAAAAGCATAACAGCTTTGTCAATTGCTGTGACGTTTTTGGAGAGGGCAGGTTTATCTCTGATTTACGACAAGTAACCATGGCTAGGTTAATTGTATTAGCAGAAGAGCTGGAGTTTAAAAGCAAGGGTGAAGGAAGCAGTCATAATTGAGGTAATAGCACAGCACCTGAGATTGTAAGAAGAAAAGGTTAATTCAGATAGCAATTCAGTTGAGTTGGCTAGAATTCAGTTGCAGATGAAGTAGTTTCAAATAGAAAAATACAGGAAAGACTTGAATTGGAAAAAAGAAATGGAAATGCAAAAGTTTGAGTTCCTAAGAGAGAACAAAATCAAACTGCATGAACTGGCTAGAGAAAAGCTTGGGTTACAGGGTGAAAGATAGTCTTGTAGTTTGCATGGGGAAGAATCTCCGCCTATTGCTTAAATCCACTAGAGATATGACATTGGGAGATATTTTGCAAGAACAATTTTAAGGTTATGAGTTAGTTAAAATTCCAGTTCTTAATTCTTATGAGCTCGCCCCTGAAGCATATCGATTGAAATTTCAGACTTAGAAACGTTTGTAGAATTTACCAGAGAGAAGGAAATGCTATGAAACTGGTGGTTTTGATCATTGAAGTTGGAACAAAACATTTAAAACTGAGGCAGCGAATGATACTAGAATAGAAGGATTTGAAAATAGCCTTCAAAATAGCTTTTTGAAAAAATATATTTTTATTATGGCATTTTGTATATACATTGAACACAACCAAAACCAGAATAAGAACAAACAGGAAACATCACAACAAATAAATAACACCCAACCGTCCACCCTCCCTGCCATTCCCCTCCGCCCATCCTGCCTCCTCCACTGAAAAAAATATATATTTATTCTCCTACTTTTTTCACATTTTCTCCCAAATTTACACCCAACAATAAACAAAAATCAGTAACGAATGCAATGTCAATCCCCATATCAATAACAACGATCCCATCCTCCTGTCAAACCCCCAAACAGTAGTCCGTATGTCAACATAAGCAAATGACAAAAAGGAATCAGGAATCACCCATAGTCACCACTAACACATACAGCCCCCCTCCCCCCAATCCTCTCAGCCCCCTCCCCAATGTTCGATGAAATCTAATTCTCGAAAGTGCATAATGAATAACGCCCATTAATTGTAGAACCCCTCCATCCTTCCCCCTCAGTTCAAATTTGACCTTCTCAAGAGTAAAGAATTCCAGCACGTTCCCCCCGCAACGTTCACACACAACTTCTACCCCCTCAAAGAGCCGGCTCATCCTTGTCCTTGTAAGGTGCGCTCTATACACCACCTACAGCTGTATCAACCCCAACCTCACATATGAGGTGGAGGTGTTCATCCTTCGGAGCACCTCACGCCAGAAGCCCTCCCCATGCCCTCTCTCAACTCTTCCTCCCACTTTGCCTTGATCCCTTCCAGTGGTGCCTTCTCTCTTCCAAAAATAGCCCCGTAAACCGCCGATACTACCTCCTTCTCCAGTCCCCCTGTCGTCAGCACCTCCTCCAGCAATGTGGAAGCCGGCTCAACTGGGAAGGTCTGTATCTCCTTTCTGGCAAAGTCTTGAACCTGCATGTATCTAAATATCCCCCCCCCCTGCTCCAGCCCATACTTCGCTCCCAGCTCCTTCAATCCTGCAAACCGACCCCCAAGAAACAAATCTTTTAGTGTCCTAATTCATTTCTCCTCCCATCTCTGAAAATTTCCATTCCACTTCCCTGGCTCAAATCTATGGTTCCCCGAATCGGCATTTCCCTTGACCCTGCCCCCAACCCAAAGTGTTGGCGAAACTGCCTCCAAATTCTCAACAAAGCTATTACTACCAGTCTCCCTGAGTATCTCCCCCAGGCCGTTGGGAGCGGCGCTGTTGCTAGCGCCTTCAATCCCAACCCCTACACAAACTCTCCTCCATTCTGACCCATTGGGAGTTAACCCATCTGACCCAGCTCTGTACCTTCTCCACATTCGCCGCCCAGTAATAAGAAATCAGGTTTAGAAGACCCAAACTCCCTGACTATCTTCCTCTCTGTAGTAGTGCCTTTCCAATTCTGGCCACCTTCCCTCCCCATATGAATGAGGTAATCACCCCTTCAATCTTTCTAAAAAATGTCTTTGGCAGGAAAATCAGGAGGCATTGGAAAATAAACAAGAATCACGGCAACACATTCATTTTAACCGCCTGTACCCGACCCGCCAATGACAGAGAGAGACCATCCCACCTTGCCAGATCAGCTTTCACCCTCCCCACCAAACTAGAGATGTTGTACCTATGGAGCCTTCTCCAATCCCGAGCAACCTGCACTCCCAGGTATCTAAAGTGAGTCCCTGCCCTACGGAATGGCAGCCCCCTACCCCTGCCCTCACGCCCGGCTGAGACACCACAAAATATTCACTCTTGTCTAGATTTAACTTGTACCCCGAGAAGGACCTCCTGCATGTAAATTCTATAATTCTATGACCCAAACACCCGAAGCAGCTCCAGTATTCCCCCTATTGACACACTCGGTTCCGACACGTATCATAACAAGTTATCGGCACATAAGGACACCCTATGCTCTATTCCATCCCCCCCCCACCCCCCTCCCGCCCCGCACTATCCCTTTCCATACCCCCGAACGTCTTAACGCGATGGCCAATGGCTCAACGCGAGTGCAAACTGCAGGGGGGGGGGGGGGGGGGGGGGGGAACATAGGACATCCCTGCCTAGTCCCATGGTGGAGAGGAAAGTATCTCGAGTTGATGTTATTTTCGCCCTCAGCTCCTTATATAGTAGCTTTACCCAGTCCACAAATATTGGCCCAATCCCAAACCGCTCCAGAACTGCCATCAAGTATCCCCATTCTACCTGGTCAACCACTTTCTCGGCCTCTAATGTCACAACATCCTCTGTTTCCTTCCCCTCTGCCGGTGCCATAACCACGTTCAATACCCTCCTAATGTTCGAAAAGAGCTGCCTCCCTCTCACAAACCCCGTCTGATCTTCACCTATCACCTTCGGGAGGCACTCCTCTAGATGACCTGCCAGTACCTTTGCCAATATCTTTGTGTCCACGTTTAAAAGTGATATGGGCTTATACGACCCATACTCGATCCTTATCTTTGTTAAGTAACAGGGAAATCGATGCCTGCCCCAAAGTTTGTGGTAACACCCCCTTCCCTATCGCCTCCTCAAACATCCCCACCATTAGCAGTGCCAGCTTTTCTTTGAATTTATTATAATATTCCACGGGAAGCCTATCCGGCCCTGCCACCGTCCCCGACTGCATCCTCCCAATCATATCTTTTATCTCCTGCTCCACTATCACCCGTTCTAATGTCGCCCTGTCCCCCTCCCTTAACCTCGGGTACTCCAGCCCATCTAGAAATTCCTGCATCTCCCGGCCTCCCCAGATGGCTCTGATCTGTACAACCTTTCATAGAATTCCTTAAATACCTTGTTAATCTGGTCTGGAGCTACCACCAACTTCCCTGGCCTGTCCCGCACCTGGACAATTTCCCTTGCCACTGCCTCCCTCTGGAGCTGACCCGCCTTTGCCCCATGCTTGTAAACTGCATCCTTGCTCGCCTCAATTGCCATACCGCCTTCCTGTTAGATAGTCGGTCAAAGCTCACCTGGAGTTTCTTCCTCTTTTCTAACTTCCAACTGGGTCCCCATCTTCTGCATACCTCCTATCTACCTCCAGCATCTCATTTATTACCCTCTGACGCTCAAACCTCTCCTCTTTGTCTAGCCTAGCCTTGAAAGAGATCACCTCACCCCTCACCACCGCCTTTAAAGCCTCCGAGACAATAACCTTTGACACATCCCCCGTGCAGTTAAAACCTACATATTCCTCGATTACTTTTTCAATTTTGTCACAGAGCCCTCAGTCCCTCACCAGTCCCACATCTAATTTCCACCCTGATCTCTGCACCACCCCCTTCTCCAGTACCATATCCCCAATGTGGAGCATGATCTGATATTGCAATTGCGGAGTATGCTGACCCTTCAACCCCAGCTAGCAGCGCCTTCCCCACCATAAAAAAGTCAATCCGCGAGTACGCCTTATGGACTGCTGAGAAAAATGAGTACTCCCGCTCCCTCGGGTGCAGAAATCTCCAGGGATCCACCCCTCCCATTTCCACCATGAGCCCAGCCAATGCCTTTGTCCCCCGCCCCCCTTGACGGGGCCAGCGAGCGTGGCCGTGACCTGTCCAATATTGGCTCCTGCGCCAAGTTCCAGTCCCCCCCCCCCCCCCCCCCCACTATCAATTCCTGTGTGTCCAAGTCACACACCTTCTGCGCGAATCCCACATCGTCCCAATTGGGACCATATACACTTACCAGCGCCGCTAGCCTTCCCTCCAGCGCCCCTGTCACAGTCACATACCTACCCCACTGATCTGCAACCGTAACCCTTTTGCTGACCATTATCACGACCCCTCGAGCTATTCCGTTAAATCTAGAGTGACTAATCTAACCCTTTTTAAGTCTCACTTGATCCTTCACCCTCAGGTGAGTCTCCTGCAGCATTGCTACATCAGCCTTCAAACTTTTAAGATACGCAAGCACCCTTGACCTCTTGACTGGGCCTCTCAACCCCCTCACGTTCCATCCTAACTGGGGGTCTCTCACCAACCACCCTTCTTATCCATCATCATCATACCACCAGGCCCTGCCCCATGAGCCTGACCCGTCCCTATCCATTATTAACATCGAACACCCTCCCCCCTCCCAGAATCCCCCCCTGAACTTCCTTTCAAAAAAATCTCACCCAGTATCGATTCTCTCGCTCTCCCACATGCTCGCCTCATAGGCCCATCAAAACCTACTAATCAGGCTCCAATGTCTGCAGCTCTCCTCTCACCTCACCTCTGTTCACTAGCCGACTTTAGTTAGCTAGCGCGCGGTTCCCCCCCCGCAGAGGGATACTGTCCCCTCTCACTCAGTCCCAGAAGAAAAAGAAAAACAATCTAACCCATACAATTCAATAAAATAACATATAACCATTGCAACAAAGAAAAGGAACAAAAATGCCAATCAAACCAAACAAAAACTTAAACTCTGTAACAATGTGAAGTCAAGTAAGTTACAAAACAGGTCAGTGAAAAGAAAGTTATAACATTTATACATTTTCCAGCTCCCCAATCACAGTCCACGATCTCTCTTCCAGCTCCATTCCTCACTTCAGTCCCAAGCCTTCTGCCTTCATAAACATCTCAGCCACCTCCACCGCTTCAAAATAAAAATCTATGGTGTTGTAGATCTGATGCACCATCAATGACCACTAGACAAAATGGTGAGACTTTATTACACAAGATGTTACAGGAGGCCTGCAGCTGGAACCAGAATGGAAGCAGCGCAGGAGAGCATACACTTTTATACTACGCCTGCTGGGCAGAGCCAGCAGGCTGGAATGTACTGTACTCACTGTAGTACAGTGGCAGTACCGTAATACACATAGTGTGTTACCAGTGGTGTTTACCCCAATGTCACCCTCAGCTTTGCCAGATATACCATACCAAATCGCAGCCCCTTGTTGCACAGTGCCGCCTTCACTCGGTTGAACGCCGCTCGTCTCTTCGCCAACTCCAGCATCAAGTCCTGGTAAATCTGAACTCTAGCACCGTCCTACTGCACCTCCCGCTTCTGCTTCACCCAGCTTAACACCTCTTTTATGTGGTATTTACAGAAGCAGATATTACTGTTCTCAGCAGCTCATTTACTTTGAGTTTCGGCCTTAACGACCTATGAGCTCAGTCCAGTTCATACTGGGAGCGGCCTTCACCCTCCCCCATCAACTCCGCCAGCATCTTAGCAAAGTACTCTGTTGGCCGTGAGCCCTCTGGCCTTTCGGGCAAGCCCAAAATTCTCAGATTGCGCCGCCTCGAGCGGTTCTCCAAGTCCTCGAGCTTTGCTCGGAGTCCTCTGTTGACCACCACCACCCTCCGCAGCTCGTCCCCCATTGAGGTGAGCTAGTCACTGCTGCGACAAGGCCTCCTCCACTTCATTCATCTTTCTGGCTCCTCCATTTTAACCCCAATTCCCCTCTCTCCCTGCTGACATCTTAACTGTCCTTGAAGAAGTCGATAAACGTCTTCCACCTCTGGGCAAACCCATCTACTGATCCTCTCAAGGCAAACTTAATTTTTTTCCAGTCTAAGGAACTCCACCTCCCTCCCCCTGGTTTTGGTGACCTCCACTCCAACAAAATTTGTCTTGGGGCTACCAGGGAGGCAAAGGCCAACACATCGGCCTCTCTTGCCCCCTGGACTCCCGGGTCTTCTGACACTCCAAATAACATACTTCTGGACTCGGGGCCACCTTCACCTCAGACATAACATCTGTGGACCCCTGCCAGAACTCCTTCAACTTTGGACATGCCCAAAACATGTGAACATGGTTCGTAGGCCTCCCCGTGCATCGTCCACACCTATCCTCTATCCCCTCGAAGAACCTGCTCATCCTGACCACCATCATATGCGCCCTATGTACCAATGTGAATTGAATAAGGCTAAGCCTATCACATGAGGAAGATACATTCACCCATCTCAAAGTCTCCTCCCACAACTCAGCCTCGAATTCCCTCCCACCCCTAACTCCTCCTCCCTCTAACTTTTAACTTCTATTAGGGCTCCCTCCAAATCCATTAACTCCTTGTAAATCTCAGATACCTTACCCTCACCCACTCCTGCTTTCGATACCGCCTTGTCCTGCAGCCCTAGAGGTGACAGGTCGGGAAAGGACGACACCAGCTTCCTCACATAATCCCGCACCTGTAAATACCGGAACCCATTCCCACTGGGCAACTCATACTCCCTTCCAATTCCTCTGAACGCAAAGCTGGCCCCAACAAAAAGATCCCCAAACTGCTCGATCTCTGCCTGCTGCCGCCCTCAACCCCGAGTCTAAGCCCCCGGTGCAAATCTCTGATTCCCGCAGATGGGTGCCTATACTGAGGCACCTGCCAAATCCAGTGCCGCCGCCACTGTCCCCACACCCTCAAGGCCACCACCGCCACAGGGCTCATGGAGTGCTTGGCAGGCCAGAACGGCAGAGGTGCCGTCTACAATGCCCCTGAGCTTGTGCCCTTACAAGAGGTTGCCTCAATCCGCTCCTTTGCCGACCCCATCCCCACTACCCACATCCTAACCATGGCTATGTTTGCTGCTCAGTAATAGTTTTTGTGTTTGGCAAGGCCAGCCTGTGCCTTCTGTGCAGCAGCACCTTCTTTACCTGTGGAGATTTTCCCACCCACACAAATCCGAAATTCAAGACATGAATTTTCCTGAAGAAAGACTTTGGAATGAAGATCAGAAGATTCTGGAAAACAAATAAGAGCCCTGGGAGTATCCTCATTTTCACACTCTGCACCCACTCCACCAGCGACAGCGTTAGTACGTCCCACCTCTTGAAGTCCCCCCTCATCTGTTCCACCAACCCCAACAAATTCAATTCATGTAGTTCCCATCCTCGCACCACCTGGATGCCCAGATACCTTTTTTTCTTCATTTATTTTTAAAATTTAGAGTACCCAATTCATTTTTTACAATTAAGGGGCAATTTAGCGTGGCCAATCCACCTATCCTGCACATCTTTGGGTTGTAGGGGCGAAACCCACGCAAACACGAGAGGAATATGCAAACTCCACACAGACAGTGGCCCAGAGCCGGGATCAAACTTGGGACCCTCGACAACGTCACAAACCTTCCCTCCAAATCCGCCACTATATTCCCGCTTATTTATCAGCTCCGTCACCCCATGTGTCTTCATATCTAATGCTGAATGAAAGATGTGCCCAACCCATCCTTTCCTTAACCTAATCTGGTCTCTGATCTTCAGATGCATTTCTTGCAACAAGGCCATGTCCACCTTCAAGCTCCTCAGATGCGCGAACATTTGACAGGCCCATTCAGCCCTCTCACGTTCCAAGTGACCAGCCTGGTCAGGGGATACTCTGCCCTCTCCTCTGCCGAACAACCATATCCCTTCTTGGGTCAGTCCCCGGCCCGCGTCACTTGACACTCCAGTGTCCACCAGGTGTCCACCGTCCCCAACTTCCTCTCAACTACGCCACAACAGCCTCACCTTTGTCAACAGACCCCCCCCCCCCCCCCGAATCCATCTCCCTCTAACACTCTTAACCACCTGCTCACCCCCACTGCGCTCCCGTTAACTAGCCCGCCAAGCTAGCCTGGCACCCCACCCATGGCGTCAATCATCCTACCCCCACTGATACCCCCCCCCCGCCGCACTGTTCCATAGTGCAAACAACAATAAAGTAATAAAAAGGTGCTCTCACCCTCAATTTCCTTTGGCATCCCACCAAAGAACCCCACAAAAACACCTCAAAAGAAGAGATGTTCCCTCCTAACCATCCCCTCAAAAAAACAATAGAACAAAAAGACAGAGAGAACTCATGTCTCCTCTAAAGTTCGATATCCTCTCCCTCCTGCCAGTTCATTGGCTTTCAAAATCCCGAAATCGGGGAGTGCGATCAGGTGGAGAATAGCTTCCAATGCCAAAATTGTGGCAGGCGCCGGTTCGATGTCTGATCGCGATTCTCCGTCACCTCGAAAACGGCGTCATTGGACTTCATTCTGCGCGTACCTTACCCTTTTGCATATCATTAGTGGGCCCATCTGCAATTCTCTGCCTCCAGTGGGCCGAGTTCCCGATGGCATGGTTTACTTGTGCTTTCAAAAATCGTGAACCTGGCGGGGTGGCTGCTGAGAATGACACAGGGCGTACGGACAGTGTCCAACATCGCCAAAGTTTACCGAAAGCCGTGCTGCTGGCTGTGGGGGCTTCTGTCAGGGCCGGGGAGAGTGGCGGGGGGTGGTCAGGAGGTGGGCTGTGGGGTCTGGGTGGACGGGCACGAAGCACCATTACTGTGACCTGCAAGGAAACCATACACCTGCACACACCGCTAACAGCCCACTTTAAACTTTGTGCCATGGGTTGCATCACACCGCTAACAGCCCACTTTAAACCTAGTGCTACGGGTCGTATCGGTGTTCCACCCCCCCCCCCCCCCCCCCCCCCCCCCCCCGGCACCCCCCGGATGCCCTCTGGCCCCAGCCGACCCATCAGCTGTATGGGCACACTCCAGCACAATCAGTGCCATCTTTTTGGCTTCCAAGCCTCCTCGTCTGCCTGGCCTACTGCAAGATCTTCTCTTTATCTAGGAACAGATGGACCTCACCACCATCGCCCTCGGTGGCTTGTTCGCCTGTGGCTTCCTCATCAGTGTCCTATGTGCCCTTCAACCTCCAGGGCCCAATCGAAGGCCCCCTCCCTCATCTGCTGCTCCAACATTATGGCTACATATGAGCTAGTGACTGGACCCTTAATACCCTTTGGCATCCCAACAATTCAGTTTTGTCTGCGGGAGCGGTTCTCCAGATCCTCCAACTTTTCCTTTAGCCACTTCTGGGACTCCCAAATCATCCCCATCTCAACTGCCAATGAGGTAAGCTGCTCCATGTGCTTTCCTCACTGCCTCCTCCACTTTCTGGATCATCTGGCTCTGGTCTCCAGCCTCAGCTCTACTCGATTGATCCCCGCTTTTAGCAGGTCCACTACCTTCGCCAGGTCCTGAGCTTCCCTTCTCTGTTGGCTGAATTTCTCATTTAAGAAGTTCACCATTGGGCTCATAGAGCCGACCCTTTATCCTCCGCCTTCTTGCCCTGTGTCGCATGAAGAGTTTCTTGCTCCAACAGCTCCCTTCTGCACAACACACCTGGTCCATGACTCCATCAATGGAGTATAACTTTCCTCCACCACCTCTACACCTTTTTCAACTAAAATATCCTACCAGTCCATGGGAAAGAACCGCTGCGAGTGGGAGCTGCCAAATGTGCGACCACTCACTCCATGGCTGCCACCGAAGTCCAGCATCCCAATAGCTATTGGGTCCCACCTGGAAGACCCTGGGGTTTTCTGAGGTGCAGGCAAGTGGTTCTGGCAGATGGGTATGATATCCTATTCATAGATTGGGGGTAGTAGATCTCCACTGGTAAACTCGCAAGGAAGCTGGAGGAATACAAAATAGGCTAGCTTTAGGGAGAAGGCAGAAGCTGTTCCAGTAGAAATGATAGGATAGAGAGTAAAAGGGATGCAAATAAACAAGTATGCTTTTATTGCCACAAGACGGGGCATCTCAAAACCCATTATTGGAAGCCAGACAGTAAAGTGGAGGCAGTAATAGGAATGTTTCAGGAATATTCAGGAAAGGCTAGTGCCCGGAAGGAAATGGGTGAAAAACTATAGCAGGCGGTACAATTGAAACGCGTTCCCTCAGAGCCTACTAGAAAGGGGAACATGGCAAAGGATAGTCAAGGTGACTTCCTTAAATACTGTGAAAGTGAGGGAGATTGATGAAGGTTATTGAGGCTTTGTCTTGAAGGGAGAAGAGTTCCCTTTATTACAGTGACAAAAATATTAAATAAACTAGCATCTTAAGGGACGCTGGAGTAGATTAATCATTGATGGTAGCCGCTGCTATGATTGTTTTCCAAATAGTTTAATGAAGAAAAAATATTAATAGAATATTAATGGGATTTATGAACTGTTCCCTCGTGTAAAGTCAATTTACAAAGAGAAACAGCAATAATTATAATAAATCTTTATTATTGTCACAAGTAGGCTTATATTAACACTGCAATGAAGTTACCATGAAAATCCCCTAGTCGCCCCATTCCGGCGTCTGTTTAGGTACACAGACGAAGAATTCAGAATGTCCAATTTCCCTAGTAGCATGTCTTTCGAGACTTGTGGGAGGAAACCGGAACACTCGGTGGAAACCCACACAGACGCAGTGAGAACGTGCTGACTCCCACAGAAAGTGTCCCAAGCGAGATTCGAACCTGGGACCCTGGCGCTATTAAGCAACAGTGCTAACCAAATTGAACTGTTACAGTAAATAGAATTGCTACAGTGGGAATTATTCAAAGTTTATTTATTGAAGGAATAGATTTTGTACTGAGTAATGATTTGGCAGGTTTGAAATTATTACCATCTCAGAATTTCAAGATAGCTGTTTGAGGGGCGAGAAATGCAATTTTACCGGAGGAACATCTGGGATTTGTTCCCTGCTCGTGTGGCAACTCGATCCCAAACTCATAAGGCTAGATAGAAGGAAGGGGAATTAGTTGTGAGGAAGGATAATCTACACGTTCAACTGGTTGGGACCTGTTCCGGGAACATGATGTAGAGTTAAAAACCCGTACAAAGTTATTTAGCTGCAATTCATTGGTGGTAGCCTAAAAGACAGGCCCTGGTTTGTAGGCGTTCTGTCAGTCAGTGTGTTCTGAGGGTGAATCCGACGTGGCCCCTCAATGTTAATATGTAAAAGGTAGCCTTTCAAGAAGGAAACAAAGACCTCCTCAGAGACCAACGGATGAGGAGTGGGCAGTCGTCCATAAAATTGTTACCTGTCCTAGTTATTGCAGAGAACTTTTATGAATTGCCCTAGAGATTCTGATGGCAGCTTGCCTCAAAATAAAGAAAACTCAGGCTAAAATAATTGTCAGGATTGCATGGAGATTTGGTTGAATAATGCAAGACATGTTACACCTGTGAATTAGTTGGGAAACCCCAGCTATCGATGAGATCAGCGTTATTGATTTCAATATGGAATATTTAGTTGGGTTTGGGTGGATTATGTGGGATCCCTGCACAAGACTAAAACAGCGCATCAATATCTTTTAACTATCTTGAATTTATCCACCTGGTTCTCAGAGTCAATCCCGTTAAAGAAAAACACTTTAAAAGTCATAATTGCTGGGTTGATCAGGTTTGTTTACCAGGTATGGATTGTCCAGAGAGATTCAGTCTGATCAGGGATCAAACTTCATATCATGCGTGTTCAAGGGGCCAATGCATAGCCTGGAAGTGAAGCAAATAAACTCACCTGTATATCACCCCTTTGGAGAAATTCCATCAAACCCTAAAAATCACAATTAGGGTCTGTTGTCTGTAATACCGTTAAGATTGGGATAAAGGGGTTTCATTTTTTGTTATTTGCAATCAGAGATGCACCTAACCAATCAACGGGTTCAGTCCCTTGAGTTAGTCTGTGGACATGAAATGCAGGGTCTGCTTAAATTAATTAAAGCAAAAATTATGGTCCAGAAAGAAGAAGCATTTTTTGATTTGCGTCCAATTTTTGAGAAATATTGTCAAATGCTTGAGCTGTAACTCAGGAACATCAATGAATGATGAAAGACCAAGTGCATTAGAGAGGGAACCTTGATCTTTTTGACCTGAGGATTAAGTGTTGGTTTTATTATCCTTGGGTGAGCCATTGAAGGCTAGGTTTAGTGGGCCTTACTGACTCATTTTGGTAAATTATGTAATTAGCACTCCAGAAGGAAACAGAATTCCTACAGAGAAGGAGGCCATTCGGCCCATCAAATCTTCCCGATCCTCTGAAAGAGCACTGTACACAGCTCCACTCCTCTGCCCACCCGACTCTATCCCCGTAATCTAACCTGCACATCCTTGGACACTTAAGGGGCAATTTTTCATGGCCAATTCACCTAACCTAAACATCTTTGTGGGAGGAAACCGGAGGACCCGGTTGAAACCCACGCATACACGGGGAGAACATGCAAACTCTACACACATACCCAAGGTGGGGAATTGAACCCGGGTCCCTGGTGATGAGGCAGCAGTGGTAACCCCTGCCACAGTGCCACCTATATCAAAGTAGATGTCATGTAAATATGTTAAAACCTTACTATGACCAGAAAGCTAGTCTAGTGATAGTACTTACAGTTATGAAAAATGATAATATAGACACACTGGAGGGTTCACACCAGGAAGCAGAGCCAGAAGGTTCTCCGATCGAACTCTCTTTAAAACTGGCCAATACAGTGACGTTAGAAAATTTATACAGAGTGTTACACGATCTTCCAGGGAAGTCTAAGAGTGACACAGTCAAACTGCTGCGGCAATATAAGTCAATATGTAGTTATAGACTAGGGCGCACATTTTTAGCTTAACACGATGCAGATGTGGGAAATGATGCACCAATCAAGCAAAATCCATATCAACTCAATCCTGGAAAATTGGCTTGATTAACAGAAGAAATTATTCTTTTGCTGGACAATGACATCATTGAACCCAGTCAGAGGAACTGGAGTTCTCAATTGTATTGGTGGCGAAACGTGATGGATAGGTGAGAGGTTTGAGCTTTGTTGGTAAAATTGACTGGCTTCAAGGATATTGGCAAGTTCCATAATCAGGCAGAACAATCAGTGAGGATAAACAATGACACCGCCTCCACGATAGTCCTCATTACCGAGGCCTCACAAAGCTGCGTGCTTAGCCCCCTACTATACTCCTTTTACACCCACGACTGTGGCAAAATTTGGCTCCAACTCTTATCTACAAGTTTGCTGATAGCACGACCAGAGTAGGTCGGATCTCAAAGAATGATGAGCCAGAGTACAGGAGGGAAATCGAGAACCTAGTGGCATGGTGCAATGACAGCAATCTCTCCTTCAACATCAGGAAAACGAAGGAGCCGGTCATTGACTTCAGGAAGTGAACTGTCGTACACGCCCCTGTCTGCATCAGTGGTGCTGTGATGGAGATGGTTGACAGCTTCAAATTCCTAGGTGTAAACATCACCATCAATCTGTCCTGGTCCACCCACGCTGATGCTCCAACCAGGAAAGCACAACAGCGCCTATATTTCCTCAGGAAATTAAGGAATTTCGGCATGTCCAATTTTTATAGAGGCACCGTAGAAAGTACCCTATCTGGCTGCATCACAGCTTGGTATGGTAACTGCTCGGCCCAAGACTGTGAGAAACTGCAGAGAGTCATGAACACAGCCCAGTTCATCACAAGAATCCGCTTCCTATCCATTGACCTCCCGCTGCCTCGGGATATGGGAAGCATAATCATAGATCCCTCCCACTCAGGCTATTCATTCTTGCAACCTCTTCCATTGAGCAGAAGATACAAAAATCTGAGAACACGCACCAACAGATTCAAAAACAGCTTCTTCCCTGCTGTTACCAGACTCCTGAATGTCCCCCTCATAGACTGAATTGATCTCTCTATGCATCTTCTCTACAGTTGTAGCAGTTTATTCCATATGCTTCACCCGATTTCTATGTCTATGTATTTACATTGTGTATTTATCGTATGTCTTATGTTTTTCATGGAGCGATCTACCTGCACTGCACGCGGAACAATACTTTTCACTGTCCCTCGGTACAAGTGACAATAAATCTAAAATCTAATCTAAATAGATCTCTACGTTCATAACACCAGAAGGCCTGTATTAATACAAAGTCATGCCCTTGTTCCTGCTACTTTTCAAAGCCCAGCCAACGAAGTGATTGCCGGATTAGAAGATGCGGATATGTAGTAACACATGGGAAAAACATGTGGAGCACCTGGATGCACTATTCAATAGATTTCAAGTGGTGAAATTGGTGATCCATTTGGCAAAGACTGAGTTTGCCAGGGCTAAATTCGCCTATCACATGTCATAGGGCAAAGTAAAGTACTGCTTTGAGAGGCTAAAGTTAAAGCCTTTCGACTTAAACTAAATAGGAGATCTTACGGTTCCTGGGAATGTCAAGATTCTATGGGGAATTCATCCTGAATTTCAATGTGGTAGTTGCTGCCTTAACTAGCTTGAAGAAAAGAGTAAGGTTTACCTGGACCAAATGCTGTCAGACTGCTTTTGAAAGATTGAAGGCTGCATTAATGAACAAAGCTGGTTCGGCTGTTTTGGATTTCAATAGGCCTTTCAAAGTAGGTGTAGGTGCAGTGCTGTTGCAAGAGGACAGCACTGGTATAGTGCGACCAGTTAGGGGTTACTTCTGGAGAAAACTGAATGCATGTCAACAAATATGTTCCATTTTCAAGAAAGAAGCATTAAGCCTCATTTTTATCTCTTCTATATTTTGAAGTATATGTTTCAAATAATCTAGGAGATATTAATGTATAGTGATCATAATCCACTGGTGTTTTTAGAAAAGTTCTGTATGATAAATCTTTGGCTGTTTCACTGGAGTTTAATGCTACACCCCTTCAACCAGAAAATTGAGCATGCTGCTTGAAAAAAAAATAATGTTGCGGCAGAAGCTCTGTCCAGAGTTTAAAGAAAAGGTGTGGGAGAAGAGACAGGTTCTAAATTTGGATAATACTATGATCTTGAAATCCTGCTTTTACTACTTTCATAGAATTCACAGAATTAACAGTGCAGAAGGAGGCCATTCGGCCCATCGAGCCTGCACCGGCCTTTGGAAAGAGCACCCCCCTCCAAGCCCACATATCCACCCCATCCCCACATCTCCACCTACCCTTTTTTGGACACTAGGGCCAATTTATCATGGCCAATCCACCTAACCTGCACATCTTTGGACTATGGGAGGAAACCGGAGCACCGGGAGGAAACCCACGCAGACACGGGGAGAGCGTGCAGACTCCGCACACACAGTGACCCAAGCCAGGAATCGAACCTGGGACCCTGAAGCTGTGAAGCAATTGTGCTAACCACTGTGCTATCGTACTTGTTACATGTACTTTCGTTAAACCTTGGTATCTTTATAATATGAGATGTGCAAGCGATTGCACCATAAAATGAAAAGGTTATATGTATAGTAAGTAATAAGTTATTGTTTGAAGTTTTATGGTGTTAAATATTTTTTGTGAATAAATTGTAAAACCATTCTGAAGAAATCTTCACTGTCTTGATGCTTGCTTTCTTCCAAAGGGAAGGTCATTATGAAAGTCAAACATACCTTGGTCTGGAGAGCTGACGTTGGGAACCTAAACTCCCGCTACCTTGGAGCTTTTGCATATTCATACATTGGAAGTGGGTTGCACATGCACGGATTGGCATTTTTACATTCTTTGGATCAAGTGCCTGTGCAAGGAGAAAAATTATGTGAGAACCCTGGTCAGGAGTGGAGGACATAGAGAAGAAGAATCCCTGGCAGAGGATGGAGATGTCCCAAAGGGAAAGAAACAGGGAGAGGTTCCTAAAGAAGAATCCCAGAGAGGAACCAGGTAGAAGAAGAGATCTCAGTTCAGTTTAAAAAGTGAGGAGCAAAGAAAAACAGGCTACAAGCAGGGAAATAGCTGTGGATAGCAGACTTTAAGTGAAAAGGGCTCAAGAGAAGCCCATATAATTGAAGAGGACTTGGAAGGAGCCCTGATGATACAGGAAGGCAGTCAATGGTTGGCGACTCGGTGCTGTCGGCCGTTGGGGCAAAGATACCCTTTCAGAGTAGTGGTGTTCTGCTTGGCATGGCTGAAGATCTAAAGTTGTTCTTGTGAGTTGGTGTTTGAGTGCATACTCGGGAATTCAGGGGACCAGAATCTCGGGAGATGGGATTGAAACCCTGCGAGGTGGGCTGTCGTTGAAGCTGTCCCAAGTTGGAGCAACATTTCGAGAGAATTTCCAGGTTAGTTGGGGGCCTCATGGTAGCATGGTGGTTAGCATCAATGCTTCACAGCTCCAGGGTCCCAGGTTCGATTCCCGGCTGGGTCACTGTCTGTGTGGAGTCTGCACGTCCTCCCCGTGTGTGCGTGGGTTTCCTCCGGGTGCTCCGGTTTCCTCCCACAGTCCAAAGATGTGCGGGTTAGGTGGATTGGCCATGCTAAATTGCCCGTAGTGTAAGGTTAATGGGGGGATTGTTGGGTTATGGGTATACGGGTTACGTGGGTTTAAGTAGGGTGATCATTGCTCGGCACAACATCGAGGGCCGAAGGGCCTGGTCTGTGCTGTACTGTTCTATGTTCTATGTTCTAGTTCTTCGAAGGTGAAGACTGGAATTCCTCATGGGAAAGACAGTTTCAGTGTGATTGGTTGACCCACAGCATTACTGCAGTCTCTGTGGATGATGAGAAATTCATGGATTCTGTCGTGGTTGCATCTGCCATTTATTGTGCAGAGCGGTGCGTTTGACCACAGTTTGCCTTTTCATTCACGTATATCTCCTATTCACCTTGAATGTTAGTGTACAAAATAGATATTGTAATTTGTTTGATCTTTCTGACCTAGTACAGATTGAGCATCACTTATCGGAAAGTCTAAAAACTGAAAAATTCCGAAATCCACACTTTTTTTGAGTGGCGACGTGATATCACAAGTGGGAAATCCCAACGCGCGGCACACATGTGCAGTTCCCAACATGTGCCACACATGCGCAGTTCCCAACACGCACCATACATGCGCAGTCCTAACTCGTGCCTTATATGCGCAGTATATTCTGACATCCGAAAAATTCCGAAAACCTATCAACACTTGGCCCCAAGATTTTCAGATAAGGGATTTTCAACCTGCAAGTGAAGTTTATTTTTGTTTGTTAAAAACCCATGGAATCTTGAGGTTTTATTCATTAAGTAAGTGTCTTGAATCTTAAACTTTGTCTACTTAAATGAAATGTTGTTGGTCCCGAACTGGTTACCACTGCAACTTGGGGATCTGGCCGAGGATCATCTCAAACTTAACTACAAAGTTCTAAAAGGATCTCCTGTTGCATCATTGCCTCCAGGATATATAGCCGAAATAGCACAATTTATAGCCTGGAATTTTAATTTATTTGGTAAAATAATAGATAGCGACATTAACACTTTTTTTTACTCCTAACTGAGATCTGTTCAGATTCATTTTACAATGCCGCTCCTTCCTCTGCTTCTTATGCTTTCTATAATCTTTATGCTCCTGGTACACTACGCTGTTAAATTACTTTCCTCCATTGTCATTGAATGTGACCCCCGTAATGCAGTAGCAGTCTCTTCTGTCTTTGCATCTTGAACCAGGGATAGATTGAGGAAAAACGATTGGGATAGAGGGATAGCATTCTCTCTATCTCCTCTCACACCCCCCCCCCCCCCCCCCCATGAAATCATTGTTCAAAGTTATCTCTTGCTACATGGAAAGCTTTATATGTTACTGATGTACGTCAGAAGGGGGACCTTGGAAGTACTTGAATGTGAACTCAGTCTCCTCAACTTCTTGACTTCCATTCAGTTAATTCAATAAATCTGGAATAATAAGACAATATCAGAATTGGTCTCCACGACACTAGTGACGGGTTTATATGACAATCCAGTTATGTCCTGCAGGGAAGAAAATCTACTGTCCATACCCAATCTGGTATATATTTGACTCCAGACCCAGGACCACGTGTTGATTCTTAACTGCCTCTGAAATGGCTGCTAAGCCGGTTGCTTGCATCAATCTGCTGCAGAAAATATAATGAAAATAAAACCAGGTGGATCACCCAGCATTGCCTTAGGTACCTGAGAATTAAAATATAATAATAATATTCTTTATTGTCACAAGTAGTACATTAACACTGCAATGAAGTTACTGTGAAAAGCCCCTCGTCAGCAAATTCCGCGCCTGTTTGAGTACACAGAGGGAGAATTCAGAATGTCCAATCCACCTAATGGCACGTCTTTTGGGACTTATGGGAGGAAACTGGAATGCCCGGTGGAAACCCACGCAGACATGGGGAGAACGTGCATACTCCGTACAGTGACCCAAGCCGGGAAACGAACCTGGAACCCTGATGCTGTGAAGCAACAGTGCTAACCACTGTGCTACCGTGCCACCCTGCACACAGCCCAATCAATACAGCCCTCCTCATTAATATCTTGGGACTTGTGTGGTTTACTGGGTGACTGACTGGGCTATGGTACAAAGAATAGCCTGACATTGACATACTCACTGCATCATACCTTTTTACCCAATGTTCTAGACTCCTCCATCATCATTCCTGTTTATATCCTGTTCCATTGGCAGAAAAGACTCGTCTCAGAGGTAGCAATACAGTGATATAGAGTCAAGGCCCTGGGAGTACTCAACATTGACTCCAGACCTCAGGAAGTCGCATAGTATTATGTCAAAGATGGGCAGAGAAATAGCCTGCTGCAGCCCTCTGAACTGACATAAACGTACACAGTAATAGTACTAAAGACGCTACCTGATAATGTGGGAATAGCCCAGTTATGTCTTATACAGAAAAAAAAACAGGAGAAATTCCATTCCACCTATTACCACCCCATCAGCGTCCTCCTGATCATGGTCACTATCCCCAAAAAGTTCACCTACTGACATTTCGACCACTTGCCTGGCTTTATTTCTTGGGATTAGGTATAGTACTGCCCCATACCTAGTAGGATTTTCTATGTACTGACAAAAAAAGGTCTCCTGGATGCACCTTAAAAATTCCATCCCATCTAATCCTTTCACACTGGGGTGATTCCAGTTAATATTGGCAAAGTTGAAATCCTCTACTACTATAACCCTATTCCTCTTACACCTCTGATTTTCTTAACATCTCTGCTCCTTTATCTCCCTCTTGACTATTGGGAGGCCTGTAATATAACCCCAGCAAAGTTATTTGTTAGCCCCGCCCATATGGCCTCATTTGAAGAGCCTTCTGAGACATCCTTCCTCATTACTGCAGTGATGGTCTCTTTTCCAATAATGCAATGCCCCCTCCCCTCTTACATCCCCCCCCCCCCCCCTCCCCCTCCATCATGCCTGGAACTTGTATACCCTGGAGTGTTGAATTGCCAGTTCTGCCCTTCTTTCAACCATGTCTCAGTGATTGCAACAATATCATATTTTCACATGCTGATCAACACTCTTAAGTTTATCTGCCTTACCAGACAGGCTTCTTGTATTAAAATAGATGAAATTTAGCCTTCCATTCCTCCCAACTGCCTTATGCCCATCTCTTCTCTGCCTGCTGGACTGACCTAGTTATTCTTCAATATTTGAATCCTGCTCCCAACTATACATCTATTCTGTAAGCCATCCCCCAGCCAAATTAGTTTAAAATTTCCCCAACAGCATAAACAAACCTCCCAGCAAGAATATTGGACTTATTCCAGATAAAGTGTAACCTGTCAGCTTGCACAGGTCCCACCTAATTCAAGTACTGTCCCAAAGATATAAAACCTTCCCTTCTACACCATCCCTTTAGCCACGCACTCATCTAACCTATCTTCCTATTCCTATACTTAGTAACGCGTGGCACCGGAAGTAATCCAGAGATTACAACCTTAAATCCTGCTCTTTAATCTGCTACCTAACTTCCTAGGTTCCAATTGCAGGATCTCATCCCCTTTTTCTACCCATGTCGTTGGTACCAACATGCACCACGACCACTGGCTGCTCACCCTGCCCCTTCAGAATGCCCTGAAGCTGTTCGGAGGCATCCTGGCACCAGGGAGACAACATATCATTCGAGAGTCTCGTTCGTGACCACATAAAAACCTGTTGGCTCCCCTTACAATTGAGTTCACTATCACTGAAGCTTCCTCTCTTGCTATGCGGCAGAGCCAACTGTGGTTCCACAAACATGGCCATTGCTGCTCTCCCCTGAGAGGTCAACCCCTCTCCCCAACAGTATCCAACACGGTATATCTGTTTGAGAGGGGGATGACCACAGGGGACTCCTGCACTAACTGCCTATGCCTACTACTCTCCTTGGCAGTCAACCAGCACTTTTCTGACTGTGTGACCATGCTTGCAGCGTGACCAGTTCGCTAAATTCACTATCTACAATTCCTCAGCATCATGGATGCTCCATAGTGAATCTTTTTGCAGCTCCAGTTGCACAATGCAGTCATTCAGGAGCTGCAGCTGGACACATTTACTGCAAACATGGTCACCAGTGACCACATATTGCAGGAGGAGCATTGCAAGGGGCTGAGTTCTCCTGCCATACCCTTGAACTGAGCTTTTAGTTTCTCCCTTAAATTTAGAGTACTGCAGGGCAGCACAGTGGTGCAGTGGGTTAGCCCTGTTGCCTCACAGCGCCAAGGTCCCAGGTTCAATCCTGGCTCTGGGTCATTGTCCGTGTGGAGTTTGCACATTCTCCCTGTGTTTGCGTGAGTTTCACCCCCACAACCCAAAGATGTGCAGGATAGGTGAATTGGCCACATTAAATTGCCCCTTAATTGGAAAAAATGAATTGGGCGCTCTAAATTTAAAAAAAAGAAAAACAAATTTAGAGTACTGGTTGTGCAAGGGACCTTCCTCTATTTAAACACTAGCTACTCCAAAACAAATGTCTTTGAAAGAGTTAAAGAGATGAAATACCTATCTGATTGAGATACACCAATCAGCTGCCTCCACTACTGCACATCAAACTCTCCCCACTCAGTGTTTTTAGCTTCACCTAATTCCCTGTTTTCATTCCACTCCAAAAGCACTCTCCTCCTTTAGCCACGCAGCACTGAGGTTGTCTCCTTTTTATGGGCCCCAAAAATAATGCTTTTGAAACTGTTCAGTTAATCAGCTTCAGCTGAGAGTGACTCAGCTGACTCCTGTTACAGAAATGCTGCAGACCTACACCCAACTAAAAGAGCAGGTTTTGGTTACTACATTGTGATGAATGGTATCAGTAGCTGCTGTAACGGTACCTTACCTTTAATGCATTGGCCCTTTAAGACTGGGCTTGGAACCCTGGGGGACTCCGCCTCTGGCTCCGCCCCCAGGAAACGGTATATAAGATGAGGCTCACTCAGCAGCATGTGATGAGCACACTTCTCGGCTGCTGTTCAGTTCTCAGATGATTAAAGCCTTTGAATTACCTATCTTCTCTCCTGTGTCGTAATTGAGGGTATCTCATACATTAAGGAACTAAGTTTAAGTTAAGTTTAATTACTACTTGCCCCTCACAACTTACCCCTTGAACTCCCTGTTTTCATATAACTCCAAAAGCACTCTCTTGGCCGAGAAACACTCATAGTGTAGCCTGAACGATTTTATGCCAGGCTGGGCGTCTAGCAGGTTTTCGATCAACCTGCTACAGGCTTAATCTGGCAATTATAACTGGACCTGTGGTGCGATGTGAGAGAACTAACACAAGGAAAACCTGCTTAGAATCAAAGAAAGTTTATGGCCCTTCATGTCTGCTTTGCCAAAAAGGTCAGCCACCTGATGTAATCCCAGATTCCAGAGTTTGGTTCTTGACTTTGTAGGTTATGACACTTCTGGTACATACCGAGACACAGCACGGGCATGGCACGATACATACCGGGCAGCACGGTAGCATGGTGGTTAGCATAAATGCTTCATAGCTCCAGGATCCCAGGTTCGATTCCCGGCTGGGTCACTGTCTGTGCGGAGTCTGCACGTCCTCCCTGTGTGTGCGTGGGTTTCCTCCGGGTGCTCCGGTTTCCTCCCACAGTCCAAAGATGTGCGGGTTAGGTGGATTGGCTATGCTAAATTGCCCTTAGTGTCCTAAAAGATAAGGTTAATTGGGGGGAGGGGGTTGTTGGGTTACTGGTATAGGGTGGATACGTTGACTTGAGTAGGGTGATCATTGCTCGGCACAACATCGAGGGCCGAAGGGCCTGTTCTGTGCTGTACTGTTCTATAATCTTCTATAATCTAAACAATTGAGTTCAGGTTTTCTGCCTCTACTACCCTTTTGGGAAGTGAGTTCCAGACCCCTACAACCTTCCAATTCCCAATACCCCAGGAATCTGAATTCCTACTTCCTATACCATCTCACTCGCCATGCATCCATCAGCTCTAACCTCTTATTTATATGCTCACTAGCACACATTGGTCATAATCTGGAGATTACTTGAGGTCCTTCATATCTCGTTCCCTAAAATCTGCCTTCAGGACCTCATCCCTCTTTCTACCTATTTTGTTGGTACCAATGTGAACCACAACCTGTGGCTGTTCACTTTGCCCCTAAAGAATGTCCTGCCGCTGACCTGTGATACCCTTGACCTTAGCACCAAGGAGGCAAAATACCATTCTGGAATCAAGTGTAAGGCTGCAGCAATGCCTGTCTGTTTGCCTAACTATCGAACCCATGCCCATATTTCTCTTCCATTCCTTTTCCTTCCCACCCATTCAACTCAACTACTCGTGGTGCCCCAAACTTAGCTCTTGCTGCACTCTGAGTAACCACGAACTACCAAAATGAAAACCTGGTTCTTGAGCGAGATAGACTCAGACTATCTGTCTCGTCCTCCTAGACTTTCTATTGGTCACCCTTTACATCTCTACTTGCATTCTCCTAACCTGTGGTGTGCAAACTGCCCTAAATGTGCTATCCAAGTAGTCCTCAGTGTAGCGGATGTGCCACAGTGACTTCATCTGCTGCTTGAGTTCTGAAACCTAGAACTCCAGTTTCTGCAGCTGCTGTCACTTCCTGCACATGTACTCGTTTAGGCCACGCAAAATGCCCACGACTGCCCACATGCCAAAAGATGGGCATTCTAGGTGGCCGAGCTGCACTATCATACCTTAAGTTTATTTTGGACTATTTATTGCAAATGGAGACTAGAAAATACAGTAACTTACTCACCAATCAGCTCTTTCTCCTTTGTCTGTAAGTTAGTAACTTTCTAAAATAAATTTAAGAGTACCCAATTCATTTTTCCAATTAAGGGACAATTTAGCGTGACCAATCCACTTACCCTGCACATCTTTGGGTCGTGGGGGTGAAACCCACGCAAACAGAGGGAGAATGTACAAGCTGCACACGAACAGTGACCCAGAGCCGGGATCGAACCTGGGACCTTGGTGCCGTGAGGCAGCAGTGCTAACCACTGCACCATCGTGCTGCCTGTATGAGTTATTTACTTACGGGTTCTGTAAAGCTTTCATGTTTTTCTATAATCCCAGCTATTAGCACAGTTCTGTTAATTAATTTAATTAATACAGTAAACACTACTATTCTCGATAAGCATTACCACTGGTACTCTTAAATAGTTTACTACTAATAAAACCTTTACAGTTACAAATAAATTGTACCAGTTCTTAAAAAATAAACAAGCAAAATACTCACCAACCAATCACTTATTTCTCTATGTTAGCACACTTGATTTTCTCTAAATCTGGTTGGTCCACAGTCTGAGACCCACCAACACATAGCTTTTCTAACTCTCCGGCTCTGCTCTGAGTCTTGCCCCTTTTTGCATTCTTTTAATTCTCCAACTCTGCTCGGAATCTTGCCCCTTCTCATACTCATTTAACTCTTTAGCTCCACTCTCCGTGACTTGACCATCTTTACTCCACCCGTTACAGATGCCTCTATCCATGATGTTTTTGGCAGTAGTGATCAGTCACATCATATGCCTAGAAAGCTCATTGGGAGATGGAATTTGACTTGGATGGGATATCAACACTGTATCTTCACAAAATGGACTTTAGACTTATTTTGTGGTTTCTGAACAGATCAACATGTTCGAACATCTCTCTGGGAAGTTTACTTCAAATGTAAATAACCTCCCGAGGTGATGATTGACTACCGCTCAATGGAAGAGACTTAATGACAATGCCTGTCAGACTGGCTGGATCCATGAAGATAGAGTTTCAAATAAAGACATTTTAAGAGGATACAGAGCTAGAATTCCTTTTACTGAAAATATATTAATTAAACTTTTGCCATTTTATACCCCAGAAATACAAAAAGTACAAAACAACAACAGTAAACCAAATACAATAACCAAATACAATAACAAAATAAACCCATCCCCTTACTCCTCCCCCCCAAAACAATAGCTAACAGTAACCAATTCCTTACAGTGCAATACAAACAGTTGCCATCTACAGTAGAACCCTTCAATTGATGCCCTCATGTTATATTTCACCGTCTTGAGGTCCAACTCCATTAAGCCACGCTGAGGCGCTAGGTGGCATCACCAGTCTTCAATTTAGGAGGGTTTGCTTCCGAGCAACCAGTGAGGAAAATGCCATGGTTTGCGTACCCAGCACCAAAGGTCTGATACTCCGAATGTAGCCACTAAAGGACAGGGCTCCAGCTCAATATTCAGGATTGCTGATATTATGATGAAAAAAGAGGCCTAGAAATCCATAAGCTTGGGACAGGACCAGAACATGTGCATGTGGTTCGCAGGCCCTCTTGAACAGACCTGCACCTAACCTCAACCCTCTCAAAGAAACTACTCATTCTGGCGTTGGCGAAGTGCACCCTAAAGATTACCTTGAGCTGGATCAGACTTAGCCTCGCAGAGGATGATGTGGTGTTCACCCTGCAGAGAGTTTCACTCCAAACCTCCTCCTCCAGTATGGGTCCCAGTTCCTCCTCTCATTTGGCCTTCATCCTATCCCCCGAGACCAACGCTTCCTTCAAAATCTATCCCGATATGTCGGACGATATACCCTCTTCCAATCCCGAGCAGGAAAGAATACTATCCAATAAGGTTGAAGATGCAGGCAGCACGGTGGTGCAGTGGTTAGCACTGCTGCCTAACGGCGCTGAGGTCGCAGGTTCGATCCCGGCTCTGGGTCACTGTCCGTGTGGACTTTTCGCATTCTCCCTGTGTTTATGTGGGTTTCACCCCCACAACCGAAAGATGTGCATATAGATGGATTGGACAAGCTAAATTGTCCCATAATTGGAAAAAATGTTTGGGTACTTTAAATTAATTTTTAAAAAAGTGGAAGAAGGCGCCAGTGGAAATGTTGGGAATGTCCATCTAACAAAATTTAGAACTTGGAGGTTCCTAAACACGTCCAAAGTCACAAGCCCGGCTTTCACTTTCAGCTCCACCAGGCTGACACATCGCTCCTCCAGAAATAAATCACTTACTCTCTCCAGCCCCCTTCTCCAAATGTGGCATCTAACTTTACCCGTTCGAGCAAGTGGTTCATACAAATAGGCCCCCCCCCCCCCCCCCCCCCCCCCCCCCCACCACACTGTCTATCCCTCTGTAGGACTCCTCTCAAATCCTCTAGGTTTTCCCGGCCACATAAAATTCTACATAAGCTGCTCAAACCCCCGACAAAATGACTTGGGTAAAAATACCAGAAGACACTGAAATAACTACTAGAACCTGGTAAGATATTCATTTTTATGGATTGAACCCGGCTTGTCAAGGACAATGGGAGGCTGTCCCACCACTGCATGTCAGCCTTACCATATTCTCTAGGCTGGTTAAATTAAATTAATGTAGCTGCGCCTAATCCCGCAACACCTGAACCCCACAAATACCGAAAACTAGTCTCTGCCAGGCGGAAAGGGAGCTCCCCCAGACTGGCTCCCCTCCCCAAGGTGCCTACCACAAAGCATTCACACTTCCCTAAATTTACCTTGTATCCAGAGAAGAAGCCAAAGTTCTTCAATATATTCATTATGTCCCCCATCACTGGCCTCGGATCTCTCACGAACAGCAGAAGGTCATCCGCATAAAATTTAATTTTTAATAATCTTTATTGTCACAAGCAGGCTTGCATTGCAATGACGTTACTGTGAAAAGCCCCTCGTCGCCATATTCCGGCACCTGTTCGGGTACACAGAGGGAGAATTCAGAATTTCCAAATTATCTAACAGCCGTCATTCGGGACTTGTGGGAGGAAACTGGAACACCTGGAGGAAACCCACACAGATACGGGGAGAACATGCAGACGCCGCACAGGCAGTGACCCAGCCGGGAATCGAACCTGGGGCCCTGCGCTGTGAAGCCACAGTGTTATCCACTGTGCTATCGTGCTGCCCTCAGGACACCTTATGTTCCACCCCGCCTCTAACAATTCCTCTCCACTTACTTCAGGCCCTTAGGGTAAAAGCCAGTGGCTCAATTGATAGCGCGAGCAAGAGGGGAGACATAGGACACCCCTGCTCTGTTCCCCTTTGTTGTCGAAATGACTCCTTACTCATGGTATTTGTACGCATGATGGTGGAGGTAGCCTCGTACAAGAACTGCACCGACGGCACAATTCCTGGGCCCAGCTCAACCTTCTCCCAAACTGCAAAGAGGTCCCAGTCGAACGCTTTTTCTCCGTCCATGATTAGCTCTGATTCCGGCTCAGCCGCTGCGGTGAAAACCACATTGAGCAGTCTACTCACGTTGACTGACAACTTTCGGTCCTTCACAAATCCCGTCTCATCCTCTCCAACTATTGCTGGGAGACAGGGTTGTAACCTCAGCGCCAGGAGTTTGGACAAAAGTTTCGCGTTTACATTCAGCAGCGAAATTGGGTGATACAACCCACACTCTGTTGGATCCTTATACTTTTTCAAAAGAAGGGCGATGGATGCCTGCCCCAACATCTCAGGGAGAGAACCCCACTCCAGGTAATCATTAAACATAATGGAACCAACTGATCTGCAAACCGCTTATAAAATTCTACCGGGAACCCATCCGTCCTCGGAGCCTTCCCCATCTTCATCTTTCCCAAGGCTGTTTGAACCTCCTTCAGCCCCAGCGGCGCCTCCAGGTTTTCCAGCAATTTCTCCTCCAACTTGGGAATCCCCAGATCTTCTAAAAACTCTGCCAATCCTTGCTGTCCCCTTGTGGTTCCAACCAATAAAGCCTGTCATCAAAGGCTCGAAATGCCTACCTTGTCTGGGGTGGAGGCCAGCCTACCTACGAATCCCTAATATGAATGATCTCCCTAGCAGCTCCTTGCTACCTTAGCTGGTGAGCCAAGAGACTGCTGGCCTTCTCCCCGTATGCATATACCACTCCTTCAAATGTCGCAGCTGGCACACCACCCTGTCCGTAAACAGCAGGTCAACCTGCATTTTCAGCTTTTTCCTGCATACCAAAGGCTTTGGAGTTGGGTGGCTCCTATACCTGCATGCCCACAGCCCACTCTAAGGATTTCATCAGAAAGTTTTGTTGCACCTTCTTGACCTCACCATCCACATGCGCCTTGTACGTTATGACCTCCCCTCTAATCACCGCTTTCAACGCCTCCCAGGAAATAGAGAGCGAGACCGTCCCATCCTTGTTAACTCTGTGGGCGGGTTTCTCCATTGGCCGGAAAAGGCGATTGGGCGGAGAATCGTTTCCAACGGCAGAATCTCGGCAGGCGCCGAAGTAACACCAAATCACGATGCTCCGTCACCTCGACAGCGGCATCAATGCATTTCGCAATGCACGTATAGTAGACACCGTTTGCATGTCATTCGCGGGCTCGACCTGACATTCTCTGGGGCCTCCGTGATTCTCTGCCTCCGATCCGGTGATGCGGTTTACTTGTACTTTTACAAATCGTGAAACCGGTGTCGTGGTTGCTGAGAGAGAGAGAGGAGGAGCGACTGTGAGGAGGAGGAGGACGATGACGGTCTGGACACTGGGGGAGGCCCAGCCAGACCTGGGGGTGGGGGACGGGAAGGGGGGGAACAGGCCGGGTGACCGTCCCACGGGAGTGGGACTGGATGGTGTTCAGGCATGGGCCGCCATTATGCCGACCATCTTGCTGCGCACCCACTGACCACCCACCTTGGCCCCTAGTTCTGCAGACTGATACCGACCATATTAGTGCCCCCACCCCAGCATGCCACCTCCCCACCCCAGCCGCCCCCCACCCCCCCATTCTCCCAACCCAGCCGCCAACCACTGGTAGCCTACCCAGGGCAACACCCACAGTAGCCCTGGCAAGAGCAGTGCCAGCCAATGTTAACCCTTGCATCAGGGATGGGTATCGGGGCCAGGGATGGGGGGGATGGGACAAGCAGGGACGGATCCCACGGTGCCAATTGGGGCCAGCATGTAGCCCAGTGGACCTGGTTAAGCACAGGGGTATGCACCACGCTAACATATCGACCTTTCACCCCCTGCAGACAATGGATATTGGAAAACAACCTGCAATGGTGGTCTTCCTGCTGGCCGCTGTAGCCCGGTGAACCTGGTTAGGCACAGAGGTATGCACCACGCTAACATATTGGCCTTTCCCCCCTGCAGACAATGGATATAGGAATACAACCTGTAATGGTGGCCTTCCTGCTAGCCGTCGTAGCCCTCGGGGATGCCTGCGGCTGTACGAGCGGGCGCTGCTCGAAGAGGAGTAGGAAGCTACAGCAGCATCACATGCAGCAGCGGAGCTGGCAGAAAATGGGCAAGTGGCAGCCGCCCATGATGGATAGCAAGCCGCCCAACAGGCCGAGGAGGAGGAGGTGCCAAGGAGGCGCCGCATGAGGCCTTGTGTACTGGCCTCGCCTGTCATTCGAGGACGTGCTGAAGACTCCGGCTGAGCAGAGAGACAGTGCGACATATCTGCCAGATGATGGCACAACTGGCACTGCAGGGGTATGGGGGAGGACACCCGATCCCAGTGGCCGTCAAGATGATGGTAGCCCTGAACCTTTGCACGACGGGGTCCTTCCAGGCGTCCAGTGGGGACCTGTCCGGACATCTCGGTGCACAGGTGCATCAGTGCCGTAATTTAGGCCCTATATGCCCAGACGAATCAATGCATCTATTTCAATGTGGACTGAGCCCAACAGGAAGCCCCGGCAGTGGGGTTCTCCACCATCGATGGGGTGCCCTGGGTCCAGGGGATGCATGTCCTGCTACGAGTACCTGCAGATGACAGGCCATTCTCGGTACCACTCGACTGTGCAGCTGATATGTGACCATCAGCAGCACATCATGCGCCCGATACCCTGGCGGCGTGCATGACTCATTCATCCTGGCACATTCGATGATTCCTGCTATGTTCGAGACGCCCCCCCACCCTCCACGGCTGAGGGGTTGGCTCCTGGGTAACGGGTTATACGCTGCGGTCACGGCTGCTGTTGCTAATCCGGAGACCACAGACTGATGCGGAGACCTGATACAATGACGCCCATACAGCGACCAGGAGTGTGATCGAGCCTCCTGAAGAACTGTGTGATGCGTTCAGAGAGTGTCCCACGAGGTGCCTGGACCGCTCTGGAGAGGCCTTCCAGTATGATTCTGAGAGGGTCGCCCGCATCGAGGCAGCCTGCTGTGTCCTCCACAACATCATGCAGCAGAGGGGTGATGTATTGGAGGAGGAGGAGGAATGCCAGGCCTTGTCCTACGAGGAGAATATGGAGGAGGGCGAGGGTGGGCATAACATGGAATCCAGGCAGGCTTGGAAGGCTATATGACGTGTGCGCCAGGGACAAACTGCACGGGCCGCTCTGATCGCCTCCAGGTTCTCTGTCCAGCACGGGGGTAGAGGGGGAGGAATGGCCAGGGGCACAGACACCGCATCCCAACCCCACACCCCCTCATGACCCCCCCCCCTCCCCCCGGCCTGCAGCCCCCTCTATGATACATACCTGCCGCATTACGGGGTGGGGGGCCTGGGTTGGAGTAACAGCGGGTCTGGTCCATGGGATAGAGCATGATGACAACCTGCGCTACAATGATCCTTGGTGCTCCGCATTGTACGACAACGTCTGACTCCTGCCCAGGACTTTCTGCCGTCTATCTGGGTGATCCCTGCATGCAAGCTGGCCATACCATCACACTGTGCATCAGATGGACCTGCTCCATCTCCAGCATGTCCTGCAAGACACAAGACAAGACGCATGATTAGATGGCGGGCCGGGGGGGGGGTGGTGAGGGGATGGGGATGGGGAATAGGTGTGGTGATGGGAGGTGGTGGTGTGGGGGCGGTGTCAATTGAAGGTGTAGGGTGACGGTGGTGTGGGGGTGAGAATGGTGTTGCTGTAAGGGTGGTGTGGGGGTGAGGGTAGTGTTGGGGACGGGGATGGGGGTTGACACACATGTCACGGGGAACTGCAACTAAGCGGGGTGTCACTTCCTTGCCAGCGGCCGAACTCCACTTCAGTGACCTCCCTTTCCTCTGGGCCGGCAACCACATCCAGATTCTGCTCTACCATGGTGAGGGGCCACAGATCCGGCAGTCCCCCTCCTGTCATCTCCCACTCCCGGCGGTTGTGCATGACCACATAAAACAACAGTGTTCGACAGTCCAACGCATGCAGCCGAGGGGGTGGTTAGGTGATGGCCTCAGTGGTCAGGGCACCCACCAGTTCCCCACAGCCGACTGTAGCGGCGCTGGACACAGTCTGCAGCTGCCACGTGTGGTTGACGAAAACTCAGAGCACAAGTGATCAACGCCATCAAGAAGTTGGCCCATTAGTTTTGGAGGGGGCGGAGCATCCAAAAACAGGCGCCTCTCCGATTTCGGCAATCAGAGAATCCAGTCCTCATCTCAGAAATGGAGAATCCCGCCCCTTTATTCTCTGATAGCTCTAGACACTGTCCCGTAGAACTCAATGACTGACAAAATCTCTACGTCCTACCTCCATCCCGTGCCTGCATCTAACCCCCTACAACATCAGGTCGACCAAGTGGGGAACATGGTCGGAAATAACCACCGCAGAATATTCAGCCTTTTTCACCGAAGGGTGATGAGTACTACCCATGACAAAAAAAGTTTATCCTCGAGTACACCTTGTGCACTGGAGAAAAAAAACAAGAAGTTACCCACAGGGTGCATAAACCGCCATGGATGCACGTAGTGTTGCCATCTCCGAAGGGGCCAGCGACTTTGGCCTGGGGTGATCCAACTTCAGGTCTAGCAAACAGTTTAAACCCCCCCTAGAATCAGTTGTGCGTATGTAAATCCGGCGTACAACCACCTTATGAGCTATACATCGTCCCAATTTGATGTTTACACATGCACTAACATCGTCACCCTCCAATGTGCCTGCAACCATCACACATTGATCCCCATGTTCAGCCAACTCCTTCCCCACTTGAAAATTGATCCTTTTCTTGATTAGAATCGTCACCCCCGAGCCCTGCTATCAAAACCTGAATGAAAAACCTGGCTCACCCAGGCCTTCTGCAACCTGGTCTGTCCTGCACCCGCACATGAGTCTCCTGTAAGAACACCACATGACCCCCAAACCCTTTAAATGGGAGAAAAGTCTTTCACTCTTCACCAGCCCCCCCCCCCCCCCCCCCCCCCCCCCCCCCCCCCCCCCGAGTCAGCCACTGTGATAAATCATATGCTCTTTACAAATTCCTGGGTCCCAGGCTCACCTAAGATCTCCAGAGCCTTACCCTCAAATTCGGCAGGCCCTTAACACCCCTCACTGTGTGCGGCCTCGCGACCCTAAAGGTCGACCCACCCTCCCACTTTGCCAATCTAACTCCGGATTGCAAACCCGTTGCCACCAGGAGCAGACGGTACAGCACCCAGGACAAAGCCTTCATCAGATCCGAGGTCCAGCGGTTGCTTCAGGAAACCATCATTGAAGCCAGCAACAGCCCCTGGAGCGCCCATGTGGTAGTCGTTGAAACTGGGGAGAAACACAGAATTGTCGTGGACTACAGCCAGACCATCAATTGGTACACGCAGCTCGACACGGACCCCCTCCCACCCATATCTGATATGGTCAATCAGATTGCGCAGTACCGGGCGTTCTCAATGATAGACCTCAAATCCGCCTACCACCAGCTCCCCATTCGTAAATCGGACCGTCCATACACTGCTTTCGAGGCGGACGGTCATCTCTGTCACTTCCTCAGGGTTCCCTTCGGCGTCGCTGACGGGGTCTCGGTCTTCCAAAGGGAGATGGACCGAATGGTCGACCGGTACGGTTTGTGCGTCACCTTGCCGTAGCTCGATAACGTCACCATCTGCAGCCACGATCAGCAGGACCACGACGCCAACCTTGCCAAATTGCTCCACACCGCCACTCTCCTCAACCTCACCTACGACAAGGAGAAGTGCGTGTTCAGCACAAACCGCTTAGTCATCCTCGGCTATGTGGTCCAGAACGGGGGGGGGGGGGGGGGGGGGCACGGGGCAATCTGGCCCCGGGGGGTGTCTTCCGCACCTTTGGGGCGGCCCGAAGCCGGAGTGGTTCACGCCACTCCATCCTGCCGGGACCCCCCGCCCCGCCTGGTAGAATTTAGAATTTACAGTGCAGAAGGAGGCCATTCGGCCCATCGAGTCTGCACCGGCTCCTGGAAAGAGCACCCTACCCAAGGTTAACACCTCCACCCTATCCCCATAACCCCGTAACCCCACCCAATACTAAGGGCAATTTTGGACACTAAGGGCAATTTATCATGTCCAATCCACCTAACTTGCACATCTTTGGACTGTGGGAGGAAACCGGAGCTCCCGGAGGAAACCCACGCACACACGGGGAGGATGTGCAGACTCCGCACAGACAGTGACCCAAGCCGGAATCGAACCTGGGACCCTGGCGCTGTGAAGCGATTGTGCTATCCACAATGCTACCGTGCTGCCCTAGCCCCAGGTTTCTGAACTCTTATTCAGAATAGAGGTTTGTCATGCAAGAAAAGAAGATTTTTCAGTCCCTTCATGTGTGCAGCAGCCTTTGTCAGATATTTCATTGTAGAATTGGAGCTGTGGAGGGTGCAGAGGATAATGAAGGCACAATACTTGGAAAACAAACTAGCCCAAGGAGTGGATGTACCGAACCTGAGTCATTTATCGGGCATGACTGAAGACCAATGTTAAGGCCCAGACTGAGCATTTTAAACTGTGTGCCTAGTTCAAGAAGACCTCAATAATAATAATTTTTATTCGTGCCACAAGTAGCCTTACATTAACAGTGCAATGTAGCTATTGTGAAAGTACTGTTAACCATAGGTGAGCTGATCAGCTGCCCTCGGCTGCATTAAGCAGGAAACTGTTAAATCATGTACCAAACCAGTTTCACTTGAGACCATCAGCACCAGGACCACCTGAAGTGATATGTTTTTAACATTGGTATCTTTGCAAACATATTATAAGGGTCCTTCATGTTCATTCTTGTTTGTTGCCTGTTTGTTCCCTTGTTTTTCCCTTTCTTTTATTTCAGCTGTTATATTTTGATCCATGTAATTTTTATGGACCTGTGATTTTAAGGCAGAGCAGCCTGCACCTTTAATTCAAACAGAAAGATCCAGAAGGCTGTGCTGGTCAGAAAGGCGGTGCTTTGCCCGGTTACATGTGGTGATTGGAACTGTCCCCACTGAAATGGTTCAGAGACCTAAAGAGCTTTCAGTTTTCCTTTGGCAGCTAAGGGAGAAAACCTCTCTTTTTCTCACTGTTTTCTCCAGAAATAACCAGCCAATTCTCACCAAAGAGTCACTGAGGGAGCCAACTAACTCTCTCTGCAGAGCAGGCTGATGCAAGCAGAAACCAGAATCTGATAACTCTCTGGAGGCTGATGTGAAGCCAAGGGCCTTGCCATAATATACACACAAGTATATGATGGTGCACAGACAGACATTGATTGACACACAGGATGACCAATGAACACACAGAACACAGCAGCCAATCACCAGACAGGACACGGCCACTATAAAGCCAGAGGGCACTAGTTTTCCCGCTCTCCTGGGATGCAGCCTCTGAGATAGTCAGAGCCTGTGAGCAACAACTAGAACATCCACCGTGTGGTAGTAAGATAGTCTGGTCAGGTTAGCCTCAGGTCTCCAGTCAACTCAGCATAGTGTCAACCCACAGTTAAAGTATGTTTAATAGTTAAGAGTTCAATAAAATAGAGTTGCATTTCTCCAAGTGTTGGAAGCCTGTCTCTCTCACTGCTATGGTAAGCGCAGTCCTCACAGACCGAGCATACTCAACACATCATGGTACCAGTGCGTGATGTTAGAGTTTGACGGACCTACCTTGAGATAGTCTGCCTTTGACCAGCGATCAGCTATCCGGTAACATGGACAGCGTCCGCCCTCCCCAGCCGCTCTGCATCGCCGGCAACCTCGGTGCCAACTGGAAGATTTTTAAGCAGAAGTTTCAGCTGTATCTTGAAGCCACCGACCTCGAAGCCGCATCGGATGCCAGAAAGATTGCTCTCTTCCTCTCTCCAGCCGGGGACCACACTATCCACATTTTTAACTCCCTGACCTTTGCTGAAGGTGAGGACAAGACAAGACAAGGACAAGACCTGAGGGGCTGTTTAGCACAGGGCTAAATCGCTGGCTTTGAAAGAAGACCATGTAGGCCAGCAGCACGGTTCGATCCCCGTAACAGCCTCCCCGAATAGGCACCGGAATGTGGCGACTAGGGGCTTTTCACAGTAACTTCATTTGAAGCCTACTCGTGACAATAAGCGATTTTCATTTCATTTCATTTCAAGTTCAAAACAGTCCTGCTGAAGTTCGACAGCCACTGTGACATCGAAGTCAACGAGAGCTTTGAACGCTATGTGTTCCAGCAGAGGCTTCAGGGTAAGGATGAACCTTTTCTGTCCTTCTTAACCCATCTCCGTATCCTCGCGCAATCCTGCAACTTCAGCTCCATTTCCGACACCATGATCCGCGATCAGCTCGTTTTTGGCGTCCACTCCGACCCCCTTCGCCAGTAGCTCCTTAAAGTGAAGCAACTCACCCTTGCCTTTGCCATTGAGACCAGCGTCCTACATGAGAACGCTACCAACCGGTACTCCCACCGCCTTTCTGACCAATTCAATCAATTCATCAATTCGAGTCATCACTGATGTCAGTCTAAAACAGCGGTACTCCCATATCAAGGCGGCAGAGACGGCGCAGCAAGGCCCCCACGATGCGGAGCGGGTGCATGCCGTAAAACAGCTCCAGGGCCTGAGTCTGGATGAAGGCAGCCATTTCGCGCGCTTTTCCCGGTCTCCTGCGCATGCGCGCAACGACCGAGGGGACGGCGAGGCCGAGGACCGAACTGCGCAGGTGCGCACATCGTTCGACCGCACCGCGCATGCACGGTGGCCCACGGAGCGTCCTGACGTCGGCGCCATGATGTGCAACAACTGTGGCTCCTCCACTTAATACGGCAATGTTCCGCAAAATCTCGACTCTGTCTCCAGTGTGGCAAGCTTGGCCACTATGCAACCCTGTGCAGATCTGCTCAACTGCCCACCACACATCGATCCCAGCCGCAGCGCAGGAACGTCTGCTCAGTGCAGCAACCCGTTGCAGACTCCGACTCCGACATGGTTCCAGATCCCGACACCGAGGATCTCACATCCCCATCCCGGGTGGGCATCATCAGCAAGCATACGATGCTTTCCGCAAAAAAGGCTAAACCCCTCCCAGTGATGAGCATTGATCTGGAGGACGAGTGGTGTGCCACCCTTACGGTCAACAAATTGCGAATATGCTTCAGGCTGGACACCGGCGCTTCAGCTAACCTCATTTCGCAGTCTGACCTGGATACCATCCACGTCAAGCCGAACATTCTTCCAACGGCCTGCCAGCTTCTCGACTACAATGGCAATGCCATTGCTGCCAATGGCTCATGCCAGCTTGTGTATCGCATCGTTATTTAAGAGCCACCCTGCGTTTCGAAATTGTAGGATCCAACAAAGCTTCCTTGCTCGGTGCTCAGGCCTGCAAAATCCTGAATCTTGTGCATCGGGTTCACTCCATATCGCCCGCTGAGGCATCAGCCTCGCCAGATGCCAACTTCCAAATCCAATTAAATGACATCACAGCACGATACCACAGCGTCTTCGAGGGTATAGGCACACTCCCCTACACATACAAGATTCTTCTGAAACCGAATACCTGTTGTTCATGCACCCCGTTGGGTGCCGGCGCCCCTTAAGGACCGCCTCAAGCAGCAGCTGCAAGACCTCCAGGACCAGGGCGTCATTTCTAAGGTCACGGAACCCACGGACTGGGTTAGCGCCATGGTTTGTGTCAAAAAACCCTCAGGGGAACTGAGCATTTGTATCGACCCCAAAGATTTGAACCATAACATCATGAGGGAACACTACCCTATCCCTAAGCGCGAAGAGCTCACCAGCGAAATGGCTCACCCCACGTTTTTCACGAAGCTGGATGCCTCCAAGGGATTTTGGAAGATACAACTGGACGCATCCAGTCGAAAGCTCTGCACATTTAACACCCCGTTTGGCCGGTATTGTTACAACCGGATGCCCTTTGGCATCATCTCCGACTCGGAGGTGTTCCACCGAATAATGGAGCAAATGATCGAGGGCATTGAGGGGGTGCGAGTGTACATCAATGACATAATTGTCTGGTCCACGACTCCGCAGGCACACACCGATTGCCTTAAGCGAGTGTTCCAGAGGATCCACGAGCATGGCCTCCGTCTCAACAGAGCCAAATGCTCGTTCAGTCAAGCAGAAATAAAGTTCCTCGGTGACCATATTTTGCAGTTCAGTGTGCAGCTAGATGCAGATAAGGTGTCGGCGATCAATGCTATGAAGACACCGGAGGACAAGAAGGCGGTCCTCCGCTTCCTGGGGATGGTCAACTTCCTTCGGAGGTTTATCCCGAGGATGGTCAACTTCCTTGGGAAGTTTATCCCCAATCTTACATCTCACACCACAGCTCTCCGCAATCTTGTAGAGAAAACCATCGACTTCCAGTGGCTCCCCGCTCATGAGCGAGAGTGGCGTGAGCTCAGGGCGAAACTCACCAAGGCCCCGGTACTGGCGTTTTTCGACCCTGCCAAGGAGACGAAGATCTCCATTGATGCGAGCCAGTCTGGCATTGGGGCAGTACTCCTCCAGCGTGACAAATCCTCCTCCTGGGCCCCAGTCGCATATGCATCTAGAGCCATGACACCTACTGAGCAGCGCTATGCTCAAATCGAGAAAGAGTGCCTGGGCCTCCTCACGGGGATTGACAAATTCCATGATTACTTGTATGGACTCCCCAAGTTTACGGTCGAAACGGACCACAGGCCACTGGTTCACATCATACAGAAGGACCTCAACGATATGACATCACGCCTGCTGCGTATCCTCCTCAAACTCCGTAGCTATGATTTTGACCTGGTCTACACCCCGGGCAAGGAGCTCATTGTGGCCGATGCACTCTCTCGCTCCATCACTACGGCGTGCGAGCAGTCGGACTTCGTCTGCCAGATCGACACCCATGTTCAGTTCTGCGCATCCAACTTTCCGGCCACTGACGAAAGGGTTGTACAGATTCGTCATGAAATGGCCAGGGATCCTCTACTCCAACGGGTCATGCGCCATCTCACGGATGGTTGGCAAAAGGGCCAGTGCCCACAGTTCTACAATATAAAAGACGATCTGGCAGTGGTCGATGGCATACTGATGAAACTGGATAGGATAGTCATACCACAGAGTATGCCAGAGCTCGTCCTCGGCCAACTCCATGAGGGTCACCTGGTAGTGGAAAAGTGTCGCCGGCGAGCCGGAGAGGCACTATATTGGCCTGGCATCAATCAGGACATCGCCAACAGTGTCCTTAATTGCCCAACGTGCCAACTGTTCCAGCCGGCTCAGCCGAAAGAGACTTTGCAGCCGCATGAACTGGTGTCGGCCCTATGGACCAAGGTTGGCATTGATCTCTTTCACGCAAAAGGCCGGGACTACATCCTCATTGTGGATTATTTGGGCGTGGGGAACTTCTTACGCGCGCCGGTTCCGACGCAATATGGCGTGGGTGTTCAGGGGCCGGCAGAATGTAGGCCCGGGGGGAGAGGCCGGCCCGCCAATCGGTGGGCCCAGATCGCGGGCCAGACCCCTTCGGAGGCCCCCCCGGTGAACGAGCCCTCCTCCTCCCCCCCCTACAGGCTGCCCCCCCCCCGAGCGTTCCCGCAGAGTTCTCGCCGGCAGTGCCCATTGGTGGACGGCGCCGACGGGATTCTACCGTGTCGGAGTGGCCGCTCGACCCATCCGGGCCGGAGAATCGGCGCTCACCATTTGCGGCGATTCTATGAGTGGCCCGCGCGATCCGCGCGGTGCTGCTTTTGGGGGGGTGTGGGAGAATCGCGTGCGGAGGTCGGGGCGGCGTGACGCGATTCGCGCGGCATCGCGGCGATTCTCCCACCCGGCGGGAGAGGGGGGAGTGGGGGGGGGGAGGGGGGGGGAATACCGCCCCACGTCTTTCGGGACTTGTGGGAGGAAACCAGAACACCTGAAAACCATGCAGACATAGGGAGAATATGCAGACTCCACAAGTGACCCAAGCCGGGAATTGAACCTGGGACCCTGGAGCTGTGAAGCAACTGTGCTTACCACTGTGCTACCGTGCCGCCCACTGTGCTACCATGCCACCCAATTACCTGACAGCACGCCTTTTGAGACGTGTGAGAGGAAACCGGAGCACCTGGAGGAAACCCACGCAGACATGGGAAGAACGTGCAGACTCCGCACAGACATGACCCACGCCGGGAATCGAAACTTGCAGTACTTCGAGAAGGCTCTTAAAGTTAAACCTTTATTATAGGTTCAAGGTCTCTTCGACACATTGGCGGAGTTTGTGCATGTTTAATAAAAAAAAGTTAATTTCTAATCTGCTTAACTAGTGTGTACAAAATTGGGTAGCGTTTGAGTGTAATGTGCCTTGCAGTAAAAAAAACCGTTTTGCATTTAAAAATTGTATCATGATGCTGTTTTATTAATATAGTTGCTAATGGAATTATCATGAAAAATTAGCATTTTCCCCAAATGTTTAATTTACTCAGAAACTGACTAGTGCACACCAATGGAATTAGTAAATGGTTCTGTATTGTTTTTTAACATAATTTTCAGTTGTCTAAAATGAAGTTACTCACAGGTGTTGGACAAGGCATTTTCTTCATTAATAAATCAGAACACCCCTTAAGTACATAAGTGAACATATTTTAATGCAAGGGAAAATATATACGAACATGCAAGCGTTACAAATTAGGAACAGGAGTATGCCATTCAAACCTGTTCCGCCATTCAATAAGATCATGGCTGATCTGATTGTGTCCTCAACTCCACTTGCCTTACTCCCCCATATACCCTTTGACCCCCTTGTAAATAAAGAAACTGTCTAACTCAATCTCAAAAATATTCAATGTCCCGGTCTCTGCCTGTCTCTGGTGAAGAGAGATCCACAGACTCAGGACCTGAGAGAAGAAAATTTTCCTCAGCTCTCTCTTAAATGGGAGACCCTTCATTTTAAACTGTGTTCCCCAGTTTTAGTCTCTCCCACAAGGGGAAACATCATTTCAGCATTGACCCTGTCAAGGCACCTCAGGATTCCATGGGCTGGATTCTCCGTTTCAGAGGCTAAGTGCCGGCTTGAACGGAGAATTTGCGGGAGGTTTACGATGTAAAAAATCAACGCTGACCCCTCACTGATTCCGGGACCATTGAAGGGCTAGAAGCGGCGCCGGGTGAAACTCCTGACTCACGTCCCAGAAATGGAAACTATAGACCAGTTAGTTTAACATCTGTCATTGGGAAATTGTTGGAATCCATTATTAAGGAAGTAATAACAGGACACATGGAAAATGTAATCCATCAGAGTCAGAATGGTTTTATGAAGGGTACATCATGTTTGGCTAATTTGCTAGAATTCTTTGAAGATGTAACAAGCCAAGTGGATAATAGGGATCCTGTCAATGTGGTATATCTGACTTCCAGAAAGAATTTGATGAGGTGCCACAAAAGGGCTCATACACAAGGAAGGATCACATGGGCTCAGGGGTAACTTATCTTGGATATAAGGGGCGGGATTCTCCCCTACCCAGCGTAACGGGGGTTCCCGGCATAGGGGAGTGGCGCCAACCACTCCGGGGTCGGGCCTCCCCAAAGGTGGGGAATTCTCCGCATCTTTGGGGGCTAGCCCCGCGCCGGAGCGGTTGGCATCAGAAGACTGGCGCAATAAAACCGGCGCCCCCGGCAGTGGGGCTGGCCGAAAGGCTTTCGCCAGTCGGTGCATGCGCCGGCGGTGACGTCAGCGGCCACTTGCCGCTGACGTCACCACCGGTGCATGCGCGATGCGGGTTTCTCTTCCGCTTCCGCCATGGCGGAGGCCGTGGCGGCCCCGGAAGAGAAAGAGTGCACCCAATCTCTGCCACGGCGGGGACCGGATTTACGGCGGTCCTAGGCGATCCTCCGACCCTGCTGGGGGTCGGAGAATTTCGCCCTATATTATTGATTTGGATGCAGGGATAAAAGATACTGTAGCTAAATTTGCATATGACGCTAAAATAGGTTGGATAGCAAATTGCAATAAGGAAATAAGAAATCTACAAACGTATATAGATAGATTAGGTGAGTGGGCCATAATTTTGCAGATGGAGTTTAACGTGGATAAGTGTGAGGTTATGCATTATCCAATTTGGAAAATGGAAAAACAACTTATTATTTAATTGGAGAGAAACTTCAGTGTGCTTCAGTGCAGAGGGATCTGGGTGCCCTCGTACATGAATCACAGAAAGCTAGTATGCAGGTACAGCGGGTAATAAGGAAGGCAAATTGAATTTTGGCCTTTTTAGCGAAAGGAGTAAAGTATAAAAGTAGTGACGTGTTGTGGTTACGAAGCATTGGTGAGATTGCATGTGGAGTACTGCGTACAGTTTTGGTTCCCTTATTTGAGGAGAGATAGAATTATGGACTCTCTACAGTGCAGAAGGAGGTCATTTAGCCCAACCAGTGCACCAACCCTCAGAAAGAGTAACCTACCTAGGCCCACACCCTGACCCTATCCTCGTAATCTGGTAACCCCACCTAACCTTTTGGACACTAAGGGGCAATTTAGCAGGGTCAATCCAGCTAGCCTGCACATCTTTGCCATTCAATAAGATCATGACTGATCTGATTGTGCCTTCAACTCCACTTGCCTTACTACCCCATATACCCTTTGACCCCCTTATAAATAAAGAAACTGTCTAACTCAATCTCAAAAATATTCAGTGTCCTGGTCTCCGCCTGTCTCTGGGGAAGAGAGATTCACAGACTCAGGACCTGAGAGAAGAAAATTCTACTCAGCTCTGTCTTAAATGGGAGACCTTTATTTTTAAACTGTGTTCCCCAGTTTTAGTCTCTTCCACAAGGTGAAACATCATTTCAGCATTGACCCTGTCAAGTCACCTCAGGATTCCAAGAAAACCGGAGTACTCGAAGGAAACCCACACAGGCACAAGGAGAAAGTGCAAACTCCACACAGTCACCCGAGGCTGGATTTGAACCTGGGTCCCTGGCGCTGTGAGGCAGCATTGCTAACAACTGCCACCCGGATGGAGTTGCATTAGAGGCAGTTCAGAGGACATTCACTAGGTTAATTCCAGAGATGAGAGGCGGGATAATGCCATAATCGGCGGGGTGGGCAACTCCAGTAGGAAGGAGTGGTGTGAACCACTCCGGAGCGAGCCGCCCCAAAGATGTGGAATCCTCCGCACCTTCAGGGGCTAGGCCAGCCCCAGAGTGGTTTGTGCCGCGCCAGCCGGCGGGGAAGGGATTTGGCGCCACGCCAACCAGTGCCCAAGGGCCTTCGCCGGCCGGCGCGAGTTGGCGCATGCGCTGGAGCGTCAGCGTGTGCTGTCGTCACCCCCGCGCATGCGCAGAGGGCTTCGTCTCTGCACCGGCAATGGCGGACCTCTACAGCCGCTGGTGCGGATGAATAGAGTGCCCCCACGGCACACGCCCGCCTGCGGATCAGTGGGCCCCGATCGCAGTCCAGGTCACTGTGGGGGCAACTCCTGAGGCCAGATCCCCCAGCTCCCCCCCCGCCCACCCCCCCCGAGAACCCTGGAGGCTGCCCATGCTGCCAGGTCCCGCTGGTAAGGACCTACTCCAATTTACGCTGGTGGGACCGACAAAAATTGCCAGAGAATTCGGCAGCCGGCCGGGGTGGGGGGGGGGGGGGGGGGGGGGATTCATGCCGCCCCACTGCGATTCTCCGACCAGGTGGGGGGTCGGAGAATCCCGTCCGAGAAATTTGTTTTATGAAGACAGATTGAGCAGTTTAGGCCTATACTTACGCGAGTTTAGAGAATGAGGAGAGATCTAATTGAGGTATGTAAGATGATCAAAGGTATTGAAAAAGTAGAGGTAGAGCGGAAGTTTTTGGGGCAATCTAGAAGGATAGGTCATAATTTTAGGATTATGGGCAGCAGATTTAAAACTGATAAGGAGAAATTACTTCTTGTAAAGGGGGGAATCTGTGGAATTCACTACCCAAGAGTGTTTTGAATGCTGGGACAGTGAGTAAATTTATGGAGAAGATAGACAGATTTTGTTATTACTCTTGGTTTGAAGGGTTATGGAGAATGGGCAGGAAAGTGGAGTTGAGGCGAGATGAGATCAACCATGATTATATTGAATGGTGGAGCAGGCCTGAGGGGCTGAATTGCCTACTCCTGCTCCTGGTTCTTATGTTTTTATATATACAAGTGCAAGATGCTGAATAGATTATTTTCTGGTCATTGATAACTGGAGTCAAATATTTGCTGAATAACAGAAACTGATATGATTGCATTCAACATAATTTCTAAAGTTGTAGAATTAGAATTAGTAATTTCAATTTGTGATGAAATTCATGTCTTAAAACTGCATGTAAAGGAGCAACATTCCAGCCTTGAGCTCAAACTTCATTTCAATTTTCCACCAGAATCTGTAATAAAAATTGAATTGAAAGTGTTATAGAAAACTGTAGTGTAAAGTGAAACTCAGTGAAGGATATTCAGGGTAAAAAGCAATAAGAAACCTGTGGAGGTATAAAACAGAACAATGCAGTGCCCAATCCCCTGCTCCATGGTTGGCAAAATGAAGGTGGTGCTGAATGAGATTGATTTGCGGTTTTGGTGCATATGACCCTGGGCATATGGTCTCTTGGATTGGATTGGATTCGATTCGATTTGTTTATTGTCACGTACAGGGGTGTAGTGTTTATGAGGTTCGTCCATAAGAGGGTCATTTAGGAGTCTGGTAACAGTGGGGAAGAAGCTGTTTTTTGAGTCTGTTCATGCGTGTTCTCAGACTTCTGTATCTCTTGCCCGATGGAAGAAGTTGGAAGAGTGAGGAAGGCGGGTGGGAGGGGTCTTTGATTATGCTGCCCGCTTTCCCCAGGCAGTGGGAGGTGTAGATGGAGTCAATGGATGGGAGGCAGGTTTGTGTGATGGACTGGGCTGTGTTCACGACTCTGGAGTTTCTTGCGGTCTGGTCCGAGCAGTTGCCATACCAGGCTGTGATGCAGCCAGATAGGAAGCTTTCTATGGTGCATCTGTAAACGTTGGTAAGAGTTAATGTGGACATTCTGAATTTCCTTAGTTTCCTGAGGAAGTATAGGCGCTGTTGTGGTTTCTTGGTGGTAGCATCGACGTGTGCGGCAAGACTCCAACGGGTCCGTAGTCCGTAGTCGATTGGAGGCATCCCAAAGGCTGCCGGCTCAGGAAATGGCACTGGCAGTACTTAGCACTGAGACCAACATTGCTAGCGTGGCGACTGCAGTGGAAAGCCTGAAGCACGATGTCAGTAGTCTGGGTGGTGGTAACCGAAGTGTTGATCAGTCAGTGAAGGCCAGGACTGAGGGCTTCAACTGCATGTCCCAGTCACTGGGGGACTTGTCCCTGACGCAGGTGGACCTTGCCGAAGCACTGGGGAGCATGTTCCAATCTCAGTTGGGCATTGCCACGGCATTGTGGGGCCTGTCCTAGATGCAGGCGGACATTGGCAAAGCACTGCAGAGCATGGCCTTTTTAAAGAGGGGCATCAACATCATGGTGCAGACAATGGGGTTCCATCAAGGATGGCAGAGCCAGAGCTCAGTCGAATTGCCCCTCTGTCCTAAAGTGATCTCCAGATCCTGACGGTCACCAATCGGTAGGAGGGAGTATTAGAGGTCAACCTGGAGTTGTCTAATGGGGAGAAGGTAGCGGTCTCCAGCTCTTCTGAGTCTCCATCCCCCTGACAACGACATGTCTTGAAGTTAGTGGGCAGAACAAGATGGAATGGCGATGCCCCAAGGTGCTTCAGAGGACACCTGGCAGAGGCATCAAAGCCACAGGGCGCAATAAACAGCAGGCTGCCTCCACCTCTGATGGGCATCCCGTGGGCACATTTAGCCGTAGTGGCAGAGCACAGAAGGCTAAGACGATTGAGGATCATTGAGAGGGCACTGCGGGTTAAAGAGGGCAGCACCATCGTTAGCTAGGGACAGTTAGGTCCCAACTGTACACCATCAGAACACATTACACCCGAAACATGTGAGGCTGGATTCTCCGCAGTCCCGCACTGAAATCGCGTTTGTGCAGGGGATGGAGAATCCACTTTTACGACAGGATCGGGCTCGGCGCCGCTCCCATGATTCTTCGTTCTGGAGTTGATGAAAATGGCGGAGGATTAGGGTTCACCCCACCAGCCTCAACCCACCAGCCTCCATATAATCCTAACCCATTTTCGCCAACTCCAGCGTGATGCCACCACCTGTCGGAGCGGTTTCAAGACCTGTGTATTGAGTCAGCTTCCACGTGGGATTCTTCCCTGTGACTCAACTCAGTACAGAGAGCAAAAGACATGTCAGCAATCTGGATAAAATGGCTTATTTATTAATCTAAGCTTGGTTATGTGTACACGGAGATAAGATCTGGATAATGCCAAAATCTATCTACTGAATGTCATGATATGCACTCATGCACATGATGAGGTACAGACAGGCAGTGACAGACACCCAGTACTGCCAATCAACACACAGGACGGAACACAACCAATCACCAGGCAGAACACTAGAGGGTGGTCTCCCACTATAAAACACCCAAGGCATCAACACTCTGCCTCTTTCCACTGGTGACAACTGTAGTGACAGTCAGGGTGTATATATCGGTTATGACCTTTGACACGTGGCTCAGAGCTAGTTTGGTCTAGTTAGTTATAGTAAGTACGCTTAGATTCGTAGAGTGTCAAACCCACAGTGAACTGTGTGCACTGCTCAACAAGTTCAATAAAGCGTATTGAACTAACATCAAAGTTTGGAGTCTACTTTCAAGTACAACTGTACCCAGTTGCAGTCCGTGTTACCCCAGGGTGATTAACACGACACTGAACATTGATAAAAACACATCAATTATGCAATTTCCAAAAATCAATAGCTCATCCCAGTTGGACTCGATCCAATGTTTAAACTTTATTCAATAAAATTGCGATCAATTCATGATTAAACGTCATCCTGTTTGTTGTGTTTACCAAAAGGCCTAACGTCAGTCTTAGCATCCAAAGTGTTTTTTTCCCCCCCATCTCAGCATCCTGTGCACCCATTGTTCATGAGGAACAGGATGGAACAACTGGCATCCTCTTTACTCCATGGATTGTTTCAGAAAGCCAGGATATCAAAAGTTACTTCCTCTTCTCTTCCAGAGGATATCGGAGGCGAGTGATAAACACTTGTGTTTACTCGTAATTTGCTGATCACACATTTTGTGTGTCTCAAAAACATGGGCAAGTTATCTAGCCTAAATCCCATCATGCATTGTGGTCACTGTTGTAGCCAGAGTTTGATTACTTATTACTGCTATGTCCTAAAAATACATGTTTTATGGTTAATAATGATTACCCAGTACACCTTCTATAATTAATCTCAATCTTTAATAAACTAATTTATGTAAAATTACCCTAGTGGCCTCCTAGCTTTTCGGTTTTAAGAGGTCTCATCGTTGGATCCCTCCTTCACACCAAACACATCTTCCCTTCACTCCCTCTGTCAGCATTCTGCAAAGACCTCCGAGATGATCTATTCCACTCCTCCACCATACCCAACTCCACTCCCATTACCCATGGCACCTTCCCATGCAATCGCAGAAGATGTAACATCTGCTCCTGTACCTCTTCCATGCTTAACATCCCAGGCCCAAAACACTCATTCCAGTTAAGCAGCGTTTCACTTGCACCTCTTTCAATCTGCTCTACTCCATTTGCTGCTCCCAATGTGGTCTCCTCTATATTGAGAGACCAAACGCAGACTGAGTGATCGCTGTGCATCTTCGGTCTGTGCGCATTCAGGACCCTGACCTTCCCGTTGCTTGCCATTTTAACACAAGACCCTGCTCCCATGTCTGTCCTTGGCCTGCTGCAATGTTCCAGTGAAGCTCAATGCAAACTGGAGGAGCAACATCTTATCTTCCGGTTAGGCACACTACAGCCTTCCGGTCTCAACATCAAATTCAACACCTTCAGATGATTAGCTCGACCCCACCTCGACCCATTTGTTTTCATCCCATTTCATTTTTTTTTAAATAAATTTAGATTACCCAATTATTTTTTTTCCAATTAAGGGGCAATTTAGCGTGGCCAATCCACCTACTCTGCACATCTTTGGGTTGTGGGGGTGAAACCCACGCAGACACGGGGAGAATGTGCAAACTCCACACGGACAGTGACCCAGGGCCGGGATCGAACCTGGGACCTCGGCGCCGTGAGGCAGCAGTGCTAACCACTAGGCCACCGTGCTGCCCGTTCCCATTTCATTTTAACTGTCTTTTACCATTTCTTTCTCTCTTGTCTTGCTTTATATATATTTAACCTCCCCCCCACATCTTATCCACCTTTCCTTACCCTTTCTTCCCTTTGCTTCCCCCTTCCCCTCCCCCCAAATCTACATCATCACAGTTTACCCTCTGATGTTGGTTTCTCCGCTGTTTAACAACTTTTGTTCTCTCTGGGGACTGCCATTAGCACCCTTTCCCCGTGGTTTCTGTGGCTATTAGCATGCCGTTTCCCTGGGTTTCTGTGCCATGTCACATCCTTCATTCTCACTCCACGGTATAAATATATCTCACTTTCTCCATCTTATAACTTTGACAAAGGGTCATCTGGACTCGAAACGTTAGCTCTTTTCTATCCCTACAGATGCTGCCAGACCTGCTGAGATTTTCCAGCATTTTCTCACCAGGAACAGGTATCCTTCTCCCCCACATGGTTGGAAGTCTCCTTGTTGCGGCAAAGCCTCCTGCTTGACGTGCCGACTGGTGAGAAAATGCTCATGATGAGGAATTGGAGAGGGTGTGAGACCAGCAATCATTATGGTTCCCACTCCATTACCCTTTAATCCCCCAAGCCTCTCCCACCCTTACATTTCCTGCAATCTTTCAAGGTTCCATCCAACGACCTGCTTGTGCGGGGGGGACCCTGCCCTGCACACGCTCCCCGGCCACCGTAGAGGCCCCTGGGCACCGGGCCCTGGCCACCGATACACACACCCACCCTTTCGTCGCGAGGGTGTCCGCATGCTGCGGCCAGCTCTAGGGTATACAGTTGTTGGCTGCTGTCCTGTGGCTGTGTAGCCCGCACTGTTCAGGCAATGTGTCTGGGCCACAAAATCTGATTGGAGTGCCAGGCAGTGGCATCCGCCTGTGACATGGCACGTCTACCCAGGGGTATCCGCTTGGGAGCTGTAAAGTGTTCACATTACACGCACGGGCAGCACGGTAGCATGGTGGTTAGCATAAATGCTTCACAGCTCCAGGGTCCCAGGTTCGATTCCCGGCTGGGTCACTGTCTGTGCGGAGTCTGCACGTCCTCCCCGTGTGTGCGTGGGTTTCCTCCGGGTGCTCTGGTTTCCTCTCACAGTCCAAAGATGTGCGGGTTAGGTGGATTGGCCATGCTAAATTGCCCGTAGTGTCCTAAAAAAAAGTAAGGTTAAGGGGGGGTTGTTGGGTTACGGGTATAGGGTGGATACGTGGGTTTGAGTAGGGTGATCATTGCTCGGCACAACATCGAGGGCCGAAGGGCCTGTTCTGTGCTATACTGTTCTATGTTCTATGTTCTATTACTAACAGTGGCAATTCCCTATTACCGATAGCCTTCAGTTGTGCAGCCAAAGGCCGCCACGGTCGGTCGGGGTTAAAATGATCTGCACCACATTACCACGGATGGGGTCTTTCTTGGGGGGTGGAGACAGGCAGAAGCTGAAGTTGCCCTTGGTATGGGTATATACGATTCGGGGGTGGAATGTCGGACCCGCGGGCGCAGAGCCCCCTGCCCCCCCCCCAGCTAAGGGGTGGTGGCCGACTCCTCAGACCGGGCACGACCGCCCCCCTCCAGCGGTTCCCACATCTCCCCCGAGTACTGGGGCGGCAGCGCCAGTGCCCCAAGGCTGTCTGTCTGTTTACCAAGAAGACTACTCACCTCCGATCCCCACAGCAGCCATTTTGCTAGCTTCATGTTTTTAAATAGGTGTTCTAGACGGCGGCCACGTAACTGCTGACTCTGGGGAGCCAGTTAAATCATGAGAGGCCGTTAGATCGGGGATCCTTCCTGTTAATGGGATAGAGATTAGCTTTAATTGGTGATTATTGTTTTCTCGCCACAACATGGTGCGATCCTGATTGTGCCAACAGGAGCAGGCCAGTTAGATTGGAAACCAATCTGCCCCTGCGCTTTCCAATTTCGACTCTCCCGCGAACTAACCGGCCTGCTTGGTTTTGTGCCTAGCACGGCGCAGTGGTTGGATCGCGGTCAGTGTGTTCAGCTTAGTAAAATTATGTCGTTAATGTGAGGATCCAGGGCTGAAGCTTAGTTTAGTTGAGTTTGGATCTATTTGTGAACATGCTAGCTTTTTCTCTCCCAACAGTTTAGTTAAAAAAGATTTTGCCCGTGAACAAAGCAGAGGTTTCTGAAAAGGCAAAACTCTGTAAACCCTGTTTCCTGGAGGATCTCTTACTATTCCTAGCTGGAGGAAAGCTTCCTTGTGAAACATGGGTGGAGAAGGCATATTGAAGCTTCTTTTTATTGTTCCTTGGGAATTGAGCTGGGCAGGCAAGGCCAGCATTTGTTGCTCTTCCTGCATAGTAGCACAGTGATTAGGACTGTTGCTTCACAGCGGCAGGGTACCAGGTTTGATTCCTGGCTTGGGTCACTGTCTGTGCGGAGTCTGCATGTTCTCCCTGTGTCTGTGTGGGTTTCTTCCGGGCGCTCCGGTTTCTTCCCACAAGTCCCCAAGGACGTGCTTGTTAGGTGAATTGGACATTCTGAATTCTCCCTCAGTGTATCTGAACAGGCGCCGGAGTTTGGCGACTCGGGGATTTTCACAGTAACTTAATTGCAGTGTTAATGTAAGCCTACTTGTGATATGAATAAAGATTATTATTATGAGAAGGTGGTTATGAGCCACATTCTTTAACTAGTGCATTCCTCTGGTATAGGTGCACCCACAATGCTGTTATGGAGGGAGTTCCAGGAGTTTGACCCAGCGGCAATGAAGGCACAGTGGTAATACTCCAAGTCAGAATTGTCTGTTTCTTGGAGGGGAACTTGTAGATTCCGGTGTTCTCATGCATCTGACCTAAGTCAGCACACCCTTATCTACCGTGGAATTTTAAGAGTGGGTGCGGAACATGAGGCATGCCCTTGCTGCCTCAGACATCTTGGGCTGGGGAAGGTAAATGAGAACAGATAGAGACTACATGAGCTGTCCTGCTACATGAGCTTTGTGTTACTAGCACCTTCTTTCAGAACAAACCATGCCACCAGGTGCATTGAGACATCCAAGATCGGGGAACAGCACCAGCTGGATCTGATTATCATCAGATGTGATTCTCTGAATAGCGCAATCTCAGCCAACACAGATACCACAACACTGCCTGTGATGCAGATCATTACTGGTGTGCACCATGATTTGGATGCAGCCTTTGATGTTTTTTCATTCAAATCAGAAATGCTGCATTTGTATCAATGTCAGACGTATTGCCTACCCAGATAATAATGAACACTACTTATGGATGGCCACTGAGGAAGTTGTTATGGTTACTACTAATTTTGAATAAGCATTGAGTTAAAAATATATTTTTTAAATTGTCAGTAGCTTGTGTGCAACTAGCCTTGGCTGTGTTGCTAGTACCTGTGTATTCATATTTCTGAGGTAATCAGCATATGCAATGCAATATTTTGACCTATGTAATGTGCAGGATCCATCATCGGCATACTATCCATTCTGCCAGATTGTACAACAGGTTTTACTGCTCTGTTCCCACTCCATCCCAAATGCTGCCATTTTTACAGCAGTGTTTGTCTGATTCAGGTGGAAATCTCATTCAAAATTCTAGTCAGGTTCTTATCTCTCATAGAATCCTGATGATACTTCTGGGCACCAATGGCAGAACAATGTACTGTATGTGCTTTGCCTTACGGTTCTAGACATTGAACAGCCTAACCAGTGGTCCTCAATTGGAAAGCTACTGGCCACCAATCAGAGAAAAGTAATTTTATTTTCCTTTTGGAAATAAAAGAGTTTTGTGTGTCGATGAGGAGCATGAAATGCATCTCCTGGGCCCAGTAAAATGTTCAGGTCAGTAACGGCAGCATGCATGCTATTCCCAGCATTGCCTCCCCACCTCCAGGAGAAAATGTTCGAGCTTGGCTCAGCAATGGAGTCACTGGAATAATTGTTCCCCTTTCTCCAACTGACAAGTTAACTTTGACTGCCCAAATTTTGGAAATCTGGCTTTCAAAATGAGTGAGGTCTCTTTACAGCAACTTGGAGTGGGTGGAGCAAGTACTCTTCATACCATCCACTCAAAATCCACCTATGGTTAGGAATGAAAATGAAAAATGAAATGAAAATCACTTATTGTCACGAGTAGGCTTCAATGAAGTTACTGTGAAAAGCCCCAATATATTTGGATCTTGACCCTTTGTTGGCCTTTAAGCTGAGTTACATTGGGAATATACCAGAAGGGCCATGAATTTCAGGTCCTATTTGTGCCTTATCCTGCCTTTGTAAATGTCTTTCTGTTTTCTCTGTTGTCTTTCTTTTTCTCTGTTTTTGCTCCTTCTACAATTACTCCAAAGACTTCAGCTGATTGTGTTTTACAATCTGAAACTGCTCTCATCATGCACAACTTAGCTATTTTTGAGCAGGGAACCTCAAGTTCAGAATCGGGATCAAAGTTATGGGAGAGCAAGCAAGTGAGAATCTGTGAAGAAACCAGAGCTGTCTTTGGAGAGCACGGGTGGAGTGGTCATGCTTTGCATTTGGGACATGATCTTCCTGTCAGACCTTAGAACGTCCGACCTGAGATGGGCCTGGTGCTGCAATATTGAAACATGGACAGATAGGTTGCTATGTTGAACAAGGGTGTTGTCGAGGTGATCATTTTGTAATGGGGGACCTTTTGATGGACTGGATAATGGGATGGGTTATTTTGAGTAAATTTACTTCCAGTACCAGCAGCGGCCACCACTCCTGATGGGTGATGCCAATATTGCAGCCCACGTTTGAAGTGCATTCATTTAGTGACTCTGGTGGACCCAGAGACCGGAGGTTCCTGCTGCCAATTAGGAACTTACTTCTGTCAGGACTCCTGGAGATTGGGTTGGTGAGGGTACAATCAGATTTTGCAATGGATAATGGGCATCCACATTAAATTTCGCCGTTGTATTTTCTTTGTACTGGTGCTAATGTGATAAATTTAAGGTTGCATATTGGAGTGAAAAAAGGAGTAAAGTTGGATTTAAAAAGGGCCTTTACATAGGACATTCCCAAAGTGTTTCACAGTCAATTAACTATTTTTGATTTATAGTTAGTTATTATGTGGGCTGATGAAGCCACTGCTTTCTCCCACGGAGGTCTCATAAACACCAATGAAGCAAATAACCAGCTAGTAATTTTTGTTGACCAAAACATCCAGAGAACTGCATATCTTTCTGGACAAGCAGACACAATCTTGGTTTAATTTTAAATGTTAAAAGAGAGCTTATTTAACAAAACAACATTCCCTGCACTATCTGTTAAGTCTTGAAGTCGGACTTCAACTCCATATCTTCATGACCCAGCCAAGAGTTTTACACTGAGCCAGGTTGACGTTTGGATTGGTGAAGAACCGTCTTTAATAGCCAGAGAGGTTTACAGCATGGAAACAGGCCCTTCAGCCCAACTTGTCCATGCAGCCAATTTTTACCACTAAGCTTGTCCCATACTTGAGGGTTCCCCACCACCCCTGCTGGCAAAGGGGTGTAAAGCTCAGTGCCCCCGAATTCTTTGCTTGTGAGCAACAATGTCTACTCCCCTCCTCGGCTCCCCACAGAAACAGACACGGCAGGTTCACGTTTTTCAAAAGGAGTATTAATCGGCGCCAGCGTGAACTCTTGCTGGGGAGGTCGATGAGTCACGGGAAGCTATTGGATATGGGCTGGCTCCCGTTAATTGTATGGAAATAAAGCTTAAGTGGTGATAATTGGTTTCTCGCCATGCTACGGTGAGATCCCAATTTCACCTATAGGAGCGGGCCGGTTGCATCGCAAAGAGTTTGGCGCCTGGCGCAGTTCTCGTTTTTGGCCTGTTCCGCTATTCACCGTCCTTGTTTCGCTTGGGTGAGAGTGCAATGAGGCCGAAGAATCACGCCCAAAATTGTAATGCTTATTTGAAGAGCCAGGACCGACATAGCCATCTTTTGCACTGTAATACTTTTTTGATTCTGTGATCTGAATACTTTGGCTGCAAGAGCAGGTCAGAGGTAAAGAATCCTGTGTCGAGTAAACTTCCCCCTTGACTTCCCAAAGCTGGTCCACTATCTACAAGGCATGAGTCAGGAGTGTGACGGAATATTCTCCACTGACCTGTATGAGTGCATCTCCAGCAACACACAAAGCAGTTGATTTCATTGGCACCCCATCCACAAATATTCACGCCCCTACCACCGATGCACAGTGGCAGCAGTGTTTACCATCTACAAGATGCATTGCAGGAACTTATCAAGGCTCCTTAGACAGCATCTTCCAAACCCATGTCCTCTACCATCTTGAAGGACAAAGGTAGCAGATGCATGGGAACACCACCACCTGAAAGTTCCCCTCTAAGCCATGCACCATCCTTATGTGAAATAATGTTGCCCATCCTTCATTGTCGCTTGGTCAAAATACTGGATCTCTCTCCTTAGCAGCACTGTGGATGTACCACATGGACTATGGCAGTTCAAGAAAGCAGTTCCCCATCGCCTTTTCAAGGGCAATTCGGAATGGGCAATAAATGATTGCGTAACCAGTGGTACCACATCCCATGAATTAATTAAAATAACTGTGACCATTATTAATGTTTGGTTCAGTTTTCATGTTAATTGGTTTCAGCACAGTTGGTGGTAAGTTGATCTGAATTTATTTTTCACGGGATGCAGGCATCACTGGCTGGCCAGCATTTATTGCCCACGCCTAATTTCCCAAGATAAAGTGACAGTGAGGAGCCTTCCATGAACCGCTGCAATCTGTGATATTTCTACAGCCACACTGCTGTTATGAAGGGAGTTCTAGGATTTTGCACCAGCAAAAGTGAAAAAATGATAATATAGTTCCAAGTTAATGAGCCAAAATCCACAAAAAGGGCTGTCCTGGTAGGCCCATTGTGTCAGCATGCTCCTGCCCCACCGAACTCATTTCCTCTTATCTTGACTCCATCCTTACTCTTCTTGTCCATTCCCTCCCCACCTACATCCAGCATTCCTCTGATGCCCTGCGTCATATTGACAGCTTCCAGTGCGCGGGCCCTAACCGCATCCTATTCACCATGGATGTGCAATCTCTCTACACCTCCATCCCACACCATGATGGCCTGAGAGCTCTTTGCTTTTTTCTTGAAAAGAGGCCTGGACAATCCCCATCCACCACCACTCTCCTCCACCTGGCTAAACTCGTTCTATCTCTCAACAACTTCTTCATTAACTCATCTCATTTTCTCCAAATCAAAAGTGCAGCAATGGGTACCCGCTTGGGTCCCAGCTACGCTTGCCTTTTTATGGGGTATGCGGAACATTCCTTGTTCCAGGCCTACGTGGGCCCCCTCCCACAACTCCTTTACTGGTACTTTGATGACTATTTTGGTGCCGCTTCATGCTCTTGTCCGGACATGGAAAAATTCATCAACTTTGCTTCCAGTTTCCATCCCCCTCCATCACTTTCACCTGGTCCATCTTAGACACTTCCCTTCCCGTCCTTGATCTTTCTGTCTCCATTTCCGGCAATAGACTATCTACTAATATTCACTACAAGCCCACTGACTCCCACAGCTATCTGGACTACAGCTCTTCGTACCCTACACCCTGTAAGGACTCCATCCCTTTCTCTCAGCTCCTTCACCTCCGTCGCATTTGTTCACATGATGCCCCTTTCCAAAGTGGTGCTTCGAAAATGTGTTCCTTCTTCTTCAACCGTGATTTCCCACTAACAGTTATTGACAGGGCCCTCAACAGTGTGAGTTCCATCTCCCGTACCGCTAACCTCGCCCCCGCCCCTCGTTCTCACATTTCACCCCACCAGCCTCCGTATGCAAAGCAGAATCCTCCGCCATTTTTGCCAACTCCAGCATGATGCCACCACCAAACACATCTTCTCTTCACTCCCTCTGCCAGTATTCCGCAGAGACCATTCCCTCCGAGATAATCTAGTCCACTCCTCCACCGTACCCAACTCCTCTCCCATTACCCATGGCACCTTCCCATGCAATCGCAGAAGATGTAACATCTGCTCCTTTATCTCTTCCATGCTTAATATCCCAGGCCCAAAACACGCATTCCAGGGTAAGCAGCGTTTCACTTACACATCATTCAACCTGGTCTACTGCATTCGCTGCTCCCAATGTGGACTCCTCTATATTGGAGAGACCAAATGCAGACTGAGTGATCGCTTTGCTGAGCACGTTCGGTTTGTGCACATTCAGGACTGTGACCTTATCGTTGCTTGCAATTTTAACACAAGATCCTACTCCCATGCCCACATGTCTGTCCTTGGCCTGCTGCAATGTTCCAGTGAAGCTCAACGCAAACTGGAGGAACAACATCTCATCTTCCAGTTAGGCACACTACAGCCTTCCGGTCTCAACATCGAATTCAACAACCTCAGATGATGAGCTCTACCCCACCTCGACCCATTTAATTTCATTCCTTTTCATTTTAACTGTCTTACCATTTCTTTCTCTCTTGTCTTTCTTTATATATATTTAACCCCCCCCATCTTATCCACCTTTCCTTACCCTTTCTCCTCTTTGCTTTCCCCCTTCCCCTCCCCCCACATCTACATCTATCACAGTTTACCCTCTGATGTTAGTTTCTCTGCTGTTTGGCCTTCCACTCCTTTTGTTCTCTCTGCAGACTGCCATTACCACTCTTTCTGTGTGGTTTCTGTGGCTATTAGCACCCCACTTCCCTGGGTTTCTGTGGCCATGACTCATCTTTCATTCTCACTCCACAGTATAAATATTTCCCACTTTCTCTGTCTTATAACTTTGACAATGGGTCATCTGGACTCGATACATTAGCTGTTTTCTCTCCCCACGGATGCTGCCAGACTTGCTGAGATTTTCCAGCATTTTCTCTTAGTTCCAAGTTTGGAGAGTGTAAGGTTTTGAGGAGTGGTGGTGTTCCCATGCACATATTGCCATTGTCCTTCGAGTTCGTCGGAGTAATTGGGTTAGAAGATGCGGTCGAAGGAGCCTTAACGATTTGCTATAGCCCATCTTATAGGACAGTGGTTTCCAACCGGTGCTCTGCAAGAGTATTGCAGGTGGTTCGTGGGAAAAATGAAATGAAATGAAAAATGAAAATCGCTTATTGTCACGAGTAGGCTTCAATGAAATTACTGTGAAAAGCCCCTAGTTGCCACATTCCGGCGCCTGTCCGGGGAGGCTGGTACGGGAATCGAACCGTGCTGCTGGCCTGCTTGGTCTGCTTTAAAAGCCAGCAATTTAGCCCAGTGAGCTAAACCAGCCCCTTCAGCCAGGATGACAATCTGCATAAAAGAAAAGGTTGGGAACTGCTGTTATATGTCGTACGTAATATTACCACTGTGTTGATGGTGGAGGGAGCAAATGTTTAAGGTGGTGGATTGGCAGCAAATCAAGTGGACTGCTTTGTTCTGGATGGTGTCGAGCTTCTTGAGTGTTGTTCAAGTTCATCTAGACTAGTAGGGGCTGGTTTAGCACACTGGGCTAAATTGCTGGCTTTTAAAGCAGACCCAGGTAGGCCAGCAGCACGGTTCAATTCCCGTACCAGCCTCCCCGAACAGGCGCCGGAATGTGGCGACTAGGGGCTTTTCACAGTAACTTCATTGAAGCCTACTCGTGACAATAAGCGATTTTCATTTTCATTTCATTTCATAGAGCATTCCATCGCATTCCTGACTTGTGCTTTGTAGGTGGTGGACAGACTTTGGGGAGCCAGGAGGTAAGTTACTTGCCACAGGATTCTCAGCCTCTGACTTGCTCTTGTCGCCATAATATCTACATGATTGGCCGAGTTCAGTTTGGTGTCACTGGTAACCCCGAGGATGTTAATGGTAAATTTGATGATGGTAATACCAAGGGGAATGTCAACAGGAGATGGTTAGATTCTCTCTTGTTGGAGATGGTCATTGCCTGGCACTTGACTGGCATGAATGTTTTGGCACATATCAGCACAAGACTGAATGTTGTTTAATTTGTGCTGCATACTGACACTGACTGCTTCACTGTGGTGCTGAATATTTTGGAATCATCCTGAACATCCTCAATTCTGAGGTTATGAAGGAGGAAAGGCATTAACGAAGCAGCTGAAAATAGTTGGACCTTGAGGAACTCCTGCAGCAATGTTCTAGGCCTGACATTATTGACCTCTAACAACTACAACCATCTTCTTCTGTGCGAGATATTACTCCAAATCGGTGGGGAATTTTCCCCCTGATTTCTGTTGACTTTAGTTTTTCTAGCGCTCCTTATTACCACACGGTCAAATGCTGCCTTGATGCCGAGGGCAGTCACTCTCACCTCACCTGTGCAGTTCAACGCTTTTTGTTTGTGTTTGGACCAAGTCTGTAATGATGTAATGGACTGTGTGGTGCTGGGAACCCAGACTGAGCATCAGTGAACAGGTTTTTGCTGAGTAAGTGCCGCTTCACAGCATTATTGATGACCTCGTCCATCACTTTGCTGAAGAAAAATGCATTCTGCCATGTGGGAAAAAATCTTTGGAATACTTGTAATCATTTTGGCTTGACAGTTTCAAGAAGTTCGAAGAACAGATTGTTTCTTTGTGGTTTCTGGTTTGTCAACACAAACTAATAATGAAAAATGAATGAAATGAAAATCGCTTATTGTCACGAGTAGACTTCAATGAAGTTACTGTGAAAAGCCCCTAGTCACCACATTCCGGCGCCTGTTCGGCAATACCACTGTTTAAAAAAGGAGGTAGGCAGAAAGCGGGTAATTATAGGCCAGTTTTCTTAACTTCAGTAGTAGGGAAGATGCTGGAATCTATCATCAAGGAGGAAATAGCCGGGCAGCATGGTGGCGCAATGGTTAGCATTGCTGCCTCACGGCGCTGAGGTCCCAGGTTCAATCCCGGGTCTGGGTCACTGACCGTGTGGAGTTTGCACATTCTCCCCGTGATTGCGTGGGTTGCGCCCCCACAACCCAAGATGTGCAGGTTAGGTGGATTGGCTATGCTAAATTGCCCCTTAATTGGAAAAAAATAATTGGGAAGAAATAGCGAGGCATCTGGATGGAAATTGTCCACAGGAAATTGAAAACAAACGCAGCATGGGTTCATAAAGGTCGTGCCTAACTAATTTAGTGGAATTTTTTGAGGACATTACCAGTGCGGTAGACAACAGGAAGCCAATGGATGTGGTATATCTGGATTTCCAGAAAGCTTTTGACAAGGTACCACACAAAAGGTTGCTGCATGAGATAAAGATGCATGGCATTAAGAGTAAAGTAGTAGCATGGAGAGAGGATTGGTTAGTTAATAGAAAGCAAAGAGTGGGATTTAATGGGTGTTTCTCTGGCTGGCAATCAGTAGCTAGTAGTGTCCATCAGGGATCAGTGTTGGGCCCACAATTGTTCACAATTTACATAGATGATTTGGAGTTGGGGACCAAGTGCAATGTGTCTAAGATTGCAGATGGCACTAAAATGAGTGGTAAAGCAAAAAGTGCAGAGGATACTGGAAATCTACAGAGGGATTTGGATAGTTTGAGTGAATGGGCTAGGGTCTGGCAGATGGAATACAATGTTGCCAAATGTGACGTTATCCATTTTGGTTGGAATAACAGCAAAAGGGATTATTATTTAAATGATAAAATATTAAAATATGCTGCTCTGCAGAGTGTCCTGGGTGTCCTAGTGCTTGAGTCACAGGTGCAACGGGTGATTAAGAAGACAAATGGAGTTTTATCCTTCATTGCTAGAGGGATGGAGTTTAAGACTAGGGAGGTTATTCTGCAACTGCATAAGGTGTTAGTGAGGCCACACCTGGAGTATTGTTTTCAGTTTTGGTCTCCTTACCTGAGAAAGGACTTACTGGCATTCAAGGGTGTGCAGAGGAGATTCACTAGACTAATCCCAGAGTTGAGGGGGTTGGATCACGAGTAAAGGTTGAGTAGACTGGGACTGTACCCATTGGAATTTAGAAGGATGCGGGTGGATCTTATAGAAACATATAAAATTATGAAGGGAATAGATAGGATAGATGCGGGGAGGTTGTTTCCACTGGCGGGTGAAAGCAGAACGAGGGGGCATAGCCTCAAAATGAGGGGAAGTAGATTTAGGACTGAGCTACGGAGGAACATCTTCACCCAAAGGGTTGTGAATCTGGAATTCCCTGTTCAGTGAAGCAGTTGAGGCTCCTTCTTTAAATGTTTTCAAGATAAAGATAGATAGTTTTTTGAAGAATAAAGGAATAAAGGGTTACGGTGTTCGGGCCGGAAAGTAGAGTTGAGTCCACAAAGGATCAGCCATGATCTCATTGAATGGTGGAGCAGGCTCAAGGGGCCATGCCTTGTGGCATTTGAAGAGAACCAATAATGATGTCAGAGCAAATTGTGTATTAATCTCACAGAATGTGGTTGAAAAGTTTCAAATTCCCAACGGGTTAAGGTGCATCTCTTGGTAAATGACCATTCTGCTCTGATTTTATTTTTAAAGTATTCCTTTTGTATAAGATTGTAACTGACTGGATAGGTGACATTGACAATCTTCATAGAATTTTCAAATGGTGTGGTACTATCGTGCTCGTTTTCTTAAATCTCTTCATCCTGTCGTAGTAAATTATACTTAAGGAGAGAAAATAATTGGATATTTGTATGTTGTGAAAAGAAAAATGGCACATGGCTTAAGACTAATTCTGTTGTAATATACTATCACCGATAGCAGTGGTTCCCAAACTTGCCTGGTCTGTATTCAGGTTTACTCATTTTTGTGCACTGTTACTGGCTGTTTCTTTTTTTAACGACCTCTCCTATTAACTGCATATTTTGGAAATATGCAGTAAATATTTTGAAAAAGGTTCCAATAGGTGCAAACAGTTGGATGCTATTTGTATGATTACTGCATACAAAGAATGCAATTTTTTTATGTCTTCGTTCTACTCTCAGTGGCATATTTGAAAATAATTTAACTACTCTAGCCATGTTTATTAAACCATACGTTGAAGAAGCTAACTACAAAATTTTGATCCACATATTGTGAAAATAATTGCTAGTTAATAAGTACATCAATGGACCCCATCTCACCATTGTGCCTATTAGCAGTAAGCATGAGAGAGAAACAACTTGTGGTTGGAGGAGGAGCGAGCAGTGGGAAGGTGAATGGCAGGACATGGCTTTGATTACACTTGCGTTTAGCTCAGAAAGAATTTTTATCTTTCAAAATCTGCTGTTACACAAGTGCCCTCTTAAGGCATCGGTAGTACCCCCAGGATTGCACTTATCCCACTTGGGAACCACTGCTATAAGGGAAATGGGTAATGCAGAAAAGCACAATTTTGGGATTCTTCGCTCACAGCTCTTTCTCCTATCAAATATTGGACGTAACCAGTTGTTGCTTAATTGATGACTGTTATGGAGCAAGACCACTGGAGTTGTTCCAGGGCTATGTTGGAAAGGATTTTCATTCTGAATATCTTGTGCACAAGAAATTAGATTTGATGATCATAGGCAATGGGGTTGGTTTCAATGTCAGAAGAGATAAAATGCTGAGACCTAGGACAACCAGAAGACGAGAGAGAACTCAATTTTGTTTAGGTACTTAATGACTTCTTTGAAACAGAATGAAGAAGCAACTGTAACTTCAAATTTGGTACTTTATCAACCCACTTAAAATGACTGATATGCTAGAAATGGTTCAACATTTTGTCAATAGTAATTGTATCATTTGCTTTTATTTCAAAATTAAGGACAAAGCCCAAAATAATAATTCTGAAGTATCCAACTTTAGGAAGACAAATTTTGGAACCGGAAGTATAACTCTTTGCAGTATATTAATTGGAATGTTGAACCATAGCACGCACACAGAAACACACAGGGCTGGCCGCTCCGCACCCTGACGCCGAAATCACGGCCGGCGCCGGAGCGGAGAATCCATTTTGGCGCATGAAATCGAGACTGGCGCCGGTTCCCCGGGACCCGAAAAGCGCGCCGCATATCCCCTACCTGCGGCCATTGCTGGAGGCCCGCCCCACCATTCTCCGCCCTGGAACAGCCGAAGTCCCAACGGCATGGTTCTAATCTGGTCCTGTCAGTCTGGATACTAGGGTGGCGGTTGCGGATTCAGTCCGCAGCCGCCATGGTCTAGGGTGGGCCTATCGGAGGGCAGGGGGGGCCTTATATGGCACCGGACTAATTTTGGGCTGGCGGTCAGGGTCGGGCGCACGGCCGATCGGGGGCACTATTTGGAGGGTCCAGCTCCGCAGTCTGAGTCTGCCATGGAGCGTGACGCGGCCGCTGGAGGCTGCCACTGTGCGCATGCGTGGCCTCCGACCTGCAAGTGCGGGGGCCCGTTTCTGCAGCAAAGGCAGCTAGTTTCACGCTGGGTCCCTGCTAGCCCCCGCTATGAGTATGTGGTCCTTTCGCGCCTGTTTTTCTATCGTGAAAGGCCACCGTTTTTACGATGGCGTGGAGACAAAGTCACAAAAACGGAAAATCCAGCCCGCACTATTTTGCCATTGAAGTCTGAGCTGCATATTCAAAGAAGGCCCTCATTACATTGAGGGTTTCTCCTTGCCATCTGTAATTTAATAATCCAGTAGGTCCAGGTTTCTCTCCAACATCTTCCTTCCTGCCCTATTGGAGGTTTGGAGCCAAGATGTTTATGCACATTGGCTTAAAATTCCTTGTTAACTTTTTTTTCATGCCAAACGTCATGGAGGGGTCAGGGTTATAAGGAAAAATAGCACAGAGCCTGTCAATTAGGGTGCCAGTGGTGACTTTGACTAGAGTGGTCCTGACATGAGCAGACCAGAAATTGGACTGAAAAGATTCAACTGAATAATTGTGTGAGAGTTGGGCACAGTTCTTCGTGGTAGTGATGGACAATTGAGACAAAAAGAAAATTGGCTGTGGGGAGTAGGTAGCAAGAATGTGAGTTGAGGGAGTAACGGTCGGCATTTCAAAAAAAAAGTAAATGACAGAGGCTTTATAGAGAAATGGAAGGGTTTGTGCACCAAATAAGCTATTTATAACATGGGCGAGCACTGGGGCAAGGAAAACTAGTACAACTGTCAACATCAATGTTGATGCATGCTATAGATAACTAAGGCTATAGACAGGATTCTTCTGTACCCGGCGGGACGGGGGGGTCCTGGCAGGATGGAGTGGCATGAACCACTCCGGCGTCAGGCTGCCCCAAAGGTGCGGAGGATGGGGCTAGGCCCGCCCTGGAGTGGTTGGCGCCCCACTGGCCGGCGGGATAGGGGTTTGGTGCCACGCCAACCGGCGCCGAAGAGCCTCGGCCAGCCGGCGCGAGTTGGCGCATGCGCAGGAGTGCCAGCACGTGCTGTCGTCATCCCCGCGCATGCGCGGGAGGATTTGTCTCCGCATTGAACATCGCGGAGGACAAAGGCGGCCGATGCGGAGAAATAGAGTGCCCCCACGTCACAGTCCCGCCCGCGGATCGGTGGGCCCCGACCACGGGCCAGGCCACCAAGATCCCCCGCGACCCCCTAGGAACCCCGGAGCCCATCCGCGCCGCCAGGTCCCGCCGATAAGGGACCTACTTGATTTACATCGGCGGGACCGGCTACAGATGGGCGGGACTTCGGCCCATTGCGGGCCGGAGAATTCGGGCGGCCCAGTGCCCATTGAGTCACGCCAGACCCCGCCATTCTCCGAGGCGGGCGGCACGACGCACGCCGGGCCGGTTTTTGGGGGGGCGGGAGAATTGGGAGGACGGGGGGGGGGGGGTGGGATTCACGCCGACCCCCGGCGTTTCTCCCACCCGGCGGGGGCTCGGAGAATCCCGCCCCAAATTCCTGAGTTGTAATACAGAGCTGACATTCTGAAACTTTCAGAAATTAGTAAAGTAGACCAAAGACTGAGCAATGTTTGATTTTTAATAATTCCAAAATTGTCCATTCTTGGAATACGGATGTTGGTGGTAAGTCTGACATTTAATTCTATTTCTAGTCAACGTGAAAAACCCAATAGCTTACTGGACCACTTCAGAATGCAGCTGAGAGTCAGCCATGCTGGTATAGGACTCGAGTCACACATGAGTTAGTTAGCTTGGACCAAGTCAAGATCAAGTACAGCCTTCAGGTGACACAGGCTGGAGACTGGGGATAATTGAATTAAGATGTAATTAAGTTACCATTTAAGGTCATATTATTTTCTTTAATATCTTCATTATAAATTACTGTGTCCATAATTATAATGGGAACTTCCAACTTAAGCTTGTACATTTGTGAGTTGAGAGAGATGATTTTTAACCCATGCATCGTTCTGCCTTACTGGGGTGCAAGATAGGAGTCGTGGGGGATTGGTAAGTGGTTGCTCATTTTTCCCATCCCACACCATTTTTACTTGCCTGATTTCAGGCATAAAAAGACTATCTGCTTCGGAAGACTGGAGACTTCATTTAGGTGACATTGCCAAGTCTCAATGACATACTCAGAATATGTCTATCAGAATCAATATCAACTGCAGGTTCAAGGATAGCCTGTGTGGCCTACTGTGTACCCTGATAGTGTCCCAATAGTGAGAAAAGGAATGCAAATCATGGGTCTCTGGGAAACAAAGCGGAAAGGCAGTAAAGTAAGATCAATTGATGGCCGATAAAAACTTTCCTACCATGGACAGGATGGGAGAAGGAATGGTGGTGGAATGGTTCTAAGCAAGGAAATGAAGAACATGCTTGGATCACTGTTTGTGTGGAATCTGCAGGTTCTCCCTGTGTCTATGTGTGTTTCCTCCGGGTGCTCCGGTTTCCTCCCACAAGTCCCGAAAGACATGCTGTTAGATAATTTGGACATTTGGAATTTTCCTTCCTTGTATCCAAACAGGTGCAGAGTGTAATGACTAGGGGCTTTTCACAGTAACTTCATCGCTGTGTTAATGTGAGCCTACTTGTGACAATAAAGATTATTATAAAAAAATTAAAGCTAGAAAACAGGGCGAAATATGGAACATTGTTGGTTGTTCTCCACCACACAGTTGGTGTGGACTTTTTTTTGGAAAATGTTTTCATTCAGTTTTTAACATTTTATACAAAATTTCCAAACACATAAATATCTTTAAAATAAAACAAGAGAAACAAAACAAAAAAAAGACCATCCCGCCACCCCTCTACCCTAACAGCTAACAGTGACCAACTCTGTGAAATACAATATAAAAGCCCCCATCTCCAATAGAACCCTTCAATTGACCCCTCACGGTATACTTAACCTTCTCGAGGTTCAAAAACTCCATCAAATTCCCAGCCACACCGAACCACTCGGCAACGTTGCCAACTTTCAACCCAATAAAATCCTCCTCTGTGTCACTAATGAGGCGAAGGCCAAGACATCTGCCCCCGCCCGTAGCTTTGGTACATCGGAAACCTCAAAAGTAGCTGCCAAGGGACAGGGTTCTCGCTCTATATTTAGGATCGCCGACATGGTATCGAAAAGGACTTCCAGAAACCCACCTCCTTAGAACAGTACCAGAACATGTGTGTGTGGTGTGCGGGCTCCCATGAACAGCGTTCGCACCTATCCTCCAGCCCTTCAAAAAACCGGCTCATCCCTGCCTTCATCAGGTGCCTCCGAAATATCACCTTCACTGAATAAGGCTGAGTCTCGCACACAAAGACGATGCATTCACCCTCTGCAGCGCCTCACTCCACATCCTTACTCCATTAGTGGGTCATCCTCATCTACCTCTCAGTGCTGGCAAGGTGCGCCCCACCCCCCCAAAAAAACCAAACCAACAACCAAAACAAGTGCTTATATCCCCCAGGCCCATATTCCCTACCCCCGTGTCCCAATCCCATTATACCCACCATGCTTTTCTATTCCTATCAAACCCCTCGCTTTACCTCATAATAACCTCGGTCTCCAGGAAACAAAGTAATCCCCCCCACCATCTTTCAAGACAAAAGGAAGAGCAAAAATGTATCACACCATATTGTGATATTTACAGTCACACTCATCCCAACTAACATATCCAGAAAAAAGAACATCCCAGCAATCCTCCTCAAGTCTGTCCCAGTCCTTTATCTTTGATGAAGCCCTCAGCCAGCTCCGGCATGTCTAAAAAGTGCGCGGGCATCGGACCCGCTGCCCGCGATCGGTGCCCACCGATCGCGGGCCCATGGCACCCTTGGCACGGCCGTGGTACTGCCGTGCCAATCGGTGCCATGGTTTTAAAAATCGGGACTTTACGGCCGTTTTTACGAACGGCCAGACCAGGTGTGTTTGCCGTTCGTAAAAACAGCCGTAAAGGGCTTGGAACTCGGCCCATCGGACAGCTGAGAATCGCTGCTGGCCGTAAAAAAACGGCGGCAGCGATTCGTATCGGGAGTCGGGCGTGGGGGGGGGGGGGGGGGGAGAATAGCGGGCGGGCGTCGGACTAGCGTGGCCGTAAAAGAGAAATATTTTGAGACTGCTTGATAGAAAGCGATCTGATGCCTTATCAGAATAATGCAGATTCACTGGCTGTATTCTTCATAAACCTTCTCAACTCACCGTCCAGCCATAACTAACTCTAAAACTCATCACCTGACTTCTTCAACCCCTGGTTCCACCCATTAACTACATCATCTTACTAAGCTGAACATATCTAATTATCCACTCTTCAGGGAACCCTCTTAATATAAATAAATGCCCATCAGCCCAAAGTTTTACAATGCTTTAATTGCACCTCTGGCTCCAAAATGCTTAGCAGTCTTTCAAAGCAGGATTTTTAAAAACAGTCACACTCATCCCAACTAACATATCCAGAAAAAAGAACATCCCAGCAATCCTCCTCAAGTCTGTCCCAGTCCTTTATCTTTGATGAAGCCCTCAGCCAGCTCCGGCATGTCTAAAAAGTGATTCTAAAAAGTGATCTAAAAATAGACCTGCTCCTTTCTCTGGTAACTGTGAATTCGGACGACCAGTGCTCGTGGCTCGTACGACCGCGGCGAATATTTCATCCCCTGCCCATCAACCAAGAGAACATTCATGAGAAGTATCAGTTGGCCCCGGGGCCCTTGCTCCCTCTGGTAAACCCACCACTCCAAGGTTTGTGCACTTCGACCTGTTCTCCAGATCCTCCACTTTGGCTTTCAGGCTCTTGAGCAGCAGATAAGCTTCCAAAGAGGCAAGCTGGTTCTCGTGCCCCGATCAGGCCTCCTCAATGCCCATGAGTGTCTCCCCTTGCTCCATTACATCTTTAGCAGGCTTGCCCGGCTTCTCCCGTATTTGGCCCACACCTCAATGGTGGCTTTGAAAGACTCTCTGATCTCCTTCCCTTGTCGCTGGAATTAGCCATCCATCTGCCTGCCAACTCCGGCGCCATCATCCAAGCCAATGTTTCTAGCATGATGGGTACGGCCGCCTCCACCATCTTTTCTTCCCTCAGGTTCCTTTTTTTCGGCTCCCCTGCCAGGGGTTTCTTTCAGAGAGCCTTCTTTAGCGAGGATTTTGACATTCCTCAAGAAACGAATTCAAACTCTACACCAATTAGAACCCAAAATTTCTCCAAAATCCAGGTAAAAAGGATCAAAATATCCCACCTTTTGTGCAATCTGCTTTCACATGCTGTCACCTGAAGTTCCAGTGGGTATGGACTTGAGGAGAAAGAGGAATTCTGGGAACAGATGGAGAATGCAATTAGAATACCAAACAATGGTAATTCCAAAACCCTGGTACAGTAGAACAATATAAGTTAGGATACAGAGCATGCAAGACTGGTGGAACTCGGTGGATGACTTGATTAGGAAAGTGTGTGAAAAGTCATCATGGATGGAGAAAGGCTGGAAAATAAATTTGGTTGTGAAATGTAAATACTAAGTGCCATAAAAGAATAGAAGGAGCTGTTGAAGGAATGGAAATAGTCATGGCTATTACGATCCCAACAGTGGCTTGGATAATGGATAGAAACCCTAATATTTGATTTTAATTTTGTAAGACTGTGAGGAATGGATATCTTGCTCCTGAAGTGATTTCGCGTAAAATATTATATGGTATATTAAAACAAACATTATTACTAATATAGTATTAAAATATCTTTAACATTACAGAAGAAAATAGCTTACAGTTACCCCTTTAACAATGTTAATCAATACAGTAACACAATAACCCTTAACTACTATCTTTATTTCTACTCAAACAACAAAACCATCTCCGGTCACAATCCACTTTTAAATAAAGCTAGCAGACTCAGGAATACTTGCTGTAAAGAGATGTCTCAGACATTCCACTTTGAGAAAGAGAAATATTTTGAGACTGCTTGATAGAAAGCGATCTGATGCCTTATCAGAATAATGCAGATTCACTGGCTGTATTCTTCATAAACCTTCTCAACTCACCATCCAGCCATAACTAACTCTAAAACTCATCACCTGACTTCTTCAACCCCTGGTTCCACCCATTAACTACATCATCTTACTAAGCTGAACATATCTAATTATCCACTCTTCAGGGAACCCTCTTAATATAAATAAATGCCCATCAGCCCAAAGTTTTACAATGCTTTAATTGCACCTCTGGCTCCAAAATGCTTAGCAGTCTTTCAAAGCAGGATTTTTAAAAACCTGACTGCAGCAGTCACATACTAGCCCAGGCTTTTAACCCTTACATAATAATAATAATCTTTATTGTCACAAGTAGGCTTACATTAATACTGCAATTAAGTGACATAAAAGCTCCTAGTCTCCACATTCCGGTACCTGTTAGGAGGGCGAATTCAGAATGTCCAAATTACCTAACAGTACGTCTTTCGGGACTTGTGGGAGGAAACTGGAAACCCACGCAGGCACAGGGAGAACGTGCATTCTCTGCACAGACTGTGACCCAATCCGGGTATCAAACATGGGGGGCGCGATTCTCCCAGAGGGGGAGAAATCGTAAGGCTGGTGTCAAAACCGGGCGGGTTTGACGCCAGCCCCCCCTCCCCGAACGGGAACCGATTCTGGTCCCCGGTCGGGGCTAGCATGCCGCCGCCGTAAACTCCGGCATCGCGGGCTTAACGAATTTCGTTAAGCCCGCTTGCCAGAGTTTGCGCCGGCTGACGCGTCATATGACGTCAGCCGCGCATGCGCGGATTGGAAGACTCCAACCCGCGCATGCGCGGATGACGTCATTACCCGCGCATGCGCGGGCCGGGATGCCCCTCAGCCGCCCCGCAAAGTGATACAGCTGGGCGGCGGAGGGACAAAGAGTGCGCGGGCATCGGACCCGCTGCCCGCGATCGGTGCCCACCGATCGCGGGCCCATGGCACCCTTGGCACGGCCGTGGTACTGCCGTGCCAATCGGTGCCATGGTTTTAAAAATCGGGACTTTACGGCCGTTTTTACGAACGGCCAGACCAGGTGTGTTTGCCGTTCGTAAAAACAGCCGTAAAGGGCTTGGAACTCGGCCCATCGGACAGCTGAGAATCGCTGCTGGCCGTAAAAAAAACGGCGGCAGCGATTCGTATCGGGAGTCGGGCGTGGGGGGGGGGGGGGGGGGAGAATAGCGGGAGGGCGTCGGACTAGCGTGGCCGTAAAATTGTACGAGCCACGCTATTCTCCGCACCGTCGTGAGTGCGGAGAATTGCGCCCGGGATCTTTGCGCTATGAAGCCTACAATGTATATGAAATTCCGACATTCATCACAGTGCTCAATAAAGATAACAGTGCAAAAGGGCAAAAATCAATGGAAACAAAGTAATTCAGAGAGGACGGCCCCTGCCCATGGAAGAAATATAAGAAATCTGTATGTCAAGGAAGGACAAAATGATATCTTCAGAATAACAGCTGCTAGAGATAGGTTAAAATAGGTTAAAAAAAGATGTAGAAAATATACATATTATAGAAAAATTGAAACATAGAAAATATGAGCAGGTGTGTGCCATTCGATCCTTAAAGCCTGCTCTGCCATTCATGGCTGATCATCCAACTCTGTAACCTGTTAAAAACAAATTACTGCCGATGCTTGAATGTTTTGGTTTCCCTGGGTTTCTGTTGCTATGACTCATCTTTCATTCTCACTCCACAGCAAAAATATTTCCCACTTTCTCTGCCTGTTAGCTTTGACAAAGAGTCATTGGACTCGAAACGTTAGCTCTTTTCTCCCCCTACAAATGCTGCCAGACCTGCTGAGATTTTCCCGCATTTTCTCTTTCGTTTCAGTAACCTGTTCCCACTTCCTCCATATCCTTTGAACCTTTTAGCCATTAGGGCAATCTGACATCTTCTTCAAAATGTCAAATGTTTTGGCCTCAACTATTTCCTGTGGTAGTGACTTTCACAGGCTCACCACTCTCTGGGTGAAGAAATGTCTCCTCCCTATAGTCCTAAATAATGTACTGTGCATCTTTAGACTGCGACCGCTGCTTCTGAACTCTCCCGCCACATGGAGCATCCTTCCTGCACCACTCTGTCCTGTTAGAATTTTATGCGTTTCTATTACCCCACTCATTCTTCTAAACTCCAGCGAATATAATCCTAACTGACTTTATTTCTCCCCATACGTTAGTCCTGTAATCCCAAGGATCAGTCTGCTGAACCTTTGTTGCAGTCCTTCTATAACAAGAACATCCTTTTCACAGTAACTTCATTGAAGTCTACTCGTGACAATAAGCGATTTTCATTTCATTTCATTTCTACATCCTTCCTCAGGTAAAGAGACCAGAACTTCACACACTATTTCAGGTGCGGTCTCATCAAAGTCCTGTATAATTGCAGCACGACATCCCTGCTCCTGAACTCGAATCCTCTCATTATGAAGGCCGTCCTACCTTGTGGCCTTCTTTACTGCCTGCCACACCTGCATGCTTATTTTCAGCGACTAATGTACAAGAACACTCATCTCATTGCACATTCCCCTCTCTCAATCTACAGCCATTCAAATAATCTACCTCCCTGTTTTAGCTACCAAAGTGGATGACTTCACATTTATACACATTATACTACAACTGCCATGCATTTACCCACCCACTCAACTTATCCAAATCACACTGAAGCGTCACTCACTCTCCCACCCAGCCTTGTGTCATCTGCAAATCTGGAGGTATTTGTTTAGTTCCCTCATCTAAATCATTATTATATATATTGTGGATAGTTGGGTGCCTAGCAATGATTCCTGCGGTACCTGACTAGTCACTGTCTGCCATTTTTGAAAAGCACCCTGGGTGGGATTCTCCGTAGCCCAACGGCGAAATCGCAATCACCGATTGGGCGGAGAATGAATTTCCATGCTGAAATTGGGGCCGGCGGTGGTTAGACGTGTTCCGCCCCTTCCAAACTGGCGGCATTGTGACGCGCGTTGCGCGCCGTTTCAACAACATTGGCGCATCGTTGGCCATCCCACCTGCGATGCTCCATCCCCAATGGGCTGAGTTCCCGATGGCATGGGCCACGTGTGATCTCAGTGGTTGGGAATCCGGATTGTCATACTCAGCCGAGATCTGTGCCGCTGGCCGGGGGGGGGGGGGGGGGGGGGGGGGGGGGGGGGGGGGGGGGTTCTGCTAGTGCTGGGGGGACTAGTGGGCTGTGGGGTCGCGGGTTGGGTTCGTGCATGGCCAGCGTGATATACGACCACCACCACTGCAGTAGTGCGCATGTGCGGCCAGGGACCCTGCCATTCTCTGGCCCTTTCCGGCCGGTCACGGGCAGCGGGAGCTGCAAGCCCCTCACCGGAATCAGTGAATCGACCGGAATCGACTTTATTGTGAATGCTCCATCCGTTAAAACCTTAAACTTGTCTTTTTAACATTCCTTCCCCCATTCCCATTATTTTTCACTGTGTCCCTGTTTGATTCTGGACCTTGAGCTCAGCCTATCACTCTTCTCATTTCCCTTTCTGCTTTTGTTATTGTTCATGTTTCCCCCTTCTCTGACTCCCTGCATAGGTTCCCATCCCCCTGCCATTTTAGTTTAAACCCTCCAAAACGCTGTAGCAAATACTCCCCCTAGGACATCAGCCCCAGTCCTTCCCAGGTATAACCTATCCAGTTTGTACAAGTCTCCCCTCCCCCAGAACCGATCCCAAAGTCCAAGGAATCTGAAACCCTCCCTCTCGCACCATCTCTTCAGTCACGTATTCATCTGATGTATCCTGCTGTTTCTGCTCTCACTAGCATGTGGCACTGGTAGTAATCCTGACATCACTACTTTTGAGGTCCTGCTTTTCAACTTGCTTCCTCATTCTCTCTATTTTGCTTTTAAGACCTCATCCCTTTTTTTTTACTTTTGTAGCAATGTGTACCACTGGCTGTTCACCCACAGGTATCAGAGTGAAGTTGTAAAGATTATAGGTGAAGACTTGTAGAAAGTGAGTAGTTTGAAGTACCTGGGGTCAGTGGTAGCAGAAGATGGAAGTGTAGAAATGGAAATTAAGCAACATATTAGCTGCAGTTGGAATAATGGGAGAAATGCAGTGGAGCGTGATACTAAAAATGTATCACTGAAAGGAAGAATCTGCAATACTGTTGTGAGATCAATCTTGTTATAGTGTGCACAAACGTGGGTAACGTCAAGAAAGAGAGGAATAATGACTGGATACTGAGATGAATGTGGGGAGTAATGAGAAAGGACAAAATCAAGAACCAGCACACCAAGAGATCATTGATGATTGTGGGAGTATGGAAGAAAGTAGCTTAGAAATTATTGAAATGGTATGGTCATCTGTTGCAGAGCGAGTGCGGGAACGTGGTGAGGCACGTAGGTGGTGATGCGAATGCTAAGAAGAAGCATAAGACCTAAGACCAGATAGAAAGTTTCAGTGGGAAAGGACTTTCACGCAGTGGAATTGCAAGATTGATTGGAGGCGATGAAAGTGGGTGATCAACCAGTATTGTGGCGACTCCACAGTACAATTGAAGAAGATGGAAGAAGACCATACTTTAGGAAATATGTAGAGGCCTTGGAGAGCATGCAGAGATTTATCAGGACAGAACCAGGGATGAGGGACTTTTGTGGAGATATTAAAGAAGCTGGGATTGTTCTTGAGCAGCTCATAGGAAATTAATAGACATTCAAAATCATGAAATGTTTTGATAGAGCAAGTAGGGAGAACAATTTCCTCGGGCAATAGATTTTAAATTGTCCAAAGAACTAGAGAGGAATGAGAGAAACAGAACTATTAAGATTTGTAGCACCTACCTGAAGGGTGGTCGGAATTTGAAGAGGCAATCAGAATCGTATTTTAAGAGAACTAATTGGCATGATAATGAGGAAAAAAACTGAGGTGTTGGGCTAATTGAACAGCTCTTTCAAAGAGTCTGCACACCCATGATAGGTCAAATGACCTCTTCTGTGATTTTCTTTCTCTAATTCACACCATCATGAACTGGTACATGAACAGCGGTTCAAGAAGAAGGCCTACCAGTTCCTTCTGAAGAGCAACTAGAAATGGACAATAAATGCATGTCTTTCCATTGATGCCTGCATTGCAAGAATAAAGTAATAAATGACGTTTGTCAAATGGTATCTTCCCTTCTGGCTGTCAAGGAGCATGATGACTAATTTAATGAAAATAATAATGATCTACTGATATTGACAATTGAAGATTGCAATCAAATTGAAATTGGTCGAGACCAGTACAACCAGCTAGTGAAAGAAAGAATTGCCAAATTATATTTACTGAGGCATTCTGCATGAACAGCCTCTTCCAATTTACTGCACAGTAGCAAAGACAATCATAAAGCAAATGCTGCAGCTTAAATTACTGAAGTGACCATATTATTTTTGAGACGTAGATTGTCTTCATTCTGTCCTGAGTAAATTAAGTACATGTCGGAAATTAATCACAAAAAGTTAGCATGCAGGAACAGCAAGTAATTTATTGTAAGGTGGAATGGAATATAAAAGGAAGGACATTGTGCAACAGCTGTACAAGGCATTGGTGATATGTGCAGTTTTGGATCCAATGGGCAAACAGCCTACTTCTGCTCCTATTTTTTTTATTATTTTATGCTCTTATGAAACAAAGCACATTTTGAAATAATTAGGAAACGTGAAACTTGAAAATCAGAAGTTATTTTGTCGATGTCAGAATCCTCGGCTATGCGTGCAATGATGTATACTTTGAGCTTGGAGAGGAAACATTTTTCATGCCATGTGTTTGTCCTGTGTGTTAAACTGAAAGAATAGATGTCATCTAAGATGTATGGCACTGATTACCTGATTGAGCATTCCAACAAGGAGCAGCATGGACCAGAAGCACAAATTGGAAAGAAATTTTTTGATCTCAGCAATGGATATAAATGAGACACTTCAGGTAGAAGATTTCTTGACCATTGCTCACAGTGAACTCAAGAAGTAGCTAAGTACTGAACAAGCCCTTATGTCCCTTAGTTAGACTGAATACAAAACAACCACAGCAAAATGCCTAAAAAATGTAAAATAATTTCTGTTAATGAAAATAAAACATAATTGTTCAACTGTGTATTGAAGGAATTGTAAAAGCTAGAGTCACACGTCAGCCAACATTGGTAAGGACAGCAGGTTTTCGTCCCTAACTGCTAATAACAGATCAATCTGACAGCTTTTTTCTTCATGAAATGAGATTTGCACTCTTGTTTGCTGGATTATTAGTCTAGTAATGTAATCCCTAAAGCAGGGGTGGGCAAACTTTTCCGTGCAAGGGCCACATTCAGAAATTCACAATTTTAAAGGGCCGCATAGTATATTAAGTAAAATAATTAATATTTAAAATAGCCAAAATAAAAGGTTTTTAAAGAAAAAAAAAGCAATTAATTTTTATTAATTAATATTTTAAAGTAGAAACTTTACATGAAACACATTTATTTGAAAAACAAAGTAACTCAGTTTAAAGAAAAAAAAGCAATTAATTTTTATTAATTAATATTTTAAAGTAGAAACTTCACATGAAACACATGTTGTGCCGAGCAATGATCACCCTACTCAAGTCAACGTGTCCACCCTATACCAGTAACCCAACATCCTTAAATTTAAACCTTAAATTTAAAAAAAAAATTTTTTTTTTTAATTTTAAATTTTTTTTATGACTTGACCTTGGTGGGCCGCATAAAGACCTTTGCATAAAGACCGCATGCGGCCCGCGGGCCGTAGTTTGCCCACCCCTGCCCTAAAGTATTCTATCATCATACTGATTCATTGGGCATCGTGGCACCAAAATATCATTTTAATATTGAATAATTAATTATAGAATGAGATTTGAGTCTTATCTGTCAGTTATGTGTTTCTCTAATTATATGCAGCAACATTTTCCTGCATGGCGTATATTGCTGAAAAAAACAAATCTTTGACATATCTCTTTTTTCAGCAATTCTCAAGTTCTGTATTACAAAATGAATACATGCTGTATATCTAGTTCCTTTTAGTTCTGATTGATGTCAAAGCTTTATTTATATGCCAAATGGGGATCTTGTTGTTTAACTAATAATTATGTAGATATAGACTTTCAGCATATTTGTAATCTACATATTGGAAGTATTTCTTCCTCTTAATTCCTTGTAAAGTTTTCAGAAAAACCTCCTTAATGTTGCCGAATGTTTTATAAATTAACCAAAATTTGTAAAACAATGCATCCCAAAATGGCTGTTCTTTCTGTGAAAGATTTTCCATTCCAAAGATTCCAACATGGGCAACAAAAAAAGTTGGAGAAATATCAAGTACAATACAATATCAGATTGCATTTGTTTCTGTTTGTTAGTATGAGTGTGCGTGATAAGGAAGGGCAACGCACTGCCCGTGTTGCTGAAAATCCAGAGACATTTCATTTGCAAAATTATTTGATTTCTTCCTCGCATGCTATTTATTACTCGACCACAGACTTGCATAAAAATGACAATGGCGGGATTCTCCTGTACCCGGCAGGCCGGGAGGTCCCGGTGGGACTGAGTGGCGTGAACCACTCCGGCGTCGGCCCGCCCCAAAGGTGCAGAATCCTCCGCACCTTCAGGGGCTAGGCCGGCGGCGGAGAGGTTTGCGCCCCGCCGGCCGGCGTGGAAGGCCTTTGGTGCCACGCCAGCCGGGGCCGAAGGGATTCCGCCAGCCGCTGCGAGTCCGCGCATACGCGGGAGCGTCAGCGGCTGCTGATGTCATCCCCGCGCATGCGCAGGGTGGGAGGGTTCACCTACGCATCCGCCATTGCGGAGGCTGACACGGCCGACGCGTAGGAAAAGAGTGCCCCCCATGGCACAGGCCTGCCCGCAGTTCGGTGGGCCCCAATCGCGGGCCAGGCCACCGTGGGGGCACCCCCCGGGGCCAGATCGCCCCGCGCCCCCCCAGGACCCCGGAGCCTGCCCACGCCGCCAGGTTGCGCCGGTAAGGGACCTGGTCTGATCTACTTCGGCGAGACTGGGAAAGAACCAGCGCGGGTCGGAGAACCGCCGGGGGAGCCGCTGCGAGCAGCCGCTGACCGGCACGATTCCCGCCCGTTACCGAATCTCCAGTGCGGGAGAATTTGGCGGACGGCGGGGGCAGGATTCACACTGCCCCCCCCCCCCCCCCCCCCCGGCGATTCTCCGACCCGGCAGGGGGTCGGAGAATCCCGCCCGTTATGACTGGGATGAGTGGTGTATGCACATTATCTAGCCTCACCAAAATGACCTATTTTTTACCTTCTCCACTGGTACACAGAAGAAAAGAGACTTTAATTAGGCTTCTTTCAAAAAAATCAGAACGATTATTTAGTATAAAACAAGTTGCAAGAATTGGTTAGCACACAACTGAACTCTGGAAGTATAATATCTATCTCGTCTTCCCAGCACGCTTTTATGTACATACACATTCATTCAAACAAAAAAATAAACAGAAGGGGACTGGAATCTCCATCGGTGAAATTGCGAAATGCGACGTGACACCGAAATGTGGCGGCGCTGGCCAAAATGCCATGCTCCGGTGCCTCAACAGCAGCGTCAATGAGTTATACTCTGCACATGCAGTAAATGCCGTTTGCATATTATTCGCGGCCTGACCCAGTATTCTTCAGGGTCTCTGCGATGCTCTGCCTTCGCCGGGGGGAATTGCCAATGGCGAGTTTCACTTGTGAAACAACACCGTGGCTGATGAGGACATAAAAACATAAGAACATAAGAACTAGGAGCAGGAGTAGGCCATCTGGCCCCTCGAGCCTGCTCCACCATTCAATGAGATCATGGCTGAGAGAGAGGAGGTAGGGCTTTAGGCAGGGCTGGCTGGGAGGCCCCCCGCCGGGCCAGGTGGCAAACCGAGGGGTAACCAGTGGTTGGGCCCTGGTGCTGGGGTGACCGCCGCCAGGGGCCCTAGTGTCCAGGCACGGACCGCCATTGTTGCAGCCTGCAAGGCAGCCATCTTGCTGCCCATCCCACTGACCATCCACCATGGCCCATGCTTGCGCAGAGTGACACCAATCATATGGGTACTTCCACCCCACCGCCCCTGCACGCCAGCCTCCATCACGCCAGCCCTCCTCCTCTACCAACTCTACCCCCCACCCACCCCCACTCAACCAGCCACCACTTGCAGCACGCGACTCACCCAAGGGCTACGCCACAGGTCTGGCCCGTGGGATAGAAGATGATGTAAACCCGCTCTGCAATGAGCTCCGGTGATGTCTGACTCCTGCCCACAGTAGCACATTCCACTGTCCACCTGGGTGATTCCATCACACAGTATCACTGAGTCCTTGGGGTGGCAGAGGTCAGGACAGTGAGTAAGGATTTTTCAGGATGGCAGCCGGTGACTAGTGGTGTGCCTCAGGGGTTTGTGCTGAGACCACAACTTTTCACAATATATATGAATGATCTGGAAGAAGGAACTGAAGGGTTTTGGGGAGAAGGCAGGAGAATGGGGATGAGAAAAATATCAGCCATGATTGAGTGGCGGAGTAGACTCGATGGGCCGATTCGACTAATTCTGCTCCTGTGTCTTGTGGACTCAGGAAGGGGTAATGAGATGGGCGTGAGACAACAGAGTGGTGAACACGACTGAACTGGGGACCCTAGGCCAAGCCCACCTCAACATCTTCCCATCCATACCCTCCCCCTGTGAGGCCAGGCAAGACTAGCCCATCCCACACCCTTCTGACAGAGCACCGAAGCAGGTTGTAATGATGTGAACATGTTTTAATGTGAACAAGCGAACATACAGCTTTGTTCCCTAGCCCCTATATGCTGCACCTGTGCCAACTTAACTGGTGTCTATCTTTCTGGCCTTACGGTGCCTAATGCTATGCCTCGGTGGATTCCCAGGTGTTACATCAGGAGGGGAGGCGGCCAGCTGGGTTTCCCGCCATGTGACCTGGGTCCGCTGTGGCGGCCATCTTCGGGGGCGACTAGGCCTTTATGGGCCCGGCTACTGCTCGGGGTGCCCCAGGTGGCATGCTGTCGCCTGTTCTGCCTTCTGCCCATCAGATGCGCCAGGGACAGGAGGTGGAGGGGGGGGGGGGGGGGGGGGGGGGGGGGGGTTAGTCTGAGGTGCTTAGGTGTTCCGGCACCTCCCCTGCAGGAGTTACAGGCATGGGCCCCATCACTTCCTTCTCCCTCGGGGTGCCCGATGGCCCCTAAGCTACTCCGTGGGATGGGGTTGCGAGCGGAGCTAACCCCTGAGGCTCCCCCACCACCTGGCGCTGCCAGTCCTGGAGGTCCGTACCTGTCCTGACCAGGGTCTGCCTGGTCATGCCCATGGAGTACTGGGAGTGGACAACCTCCCTCTGGGGCTGCGTCATGTCACACTGTGACTGTGCCACCACTTCCGGGGTCTGTGCCACATCAGCCAGTGACTGCGCTACCTCTCTCAGGGTCTGCCACATCTGCCAGTGTCTGGACAATGCAGCCGATGCCTGCACCCATGACTGGGCCACGCTCTGTCCTGGTGCAATGTCCATGTGGCCCTGGTACATGACTGCCTGTGACAGGGCAGCCCTCTCCTGGGCCTAAACCACCGCACACACATAGTTCCACAAGCCCTGAAAATCTTGACCCATGGCCGAAACATTTGCCCCCAGGCCTCCACAGCGGATGCCACCCGTGGGGTGTTGGCCTGGGTGGCACGCATGGTCGACACCGCCTCCTGCTCCTGCAGGTGGTTGGACTCCTCCAACTGCACCTGAAGGCACTGGATGGTTATCAACATCCTCTCATGTTATCCCTGGCTCTGAGACTGCATCTCCACTGTAGATGTGACAACTCATTCCAGAAGCCCGAAACCTGTCCAGACGGCAGCTGGTCCCGTCCCTGGGGTCGGTCCGCCCTTCAACCATCTGTCTCCTCGGGTGTTCCTACTTCCACCTGATGTACCGCAAAGCGTGTGAGGTGCGCACCAGATAGTGCCACAGGAGCCTCGGGTGACTGTCTGTGAAGTTTGCATTTTCTCCCCATGCCTGTGTGTGTTTCCTCCAGGTGCTCCGGTTTCCTCCCGCAGCCAAAGATGTGCAGGTTAAGTCGATTGGCCATGCTAAATTGCCCCTTAGTGTCCAAAAGGTTAGGTTGGGTTACTGGATCACGGGGATAGAGTGGAGGTGTGGGCTTAGGTAGGGTACTCTTTCCAATGGCTGGTGCAGACTCAATGGGCCAAATGGCCTTCTAAAAAAATGGGATGGCACGGTGGCTAGCACTGCTGCCACACAGTTCCAGAGTCCCGGGTTCAATTGCGGCCTTGGGTGATTGTCTGTGTGGAGTTTGAACTTTCTCCCCGTATTTACTTGGGATTCCTCCGGGTGCTCTGGTTTCCTCTCACAGTCCAAAGATGTGCAGGTTAGTTGGATTGACCGTGCTAAAATTGCCCTTTAGTGCCAAAGAAAGGTTAGGTGGGGTTAGGGGGATAGGGTGGAGGCGTGGGCTTAACATAGAACATAGAACAGTACAGCACAGAACAGGCCCTTCGGCCCTCGATGTTGTGCCGAACAATGATCACCCCACTTAAACCCACGTAACCCGTATACCCGTAACCCAACAATCCCCCCATTAACCTTACACTACGAGCAATTTAGCATGGCCAATCCACCTAACCCGCACATCTTTGGACTGTGGGAGGAAACCGGAGCACCCGGAGGAAACCCACGCACACACGGGGAGGACGTGCAGACTCCACACAGACAGTGACCCAGCCGGGAATCGAACCTGGGACCCTGGAGCTGTGAAGCATTGATGCTAACCACCATGCTACCGTGAGGCTTAAGTAGGTTGTTCTTTCCAAGGGCCGGGGCACACTCGATGGGCTGAATGGCTTCTTGCATTGTAAATTCTATGATTCTATAAAGTGCCCAACTGAGATGAGTGACTCTGGGATGATGGAGGGTGTTGGAGACAACTGTGGTGGGAAGTCAGGGTCGTCCCCGGACTGGTGCACTGGAGAGTTTCAGGCTGGGGGTCAAGGGCTCCCGTCACTGTCCGTATCCTCCTTCTCCTTGCTGTTTTCCTCCTTGAGTTGTGGCTGGGATAGGGGACGTGGCACACCAGCGGGACCTGCCTAATCGCAGGACATCCTGCAAGACACACGGCAAGAAGCATAATTGGAACACGGGTTGAGGTGGCGGGTGGTGGTGATGATGGAGGGTGGGGTTGGTGGTGTTGGTAGTGGTGGAGGAGGTGTGCTGGGATGCTTGTGGTGGAGGGAGCAGTGTGGGGAGGGTGTGTGGGTGGTGGTGATGGCGGGGGCGGTGTGGGAGGGGGTGTGGGGATGGTGGATACACATATGCCATGGGGAACCACAAGTCAGCAAGGTCTCACTTGTTCGGCGGATGTCGACCTCTGACTCGGTGACTGCCCTCTCTCCAGGACCAGCGATCAGGGGCAGTGCCTGCTGCTCTGCTGCGATGACTGACCACAGATCCAGTGGTCCCCATCTGGTCTTTTTCCTCTCACGGTGCGGTGGTCGTGGGCTGAGCTCTACTGGGTACTCGGGGGGGGGGGTGGGGGGGGGGGGGGGGAAGAGAGAGAGAGAGAGAGAGAGAGAGAGAGAGAGAGAGAGAGACAGAAAACGCAGTGTTGGACAGTCGGGCACATGCAGCATAGCGGGTGTGCAGCTGGTGGCCTTCGTCGCCAGAGCACCCGGCCACCAGTATGGATGCTAGTAGATGGTGCAGGATGGCGGTTCAATCACCTTCCGGGGCTGGAGGGGTGGGGTTAGGGGTGTGTGGGTCGGGCGTTAGTGCCAGAATACAATACTGCCTACTCACCCTCGCTGCCATGAGGAGGTTGGTTAGTTTCTTATGGCACTGCTGGCCAGTCCTGGCGGTGTTGCCCATGATGTTCACGGCATCTCCCACCTGCGCCCAGGACTGGTGAAAGGTGGCGGGTGCCAATCTCCTCCCCATCCCGGTTCGGTGAAATGTGGTGGCACTCTTCTTGCTGCCATCAGGTTGGCTGGGATGGTGTGAGTGGGAAATGGAGTGCTTATATGCAGCCTCTCTAGTGTCAATACCCACTCCGGCGAATCAGACACCGTTTTTCATTGGAATAGGCCCTGTTCGACGTGGTGCCGATGCTAGCCCATTAATGGTTGCTGAATTGCTCTCGGAGCGACGCCAATTTTCCTGTCGTAGAACACCACCGATTCAGTCTTGCCGTCAAAACTTATTTTTTGAAACAAGGAATCCAACCAAGGGTCTCTCTGCAGAGGTGGGCTTTAGAGCGTAGGCATTTTAAAATAAAGGATAAAGCTTGCAGGGTCTTGACACTGCCAATCTGGATGTATGGACATTCTCGCCAGAGGAACTTCGCGTAGAAGAAAATATAGGCTGGATCAATTCTTCTTGTCTCAGTTTTGCAGGTCCAAATGCTGACAAGTTACACTTAGATGAAGGTTTTCTGGCAGCAGGTTGAGAAACACACACAATTTCAGGTAAAGCAGAGAGAGAGTCTGGTAGAGTAACCTTCCTTTCTCTGCCTGTACCCCAACCAGTCTGACTTCAAAACCTGAAAGTTGACTCTGCTGGGTTATTTCCAGTAAATCATTACCCTTTGTCTTTCAGTTTTCCTCCTTTAATTAAAATGATTGCAGTTCAAAACAAACAAACAGATCTTCATCAACTATCATGCAGGTCAGGTGATTTCTTAGAAGAAGGCAGGTTTGCTCACAATCCAAGGTGAACATAGAACATAGAACATACAACATAGAACAGTACAGCACAGAACAGGCCCTTCGGCCCTCAATGTTGTGCCGAGCAATGATCACCCTACTCAAACTTGTAACCTTTTAAACAAAACCTCCAGGTCAGCATCCAAGTGTCCCCATAATGCAATGATTTTCCCATATTAAAAAAAAATTCTTCTGAAAGATAATTTTCCCAACAAAGATAATCTCTGAACGAACCCCAGTGCCTGGTATCAGCGAGAGTAGAAATAGGAAGATAGGAAGGATAAATGCATGACTTAATACAGAATCTTGGAGCAATAGAATCATTCCTGAGAGAGCTTGCACCTCAGCGGGACAGGGACCAAGGTCCTCATGAGCAGGTTCACTACTGTGGTTGGGAGATTTAGGTTTTGAACTGAATTGGAAGGGGAGCGGGCACCAGCACACAGAAGGACAAAAGAGGAGTATGATGCATAAATTAATGAAAGTTATAGATAAAATATTAGATAAAAGCAGACTAAGAAGGACTACGAAGAATAAAAAGACCGGTTTAGAATGCATGTATGCAAACAAACTAAGTGTAGCCATGTTGGAATATGAAACAGTGGCAGTAATGGAAATTTGGCTTAAAAATGGACAGGACTGGGTTCTTCATAGTCAAACATACAAGTGTTTATAAAAGATCGGGAAGGAAGAAAAGGAACATCAACCGGTTGAAGAGGATAAAAGCACTCTTTATTTTTCAAGAAATCACTGAATACATTTGCACAAAATTAAATCGCAAAACTTTTGAGAGTACAGACAAAAGTCCTTGAGATTTGAGAGAGTAAAAGAAAAGGTTTCAAAATAAAACTAATTTCCACAAAGATTTAAAAAGTAATTTTCACGGATGCTTCAAGAATCTCAGAAGGCTAAAATTCTTCTAATAATCAGTCATATGGATCACATTCTTAAGGAAATTCTTAACTATGGTTTAGCCCCTTATTTACTTTCATTGGTTCTAATTCTCAGCTGAGACCCGCCTTGATTTGTTCAGGAAAGTGTCAGTCACTTAACAGGTGATTGGTTCACTAAACATTAATCACTTACTCCAAATTAATTACCCTTACCCTGACATCGCATGGTTCTCAGGCATTCTGTCCCACGGTTAACCTCCTTACGTCATGTCTAGTCTCAGCTCATACCATTGTTACGAGATTGTTGCAAATTCGTTGAATATACCCTTGTGTCGCTTCTCCAGACATATTTGTACAGCAAATCTTTTGTAAAAGTTGTCAGCATCTATAGACAATCATGGTCAGGTTTCAATAGTTCAGACAATTTTTTATAACTTGATCATATTTCTGCAGATTCAGTAATTTTTCAAGAATCATTTTATTTTCCAGTATATTTTAGCTGCTTCTCTTAAAGCACCCCATAAATAATTGTTGAATCCAATAGATTGAGCCCAGAAAATTCTCATTCAGCCCCGCAAGTTGCCCCCGGACTCTTCAACGGCGAGGTCCCGCCGGCTCAGAGCATGTTAGAATGGCGCCGGTGGGACTCAGGTTTTTTTACGGCTGCTTGGCCCATTCAGGCCGGAGAATCGCGGGGTGGCCGCTTGGAGTGGCCCCCGACCGGCACCGTGCTGACCATGGCGCTCCCAATGGCGCAGATTCTCCGCTCTTGTGTTGGGGCAGCGTGGCGCGATTCGCGCGCCCCCCCGGCGATTCTGCGACCCGGCGTGGGGTCGGAGAATCCCGCCCATTGAATCTACTTGAACAGGCTACTGGATCTTACTTTAATGTTTAATGTAAATGACAGCTCCTCTAGCTCCTCAGCCTATATCATGGCCTGGAATGTTTTTCCTTGCCCTTCTTTAGAGGATCTGAGGTGAACGGAGATGGAGTATTGCCGAATCCCTGATTCAATATTAGTTTCCTTGAGATCTCTGGCATGCTGACCTCTTCCTCTACTGTGAATACTGACACAAAAGGCAGGATTCTCTGTTTGGGCGACTGTTCTCCTGCCGGAAGTGAATTGCTTCTGGTTTCCCTCTGGCACTGAAAGTGGTACCCAGAAGCAATTCACTCTTCCTTGCCATGCACATTTATGCATGGCTAGGAGCTCAGGGGATTCCGTTCCAAATCCCACTATCTGGCTGCCATTTTGAACACACAGCGAGAATCCTGGCCCCTCCGCTGAGAGTAGGGGCATCGTCCCTTCCCACCATGGAAATTGCTGGGTCACCCCCCCCCCCCCCCCCCCACCCCAACTGCATGCACGCATGAGAGTGACTCGACCCTTACCCCCACCAGAAACCTCCTCCCTCCCGCCAGAGATGTGAATTTGGCTTTCTATGAAGGAACAGCTCTGCTTTCTGCACCTTTGTCTGAGGCAGCAGGTGTAAGTGAAAAAACAGTGATTTTTCCGTGTTTCTGTCTGGAATGCTTTTTAACTTGCAGGAAGGGGTGACTAATTGGGCTGGAGAGGGGTCTCTGATATGGGGGGGTCTTTGATGGAATTGGCAGGATCCGTGTTGCGAAGGGGGCCCTTCAATGGACCTTGGTGGTACCTATGTTAAATACTCATCTCCAAAGGGCAGCACAGTGGCGCAGTGGTTAGCACTGTGGCCTCACGGAGCCGAGGTCCCAGATTTGATACCGGGTCTCGGTCACTGTCTGTGTGGAGTTTGCACTTTCTCCTCATGTTTGCATGAGTTTCGCCCCCCAAATGATGTGCAGGGTATGTTGGATTGGCCATGCTAAATTGCCCCTTAATAAGAAAAAAATTAATTGGGGATTCTAAATTTATTTTTAAAAATACTCATTTCCTTCGCCCACCGCAAGGTCCACTGCATCAGGCCACGCTGGCAACTACCTGCACCAATCCATGTCCGTTTGATTCCCGGCCGAGAGGGCGGAGCATCACTGAGGTGTGGAGAATCCGGTATCCAGCCTGTTTAGAGAATGCAAATGGGTTGAAATTACTCATTTGCATCCTCCTGCCGGCATGGGGCGCTGGTCTCCATGCCACCACCTGCGGGTCATCAGAGCGAGATTCTCCGCATTGGGAACTCTGCTATTGTCAGCGGGCGACGGAGAAGCCCGGCCAAAGTATTTATCCAGGATGCCCGCCCTTTCCTTACTTTCATCAGCAATATCCGTTGTATTGGTTTACAATGGCTCACATTATTACAGACCAAGCAATTTTAATTCATTTAGTTGGGAAAAAAAGGTTTTTGACATTGATATCCCTTGCACGTTCTTGACATACTCCTTTCGTGACCCGTTAGTACTTTTCCACCCTTTATTGTTCTTTGTGTCTTTCCCATTCTCCCTGAATTGTTTTTTTCATTTTATATACATTTTCTTTGAGTTCTGTGTTGTCTCTTATCTCTTTAGTCGTCTATGGCTGTGTGTGTGTTTTGACAAGCAAGGCTATTAGGAGTGTAAACTGGTTACATTTTTTATGAAATTATTTTTTGAAGACTTGCTCTGCTTGTATGTTATTTTGCGATTGGATTAATTTGTCCATTTTACTGAGGACTGTCTCTGTCTCATCACAGTGAAGTCAACGTTATCGAAACCTATTAGATAAATGTTTACATAAAGTTAAGCTATTAACAAATTCTGGTTCATTACTGAATCTAATATGGCACACCCCCTTGTTAATTCAAGGACATATTGCTGCAGAAAACTATCCGGTCACATTCAAAAGTTCACTATCTTTCTGACATGCACAAGCCTGCTTATCTCAATCTATAAGAACGTTAAAAATTCCTCATTAAGGCCACTCTGTCTTTGCTACATACCTATCGGCATTTATGCAGTTTACCACTTCGGAGCTGCTACCATGGGGATTATATGCAACTCCCAGTCTAGTCTTCAATTCCTTTTCTATTTCTTAATTCTACCTATAAGGTCTATATGCCTGATTGCCACTTGTTAGATTGTCTTTTGTTAGATTGTCTTTTATAATTTTAATAGGTTTCAACCTTAATCATTAAGACACGTCCGCCTTTACCATTTTACCTATTTTCTGTAGATCTTATAACCGGCCGTGTTAAGTTTTCAGTTCTGACAGTCTTGAAGCCATGTCTCAGTAATGGTCAGCATATCGTATCTTTCAAGTGGAGTTCATGCATGGAGTTCATTCAAGTGGTTCATTATGCTTAGTGTCTTTGTATAAGAAAGGTATAAGAAGGCGCACACCCTAAACTGTCCCTCTGCTCTAATATTTTGCTCAGATTTTTTTATTTCTCTCTCCTGGTTTAATTACTTCACATCTTTTAGTTTTCCTCTTACCTGTAAGGCCTAAAGCACAATTGCTTGTTGTTGTTCTACTTGCTTTCCCTTTTTGTTTGTTTTCAAACTATTATTCATCTATATACTACCTTGTCTGCCTCACACCTCTTGACCCCCACCCCCCCCATTTAAAGTACCTATGTACATCCCATTCCCCATTTCTCCTTTACACTTGAATACGAATCCCAGCCAGTTCAGGGGGTGCACATTCTGATGGAACCCCCCCCCCCCCCCCCCCCCCCCCCCCCCGCCACCTGCTCTTTCCCACATCATTCCTTCAAGCAGTATTTACTTTCTTAATTTGCTTATTCCGCGATAATCTTCACATGGCTCAGGTAATAATCCCCAAAAAAAATCCTTGAAGCTCTGCACTTTGGCTCCATGTTCCTGGTGTGATGTTCAATGGGATTGATCTGTGTTTGATTATGCTAGTGATGCACGATCAATAACTCCCGAAGCGAGATTGTAGGACAATTGAAGGCTTCTTTGAACTAATGTTTCCCCAGCAGTGCAGGTACAGAATGCAGCAGCTAGGGAAACACAGACTCTTATACTCCGCCTTACTGGGCGGAACCAGCAGGCAGGCTTCACCAATGATCTTACAGTATCAGGTACCTGCAACACCAATGATCTTACAGCATCAGGTACCTCCAACCTAGGTACCGTAATACCCCTAATACCGACTATCACACTCACCCCCTGTTAAAAAAAGAGTCCGGCGGAGGTGATTGTCTCGCGTTATACAGTGGTGGAGGTTATGGCGGTACCCGTCGGTGGTACAGTGTTTTGCCTTTTTCATGTCACACAAATTATTTACAGGTATTTTTCATAATGAAGCTGTTAGTCGATCGGGGGCCCTGGTCGTCCTCTGTGATCGTCGCAGTTTCGGCGGTGATGCAGGCGCCGACTTGGGCATCCGTGACTCCGGGAGCGTGGCTTCTTCAGCTTCAGTGGAAGGACCGATCCCCCTAGGAAGGGGCAGCTGTGGGGTGCGCCGGTGGGAGGGTGGGTGGGGCTGGTGAGGGGGGTGTGGGTGGGGATCCAGAGGGCGCCAGGTCCCGGAAGAATACAGTATCCTGCCGGCCGTCGGGGTACGCCACATAGGCATACTGAGGGTTTGCATGAAGGTGGTGTACCCTCTCAACCAATGGGTCTGACTTGTGTGCCCGCACGTGTTTCCGGAGCAGAATGGGTCCAGGAGCTGCCAGCCAGGTTGGGAGCGAGGTACTGGAGGAGGACGTCCTAGGGAAGACAAGGAGATGTTCATGAGATGTTTCGTTGGTCGAGGTACACAATAGTGATCGAATGGAGTGGAGTGCATCAGGGAGGACCTCCTGCCAGCAGGAGACTGGGAGATTCCTGGACCGGAAGGCCAGTAGGACGGTCTTCCAGACCGTTCCGTTCTCCCTCTCCACCTGCCCATTTCCCCGGGGGTTATAACTGGTCGTCCTGCTTGAGGCAATGCCCTGGCTGAGCAGGAATTGATGCAGTTCGTCGCTCACGAAGGAGGATCCCCTATCGCTGTGGACGTAGACGGGGAAACCGAACAGGGTAAAGATGCTGTGGAGGGCTTTAATGACAGTGGTAGCGGTCATGTCGGGACTGGGGATGGCAAACGGGAACCGGGAGTACTCGTTAATCACGTTCAGGAAGTACATGTTGCGGTCGGTGGAGGGAAGGGGCCCTTTGAAGTCCATGCTGAGGTGTTCAAAGGGACGGGAAGCCTTCACCAGGTGCGCTTTCTCTGGCCGGTAGAAGTGCGGCTTGCACTCCATGCAGATTTGGCAGTTCCTGGTGACGGTCCTGACCTCCTCGATGGAGTAGGGTAGGTTGCGGGTTTTGATAAAATGGAAGAAATGAGTGACCCCCGGGTGGCAGAAGTCATCGTGGAGGGTCTGGAGTTGGTCCACTTGTGCGTTGGCACATGTGCCGCGGGATAGGGCATCAGGAGGCTCGCTTAACTTCCTGGAACGATACAAGATCTCGTAGTTGTAGATGGAGAGCTCGATACTCCACCGTAAGATCTTATCATTCTTTATCTTGCCTCACTGTGCATTATCGAACATGAAAGCTACTGACCGTTGGTCAGTGAGGAGCATGAATCTCCTGCCGGCCAGGTAATGCCTCCAATGCCGCACAGCTTCTACTATGGCTTGGGCCTCCTTTTCAACGGAGGAATGGCGGATTTCGGAGGCATGAAGTGTGCGTGAGAAGAATGCCACGGGCCTGCCCGCTTGGTTGAGTGTGGCCACCAGAGCTACATCGGATGCGTCTCTCTCGACTTGGAAGGGAAGGGATTAATCGATTGCGTGTATTGTGGCCTTTGCGATGTCTGCCTTTATGCGCCCTAGTGGGCGGGCCTTGTCCGCATAATTGGGGACCCACTGGGCGTAATATGAAAAAAACCCCAGGCAACGTTTCAGGGCCTTGGAGCAACGTGGGAGGGGGAACTCCATGAGGGGGCGCATGCGTTCGGGGTCGGGGCCTATGACTCAATCCTGCACTACGTAGCCGAGGATGGCTAGACGATCGGTGCTGAATATGCATTTCTCCTTGTTATAGGTCAGGTTAAGGAGACTGGCGGTATGGAGAAATTTGCGGAGGTTGGTGTCGTGGTCCTGCTGGTCGTGGCCGCAGATGGTGATGTTGTTGAGGTAAGGAATTGTGGCCCGCAAACTGTACCGGTCAACCATTCGGTCCATCTCCCGTTGGAAGACTGAGACCCCATTTGCGACACCGAAGGGAACCCTTAGGACGTGGTAGAGCCGCCCCATCTGCTTCGAATGCAGTGTACTTGCGATCATCCAGGCAAATGGGGAGCTGGTGGTAGGCGGATTTGAGTTCCACCATGGAAAATACCTTGTATTGTGCAATCTGATTGACCAAATCAGATATGCGGGGGAGAGGGTACGTGTCGAGCTGCGTATACCTGTCGATGGTCTGACTATAATCGATGACCATCCTGTGCTTATTCCCAGTCTTTACAGCCACTAGTTGAGCTCTCCAAGGACTGTTGCTAGCCTCGATAATACCTTCCTTCAGTAACTGCTGGACTTCCGACCTAATGGAGGTCCGGTCCTGGGCATTGTACCGTTTGCTCCTGGTGGCGACGGGTTTACAATCAGGGGTGAGGTTTGCAAAAAGGGAAGGCGGGTCAACCTTGAGGGTCGCGAGACTGCAGGCAGTGAAGGGGGGGGGGGGGGGGTATAGGGCCGCCACATTTAAAGGTTAAGCTCTGGAGGTTAAATCGCAAGTCCAATTCCAGGAGTGTGGCAGCGCCGAGGTGAGGGAGGACGTAGAGCCGGAATTTCTTAAACTCTCTTCCCTGGACTGTGAGGTTAGCTATGCAGTACCTCTTGATCTCTACAGAGTGAGAGACCCGGAGATTCTGTGGTTAACTGGGTGTATAGGGAGGGAGCAGCACCTTACCGTGTTGGGGTGTTTAAAGCTCTCTGTGCTCCCGGAGTCGATCAGGCAGGATGTCTTGTGTCCGTTGATGAGTACAGTCGTCGTAGCGGTCGAAAGAGTTCGGGGCCGAGACTGGTCCAGAGTTACCGAGGCGAGTCGTGGCGGAAGCTGATGGGATTCCTCGGGCGGTGTGCGGTCATCCGAATCGGGGTCTTGAGACTCCAGCCAAGATGGCGGCACCCACGGGTCGCACATGGCCGGGGGTGGGCATGATGGCGGCGCCCATGTATCGCACGTGGTCTTTGGGGAACAAGATGGGTCCACAGTGGCTCGCTGGATCGAAGATGGCGGCGCCCATGGCCTGCACGTTGCCTGCGATGAGAGTAATGGCGGCGGCCCCTGTTCGCCCCCGGAGACAGCGGCGACTGCCCAGGCCTGGCATACCGCCACAAAATGCCCCTTTTTTCCACAGCCCTTGCAAGTTGCGGAGCGGGCCGGGCAGCGTTGCCGGGGGTGCTTGGCTTGCCCGCAAAAATAACATTGGGGCCCCCCGGGGCTGTCTGGCAGCCGCACGGCACACGCTTGTGGAGGGTTGGGGGATGCGTCGGAATCGGCTGCGGGTGGGGTCCACGCTGCCCATGGGGCTGCTGCGCGGTCGGGCACATACGCTCGGGCGTAGCGGGAGGCTATGTCTAAGGAGCTTGAGAGGACCCGTGCCTCCTTGAGATTTAGCGTCCCTTTTTCCAGCAGCCTCTGGCGGATCTGAGAAGACAGCATACCTGCAACGAAGGCGTCAGGATTAAAAGTTCGGTGTGGTCGTTGGCTGAAACTTGTGTACATTCACAGTTCCTACCTAGTACCAGCAGTGCGTGGTAGAATTCGTCTGGCGATTCCCCCGGAATTTGTCGTCTGATAGCTAGGCGATGTCGGGGGTAAACCTGCTTTACTGGGCGGATGTAGTGTCCTTTCAACAGGGTCATCGCGGCCTCGAAACCGTCCACGTCTTCGATGAGCATGTAGATTTCTGGGCTCACCCTTGAGTGGAGAATGTGCAGTTTCTGGTCCTCCGTGAGTGTAGTTGTGGCCATCCTGATGTATCCGTTGAAACACGCCAGCCAGTGTTTAAAGGTCGCCGCTGAGTTTGCCGCGTGGGGGCTAAGTTGCAGACACTCCGACTTGATGCGGAACTCCATTCTTCAAATCTAGTTCAATAAATTGATGCACGATCAATAACTCCCGAAGCGAGATTGTAGGACAATTGAAGGCTTTATTGAACTAGATGTTTCCCCCAGCAGCGCAGGTACAGAATGCAGCAGCTAGGGAAACACAGACTCTTATACTCCGCCTTACTGGGCGGAACCAGCAGGCAGGCTTCACCAATGATCTTACAGTATCAGGTACCTGCAACACCAATGATCTTACAGCATCAGGTACCTCCAACCTAGGTACCGTAATACCCCTAATACCGACTACCACACTCACCCCCTGTTAAAAAAAGATCAGCCATGATCTCATTGAATGGCGGAGCAGGCTCGAGGGGCCAGATGGCCTACTCCTGCTCCTAGTTCTTATGTTCTTATGTTCTTAACTCAGCCCATACTACCTCAGTATTCGGGTCCTCATCAAATGTCCTCTCAGCCACCGTAATACTGTCCTTGACTAACAATGCCACCCCTCTCCCTCTCTTACCACCTTCCCTGAGCTTACTGAAATATCTAAACCCCGGCACCTGCAACAACCATTCCTCGCCCTGCTCTATCCATGTCTCCGAAAGGGCCACAACATCAAAGTCCCAGGTACTAACCCATGCCGCAAGCTCACCCACCTTATTCCGGATGCTCCTGGCATTGAAGTAGACACACTTTAAACCACCTTCCTTCCTGCCGGTACACTCCTGCAACTTTGAAACCTTACTCATGACCTCACTACTCTCAGCTTCTTGTGTACTGGAGCTATAATTCAGGTTCCCAATCCCCTGCTGAACTAGTTTAAACCCTCCCGAAGGGCATTAGCAAACCTCCCCCCGAGGATATTAGTGCCCCTCTGGTCCAGGTGTAGACCATCCCGTTTGTAGAAGTCCCACCTACCCCAGCATGAGCCCCAATTGTCCAGGAATCTGAAACCCTCCCTCCTGCACCATCCATGCAGCCACGTATTCAACTCCCCTCTCTCCCTATACCTCGACTCGCTAGCACGTGGCACGGGTAACAACCCAGAGATAATAACTCTGTTTGTTCTAGCTCTAAGTTTCCACCCTAGCTCCCTGAATTCCTGCCTTACATCCCTATCCCTTTTCCTACCTATGTCGTTGGTACCTATGTGGACCACGACTTGGGGCTGCTCCCCCTCCCCCTTAAGGATCCCGAAAACACGATCTGAGACATCGCTGACGCTGGCACCTGGGAGGCAACACGCCAACCGGGAATCTCTCTTGTTCCCACAGAATCTCCTATCTATCCCCCTAACTATGGAGTCTCCAATGACTAATGTTCTATTCCTTTCCCCCCTTCCCTTCTGAGCAACAGGGACAGACTCTGTGCCAGAGACCTGTACCCCATGGCTGACCCCTGGTAAGTCCCCCCCCCCCAACAGTATCCAAAGCGGTATACCTGTTACTAAGGGGAACGACCACAGGGGATCCCTGTACTGACTGCTTACTCCCAGCCCCTCTCACCGTCACCCATCTATCTTTATTCTTTGGCGTAACTACCTCCCTGAAGCTTCTATCTATGACCCCCTCTGCCTCCCGAATGATCCGAAGTTCATCCAGCTCCAGTTCCCTAACACGGTTTTTGAGGAGCTGGAGTTGGGTGCACTTCCCACAGATGAAATCAGCAGGGACACTGACGGCGTCCCTCACCCCAAACATTCTGCAGGAGGAGCATTGTACTGCCTTCCCTGACATCACCTCTAGATTTAAAAAAAACACGAAAAAGAAAAAGAAAGAAGAGCTTACCTGATATTCCCTCAAACCCTTAGGTTAGAGGAGGTGGAAGGGTGGGGGACACTGCAAGTGTAGTGTCTCGGGTTTATCAACCACCCGACTTGTTACAGGCACTCACCTTCCCGACAGGCCCCTGCTCCCGCCGAAAATCCGGAGACCGCTCCCGCTGGAAGGTAAGCAGATTTAAAGGCACTCACTCACCTTCCTGACAGGCCCCTGCTCCCACCGAGAATCCGGAGGCTGCTCCCGCTGAAAGGTTAGCAAATTTAAAGGCACTCACTCACCTTCACGACAGGCCCCTGCTCCCGCTTCCCAACGACCGTGGTTTTTTTTTTTGGTTAGAGGAGGAGGTAGGGGGGGGGAAACACTGAGGAAGTGTTTCGGGTTTAATTGTCACTTGACAACAGCCCCTCCACAAACCACCTTCAAATTAGGCTGACCGCACTGCACGTATGCAAATTTCCCCGGAACAGCCAATCAGTAGCTCTGCTCTGCTGCCCTCTGCTGGATGTTTTAAAGTGTTGCAAATAAACCTGTTATCAATTTGGAACTAATATCCTCCATGCATTTCTGAGATAAATCGGACATATAAATGGCGGACAAAACCAGAGGATGTGTAACAACATTTGGCAAACAGGATGGTTGAGAAGTTTCTTTTACTCGCTCTAGAACCATTTATTTCATTGGCAGACAATCCTCCCATGTCCTGGGCATGATGGTTCGGGGTTCAGAACCTACTTGCTCATTTTGGGGTTCAAAACCTACTTGCTCACTACAGAAATGGATAGTCTGAATGTAGCAGAGATCCATAAGGGAACAATATTCAAGCAGCTCTTAGAAGATGTGTCTGTTTGATATAGCAATAAATGCTCTTGAAAAGTACTTCAGGTTAAAGAAAAGTGTGATGATCAAATGGTATGCGTTCCACCAGAGATGCCAGGGAAATGGTGAGCAATGTTGTGGCAATTGGGTTTATACATATAAATTTAGTACACCATCCAATTAACTAATTCCTGACCAATTAATTGAAATGACTTAAGTTCCATTAATTTGGAAAGTGGCCTCAAGGAGGGTGATTATTTAACCTTGTAAAAAGGCATGATATTGGCAGCCCAAATCGAATCTGGTATATTAATTTTGAAGACGTTACACAGCAACACACCCTTAGAAACAGAGTCACAAACACAGCTTGCCCAATCAGCTCAATTGCAAGGAATATGGACAAGGATACCTCACAAATATCCACATCAGATGCCCCATCATGGTCAGACACTTTCAAACCTGTGCCTACGTTGTGGACATGCTCACTGTGTCGCAATGCCATGTCCAGCTTGAGGGGAAAAATACAACTCGTGCTCAAAGGAAAGCCATTTTGCATTCAAGAAAAATACTTCATCAGGTCAACAAGTAGAAGAATGACTTGTATATGCCACTACTTAAGGTAAAACACAAGATCATTTTAAAGACTACTCAGTTGAGATTGCAGACATCTCAGTGTCACTTTTATTGATGTTGAGCAAAAGTATCTTTTTTTGAGTATTTTTCGCATATTTTTTCACTGCTGCAATAGGCACTTTAAAGTTTATGATGACTCTGTTACAGTTTTGGGAATGTTACTTACTGGATTTTGGGAGATCATAGGTAACATCATGCTCCTCGCGTTGACACATCAATTCTACCAGTTTCACAAAATTACAGTTGTAATTTGCAATCCATGCCGAAGTGCCCCAGGAGCTAAAACAACAAGAAGAGTATTATTGTGTGAATCACATCACCTTGGAAGTCAAATCTAGCCATTGAATGATGGAAAAATGGGGATCTTAGACCATGGGCTGGATTCTCCACACCCCAACGGCGAAATTGAGGCCGGTGCCGGGGCGGAGGATCCATTTCCCCGCATGGAATTTGGACTGGCGCCGGTTCCCCGATTCTCCGGACATTGAAAAGGCTGATCCCCTACCTGCAGCCATTGCTGGAGGCCCGCCCCGCCATACTCTGCGCCCGACTGGCTGAAGTCCCGACGGCGTGGACCACTCATGGTCCTGGCGGTCGGGATCCTAGCGTCCTCGGCTGCCATGGTTGGGGGCGGCCCAATAGCTGGGCAGGGGGGGCCTCAGCACAGGGCTAAAACACTGGCTTTGAAAGCAGACCAAGGCAGGCCAGCAGCACTGGTCAATTCCCGTACCAGCCTCCCCGAACAGGCGCTGGAATGAGGCGACTTGGGGCTTTTCACAGTAACTTCATTTGAAGCCTACTTGTGACAATAAGCGATTTTCATTTCTTTTGATTTCATATGGGCCCAGGGTATTTTGGGGCGGGCGGTCAGGGTCAGGTGCGCAGCCGATCGAGGGCACTATGTTTAATGTCAAGCTCCACGTTCTGAATCCACCATGGAACACGGCGCGGCCGCTGGAGGCTACAGTTGTGTGCATGCACGGCCTCTGACCCGGAAGTCCGAGGGACCGTATCTGCAGCAAAAGTTGCTAGTTTTACGATGATTCACTGCTTGCCCCTGCAGGGCTATGACTATGTGGCCCTTTCACAGCAGTTTTTCTGGCGTGAAAGACCACAGTGTTTACAACGGCATGGGGACATAGTCCCAAAAACAGATAATCCAGCCCTATGTATAACCTTATATGGGTCATTAAAGCTGTCATTGAAGACAAATGTTTACTTTCTACATTCTAACAACTGTTCACATCATTTCATGAATCCACAAAGCTTGATCTGTGATGGCGCTATCTTCAGATACTTATAGAAGAATAAAGGCAAAGGCGGAATTTAATGGATAAGTTTAAGTTCATTTGTGGCAGGTTTTGCAGGGAGCTCCCTGCTGCCTCTGCCGGCAAGTTCCTTGCAGCTATCAAATGACACTTACTGCGGAATTCTTTGATCGCACACGCCTGGCAACCGGAAATTCCCGCCCATGGTCAAAGATGGTTCCTGTCCGTGGCAATCTTGTGGCGGGCGCAGCCAAAAAATCCAGCCCTTTGTAATTTTTCTCGGCCCTGGGGAGTTTCTCTCTGGTTTAGCCACACTTAAGAGCGCAGGATTTACTGGCTGTTCATGCAGCAGGAAAATCTAGTACCATGCCAGCGTGCGGGTTACCCGGCGATGAGGGGTGCAGTGAATCCCATTGACAACGGGTAAATCCTGCTGGAGGCCGCCTCTGCCACCGAAAAACACGTGGCGGGTGGTCGGTAAATCCCGCCCAGAAAAAGTTTCCGTGCTGGGGGTTGAATTCCGTGATCAGGCCGTCAATTTGAAAGGGTTTCCCGATCTTTAAATGAGCTTGTGGGTTCCCCACACATGGGCAATGTCACCCCCCACATGAGCATTTTACTCCCCCACCCCCCTCCTCCAAGTGAGAACACTGCGCTGTGGAGTCTGTGGGGCCTCCCACTTCAGGCCCCCCAACGCCCCCTTACAGGGCTCCCCCTCCCCCCGGACTCCCACACAATCTCCAAGATGCACCTACCTACCTGCCCTGCACACTCCATGCTTCCAAGCCCCTATCCACCCTCCTTTCAATGGCATGGACCCCCCACAGGTCCTGATCCTTTGCTGTGCTGCTCAGACACCCTGGCATTGCCACCCTGGTACCCTGGCAGTGCACCTGCCAGCTTGTCAGTATCAGCCGGTTGGCTTAGCAGTGCCAGGATTGCACTCCTGAAGTGCCAGCTGGGCAGTGTCAAGATGCCCGGGTTCCAGGTGGAGGGCCAGGGGGCCACCGTTCACTATCCCTGGCCATGCAGAAGCCTCCGATAGCCCAGGAAATCCCCCGGATACCGTTCCGCTTGGTCCATTTTCTGTGGTCCAGTACTGAACATCACTCGGCTGTGGCCTTATTGGGGAGGCTGCTAGATCCCAGAAAGCGGGTAGGTTTAAAACCTACTTAGGCTGGCACTGTTTGGTCGCGCTCTGTTTGGGCGGAATTCTGATTTTGACACCTCACGGGACTAGGGTATAGCATGCGCGGCGTATAGGCTGCTGGGTTGCCCTGGGAGGTCTTTCCCGGGATCTACTGCCCGCATTGCGTTTCCGCTCAAAAGTGCACGCAACACAGCCAGTAGATCACGCCCAATATCTTACCTTATTCTTTACTTATGAAGGTGTGTTTCAATACTGTAGAATGCCCTCTGGACCAAGTTCAGCACCGAGTGCATTCCAGAAAATTGGTCCTTGATGCTGGGGGAACACTCAAAATGGACTACTTGATGATGGTGTTCATGAAAGGGAAAACAGAACATAATGATTATCAGCAGTGCCCCCTCAACTCGCAAAGCAAAGATTGATGCTCAACAAGGACAGATACATATTTGCGGCACTCAAGATTGGCTTTCTCAGATTAAGAATGACAGCAGCTAGAGTAAAGTCAAAACACTACACTGTCAAAGTCATTCATGTGCTTCTGGCCCCCTCTAGCATGAAAGAGCTGGCATCCTTCCTTGGTTCTCCCAACATTTATTACAAATTCATGTCTCAGTGTGCAGGGATTGCAGAGTTTCTTTGGACATTACTGTGCTGGATGTACAATGGGAATGGTGAATCAAAAAGCATTTAAAACATTAAAAGTGAAGAGAGCATTTCCGTCAGTCCTTGCCCATTTCAGCCCACATGTAGAAATGTATGTCACAACGGATGTCAGGACAAGAAATTGCAATAATTTTTGTTTGGTAATATCACTGTCATATTTCTTTGTGTACTGGAAGACAGGCTGTTGAGGGTTGTAGTTGTGATAATTGGAATAAGAGACAGAGTGACAGCAAGAGTCCAAACAGACAGTAAGAAGTGCTTTTGAAGTATTCACGAACCAAGAGGAACTTCAATAGGAGTTTACATAACACAATAACAGGAGTAGTTTTGAAGTGGGTTGTTCGAGTTCAAATGGAGATGTATAAATTGTAAAAGATATAAGTAACAAGGTAAAGATAGGCTGATTTTATTTTAGCTCCTATGATTTAAAAATGTTAAAGCAGGGGTGGGCAAAATACGGCCCGCGGGCCGCATGCGGCCCGCCAAAGGTATTTCTGCGGCCCACCAAGTCATTAAAAAAAAGATTTTAAAAAAAAATTTTTTTTTTTTTAAATTTTTAAAATTTTTTTTTAAGGTTAATGGGGGGGGGGGACTGTTGGGTTACTTACTGGTATAGGGTGGATACGTTGACTTGAGTAGGGTGATCATTGCTCGGCACAACATCGAGGGCCGAAGGGCCTGTTCTGTGCTGTACTGTTCTATGTTCTTTATGAGGCGCCCAGAACCATAACCGAGTGAAGTAATTATTTTACTTAATATACTATGCGGCCCTTTGTGAATTGTGAATTTCTGAATGTGGCCCTTGCACGGAAAAGTTTGCCCACCCCTGTGTTAAAGAAAGAGTTCAATTCTGGGAATAAAACACTTCTGTGGAGACTGGTTGGAACAATAGAGAGATCAAAGGGAAGAAATGCATTAAAGGAAATGTTGAAACTTGTGTGAGGGTTTAACTGCTTCCATCTCTCAGAAGACAGCAGGGTGGTTGCTTAGATCTCTCAGAAAGCAGCATAATAGCTGGTCAGATCTCCCAGAAGACTGTGTGAACAAGGCCAGACCTGGAGAACCATTTGCTGTCAAGCCTCAGAGGACACCCCAAGAAACAGGAGACAAGTTGAGAAAATGGTAAAAATAAAATTACTGGAATTCTATAGATTTGAAAATCTATAAGGATTGCTGCTAGACGGAAAAGGGGAAGGCTAGTTCTGAGGAGAGTCTAAGTTAAAATTTTGGAACTGCTTTAAAGTATTGTTTACTCTGTGAAGCCATTCTTGTGTTTAAGTGCAATTGTGTTTTATTTCATTATTCTTTTAATGAACGTTTACTTTGCCATAAAATCATCACAAGTAGTTAGGACATCATTTCTTGATTTCAGAACGTGTTTTATTAGCTATTGCAAATTTTTCTTTTGGGATTTGGGCAGCTCGACATTTACCATCAGCCGTGCAATAACAGATTATAGGGAATTGCATTTGGAGCAGCAGTCTCACAGTACAATAAAAAAAGTGAATGACCAATTGCTTTGCATCAAGTTTGTTGTTGGAAACTGAATGCAAATACTCTACTGGAGAATGGGAACCACCAGCCTGCATCAACGTATGTAAACATTGGCACATGTATCTATTGCAGATAGTTTACTCTCAGCTCTGATCATGAAGGGCTGACTGTATTGTTAGTTCCATCAGGATTAGGTCATCAATATTTCCATGTCTAGAAATGTTCAGATCGTCATCTTCAGTATGATTTTGAGGTTGAGTATCTTGCAGGTTCACACAACCCAAAGGCTGATGTGCTGAGCCATACTATTGTCGCAGGTAGCACCAGCAATAGTGAAGCAACTTGTGATGTTGAAGACTGCATGTTTGTGGTGATTTTGTGTGTGACCGTGAATCTTGTTATGGAAGAGGAGTTGGAGACAGAACTGATGACAGATGGCGATCTTTAGAAAGTAAGCCTTCACCTAAACATTGTGTGGCCTCATGAAATAGGGGAATAACATATCATGTACTACAGAGTACACAATTAATTCACATTGTTTGGTGATGACTCTATTGTATGTGGAACTTAAGCAGTTATCCGAAAAGCGCTACAGCAAAGTGTATTGCATCTTGCCCATGAGGAATATCTGGGTGTTGTTAAGGTGAAACATCAATCTGTGAACCAGCCTCGAGAAGAGTTCATTGGAAATTGGAAAAAACTTATTTGTTGGACGATGATACAAAGTGAAATGCAAGATTCTTGATAGTGAGTGGACAGGATATTTCAAGGACAGTGATCGAGGGTGCTTGTCCTTTTCCGATGAGTGATGTTGATCAACTTAATGTGATGAAAGATCATACAGAACCCTAACATTTGATTCATGCATCTGATCACAGATCAGAGACCTTAGTATGTCAAAGACTCGAGGTACTTGCAGAAAATAACGATTGCGATTTAATACCCAAAAAACAGAGTCCTGTTTTATGTGCATATAGCGGGATGTTTGGCTGTGCCTGCAGCGCCAAGAACACACGCAATCAAACGGAACTTTTTGTTCTGGCCTTGGCCGGGAATGCCCCACCGAGGCTGCATTTACCATACTTCCTGCACTGACGAGCTCAGGAAACGATCGACGCCATTTTCAAATGGTGACCCCTCCTCAGATTCCTCACTGCAGCCTCGGGAACCCCCCTTCCAAAGCTCCAATTTAGGGAGCTTACCCGCCTTTTAAGGGCAGGGCACCCCTGAGCCCAATCCCTGGCACCGGGCACCTTGACACTGTCATAATATACATCCAGGTATATGATGGAGCGCAGACAGGCAGTGATTGACACACAGGATGACCAGTGAACACACAGAAAACAGCAGTCAATCACCAGACAGGCCACGACCACTATAAAGCCAGTGGGCACTAATTTTCCCGCTCTCTCGGGATCCAGCCTCAGAGACAGTCAGAGCTCATGAGCAGCAACTAGAACAAACACCATGTGGTAGTAAGATAGTCTGGTCAGGTTAGCCTCAGGTCTCCAGTCAAGTCAGCATAGTGTCAACCCACAATTAAAGCATGTATTATAGTTAAGTGTTCAATAAAATTGAGTTGCAATTCTTCAAGTGTTGGAAGCCTGTCTCTCACTGCTGCAGTAAACGCAGTCCTCGTAGACCCAGCTTACCCAACACATCATGGTACCAGTGAGTTATGCTCGTGTTTGACGGACCTACCTTGGGATAATCTGCCTTTGACCAGCGATCAGCCATCCGGTAACATGGACAGCGTCCGCCCTCCTCCGCAGCTCCGCATCGCCGGCAACCTCGGTGCAAACTGGAAGATTTCCAAGCAGAAGTTCCAGCTATATCTTGAAGCCACCGACCTCGAGGCCGCATTAGATGCCAGGAAGATCGCTCTCTTCCTTTCTACAGCCGGGGACCACGCTACCACATCTTCAACTCCCTCACCTTTGCTGAAGGCGAGGACAAGACGAAGTTTAAAACAGTCCTGCTGAAGTTCGACAGCCACTGTGACATCGAAGTCAATGAGAGCTTTGAACGCTATGTGTTCCAGCAGAGGCTTCAGGGTAAGGATGAGCATTTTTCAGTCCTTTATAACCCATCTCCGCATCCTTGTGCAGTCATGCAACTATGGCTCCACTTCCAATTCCATGATCTGGGCTCAGCTCGTTTTCGGGGTCCACTCCGATCCCCTTCGCCAGCAGCTCCTAAAAGTTAAGCAGCTCACCCTTACCATCGCTATCGAAACCTGCGTCCTCCATGAGCACTCTAACAACCGCTACTCCCATATCAGGGCGGCAGAAATGGCAAAGCAAAACCCCCACGATGCGGAACGGGTGCAGGCCATCAAACAAATGCAGGGCCTGAGTCTGGATGAGGGCAGCAATTTTGCGCGCTTTTCCCAGGTTCCTGTGCATGCGCGCCACGACCAAGGGGACGGCGAGGCCGACGACCGAACCGTGCAAGTGCACACGCCGTTTGACCGCACTGCGCACGCGCGGTGGCGCACGGAACATCCTGACGGTGGCGCCATGTCGTGCTCCAATTGTGGCTCTACCCATTTAAAGCGGCAATGTCCCGCGAAATCTCAACGCTGTCTCCAGTGTGGCAAGCTTGGCCTCTATGCGGCCCTTTGCAGATCTGCTCCACTGCCCAACACACAGCGATCCTAGCCACAGCACAGGAGCCTCCGGTTAGCACAGCAACCCGTCACAGACTCCGACCCCGACAGTCTACCAGATCCCGACACTGAGGGCCTCACATCCCCATTCTGGGTGGGCATCATCACCAAGCATACGCTGCCTTTCGCAACGATGGTTAAGCAACTCCCAATAATGAGCAGTGATCCGGACGATGAGTGGTGTGCCACCCTTACGGTCAACAAGGCTCGCATACGCTTCAAGCTGGACACCGACGCTTCAGCAAACTTCATTTCAAAGTCTGACCTTGACACCATCCGCGTCAAGCCAAGCATTCTTCCACCGGCCTGCCAGCTCCTCGACTACAATGGCGTTGCCATTGCTGCCAGTGGCTCATGCCAGCTTGCAGTGTCCCATCGTTCTTCAAAAGCAACGCTGCGTTTTGAAATTGTAGGAACCAACAGAGCTTCCCTGCTCGGTGCTCGGGCCTGCAAACTCCTGAACCTTGTGCAGCGGGTTCACACCATGTCATCCGCAGAGGCAACAGGCCTCGCCAGATGTTAACTTCCAAGCCCAACTCGATGACATCATAGCGCAATACCATAGCGTGTTCGAAGGTATGGGCACACTCCCTTACCGATACAAAATCCTGTTGAAGCCAAATGCCACCCCTGTGGTCCACGCACCGCGTCGGGTGCCGGCACCCCTTAAGGACCACCTCAAGCAGCAGCTGCAAGACCTCCAGGACCAGGGCGTCATTTCTAAGGTCAGGTCACGGAACCCACGGACTGGGTTAGTTCCACGATTTGTGTCAAAAAGCCGTCAGGGGAACTTCGAATCTGTACCAACCCCAAAGATTTGAACCATAACATCATGAGGGAGCACTACCCAATACCTAAACGAGAAGAGCTAACCAGCGAGATGGCTCATGCCAAGTTCTTCACGAAGCTGGATGCCTTCAAGGGGTTTTGGCAAATACAGCTGGACACGTCCAGTTGAAAGCTGTGCACATTTACCGCCCCGTTTGGTCACTACTGTTACATCATCTCCGCCTCAGATGTGTTCCACCGCATCATGGAACAAATGATGGAGAGCATCGAGGGGGTGCGAGTGTACGTCGATGATATCATTATCTGGTCCACAACTCCTCAGTAGCACATCGATCGCCTCAAGCGGGTGTTCCACAGGATCCATGAGCATGGCCTCCGACTCAACAGAGCCAAATGCTCGTTCGGTCAATCAGAAATTAAATTCCTTGGCGACCACATTTTGCAGTTTGGCGTGCAGCCAGATACAGACAAGGTGTCGGCGATCAATGCCATGGAGACCTCGGAGGACAAGAAGGCAGTCCTCCGCTTCCTAGGGAGGTCAACTTCCTTGGGAAGTTTAACCCCAACCTTGCATCACACACCACAGCTCTCCGCCATCTCGTTAAAAAAATGACGGACTTCCAGTGGCTACCCGCTCATGAGCAAGAGTGGCGTGAGCTCAGAGCGAAACTCACTGGTGCTGCCGTTTTTCGACCCCGCCAAGGAGACGAAAATATCCACCGACGCGTGCCAGGCGGGCATTGGCGCAGTGCTCCTCCAGCAGGACGACTCCTCCTCCTGGGCCCCAGTCGCATATGCCTCTAGAGCCGTGACACCCACTGAGCAACGATACGCTCAGATTTAAAAAGAATGCCTGGGCCTCCTCACAGGGATCGACAAGTTCCATGATTATGTGTATGGCCTCCCCAAATTCACGGTCGAGACGGACCACAGGCCATTGGTTCACATCATCCAAAAAGACCTCAATGACAGGACGCCATGGCTACAACGTATCCCCCTCAAGCTCCGGCGCTACGATTTCGACCTGGTGTACACCCCGGGCAAAGAGCTCATTGTGGCCGATGCCCTCTCCAGATCTATCACCACACCATGTGAGTAGACTGACTTTATCTGTCAAATAGACGCGCAGGAGCAATTCTGGCCTTTCCGGCCACTGATGAAAGGGTCGTGCAAATTCGTCAGGAGACGGCCAGGGATCCTCTACTCCAGCAGGTCATGCAACATCTCACGGATGGTTGGCAAAAGGGGTAGTGCCCCCAGTTTTATAATGTAAAGGACGATCTAACGGTGGTAGATGGCTGGACAGAATTGTGATCCCACAGAGCATGCGAGAGTTGGTCCTCGGCCAAATTCACGAGGGTCACTGGGGGTCAAAAAGTGTCACCGTCGAGCTCGAGAGGCAGTACATTGGCCAGGCATCAGCCAAGATATCGCCAACACAGTCCTCGATTGCTCAATGTGTCAAAGGTTCCAGCCCGCTCAGCCTAAAGAGACTCTACAGCCGCATGAAATGGTGACCTCCCCATGGTCCAAAGTTGGTGTTGACCTGTTCAATGCCAAGGGCCGAGACTATGTCCTCCTAGTGGACTACTTTTCCAACTACCCCGTGGTGGTCAAACTGACTGACCTCACCTCAGCAACGATAATCAATACATGCAAGGAGACTTTTGCCCAGCATGACATCCCATTCACAGTTATGACTGACAACGGCCCCTGCTTCTTCAGCCAGGAGTGGACAGATTTTGCCCGGCTGTACAATTTTCGGCACGTTACATCAAGCCCCCACTACCCCCAGTCGAATGGGAGGCTGAAAAAGGGGTCCACATTTTCTCATGTGTTATCTGCCCTCTATCTGCACTAGACACCTTCCCATGTAAATACGTTAGCATATTCTGTATATAGTCAGGCTTCTGTACACACACACTCACTATTTATTGACCTGAACACATTTTCTTTTTAAAAAAGTGGGGGAGATGTCATAATATACATCCAGGAATACGATGGTGTGCAGACAGGCAGTGATTGACACACAGATGACCAGTGAACACACAGAACACAGCAGCCAATCACCAGACAGGACACAACCACTATAAAGCCAGAGGGCACTAGTTTTCCTGCTCTCTTGGGATCCAGCCTCAGAGACAGTCAAAGCCCGTGAGCAACAACTCGAACATACACCATGTGGTAGTAAGATAGTCTGGTCAGGTTAGCTTCATGTCTCCAGTCAAGTTAGCACAGTGTCAGCCCACAGTTAAAGCATGTATTATAATTAAGTGTTCAATAAAATTGAGTTGCATTTCTTCAAGTGTTGGAAGCCTGTCTCTCTCACCACTGCAGTAAACGCAGTCCTCATAGACCCAGCTTACCCAACACATCAGACACTACCAGCCTGACAACCTGGCAGTGCCACCCGGTGTTGTTGAAAACTCACCACTATTCTTATAGAAGACCCCCTATACCAAAAAGGGCCGACATTCTAAATGGTGAACAGGGATTCTCACTCCCTGACTCCTATGCAGACTTAGGTGGGTGTTATTCAGGTGAAACTATATTTTCAAGTTATCCCCCGGTATAACCCATATCTTCATAGAAGAATTTTACCTACTTACCACTTAGTAGCATCGATGTCCTGGGTCCTGCTTTGCTAAGTAAGTAAAGTAGGCTTAGGAATAACCACTCTTTCAGGTTAAAACTTTTAAGTTATTTTATTATATTTTTCTTTTAAAAGTTGCAATCACGGGCAGCATGGTGGCACAGTGGTTAGCATTGCTGCCTACGGCGCTGAGGACCTGGGTTCGAATCCCGGCCCTGGGTCACTGTCCGTGTGGAGTTTGCACATTCTCCCCGTGTCTGCGTGGGTTTCACCCCCACAACCCAAAGACGTGCAGGATAGGTAGATTGAACACTCTAAATTGCCCCTTAATTGGAAAAAATAATTGGGTACTCTAAATTTATTTTAAAAAAAAGTTGCAATCACTGTCTTTATAGAAAGGTAAAAAGATCTTACTTCTGGACCCTCCTGATTGGTTGAAGGGACTTTCAGGCCCACCTTGACAATCGATCTTCTTTAAAGTCTGGTCTTCTTTAGATGTATTTGCTGGTTAGCTCGGTTGCTATGCTCTATCTTTCCCATGTACTGAGCTATGAGAGCTGGCTCTGCTGGCTGTCTCTGAGCTGACTCTGAGCTGATTCTGCCTCCTCTTTAAATTCTGGTCTTCCTTAGATGTTTTAGCTGTTTTAGCTCAGCTGCTTTGCTCTGTCCCTTTCCCATGACCGAGCTGACTGTAAGCTGACTCTGCTTGCTTCTCTTGTTCCTTCTCTGCTTCTCTATCCTCTGCTTCTCTGCCCCTTTCTCAGGGTTTATATATTTTTCTAACAGTTATTAAGCTTTTATGACTTTATTGTAAAGTAACTTTTATTTCACTTGGATTGGAAAAGGTACCTTTAATCAAATTTTTTCTAACACAACTAAGTATTCATTTTGGGCATGACCTCAGCTCATAGATCTCTGATTACATTGTTTCCTTTGTGATGTTCAAAATGCTTTGATTTCAATAAGGGTGTGAATTTTGGTTCCTGTCATTTCTATAGTTTTATTATCGAATTGTGTCCCCAGCTCATAATTTTGACTTTGATTTGGATCTAATTTGTGTTCTCGTTGACATGTTGTCTCCAGTTTTCTTTAATTTCCCTGATTTTAGCAAAATTTCACACCAAGAATTGTCACCTAATTCAACTGAACCTTTATCCATTCTTTTCCATCTGCTGACTAAGATACTCAATTTCAATGAAGTTGTGAAACATTCAACTGAACCTTTATCATTCTTTTCCATCTGCTTACTAAGATAGCTAATTTCAATGAGGGTGTGAAACATTGCTTTTAACTGTATGCTAAAATCCACTTGGTTATGACTTGAAAGACCTGCCTGCTTTAAACATTCGTCACCTAATTCAACTGAAAACTTTATCCATTCCTTTCAGCTGCTTAAAAATAATTAACTTCAATTAAGGTGTGAAATATTACTTTTAGCTGTATACGAAAATCCTGTTTTGTTTTGTTTGCTAAGCCTGTTTGACCAAGGCTATCTGCATTTTACAATCCTCTCCTGGCAGTTGCTGTTAACCCTACGTGGGATTTTTCCCTACATTCTCTCATGTTTCTTAAATCAGGTATTGCCAGACTTCCATGTTTTCGAATGACATTTCTTTCCATATTTTCAATTACACCGGGCACCCGTAGCACTGCCAGGCTGGCAGTGCCAAAATGAACAGGTGGCAGCCGGCATCGGAGGGTACCACCCTGCCCAGAACCCCACCACACTGGGGCCTCTGATGGCCTGGGAGCACTCTCCTATTTTGTGGACCAGTGCTAAAGGGCACATGGCGAGGTCTCCCAGGCAGGGGCGTTCATTCCCAGGCCTAAAGTGAATTGGGCTCCAATATGTTTAAATGAGCCTAATGGCTCACTTAAACATGTAAACCTGGCTCTTGCCCAGCAAGGGCGAGATCCAGAGCGAGAATCACGCGAGATCTCGCGAGGTGTTCCGAGAGCCGCAAATCACGCAAGAAGCCTCTTCTGAAATTTCACGGCCTGGTTGTGTTACCGAGAGGGGAGTGACGAGGCCTTTCGATCGCGCCCGTAGTGTTGAGTGGTTTCATTTATGTTTGATTGTCAGTCAGTTCTCTGATCTGTGCAACTGTATGTGATTACCTAAGCTTGTGGGTGGGTGGATCTAATGCGCTCGGATATTCAAGACATTTCTGGAAAGGACCTGGGCTTTGAGCTGTATTCAGTGGGTTAAGGTAAAGCCAGCATAGTCCCACATGATCATAAGCTGCTTTCTGCTTTGAGGGGGAGAGCTGACTGCTGGTGGTTTAACCTGGGGATCACCACACTTCAGGCGAGGGGCAGAGTTGAGAAGGCGGAGCCTTCATGAATAAGCTCAGCTGGTATGAGAATTAAACCCGTGCTGTTAGCCTTGCTTTGCATCACAAACCAACTGTCTAGCCATGCGAGCTAAACCGTGTGTTTAAAATCATGTAACTTTTGAGATACAGAGGTCCTGAGAATCCTGGGATGTTTTAAAATATTGTCAATAAATTGTGTGGGTTTGGAACTAGTGTCGTCTCTCCATTGTTCTGAGATAAATCAGACATAGAAGATGGGCAGTCAACCAGTGAGCACGTTACACTCAGTATCTCCAAACCGACTTCTTGCCTATGCTGTCAAATGTTATTTGTCCCAGCATGGAAAAATATTATAGGACCCTTCCCTCCCTTTCCAGTGTCTTTTTAAGCCAGTTTGAGATGTACCTCATCGTGCAACATGGACCAAGGCTGTGGTTAGCAGTGTTCCTTCACAGCACCAGGGACCTGGGTTCGATTCTCGGCTCAGTTCAATGTCTGTTTGGAATCTGCACATTCCACCGTGTCTGTGTAGGTTTCCTCCGGGTGCTCTAGTTTCCTCCCACGTGTCCCAAAAGACGTGCTGTTAGGTGATTTGGACATTCTGAATTCTCCTTCAATGTACCCAAACAATCGCCACAGTGTGGTGACGAGGGAATTTTCACAGTAACTTCATTGAAGTGTTAATGTAAGTCTACTTGTGATACTAATAATAAAGATTATTATTATTATTATTATGAGGCCAGTTGCTGAATGACACTGGTGGAACCAATCTGAGTATCAGTGGGAAGGATATTGTTGAGTAAGTGCTGTTTGATAGCACGGTTGATGATCCCTTGTGTGAGACTACATAAGAGAAACACGAGAGGGAGAGAGCGGCACGATCGCATTTGGTCACGAGAGGAAGAGAGTGACAAGACTGCACTCAATAATGAGAGGGAGAGAGTAACAAAACCGCATTTGGTCACGAGAGGGAGAGAGCGGCAAGACCGTATTCAGTCACGAGAGGGAGAGAGTGGCAGGACGCATTCGGTCACGAGAGGGAGAGAGCAGCAGGACCGCATTCGGTCACGAGAGGGAGAGAGTGGCAGGACGCATTCGGTCAGGAGAGGGAGAGAGCGGCAGGACCGCATTCGGTCACGAGAGGGAGAGAGTGGCAGGACGCATTCGGTCACGAGAGGGAGAGAGCGGCAGGACCGCATTCGGTCACGAGAGGGAGAGAGTGGCAGGACGCATTCGGTCAGGAGAGGGAGAGAGTGACAAGACCGAAGTTGGTCACGAGAGGGAGAGAGTGAGAAGACTGCAATCAGTCACGAGAGGGCGAGAGTGACAAGACCGCATTTGGTCACGAGAGTGAGAGAGTGGCAGGACCCCATTCAGTCACAAGAGGGAGAGAGTGGCAGGACCGCATTCAGTCATGAGAGGGAGAGAGTGGCAGGACCGCATTCGATCACGAGAGGGTGAGAGTGACAAGACCGTATACGGTCACGAGAGGGAGAGAGTGACAAGACCGCATTTGGTCACAAGAGGGAGAGAAGGACAAGGCCGCATTCAGTCACGAGAGGGAGAGAGTGATAAGACCGCATTCGGTCACGAGAGGGTGAGAATGGCAAGACCGTATTCAGTCACGAGAGGGAGAGAGTGGCAGGACGCATTCGGTCAGGAGAGGGAGAGAATGACAAGACCGCATTCGGTCACGAGAGGGAGAGAGTGACAAGACCGCATTCGGTCACGAGAGGGAGAGAGTGGCAGGACCACATTCGGTCACGAGAGGGAGAGAGTGGCAGGACAGCATTCGGTCAGGAGAGGGAGAGAGTGACAAGACCGCATTTAGTCACGAGAGGGAGTGAGTGACAAGACCGCATTCGGTCACGAGAGGGAGAGAGTGACAAGACCGCATTCGGTCAGGAGAGGGAGAGAGTGACAAGACCGCATTCGGTCACGAGAGGGAGAGAGTAACAAGACCGCATTCGGTCACGAGGGGGAGAGAGTGGCAGGACTGCATTCAGTCACGAGGGAGAGAATGACAAGACCACATTCGGTCACGAGAGGGAGAGAGTGGCAGGACCGCATTCGGTCACAAGAGGGAGAGAGTGGCAGGACCGCATTCGATCACGCGAGGGAGAGAGTGACAAGACCGCATTCGGTCAGGAGAGGGAAAGAGTGACAAGACCGCATTCGGTCAGGAGAGGGAGAGAGTGACAAGACCGCATTTGGTCATGAGAGGGAGAGAGTGGCAGGACTTCATTCAGTCACGAGGGAGAGAGTGACAAGACCACATTCGGTCACGAGAGGGCGAGAGTGGCAGGACCGCATTCGGTCACAAGAGCGAGAGAGTGACAAGACCGCATTCAGTCACGAGAGGGAGAGAGTGACAAGACCACATTCAGTGAAAAATCAAAGTCTGACATCACAGGGAAACATGTAAATGATTGGTTGATAAGTATTTTTCTTGTTTTCTTTTGAAAACTAATGTAATTTAATTGTAATTGTAAAGTTTTATTGGTATCAGCAAGGTTCACTAAAAATTGTTTCGCTTATTAGGAGTAGTAGGGATAATCGATTTAAATTTTTTTTAAAGAAAATTATAAATGAATTGGCACATAATAAAGAAGACAGGGCAGGTAATGACTTGCAACTTCATAATGTGAAATGAAATGAAAATCGCTTATTGTCACAAGTAGTGAAAAGCCCCCAGTCTCCTCTTTCCGGCACCTGTTCGGGGAGGCTGCTAAGGGAATTGAACCGTGTGCTGGCCTACCTTAATCTGCTTTCAAAGGCAGCGATTTAGCCCTGTGCTAAACCAGCAGCTCGGAGTTGTAGGAGTTGTAGGAAAGTAGGAGTTCCTGGACTATCCAGGGTAAACGTGTCTGCAATAAATGTCTGTGGCTTGAGGATATTCAGCTTAGAGTCATTGAGCAGGAGGTGGAGGTGCAGACACTGCAATGTAGTAGGAAGGGAGAAAGTTACCTGGACACTTTGGTCCAGGAGGTGATGGGGCTATAAAGGATTGGGCCTTCTGATTTGGTAAGGGATAGGAGGTTGAGTCCGCGAGTGGGCAGGTGTGGGGACCCAGAGGGGAGAAGTGGTGGATCCTCGGGTTGTGCAAAAGATTTGACTTTCTTGCAGCCTGTATAAATGAAAGCAAGAGTTGCAAAATAGATGACTAAACGGATTATGGTACAAGAAACCATTTGTCTGCAGTCAAGAGTGTATCAAATTGGCTGTTACCTGCCCAGTGCCAGGGATTGAGACATTTGTGGGTCCTTGTACATGAAATCCAGAAAGTTAGAGTACAGGTGCAGAAAGTAATAGGGATGGCAGGTTGAATGCTAGCTTTTACTTCAAGGGGCTGAAGTATAAACCGGCGCAAGCAATGCCGGCATCAACGGGCCTCCCGGCCCAGTCATTCTCCCCTTCCTCAGGGGCTAGAACAGTGCCGGAGTGCTGTGCGCTGCTCCGGCGCCGAAAGCCGGCCCTACACGGCCGGCGCGGGTCCATGCATGCACGCCAACAGATCCGCACATGCGCGTCACAGCCGGCGCGGGTCCGCGCATGCGCGCTACGGCCGTCTCCACGCTGACCCCCGGGTAACATGGCGGAGGCCTACAGGGGCCCGGCGAGGAGGAACATAGGCCCACCCCAGAATGAGTGCGCCAGCCAATCAGTAGCCCCCGATCGCGGGCCTGGCCACCATGGAGAACCCCCCCGGAATCTGATCTCCCCACCCACCCCACCAGGACGGCCCCCACAGCCAGAACGCGAGGTCCCGCCAGGTGGGACAATATGTAATCCACTCCGGCAGGACTTGGCGGGCACTCGGCCCATCGAGCATGGAGAATTGCCACGGGGGCCGCTTTCAACGACCCCCAACTGGCAACCGTGCGGGCGCCATTGCCACCGATTCTCCGACCCGGGTGTGGGCTCGGAGAATCCCAGCCAAGGTGTTGCTGCAGTTGTACAAAGTACTGGTGAGGCCACATTTGGAATATTGTATCCAATTATGGTCCCCCCATTTAAGGAAATATGTTATTATTTTTGGACGCAATGCAGAAGAGGTTTATTAGGATGATTCTGTACAAGGAGGGACTGTCATATAAGGAAAGATTAAACAGGTTGAATCTGTATTCCTTGGAGTGCATAAGGATGAGATGATATGACTGCAACATATAAGATACATAGGAGGTTCGACAGGTTAAATTTTGGGAGGATGTTTCCACCCATGGGGGAGTAGCGGACTAGAGGGCATAGTCACAGAATAAGGAGGTGCTCATTCAAGATGGATTTTAGGAAGAATTTCTTCTCTCAAAGAATGGTGAATATTTGGAATTTTTTACCCTGGGAAGCTGTGGATGCCGAGTCCTTGGACATTTTCAAGACCGAGATTGATAGGTTTTTAATCAGATGGGGAATTAAGGGTCACGGAGATAAAGCAGAAAGTGTACATCGTGTTAGATCAGCCAGAATCTTATTAAATGATGGAGCAGGCTCAAAGGACTGAATTACATATTCCTGTTTCTATTTTTTAACGTCGTATCTGCTCAGGACTGGAGAGGAACTTAAGACCATAAGATATAGCAACAGAATTAGACCAATCGGTGCATTGAGTCTGCTCCATCATTCAATCATGGCTGAGAGGTTTTTCATCCCCATTCTCCTATCTTCTCTCCATAACCCCGATATCATCATGAGCCTATGTATCTCTGTCTTAAAGACACTCAGTGATTTGGGCTTCACAGCCTTCCGCAGCAATGAGTTCCACAGATTCACAACCCTCAGGCTGAAGAAATTCCCCCTCATCTCAATGTTAACGGATCATCCCTTCAGTCTGAGGCTGTGCCCTCGGATTCTAGTTTTTCCTACTAGTGGAAACATCCTCTCCACGTCCATTTTATGTGGGCCTCTCAGTGTTCTGTAAGTTTCAATGAGATCCCGCTTCATCCTTCTAAACTCCATCGAGTACAGACCCAGAGTCCTCAACTGCTTCTCATACGACAAGCCCTTCATTTCCGGGATCATTCTTGTGAACCTCCTCTGGACCCCCTCCAAGGGCAGCACATCCTTCCTTCGTTACGGGGCTCAAAACTACACACAATATTCCAAATGATGTCTGACCAGATTCTTGTACAGCCTCAGCAGTACATCCCTGCCCTTGTATTCTAGCCCTCTCGAAAGGAATGCTAACATTTCAGTTGCCTTGCTAACTGCCAACTGAACCTGCATGTTAACCAGAAGAGAATCCTGAACTCGGACTCCCAAGTCCCTTTATGTTTCTGGTTTGTGAAGCCTTTCCCCATTTAGAAAATAGTCTATGTCTCTATTTTTCCTACCAAAGTGCATACCACACACTTTTCCACAGTGTATTCCATCTGACATTTCTTTGCCCATACACTAAGAAGCTACAGAGAGTTGTGAACACAACCCAGTCTATCATGTGAGCCCGCCTCCCATCCATTGACTCTGTCTGCACTTCCTGCTGCCTTGGGAAAGCGGGCAGCATAATTAAAGACCTCTCCCACCCATGCTATTCTCTCTTCAAACCTCTTCCATCGGGCATAAGATACAAAAGTTTGAGGCCACGCAACAATATATTTAAAAACAGCTACTTCCCTGCTGTTACCAGACTCCTGAATGGCCCTCTTTGGGTCTGAACTGATCTAATGGACAGAACTGATCTTTCTACGCATTTTCTCTACAGTTGTAGCACTATACACTGTACACTTCACTCGCTGTCTATGTTTATGTATTTTCATTATGTATCCTCATGTATTATCATTGTTCCATGTTTTCATGTATGGAGCAATCTGCCTGGACCAGGCAAAACATTATTTTTCACTGTACCTCGGTACACGTGGCAATAAATCAAAATCTCGTAGCCTGTCCAAGTCCTTCTACAGCCTTCCCGCTTTCTCAACACTACCTGTCCCTCTATATATCTTTGTATCAGCAGCAAACCTAGCAACAATACCCTCAGATCCTTCTTCGGGAATCACTGGAGTCAGGAGGGTCCCAGAGGTCTTGAAAATGTCTAATGTAATATCCCTGTTTATGAAGGGAGGGAAGAAGATGTATATTGTAAATAGTTGATGTCCCACAACTAATATGATGTCACCGGTTGCCATCCTGAAAAAGGCCCCTTTATCCCCACTCTCTGCCCTCTGCCAGTCAGCCAATCCTCTCCACGTTGCCCCTAACAACATAGGCTCTTCTCGTATTTAGCAGTCTCCTGTACGGCACCTTGTCAAATACCTTCTGCAAATCCAAATACATCTCGTCCACTGGCTTTCCTTTGTCTAACTTCCTCATTACCTCCTCAAAGAATTCTAAGAGATTTGTCAGGCATGACCTCCCCTTGACGAAGCCGTGCCGACTCAGCCCTATTTAACCATGCACTTCCAAGTACTCTGCAATCTCACCCTTAGTAAGGCCCCGAAACTCTTACCAAACACCAAAGTCAGGCTAACTTGCCTATAATTTCCCGTGTTCTTCCTCCCTCCCTTCACAAACAGGGGTGTTACATTAGGCATTTTCAAGACTTCTGGGACCTCCTGACTCCAGTGAGACTGAAAGATCATCACCAATGCCTCCACAGTCTCCTCAGTTATCTCCTTCGTAACTATGGGGTGTAGTGCATTCGGCCTGGGTTCAGATTACCTTCAGACCTTTCAACTTCCCCAGAATATTCTCCTTCGTGATGGCCACTCCACTCACTTCTGCACCTTGACTTTCTTGAATTTCTGGTATGCCACTGGTGTCTTACACTCTGAAGACTGATGCCAAATACCTATTCAGTTCTTCTGCCATTTCTTTGTTCTCCATTTCTACTTCTCCAGCCTCATTTCCAGTGAGCAAATGTCCATTCTTGCCTCTCTCTTACCTTTACTATTTTGAAAAAAACTTTTGCAATCTTGTTTTATATTACTAGTTATCTTACATTCATATTTCATATTCTCACCCACATTTATTGCTTTTTTAGTTGTCCTCTGCTTGCTTTTAAAGGCATCCTAATCCTCTGACTTCCCACTAATCCTCGCCCCATTGTATTATTTTGCTTTTATGCTATCCCTGACTTCGCTTGTCAGCCTAGGTTGCCTCGTCCTTCCCTTAGCATGTTTCCTCTTCCTTGGGAGGATTTGTGCCCCCGGAATATCCCCGAAACTCCTGCAATTGCTGTTTCACTGTTTTCCCTGATCGGCTCCCCTTCCAATCAGTTCTGGCCAGCTCCTCCCTCAGGGCAGCATGGTAGCACAGTGGTCAGCACAGTTACGTCACAGCTCCAAGGTTCCAGGTTCGATTCCCGCTTGGGCCACTGTCCGTGTGGAGTCTGCACGTTCTCCTGGTGTCTGCGTGGGTTTCCTTCGGTTTCCTCCCACAGTCCAAAGATGTGCAGGTTAGTTGGAATGGCCATGCTAAATTGCCCTTAGTGTCCAAAAAGGTTAGGTGGAGTAACTGGGTTACGGGGATAGGGTGGAGGTGTGGGCTTAGCTGGCGTGCTCTTTCCAAGGGCCGGTGCAGACTCGATGGGCTGAAGGGCTTCCTTCTGCACTGTAAATTCTATGATTCTATTCTTTGATTATATGTCTTTGTAGTTAACTTGTAGAGGGAGAGGGAGGTTCCAGTTGTCATGGTCCATGTGGGTACCAACAATATAGGAATTCCATGATTGTCTGATCCTAACATAGATATGACTAGGAAATAGGTTCTGCTTGGGGATTATGAATAACTAGGGGCTAAATTAAGAAGCACAACCTCAAGGGTAATAATCTCTGTTAACATCACCTGAGCCACATGCAAATTGACATGGGATGAATAAGGTTAGAGAGATGAATACATGGCTCAAAGTCTGGGATGGAAGAAATGGATTTCAATTCATGGGGCACTGGCACCAGCACTGGCAAATGTTGGCGAACTACCGTTGAATAGTTTTTACCTTAACCCTGTTCAAACAAGTTTTCAGGTGAGTCGAATGACTCGGGTGGGAGAGAGGGTTTTAAATTAATGAGTGTGGCGGGAAGGGGAAGAATGTACAAAACTAAGAGTGCACCAGCAGATACACACATAGAAACACACACATAGAAACATACATAAAAAATAGAAGCAGGAGGAAGCCATTTGACCCTCTGAGCCTGCTACGCGATTCATTATGATCATGGCTGATCATCAAGTTCAATATCCTGATCCAGCCTTCCCCATATCCTTTGATTCCTTCAGCCCCAAGAGCTATATCTAATACCTTCTTGAAAGTATACAACGTTATGGCCTACGTCACTGGTATCCAACATTAATTCGGCCACTTAATGGAGCCCCATGGGCTTCATGTCACAAATGACTGTCCTGTCGGCCGATTTGCTAGGACCGTGCTCGACAGCCTCCCGCTAATGAGGGGGAGCAGCGCTTAATCCCGCAGAGCAAACCCCAGACAGCACGCAGCCATGCCACCAAGGAGACCAGCTCCACGATTAGGAAATGCCGACCTGGCCAGTATAATGGACGCTGTGGAGTCAAGACGGTAAACCCTGTTCTCCAAAGGGGTTGGAGGGTCAGCCATAGGGCAGCCCGTGTTGCCTGGGAGGCAGTGGCAGCGGTCATCAGCTCGGGGAGTGTGACAAGGAGGACTGCCACCCAGTGCCGCAAGAAGCTCAACGACCTCCACCAGGCCGCTTGGGTGGGTTGTCATAGGCCCTACTGGCACCAGTCCCGCCTGTAAACTCCGGATGCCCCCCCCCCCCCCCCCCAACGACCCTGCGCCTGTCCCTCACCCTCTCCTCAGTACAAGACCACAACGTGCCCCAGCACAAGGTGTCATCCACCAGCACACCCCACCCATGACCAGTGTCGGTGGCCACGCCGGTCCAGTCCTCCAAAACTACGATACTACGACTGGGCAGCGACAGCGGAGTGATGGGATGGATAAAGGAGCCAGTAGCTAAGTGGGTGCGCGCGGAGGAAGCCTCCTGCATGGGAACCTCACTCCGGGCCCTCGCCTTGGTGGCACTACCATCCCCACCCAAGAAGCACTCCAGCAGCCCAGTGATGGTAGCCACCCTCCAGACTTGGAACCAACTACGGCAGCAATTCGGACTGACCGAAATGTCTGACAAAGCCCCATCTGCAATAACCACAGGTTCATGCCAGCATTCACTGACCCCACCTTCAAAAGGTGGAGACAGGATGGTTGGGGGGGGGGGGGGGGGGGGCACTGACAGCCAGGGACTTATATCCTGACGGTAGGATCACAACACTGGACGAACCAACGGAGTGATTCCAGTTGGCAAAGGGCAACAAACTTAGGTGCCTGCAGCGGAATAACTTTCTACAAAAGGAGACAATAACGTACCCGCGATCACCACAAGGACATACCTGCGATCACCACGACAGACACCATTCGAAGAGCTACTGGAAGCAGACATCCTAGGCAGAGGAAACTGTAGTGACATGTACGAACGACTGATAGAGAGGGTCGACACCGAACTGGATGTGACAAGGAGGAAATGGGAGTAAGACTTGGGGTTTGAAATAGGGTGGGGATTCTGGAGCGAAGCACTGCTCAGGGTCAACATCACCTCCACATGCGTGAGGCTCTACCTACCGCAACTAAAAGTGGTACATAGAGCTCACTTAACAAGAACCCGAATGAATAGGTTTTTCCCAGAGATGGAAGATATGTGAACGGTGTCAAGGAGGCCCGGCTAACCACGGCCACATGTTCTGTCTTGACCCAGACTTACCGGGTACTGGACAGCCTTCTTCGAGACAATGCCCAAAGTGGTGGGGATGAGGGTGGAGCCATGCCCGAAAGTGGCAGTCTTTGAGGTATCAGACCAGCCAGATCTCTTCATGGAGAGGAGGGCGGACGCCCTTACCTTTGCCTCCCTGATTGCCCACCGTAGAATCCTGCTTGGCTGGTGGACAGCAGCACCACCCAAAGGTGCAGACTGGCTGTCCGACCTGTCAGAATTGTCCAAATGGAGAAAATCAAACATGGGAGCCATTCACCTGACTGTTCCGGGATCCGTTCGTGGTCAACACATCAATAAATAAGTAGCCAGAAGCCAGGGATAAATACCCAGGACAAGATAGAAGAGAGGAAAGTGAGGGAGGACCCGGGGGGGGGGGGGCAGGGTGGGGGTGTGTGGAGCAAAATGAGGTAGCCAAACATAGCAGGAAAGAAAGGAGGGCAGCAATGAAGAAGGGGGAAGAGGGGGTAGGGAGGGAGGGGGGGCAGGGGAGGGGGGAGAGCAAAAAGGGGAGCCAGAAGGGGGAAGTGATAAGAGAACAACAACGGGTGTGGGGGTGGGGGGAGCACAGGGGAAGATAACGGTGGCAACACCACAGCATGGCGAACGAAAGTAATGAAGAATGGGTAGGAGAATGAGTAATGGCTGATACCGAGGCAACTGCACCGAAAAATGTAAATAGCATTAAGTGGTGCCCCCTCCCGCTAGTTTGATGTCTGTAAAAAGAAAAAGAGTACAGAAGAAAGGGGTGGAAAGACCCCTTTTCCTATTAGTATTTCCTAGATCCTTTGTGTTTTGATTTGCTATACCCGTATTTATATCATGTACAAAACCAATAAAAAACAGTTTTTAAAAAGGCGACGTATGGTGCTGCTCCTGCCATGTCACCTGCACTCTTCATTGAACTTGGAGGTAACAGTGTCCCATGGTCTGCTACCCTTGTCCTTCTAGGTGGAAGAGCTTAAAGGTTTGAAAGGTGCTGGCAAATAAGTCATTATGAGTTATTGCAGCGCATCTTGTACATGTTACACGCATTGTGCTGTTGGTGGAGGGCATGAATACTTGGTATGATGTTTGGGGTGCCAGTCAATTGGATTGCTTTGCACTGTCCGGCATTTTTCTTCTTCAATGACATTGGAGTTGCATTTATCTAGGCAAATATAGAGTATTCCATCACACTCCTTACATGGGTCTTGTAGATGATGAAAAAGAAACATGGGGCGAGATTCCCCGACCCTCCGCACCGGAATTGCGCCTGGTGCGGGGGCAGAAAATAGCCGTTCACGCCGGAAATGGCCCTTCTGCGGACCCGCCAGTAGCGTGCGCGGTTGCCGCGGCGCTGGTCAGGGGCCGCTGAAAGAGGCCCCTGCAGCAATTCCCCGCAGGCGACCGGCCGAACACCCGCCGAGTTCTGCCGAGTCCCGCCGCTGTGGTTCCAACCCAGTACCACCCGGCGGGAGCACGGAACCACGGCCGTAGTGGACATCCTGGTGGGGGGGGGGGGGGTGGGGGGGGGCGGGGGGATCTGACTCCAGGGGGGCCTCCATGGGGTACAGACCCATGATCGGGGGCTTCCGATCGGCGGGTGTCCACGATCTGGAGGGGACCTACCTCCTTCTGCGCGGGCCCGCTGTAGGTCTCCGCCATGTTGCATGCCACTGGTGCGGTACGGCAACCACGTGCATTTGTGGATACGGCAACCACGCGCATGTGCGGAGACGGAAACCACGCACATGCGCTGGCGCGAAGTCCGCGCCGGCCGTGCAGGGCCATCTATCGGCGACAGAGTGGCGCGCAGCACTCCGGTGCCGTGCTGCCCCCCTAAAGACCGTTGAATTGCTGAGCCAGGAGGTCCATTGACACCGGCGTATATCACTCCGGTGTTTACGCCGGCGTCAACATTTGGCCGGGAGTCGGAAGAATCCCGGCCATGTTGCAAGGGGTTACGGATTGGGAGATAAATCCCGTGGGGGGGGGGGGGGGGGGGGGGGGGCGCGAATCCCGCCTCGCCGCCGGCTGCCATATTGTCCGCCACGGTTTTTCCGGCGGGATTCACGCCACGCCGGTCGGGGGCCATTTGCACCCCCCTCCCCCCCCCCCCCCGGCAATTCGCGTGGCCCCAATGGGCCATGCGACCGTCCATTTTGGCCAGTCCCGCTGGTGCCAGTTACGTATGGTCCCACAGGGTGGGACCTGGCAGGTAAGTCGGCAGGGGTAGTACTCGGGGGAGTTGCCCCCACGGAAGCCTTATCCGCGATCGGAGCCCACCAATCTGCAGGCGGGCCTGTGCCATGGGGGCATTTCTTCCTTCGGCACCGGCCCCTGTAGTGCTCCGCCATGGCCGCTGGGGCCCTATAGGGGTCAGTGCGGAAGGAAGAAATGCCCCCATGGTACAGGTGTGGTCCCATGCATGTGCGAGATCACGCCGGCCCTTTGGCGCATGCACATTCTCGCGCGGTCCCTTTGCCGCCGGTTGGAGCGGCGCCAATCCCTCCGGCGTCCACCTAGCCCCCAAAAGTGCAGAGAATTCCGCACATTTGGGGGCTGTTGACGCCAGAGTTGTTGGCGCCGGTTCTCCCGCCTGCATGGGGACTTAGTCCCCTAGAAGGGAGAATCCCGCTGCATATGTTAGAATCAGGTATTTTAGCAATAGTTCCAGGAGAACAAGTGAAATCCAATATAGTATAGTAATTGAGATTGATGGTGAAGACATGCCGTAGCTTGTACTCTACACTCATGAGGACACCTTGCAAGATTACCAATGAAAGGGGAAAAGAAAAATTTTAACTGTATGAGAAGCCTCATATCAGCCTCCCCGGACAGGCGCCGGAATGTGGCGACTAGGGGCTTTTCACAGTAACTTAATTGAAGCCTACTCGTGACAATAAGCGATTTTCATTTCATTTTCAAATGCTGATTGGTTGGCAAGTTGAATCTGTTTGATAGAGGTGTTACCATGCAGTATACGCCAGTTGATGGTGACTGACAGTTAATTGCCAAGCATTCTTTGAAATTTCAATCAAGAAACTTGACCAGTGAATGAGAATGAATTAGCGAATGGCTGTCACTGATTTTGTTCAGCTGAAACAGGCGCAATGTGTGTGCATGTTATTTCTATCTGCAAAGAGCAATGTATTAATATGTGCAGCTTCTGGTACATACAAATGCGCCACACTGGAAGCCCAACTGGCAATCTTAAATTGGTTGTCAACGTAATTCGTAGCTTACGAAGGATTATTCAGCAAATATTGTCTAGTTAAATTTAACGTGGACACTGTGTTTTGAGTTCTGCAAGCATGGGCTGGCTGGATCCGGTCTATAGCTTGCCCGTTGCGAAAAGCGTGAGACATGCTGTTTGAGGCAATCTGCCAGCCTGAGGGACATACGGCTTACATACTTAATATCGCACTAGTACTGAAATTCATATTCCACATTACTCATTTGTGTGATATCTAGAACGTCTTTTTGGTTTGATGGCAGCATCCTGTTGGTGAATACCACTCATGTTGCTCCTGGATGGGAACAGCTTGAAACAGCTATTTCTCAAACCTTTGAGACACCTTGCCCTTCCACGGTAGTCTGAGATAGACTGTATGTCCATGCGTTTGTGTGATTATATAGCATGAAATGATCTGATCAGGGTAACTATTATCCCGTAGGATGACTTTGATGTGCCCTATTTCAATATAAAGTTTTCAAATGACTCGGACTCTATTTATAAGGTTGTCGATTAGACCAATCTTAGCGTGTGGAACTGTAAAAATCCCAACATGTGTATTGACCATTGAAGATAGGCTTGTGGTAGACTGTGGTAGTGAACCCATTTGCAGATTTCTCAACCAGTACGTCAAGGAAAGGGTGTTCATTTGACTGCTCCATTTCTCAGGTGAATTTGAGTGCAAATATGTAAGGAAATTATTACACGCAGCTGTGGATTTAAATTTAGTGAAGGTAACATAAGAACATAAGAACTAGGAGCAGAAGTAGGCGATCTGGCCCCTCGCGCCTGCTCCACCATTCAGTGAGATCATGGCTGATCTTCTGTGGACTCAGCTCCACTTTCCGGCTCGAACACCATAACCCTTAATCCCTTTATTCTTCTAAAAACTACCTATCTTTATCTTAAAAACATTTAATGAAGGAGCCTCTACTGCTTCACTGGGCAAGTAATTCCATAGATTCACAACCCTTTGGGTGAAGAAGTTCCTCCTAAACTCAGTCCTAAATCTACTTCCCCTTATTTTGAGGCTATGCCCCCCAGTTCTGCATTCACCCGCCAGTGGAAACAACCTCCCCGCATCTATCCTATCTATTCCCTTCATAATTTTATATGTTTCTATAAGATCCCCACTCATCCTTCTAAATTCCAATGAGTACAGTCCCAGTCTACTCAACCTCTCCTCGTAATCCAACCCCTTCAGCTCTGGGATTAACCTAGTGAATCTCCTCTGCACACCCTCCAGTGCCAGTACGTCCTTTTTCAAGTAAGGAGACCAAAACTGAACACAATACTCCAGGTGTTGCCTCACTAACACCTTATATAATTGCAGCATAACATCCCTCGCCTTAAACTCCATCACTCCAGCAATGAAGGACAAAATTCCATTTGCCTTCTTGATCACCTGTTGCACCTGTGAACCAACTTTTTGCGACTCCTGCACGAGCATACCCAGGTCTCTCTGCACAGCAGCATGTTTTAATATTTTATCATTTAAATAATAATTCTGTTTGCTGTTATTCCTACTAAAAGGGATAACCTCACATTTGTCAACATTGCATTCCATCTGCCAGATCCTAGCCCATTCACTTAGCCTATCCAAATCCCTCTGCAGACTTCCAGTATCCTCTGCACTTTTCACTTTACCACTCATCTTAGTGTCATCTGCAAACTTGGACACATTGCCCTTGGCTCCCAACTCCAAATCATTGATGTAAATTGTAAACAATTGTGGACCCAACACTGATCCCTGAGGGATACCTCTAGCTACTGATTGCCAACCAGAGAAACGCCCATTAATCCCCACTCTTTGCTTTCTATTAATTAACCGATCCTCTATCCATGCTACTACTTTACCCTTAATGCCAATCATCTTTATCTTATGCAGCAACCTCTTGTGTGGCACCTTGTCAAAGGCTTTCTGGAAATCCAGATATACCATATCCATTGGCTCCCCACTATCTACTGCACTGGTAATGTCCTCAAAAAATTCCACTAAATCAGTTAGGCACGACCTGCCCTTTATGAACCCATGCTGCGTCTGCCCAATGGGACAATTTCTATCCAGATGCCTCGCTATTTCTTCCTTGATGATAGATTCCAGCATCTTCCCTACTACCAAAGTTAAGCTCACTGGCCTATAATTACCCGCTCTCTGCCTATCTCCTTTTTTAAACAGTGGTGTCACATTTGCTCATTTCCAATCCGCCGGGACCACTCCAGAGTCTGGTGAATTTTGGTAAATTATCACTAGTGCATTTTCAATTTCCCTAGCCGTCTCTTTTAGCACTCTGGGATGCATTCCATCAGGACCAGGAGACTTGTCTACCTTTAGCCCCATTAGCTTGCCCATCACTACCTCCTTGGTGATAACAATCCTCTCAAGGTCCTCACCTGTCATAGCCTCATTTCTATTAGACACTGGCATATTATTTGTGTCTTCCACTGTGAAGACCGACCCAAAAAACCTGTTCAGTTCCTCAGCCATTTCCTCATCTCCCATTATTAAAACTCCCTTCTCATCCTCTCAAAGGACCAACTCTTTTTTGTTTTATATATTTGTAGAAACTTTTACTGTCTGTTTTTATATTCTGAGCAAATTTACTCTCATAATCTACCGTAATCTTCTTTATAGCTTTTTTAGTAGCTTTCTGTTGCCCCCTAAAGATTTCCCAGTCCTCTTGTCTCCCACTAATCTTTGCCACTTTATATGCTTTTTCCTTCAATTTGATACTCTCCCTTATTTCCTTAGATATCCACGGTCGATTTTCCCTCTTTCTACTGTCCTTCCTTTTTGTTGGTACAAACCTTTGCTGAGCACTATGACAAATTGCTTGGAAGGTTCTCCACTGTTCCACCAACTGTTTCACCATAAAGTCTTTGCTCCAAGTCTACCTGAGCTAGTTCTTCTCTCATCCCATTGTAATCTCCTTTGTTTAAGTACAAAACACGAGTATTTGATTTCACCTTCTCATCGTCCATCTGTATTTTAAATTCCACCATATTGTAATCGCTCCTTCCGAGAGGATCCCTAACTATGAGATCATGAATCAATCCTGTTTCATTACACAGGAAAAGATCTAGGAAGCCTTGTTCCCTCGTAGGTTCCATTACATACTGTTCTAGGAAACTATCGCGGGTACATTCTATAAACTCCTCCTCAAGGCTGCCTTGACCGACCTGGTTAAACCAATCAACGTATAGAATAAAATTCCCCATGATAACTGCTGTACCATTTCTACATGCATCCGTTATTTTTTTGTTTCTTGCCTGCCCCACCATAATGTTACTATTTGGTAGCCTTTCGACTACACCTATCAGTGACTTTTTCGCCTTACTATTCCTGATTTCCACCCAAATGGATTCAACCTTATCCTCCATAGCACCGATGTCATCCCTTACTATTTCCCGGATGTCATCCTTAAATAACAGGGCTACACCACCTCCCTTACCATCCACTCTGTCCTTCCGAATAGTTTGATAACCTTGGATATTTAACTCCCAGTCGTGACCATCCTTTAACCATGTTTCAGTAATGGCTACTAAATCATAGTCATTCACGAATGTGCTGCAGAATGTCCTGCAGCCGCTCCGAGACATCCTTGACCCTTGCACCGGGGAGGCAACATACCATCCTGGAGTCTCGATTGCGTCCGCAGAACCGCCTGTCTATTCCCCTTACGATTGAGTCCCCTATCACTATAGCCCTGCCATTCTTCTTCCTGCCCTGCTGCGCAGCAGAGCCAGCCACGGTGCCATGAACCTTGCTGCTGCTGCATTCCCCTGGTGAGCCATTTCCCTCAACAATATCCAAAGCGGCATATTTGTTTTGCAGGGAGATGACCGCAGGGGACACCTGCACTGCCTTCCTACTCTTGCTCTGTCTTTTGGTCACCCATTTTCTATCTCCCTCAGTAACTTTCACCAGCGGTGCGGCCAACTCGCTAAACGTGCTATCCACGCCGTCCTCAGCATTGCGGATGCTCCAAAGTGAGTCCATCCGCAGCTCCAGAGCTGTCAAGCGGTCTAACAGGAGCTGCAACTGAACACACTTCTTGCACGTGAAGAAGCCAGGGACAGTGGACGTGTCCCTGAGCTCCCACATCGCACACGAGGAGCATGACACGGGTCTGGGATCTCCTGCCATGTAACATAAACATATCGGAAATATGTGATGAGTAGGGGGTTAGGTGGCATTCTGTTTCAGACATATTTCTCATGGAATCCAACAAAGATGTTTTCAAGAACTGGGCCTGGAGAGGATCTCATGGTAACACTATTTATTTGGAAATACATGGTGTCTTGAAAATAACTACAAGTGTTGCCGAATTCATGAGCTCAGTAATTACAGGATTAGACTGCCGTGATATAGCCCTGCAAAACAATATCTATGGCTGTGTTAAATGGAACATTGGTGAGTAGGCTAGCAATGCCAATTAAGCACATGGATACAGCATTGCCATCGATATGCAAGTCCTATATGATCTTCACCAATGTGAAGGAAGCCTTCACTATGTATGTAGAAAACCTGCTCAAAATTGGTTGTAATAATTGCCCAACCATTTGACCAATTAATGCTGTGTAGAACCAATCATTGGTAGGATAGCACATAAAGAACATCACTTTTGTGTGCCTTGGTGATGTTCCTTTACATGCTATCGTATCTGTGGCTGTCACTTTCAGCCCTGAAAAGTGGGGCCTCAGATTACCCTGGAAGGGTAAGATATCGCAAGAATTTGAGCAACAGGTGAAACTAGTTGTTTTACCTAGTTGCTTCTACCATGCAGTAGCAACACAAGTGGTATTCACCAATAACAGGATGCTGCTGTCAAGCAAAAATATGTTCTTCCTGCACACAAATGAGCAGTGGCGGACCTACATTTTTGGGGCCCTGAAACTTGAACTGTTATGGGGGCCCCTTCGCAACCAGCAATGAGGTCTGGGTAACCACTGTTATCTTCTTCAATGGGGTTGTTCCACGACAGATCACCACAAATTTTTTAAAAATGTAACCACTACATCTCAGATTTTGATTAAAATTGCTATACTGGATTATCTCACATGTCAAAGTCACTGGTGTGAATAAAAATTTCCTATGCCTTATAGTTTTCAAGTTATGGGGGGAATGAAAATTAGGGAAATGTTAGCATGATGCATCATAGAATGATGAAATAAAACAGAAAAGACCAAGTCAATATAATCTTTTATTTTAGACACCTATGAGAATACATACTACATGAAGCACATTTTACAAAATACTCTTTTTTCTGTTTTCATATTCACAACATATTCACGTACAGTTTTGTCATATGAGAGCTTCCTTGCAATGTCATTTTCTAGAGATAATATGCATAAAGAATTTAAGCGCTCTTCAGTCATGGTAGGGAAAGGGAAAGGGAAAAAAATTACATTAGCCACAGTAGAACAGCCAACTTACCGCGACACTCCACCTTTACAACATCTGTGCTGCTGACTCTCAAACTTTGGGATTGGTGAAATATATACAACAAAAAATTAATCAATTTGAGTCGTGCGACTATTGTCACATGCTTTGAAAGGAAATAAATTTAGGTCTACTTTCTGAGAAAGGGTTTTTTAAAAAGCCCCTTCTCAGAAAATAAAGTGCCATTTTTTAAGATTTATAATAAATAAGCTAAATAGGCTAAACTAGGCTATGTTCAATCTAGCCTACGCTCGGCTAGACTAAGTTAGGCAAGACTAGGCCACCAAAACTCATAGGCTAATACACTTTTACCATTATTTGAAAATTTTTCATAATAAAGACTTGTAATTTAACACAAATTCACCCTTTTATAACTTTTTCAGAAATACTTGTAATATAGTATTAGCCTCGGCTATGCGGTCGAAGCCTACCTTCCGTTCACCCCTTCATAAAAACAATAGGCTTAGGCTAATCTAACACTATTTCACCTTTATTATTTACCTTACTTTTCTAAATATAACATTTATTTTTGAGTAGGGGTAATTAAAATATTGTTTCCTTATGAACACTTTATTGAAAAAAATTCTTGTCTAGATCGCTATCACGAGTGCTATCACGTTGGCATTGTGATTGCCTTTTCAACGGCTCCCCTTTTTTGTTACGACACGTCAACTACTGTTTGTATGTTTGCATTTCTGTCATAAATGTTAATAGTGTTTTAAATTATTTATAATTATTTTATATTAAATATATTTAGAATGAAACATCCTTAATTTGAATGTTTTTTCGTTTACGGCTAGCCTACATGAGACTTTAATAACCTTTTAATTTTTATTTTAACTATTATTTTGTATTGAATTACACTATATTATTAATATTATTTTTTTAAAACCTCTTCTCATACCGTAGACCCAAAATGTTTCAGCAATGTGGACTAAAGTCGCTCCTGGGACCCCTCCGGGATTAGGGGCCCTGAAGCTTAAGCTTCATTAGTTTCATAGTAGATCCGCCCCTGCAAATGAGTGATGTGGTGTATGAATTGAAGTGCAGTGTTCTAGGTGTGCAGGCCATATGTCCCAAAGATTGGCAAACACCTCAAACAGAATGGCCCAGCTGTTGCTCGCAACGGGCAAGGTACAGATCGTACCCAGCCAACCTGTGTATGCAATACTCAAATCACTGTGTCCGAAGTTAAATGTGATTCTGCGATTTGACAACATTTGCTAAATAATCCTCAGTATTCCAAGAATTACACAGACAACCAATTTAAGATTGTCAGACAGGGTGAGGGCTCAAGACAATACACCGGAGACAAGGGACTTTATTCACAACAGACAAAGGCAGCTGTGTACAGGCAGTGTGCAACAATAACTCTTAACTCCCTGGCTCTGTGGTCCACACTGCCTGCAACCAGGGCCCGTGCTTTCTCCTCATTTGTCGGGTGTCACAAGCTCCAACGCGATAGGCCCTGAGCCAGTCATGTGGACTGCGAGGACTTGCACCTTAAAGGGGCTGTGCTACCACATCACTTCCCCCTCCCCTCCCCCACTGTGGTAGTTTGACTAGGGGCATTACGGTACCTGAGAGTGTGAGCTGCTATTGGTGTAGAAGGCTCGCTGCCCATTGGTCCAAGTGTTGTCTTCTCATTGGTCGGGAGGAAGGTAGCTCCGCCTACGAGGCTGAGTATAAGAACCCGTGTTTTCCCAGCATAGAACATAGAACATAGAACAGTACAGCACAGAACAGGCCCTTCGGCCCTCAATGTTGTGCCGAGCCATGATCACCCTACTCAAACCCACGTATCCACCCTATACCCGTGACACAAAAACATCCCCCTTAACCTTACTTTCATTAGGACACTACGGGCAATTTAGCATGGCCAATCCACCTAACCCGCACATCTTTGGACTGTGGGTGAAACCGGAGCACCCGGAGGAAACCCACGCACACAGGGGGAGGACGTGCAGACTCCAGTGACCCAGCCAGGAATCGAACCTGGGACCCTGGAGCTGTGAAGCATTTATGCTAACCACCATGCTACCCTGCGGCCCCTAATACACCGCAGTCAGGTCATTTCTGTACTCCTGCTGCTGGGCACACTTAGAACATAGAACGATACAGCGCAGTACAGGCCCTTCGGCCCTCGATGTTGCACCGACATGGAAAAAATCTAAAGGGCATCTAACCTACACTATGCCCTTATCATCCATATGCTTATCCAATAAATTTTTAAATGCCCTCAATGTTGGCGTGTTCACTACTGTTGCAGGTAGGGCATTCCACGGCCTCACCACTCTTTGCGTAAAAAACCCACCTCTGACCTCTGTCCTATATCTATTACCCCTCAATTTAAGGCTATGTCCCCTCGTGCTAGCCACCTCCATCCGCGGGAGAAGGCTCTCGCTGTCCACCCTATCTAACCCTCTGATCATTTTGTATGCCTCTATTAAGTCACCTCTTAACCTTCTTCTCTCTAACGAAAACAACCTCAAGTCCATCAGCCTTTCCTCATAAGATTTTCCCTCCATACCAGGCAACATCCTGGTAAATCTCCTCTGCACCCGTTCCAAAGCTTCCACGTCCTTCCTATAATGAGGCGACCAGAACTGTACGCAATACTCCAAATGCGGCCGTACTAGAGTTTTGTACAACTGCAACATGACCTCATGGCTCCGGAACTCAATCCCTCTACCAATAAAGGCCAACACACCATAGGCCTTCTTCACAACCCTATCAACCTGGGTGGCAACTTTCAGGGATCTATGTACATGGACACCGAGATCCCTCTGCTCATCCACACTACCAAGAATTTTACCATTAGCCAGATATTCCGCATTCCTGTTATTCTTTCCAAAGTGAATCACCTCACACTTCTCCACATTAAACTCCATTTGCCACCTCTCAGCCCAGCTCTGCAGCTTATCTATGTCCCTCTGTAACCTGCAACATCCTTCCGCACTGTCTACAACTCCACCGACTTTAGTGTCGTCTGCAAATTTACTCACCCATCCTTCTGCGCCCTCCTCTAGGTCATTTATAAAAATGACAAACAGCAACGGCCCCTGAACAGATCCTTGTGGTACGCCACTCGTAACTGAACTCCATTCTGAACATTTCCCATCAACTACCACTCTCTGTCTTCTTTCAACTAGCCAATTTCTGATCCACATCTCTAAATCACCCTCAATCCCCAGCCTCCGTATTTTCTGCAATAGACGACCGTGGGGAACCTTATCAAACGCTTTACTGAAATCCATATACACCACATCAACTGCTCTACCCTCGTCTACCTGTTCAGTCACCTTCTCAAAGAACTCGATAAGGTTTGTGAGGCATGACCTACCCTTCACAAAACCATGCTGACTGTCCCTAATCATATTATTCCTATCTAGATGATTATAAATCGTATCTTTTATAATCCTCTCCAAGACTTTACCCACCACAGACGTTAGGTTCACCGGCCTATAGTTACCGGGGTTATCTCTACTCCCCTTCTTGAACAAAGGGACCACATTTGCTATCCTCCAGTCCTCTGGCACTATTCCTGTAGCCAATGATGACCTAAAAATCAAAGCCAAAGGCTCAGCAATCTCTTCCCTGGCTTCCCAGAGAATCCTAGGATAAATCCCATCCGGCCCCGGGGACTTATCTATTTTCACCTTGTCCAGAATTGCCAACACTTCTTCCCTACGCACCTCAATGCCATCTATTCTAATAGCCTGGGTCTCAGCATTCTCCTCCACAATATTATCTTTTTCTTGAGTGAATACTGACGAAAAGTATTCATTTAGTATCTCGCTTATCTCCTCAGCCTCCACACACAACTTCCCACCACTGTCCTTGACTGGCCCTACTCTTACCCTAGTCATTCTTTTATTCCTGACATACCTATAGAAAGCTTTTGGGTTTTCCTTGATCCTACCTGCCAAAGACTTCTCATGTCCCCTCCTTGCTCGTCTCAGCTCTCTCTTTAGATCCTTCCTCACTTCCTTGTAAATATCAAGCGCCCCAACTGAAACTTCACGCCTCATCTTCACATAGGCCTCCTTCTTCCTCTTAACAAGAGATTCCACTTCTTTGGTAAACCACGGTTCCCTCGCTCGACCCCTTCCTCCCTGCCTGACTGGTACTTATCAAGAACATGCAATAGCTGTTCCTTGAACAAGCTCCACATATCCAGTGTGCCCAACCCTTGCAGCCTACTTCTCCAACCAACACATCCTAAGTCATGTCTAATGGCATCATAATTGCCCTTCCCCCAGCTATAACTCTTGCCCTGCGGGGTATACTTATCCCTTTCCATCACTAACGTAAAGGTCACCGAATTGTGGTCACTGTTTCCAAAGTGCTCACCTACCTCCAGATCTAACACCTGGCCTGGTTCATTACCCAAAACCAAATCCAATGTGGCCTCGCCTCTTGTTGGCCTGTCAACATATTGTGTCAGGAAACCCTCCTGCACACATTGTACAAAGAATGACCCATCTAATGTACTCAAACTATATCTTTTCCAGTCAATATTTGGAAAGTTAAAGTCTCCCATAACAACTACCCTGTTACTTTCGCTCTTTTCCAGAATCATCTTCGCCATCCTTTCCTCTACACCCCTAGAACTATTAGGTGGCCTATAGAAAACTCCCAACAGGGTGACCTCTCCTTTCCTGTTTCTAACCTCAGCCCATACTACCTCAGAAGAAGAGTCCCCATCTAGCATCCTTTCCGCCACCGTAATACTGTCCTTGACTAGCAGCGCCACACCTCCCCCTCTTTTGCCCCCTTCTCTGAGCTTACTAAAACACCTAAACCCCGGAACCTGCAACACCCATTCCTGTCCCTGCTCTATCCATGTCTCTGAAATGGCCACAACATTGAAGTCCCAGGTACCAACCCATGCTGCCAGTTCCCCTACCTTATTTCGTATACTCCTGGCATTGAAGTAGACACACTTCAAACCATCTACCTGAACACTGGCACCCTCCTGCGAAGTCAAATCTGTGCTCCTGACCTCTATACTCTCAATCTCCCGTACCCCAAAGCTACAATCCAGGTTCCCATGCCCCCGCTGAATTACTTCTTGTAGATTAAAGCCTTCGATTCGGACTACTCCTTCGTTTCTGTGTTCATTGATCGCGCATCAGTTTAATCTACAAGATTTTAAAGGATGGAGCTCCGCATCAAGCCGGAGTCTCTACGACTCAGCCCCCACGCAGCAAATGCAACAGCCACATTTAAGCACTGGCTGGCTTGTTTCAACAGCTACCTTAGTACGGCGGTAAACGTCCCGACGAAGGAGCAGAAACTACACATCCTCCACTCGTGGGTCGGCACCGCCATATATACGCTCATCGAGGACACGGCTGACTTTGACGCGGCCATGGACCTGCTTAAAGGACACTTCATCCGGCCGGTAAATCAAGTCTACGTTCGGCACTTACTGGCCACAAGGCAGCAGATCCCTGGTGAGTCACTGGACGATTTTTACCGTGCCCTCCTTGTACTGGGGAGGAATTGCGGCTGCCCACAAGTGTCTGCTAATGAGTACACTGAACTCCTCATCCGAGACGCCTTTGTTAAAGGCATGCAGTCCCCACAGATTTGCCAGAAACTATTAGAGAGAGAAACCTTGATTCTCATGAAGGCACGGTACCTCGCTAACTCCCTAGATGTCGCAAACAGAAACGCACGCTCCTAAGCCCCCGACCGCGCGGCGGCCCCCGGGCAGCGTGGAACTCGGCCTCTCTCACCCCCACAGACTCGGACTCCCCCCAAACCTGCGCCGCTGGGCGCTCCGAAAAACCCGCGGGGCCCTGTTGCTATTTCTGCAGCCAGGCGAATCACCCCCGACAATGTTGCCCAGCCCGTTCTGCAACCTGCAAGGGCTGCGGAAAGAAAGGCCACTTTGTGGCTGTCTGCCAGGCAAAGGCGGTCGCTGCGGTCCCGGGCAGCGACCGAGGGACTACCCCTTCTCTCTCTCCGTGCGGCCCGTGGACCTCGCTGCCCCCATCCCCCAACGCCATGTTTGACCTCAGGGCATCGCCATTTTAAGCTCCCGACGCCACGTGCGACCCCTGGGCACCGCCATTTTACACCTCCGACGCCACGTGCGGGGGACGGGCGCCGCCATTTTGTCCACCCCTCACCATGTGCGACCGACGGGCGCTGCCATCTTGGATCGGCTCCGAGGACCCTGCGGGTGACTACTCACTGCCCGATGAAGACTCCGACTATCGGCCATGACTCACTTCAGTCACTCTGGACCAGTCTCGACCCCGCACCCTCTCTACGGCAACAAGGATACTGCTCAATGGTCCTGCCTGCTGGACACAGGGAGCACAGAGAGTTTCGTCCACCCCACCACGGTAAGACACTGCGCTCTCCCTGTCTACCCGGTCAAACAAAATATCGCCCTGGCCTCTGGCTCCCTTTCAGTACAGATCACGGGGTGTTGTATAGCTGATCTCACAGTCCAGGGGAGGGAGTTTAAAAATTACGGACTCTACGTCTTCCCCCACCTCTGCGCGGCCGCATTCTTGGGGTTAGACTTCCAATGTAACCTCCAGAGTCTAACATTTAAATTTAGCGGCCCTATTCCTCCCCTCACTGTCTGCAGCCTCGCGACCCTCAAGGTCGATCCCCCGTCCTTGTTTGAAAACCTCACCAAGGATTGCAAACCTATCGCCACCAGGAGCCGACAGTACAGTGCCCAGGACCATACTTTCATCAGGTCCGAAATCCAACGGCTTCTGAAGGAAGGGGTCATCGAGGCTAGCAACAGCCCCTGGCGAGCACAAGTTCTGGTGGTAAAGACCGGGGAGAAGAATAGGATGGTCATAAACTACAGTCAGACCATCAACAGGTTTACGCAGCTGGACGCGTACCCTCTCCCCCGTATATCCGACCTGGTCAAGAGGATCGCGCAGTACAAGGTCTTCTCCACGGTGGACCTCAACTCTGCCTACCACCAGCTCCCCATCCGCGCAAGCGATCGCAACTACATTGCGTTCGAAGCGGACGGGCGGCTCTATCACTTTTTAAGGGTTCCCTTCGGTGTCACAAACGGGGTCTCGGTCTTCCAAAGGGAGATGGACCGAATGGTCGACCAATACGGCTTACGGGCAACCTTCCCGTATCCCGATAATGTCACCATCTGCGGCCATGCTCAGCAGGACCACGACACCAATCTCCGCAAATTCCTCCTGAAATTTGACTTACAACAAGGACAAATGCGTGTTTAGCTCTGACCGCCTAGCCATCCTTGGCTACGTAGTGCGAAATGGAGTGACAGGTCCCGACCCGGAACGCATGTGCCCCCTGATGGAGCTCCCCCTCCCTCACTGCCCCAAAGCCCTCAAGCGCTGCCTCGGTTTTTTCTCATATTACGCCAAGTGGGTCCCCATTTACGCCGACAAAGCCCGTCCCCTCATCCAATCAGCCACGTGCCCCCTGTTGATGGAGGCACGCCAGGCCTTCAGCCGCATCAAAGCGGATATCGCAAAGGCCACGGTGCGCGCTATCGACGAGTCCCTCTCCTTCCAGGTCGAGAGCGACGCGCCCGATGTAGCTCTGGTAGCCACTCTCAACCAAGCGGGCAGACCCGTGGCCTTCTTCTCCTGTACCCTCCATGCTTCCGAAATCCGCCACTCCTCAGTCGAGAAGGAAGCTCAGGCCATAGTAGACGCTGTGCGACACTGGAGGCACTATCTGGCCGGCAGGAGGTTCACCCTCCTCACAGACCAATGGTCAGTGGCCTTCATATTCGACAATGCACAGAGGGGCAAGGTAAAGAACGACACGATCTTGCGGTGGAGGATCGAGTTGTCCACCTACAACTACGATATCTTGTATCGTCCTGGGAAGCTGAACGAGCCTCCCAACGCCCTGTCCCGCGGCACCTGTGACAACGCACAAGTGGACCGCCTCTGATCCCTCCACGCGGACCTCTGCCACCCGGGGGTCACCCGCTTCTTTCACTTTGTAAAGACCCGCAACCTGCCCTACTCCATCGAGGAGGTCAGGACAGTCACTAGGGACTGCCACATCTGCGCGGAGTGCAAGCCGCACTTCTACCGCTCCGAAAAAGCGCATCTGATAAAGGCTTCCCGCCCCTTTGAATGCCTCAGCATGGATTTCAAAGGTCCCCTTCCCTCTAACAACCGCAACACCTACTTCTTCAACGTGATTGATGAGTACTCCTGCTTCCCGTTCGCCATCCCCTGCCCCGACATGACCACACCCACCATCATTAAAGCCCTCCACACCATTTTGTCCCTGTTCGGATTCCCTGCGTACATTGACAGCGATAGGGGGTCCTCCTTTATGAGCGACGAACTGCGTCAATTCCTGCTCAGCAAGGGCATTGCCTCAAGCAGGTCGACCAGTTATAACCCCCGGGGTAACGGACAGGTTGAGAGGGAGAACGGTACGGTCTGGAAGACCGTTCTGCTGGCCCTACGGTCCAGAAATCTCCCAGTCTCCCGCTGGCAAGAAGTCCTCCCAGACGCCCTCCACTCAATCCGGTCATTGCTTTGCACATCTACCAATCAAACGCCTCACGAACGCCTTCTTGTCTTCCCCAGGAAGTCTTCCTCAGGGACCCCGCTCCTGACCTGGCTGGCTGGCCCCGGGCCCATCCTGCTCTGGAAACACGTGAGGGCGCAAAAGTCGGACCCGTTGGTCGAGAGGGTCCAGCTGCTCCACGCGAACCCGCAATACGCGTATGTGGAGTACCCCGACGGCCGACAGGACACGGTCTCCCTATGGGACCTGGCGCCCACTGGATCTCCGCCACCGCCCCCGGCACCAGCCCCCCCACCCCCACTCCAGCCGCAACTGCTTCCCGCAGGCGCTTCCCTCCCTGGCCCGCCAACTCCCTCACCCGTGCCGCCTAGAGGACCAGACGCCCCCCACCACGGCCTGGCCCTCACCAGCTCCACCTAGGGGTACGGACGCAGCCACGAGGACCGGATCATCGCTCCCGGAGTCATGGACGCCCGCATCTCCAACGTCTCCAGCGAAGCTCCGCAGGTCGCAGAGGACGTCCAAGGCCCCCGAACGGCTGATCGAGTCGATATGAACTGTTAATGGACCTTTTTTTTGTTTGTTCTCTCGTTTTTCCAATTCTGTAAATAGTTACCATGTTCTAACATGTCACGGTATATAGTCACGGGCCAGTGGGCAGCCACCGTTGGAGAGGTATGATCCCACATCACTAGTCTCTTATCCCACTCACACGGGACACCCCCCTCCCCTCATCCCCCGATTTCTCAAAGGCACACCCCCCCCCCCCCCCCGTTCCTTTCTTAACAAGGGGTGAATGTGGTAGTATGGCTAGGTGCATTACGGTACCTGAGAGTGTGAGCTGCTATTGGTGTAGAAGGCTCGCTGCCCATTTGCCCAAGTGTTGTCTTCTCATTGGTCTGGAGGAAGGTAGCTCCGCCTACGAGGCTGAGTATAAGAACCCATGTTTTCCCAGCAGCCAGGTCATTTCTGTACTCCTGCTGCTGGGCACACTTCTTGTAGATTAAAGCCTTCGATTCGGACTACTCCTTCGTTTCTGTGTTCATTGATCGCGCATCACCCACCCAAGTCCGAGTAACATTTTACAAAACTGACTATATACAAGTGCTTATATACATTGGAAAAGGTCAAGAGACATAAGGGGAGAGAGTCTTATACAAAGTGAATTTGACTGGGGATCTTGGGATTCTTGTCGGCTGCCTTAGCCCCCGGCACCTCGACCTACGAGATAGTCTCATTGCTCGCTGATGACGATGGTCTAAGAGACTCCACAGCTTTCTGCAGAGCCGTTTCCTTCACCAGCTCCCACCTGGCCATTGGTTGAGTCAACTCCAAACTCCTAGGTTCCCACTGCCCTGGTGCAGTCACGGGGCCACTGTTGGCAATGTAGGCCTCATCTGCTCTGGATGAGAGATTTCCTCCCCTGGTTTCTCACGTGGTCGACATGCTTCCGCATTGTTTTTTTAAAAACATTAAAAAATACGCAATATTTTTTTTCAATTAAGGGGCAATTTAATGAGGCCAATCCACCTAACCTGCACATCTTTGGGTTGCGGTGGTGAAACCCACGCAGACATAGGAAGAATGTGCAAGCTCCACATGGGCAGTGACCCAGGGCCGGGTCCTCAGCAGTCCCAGTGCTATCCACTGTGCCACATGCCGCCTTGTTCCGCACTGTCTTACCATTAAAGTCTACCACATACAAGGCCGGTCAAAACCTGGACACAGTCTGGCCTGGTAAAAAAGGTCGGCCTGAGGAGAAATTCCTGACAAGAACCAGAATGACCTATCACCTTTTTGAGCCCGTGGGTAGCTAATATCCGGCGCAAGGCTTCCACTGTGGCTGCCAAAATCGTTTCCATCTATTGAATGGACAACCATTTTGAATGAGCATCTACCAAGACAAGGAACATTCCGCTCAAAAATGGGCCTGCAAGGGTGGTGCAGTGGTTAGCGTTGATGCCTCATGTTGCTGAAGTCCCAGGTTCGATCCCGGCTCTGAGTTACTGTCCGTGTGGAGTTCGCACATTCTCCCTGTGTTTGCATGGGTTTCTCCCCCACAACCCAAAGATGTGCAGGGTAGGTGATTTGGTCACGCTAAATTGCCCCTTAATTGGAAAAGTCCATATGCACTCTGGTCCATGGCTATTCCCAAAGATGCAAATTGGCTGTGGGAGATAACATAGAACAGTACAGCACAGAACAGGCCCTTCGGCCCTCAATGCTGTGCCGAGCAATGATCACCCTACTCAAACCCACGTATCCACCCTATACCCGTAACCCAACAACCCCTCCCCCCCAACCTTATTTTTCTTTAGGACACTATGGGCAATTCAGCATGGCCAATCCACCTAACCTGCACATCTTTGGACTGTGGGAGGAAACCGGAGCACCCGGAGGAAACCCACGCACACACGGGGAGGACGTGCAGACTCCGCACAGACAGTGACCCAAGCCGGAATCGAACCTGGGACCCTGGAGCTGTGAAGCATTTATGCTAACCACCATGCTACCGTGCTGCCCCAAACCACTTTGTCTGCCAATGGCTGCACTGGCGCACCACGTTTTCAATGTCTTTATTTATCCCTGGCCACCAAATGTAACTGCAAGCGATAATCTTCATTTTTGTCTGGTCCAGATGGGTGTTGTGCAATTCTTTCAACAAGGGCTTCCTCACTGGGGATGAACTCATCCCTGCAAGTGAGGTAAGGCCTCAACTGGTCAGATTTATCCTGGTGCCAACAGGTTAATATCATGCTTTGTACCTTGGGTAAGACAGGGTCTTGTGCGGGTCCAATTTTGTACATGTCCTGCCAACATCGCCAATGTGTCAAAGAAACTCAGCGCCAAAACAATTTCTTGGGGCACTGGAGGTGGCACCAGGCTTTTTCATAAGGGTGTTGACTCTGTGTTCGCATTAGAGATTTGGGTGTCTGTCCTGCGTTGAAAGGCGTAATTAAGGCTGCTAGCAACAAGGTCCACTGTTGCACTCTGGCAGAGGCAATTGGGGGCATTGGCTTATCTTCTCCAAGGAGTCTCAACAATGGTTTGTGGTCGATTATTATTGTAAAATGTCACCCGTAGACACAAATAAACCTTTTTTTTAATTTTTAAAAAAGTGTATTTTATTCAAACATATTCAATGGTACAAAAAAGTAAATAAACCAAAAAACATTCTCCACGCCTCACTGTTCACAGTTTGTGCAAGTGTTTCCCCCTTTTCACCACCCACTCCCGACGAACAATTCCTCAAACATGGCCATGAACAGTCCCCACCGTGTCTCAAAGCCCTCCGCTAATCCCCTCAATTCGAACTGAATCTTTTCCAGCTGCAGGAAGTCATACAAGTCCCTCAGCCAGGCCACCACCCCCAGTGGCGTTGTGGACCGCCATTCCAACAGAATTGCCACGTACAGCAGATGTACCCACGCCACAAACCTCGGACCAAACCTAAACCTTCCCAAAACCACAAACAGTTACTGCTACACCACCCGGTTGAACGCCTTCTCCTCAGCCCTGACATTGGGTCATGATCACATTTAGTAACCGCCTCATGTTACTGGAAAAATGCCTGCCCTTCACGAAACCCATTTTGTCCTATGCAACCACCCCCGGATCGCATCCTTCCATCCTCCTGCCACTAACCTAGCCAGCACTTTCACATCTGTATTTAACAATGATATGGGCCTGTACGACCCACACTCCAACGGGTCCTCCCCTTCTTCGACACTACCTCCCTCTTTCCCTAGACGTGACCTGCTTCCATTTCTCTCCATATTCATACTGCACTCCCCTCGCCCTCCATAGCTGCCCCACTGCCTTCCCTGCCGTCATCCTGTCAAACTACCCCTGTAACTTCTTTCACTTTGCCAACCCCTCCTTGGTGGGGGAACTCGAATATTTCCTGTGCAGCTCGATTATCTCGTCCAACAACCGTCCATACTCCTCTCTCTTTCTCCTATCTCTGTGTGCCTTGAGCGAAATAACCTCCTCCCGAACTACTTCCTTAAACGACTCCAAAATGTGGCCGCCGATCTCTCCCCATTCTGATTCAACTCTACACAGTTTCTGATCACCGACCACACCTTCTCAAAGAATCCCTTGCAAGGGGCGGAATTCTCCGACCACCGCAGGGTCGGGGAATCGCCCGGGGGCCGGCTTAAATCCCGCCCCGCCGTGGCCGGAATTCTCCGCCACCCGGGAATCGGTGGGAACGGGAATTACGCCCCGCCGATCGGCGTGCCCCCACGGCGATTCTCCGGCCTGCGATGGGCCAATCCCGCCAACGTGGTTTAAACCACCTCTGGTACCGGAGGGATTGGCGGCGTGAGCGGGCTCCCGGGGTCCTGGGGGGGGGGGGGCGCGGGGCGATCGGACCCCGGGGGGTGCCCCCACAGTGGTTTGGCCCGCGATCGGGTCCCACCTTTCTTCCACCGCCCCCACGGCCTCCACCATGGTGGAGGCGGAAGAGACCCCCCCACCGGCGCATGCGAGGACCGGCGAAGGCCTTTCAGCCAGCCCCGACACCGGGCGGCGTAGCGCCAGAGGCTGTTGCCGCCAGTTTTGGCGCCATTGGCAGAGTGGAAACCATTCCGGTGCGGGCCTAGCCCCTAACCTGATCCCTTTGGGGAGGTCCGACGCCGGAGTGGTTGGTGCCACTCCGCTACGCTGGTACTCCCTGCCCCCCCGGGTAGGGGAGAATCCCGACCCTGGTCTGAGATCCTGATTCCCGCAAATCCGCCCCCACCATCCCCATCAACACCACTTGACTCACTAGAAAAAACTCAATTCTGGAGTAAACCTTGTATATGTGTGAGATGAGGGAGTACTTCCTCTTCCCCGGGTTCCTAAACCTCCACGGATCCACCATTCTCTTCCTTTCCATAAACCCTCTAGCTGCGTTGCTCAGCAGGATGGCCACCAGACCTTGAGTCAAATCCTGAGCGAAATACCTGACCCACTCATCCGTTTCTCAACCTAACCTGATCCTTCACCTGCAATGTGGCTCCTGCAGAAAGACCACCGTGCCTTCAAGCTCCTCAAGTGCACAAAGACCCCACCCACTGGCTACACCTTCTGGCCCCCACACGACCCGCAGCTTCCGATCTCTGTTGTTCCAATCAGGGTAAAACTGCCTGTTTTAAATTTTAAACAATGCTTAGCAGCTGTCAGTCACATGGTGCATTCTCCATGGCAACACCTCTACCAATCAGAATGTACCTGCCTACCAATCCGCACTTCTTCTCATCCAGTATAACTTGTTGTGTTCCCCTTATATCGGTATTTTTGTGGTGTTATGAAGAGTCAAAGACTAAAAGATTTGACATGTTTTCTTTTCAGCAATGCTGAAATCCAATGTTTTTTCACACAGTGTGCAACCTAATACTAGATGTTTTGATTTATACTTTTCCTGTTTTATAATCATAGAAAATAGAAATGTCAATGTGAAGATATGTAACTGGTTAGATTACTACATTTTAAATTCTTCAGTTACATTTCTAAAATGTCATACCTGAAACTTATTGCTTGGTAGACTATTAAAAAAAAATTGCCTTTCCAGAAAAATATATTGCTTACTATTTGTTTCAGTTCTGATGATATTAAAAGAAAAATTAAGTGAATTCACATAATTCCCTGAGGCTGAAATCCTGTGGACCATTGCATTGGTATGACCTCTTGGTTCACCGTGGTAGTAAACCTAAGGTTTCTGATTCCAGACAAGAGGATCTTTTGGAATGAACAGAAGAAATTGTTGAAATCCTTGCACAGTATTCAGAAATCACTGAATACTGGAGAGGCGGCAATGGAAGAACTTGATATACTTGCAAATTTTGCAGACATATTGAATGTAATACAAAGTGATGAACATGAGGACAGAAATCCAGGAAAGGAACTCTACATAAATTAAAAGAAATATGGTGATGAAAATGAAAATGATCTGAATGTTATGTTGTGGTGCTTGGCCGGACGGAATTAGTGCACTAGATAACATCTAGTTCGTGACTAACTGAATGTTTATTAATTAACAATAACGTGGGTCAGATAACAATATGAAAACAACTAAAACCACTAACTATTAAATCATTATTATAAAATTATCTAAGAGCTATTACAAATGCAACTATCCACAACGACGGCTATCTCCAGACTCCCCGAGGTAACAGTGTCACGTGGTTGTTCTTTACTCCCACCTGCTGGTTGGAGATTGCACAGTTTTCTACCATCATCTGAATGTATGCCTGACCAGTATACGGTGTCTCCAGCTCTTTGTTTGCATTTTCAATGTGTAAGTGCCCCTCATGAATCTTTTGTAGAACCATAGATCTTAGAGATTGTGGTATGATAATCCTGATTTGCCTCAGCAAAAACCATTGACTGCTCTTAGTTCTGCTCGAATGCTGTAATATTTGGAACAGGATCTTTTTGCCAATCCTTCACTGGGACGTTTTATGATCCTTTGTCGCTCTTCATCCTTCTTGGTTTCTTCTTTGATCAACTTTGATTTTGCATCGGACACTGGAAGTGTCTCTGTCAGAAGATTTACATGTACTTGCACATTCTCATCCATGCATTGTTGTTCCACTGATGTACTGCGTGCGGTTAAAACATAATCTGCACTGCATACTCTTTTTACCAATTCAAGTGCTTCACAGTCTTCCACACCCAGTAGTGATTCACGATCTGCTTCCTCAATCAAAAATTTTACTTTATGAATCTTATCCTTTACTTTTAACATTTAGTTCACATGCACCCAAAGTGTTGACCCGTTTACCGTTATAATCTTTCAAAAGTACCAATTTGTTCAAGATTTTCAGTTTATCATTTATTTTTTGAATGTCTGACATACATTTTTTTTTCTTCTTTTTTAAAAAATAAATTTAGAGTACCCAATAATTTTTTCCAATTAAGGGGCAATTTAGAGTGGCCAATCTACCTATCCTGCACATCTTTGGGTTGTGGGGGTGAAACCCACGCAGACACGGGGAGAATGTGCAAATTCTACACGGACAGTGACCCAGGGTCGGGATTCGAACCCAGATACTCAGCGCCGTAGGCAGTAATGCTAACCACTGCGCCGCCGTGCTGCCCTGAATGTCTGACATACTTATAAGATAATAGAACATAGAACATACAGTGCAGAAGGAGGCCATTCGGCCCACCGACTCTGCACCAACCCACTTAAGCCCTCACTTCCATCCTATCCCCCAAACCCAATAACGCCTCCCAACCTTTTTGGACACTAAGGACAATTTAGCATGGCCAAACCACCTAACCTGCACGTCTTTGGACTGTGGGAGGAAACCGGAGCACCCAGAGGAAACCCACACAGACACGGGGAGAACGCACAGACAGTGACCCAGCGGGGAATCGAACCTGGGACCCTGGCGCTGTGAAGCCACAGTGCTAGCTACTTGTGCTACCATGCTGCCCAAAGATTAGTTCTCGCTCACGTGTCGAGTTTAACATTCACTAATGCTTGAGTAATCAATAGAGGAACTTTCCAGTTATCTTCATGAACAATCGCAATTTCATTACTATTAATGCAGATTTGCTTTGCAGACTTTTTAGTTTGCTTTGGTTTATAAAACCTATCTTCGCTAGATACAACATTGATAAAAAAAATGTCTTCCAGATTTATCTCATCGACAATATTTATCGACTTGTGCACTTCTATTTTTAATTCAAAAAGAACTGTTTTGTAAAGTGATTCTTGCATTTGTATTTAGCACACACGTTTCTGAATGCTGGACATTGTCTTTGCAAATGTCTGTTGCCGTATCGTTTGCACAAAATGGTGGCATTGGATAATCGTTTAAAATAGCCACTGCTGTTGAGACCACGTTTTGCTTTTGGGTGTGTCACAACATCAGTGGTTTTGGCTGCATCGCCGAATTCGGCGACACAGTTTCTTAATTTTAAGATACTAATCTGCTGCGCAGCTAGCTCGCTTGCATGGCAGATTTTAATGGCATCGTCGAGCTGGAGTTCAGTCTCCCTCAACAATATTTCACAAATTTTGTCATTGCTTATACCGAACACAATCTGATCTTCGATCATAGATGCTTGCAAAACATTCTCCCCATGTTTACATGGGTTTCACCCCTACAACCCAAAGATGTGCAGGGTAGGTGGATTGGCCGCACTAAATTGACCCTTAATTGGAAAAATGAATTGAGTACTCTAAATATATTTTTAAAAAATGGATGCTTGCATAGTTACATGTTTGAGCCTTTAACCTCAAATTTGTTGGGAAGCTGTCGAACGATTTGCCTGTCGAATGATGTGCGCATTCGAAAAACGTACTGTTCAAACGTTTCGTTCTTTTTCGGTGTACAGTGTCGATCAAATGTTTTTATGACTTCATCAAAATTATTGTTATCAGCTTTGCTATCAAATGTAAAGGTATTAAAGATTTCTATTGCCTGTGGACCTACTATGGTGAGCAGAAACGCTATTCTCTGTTCATCAGGCTGTTCCTGAAGACCTAGAGTTGCCACATAGAATGTGAATTGTTGTTTGAAAGTGCGCCAATTCGCATCTACATTACCAGTGACTGGAAGCTGGTGTGGTGTCTTCAAACCTTCCATCATTGACTTTGATGATGAGTAGTGCATTGAGCAATATTCTGTCAATGCTCTTCGTTAATAAAAAAAATTATTCTCTTTGTTACCTTGGTCTTTGGTCTTTTACATCTTCAGATCGCCAATCCTGGTACCATGTTGTGTTCTCGTGCTTCGCTGGACGGAATTAGAGAACATCTAGTTCATGACTAGTTGAATGTTTATTGATTAACAATAATGTGGGTCAGATAACAATATGAAAACTACTAAAACAACAAACTATTAAATCACTATTTTAAGATTATCTAAGAGCTATTACAAATGCGACTATCCACTACGCCGACTATCTCCAGACTCCCTGAGGTAACAATGTCACGTGGTTGTTCTTTACTGAAGGTCGTACCTGTTAATATTTGCATAATTTCTTATGCATTTCATCACATTGAAGGTCCTAATAGTTTCAAGTTACTGTCAATCGTATGCTTGGTGGCAGCAACATAAAGAAATCAAATCTTAGAATATGTTAAAATATCAATATTGAGCTGATATAGTGAGGTAATCTGGCGCAGTTTAACCCCATGGTGCCAGCAGAGAATATTACATACAATTCTTGTCAGCATAGATCAAAAATACATTACTAGTATTGAAAATGTGTAGAAACCAGAATGATTGAGGAAATGGTGTGATTGAATTATAGTGAACAATTATTTAAATTGTCAGTTTCTCATTGGAGGAGAAAATTCGGTGATGAGGTGATTGCCATTTTCAAGATTCTAAAGGAACTAGATAATGTCAACCATAAGACCTTGGCCAGAATTCTCCGGCCATTGATATTCTCTTTTCCCACTGGCAGTGCACCCCCACCCGCGAAGCTTCTCGGCAGCATGTGTGGCTTTAATGGTGAGTCCCATTGACAAGCGGCAGGAAGAGAGAATCCTCCTGCCAGCGAATGGTGTGACGCCGAGAAACACGCGGCTGGGGGACCAAAGAATCCCACCCCTTATTTAATTTTAACCAAAGCTGAAGTGAGGACACAATTGCACTTGAAAGTTGGGGTGAATTCAAAACTAATCTCTGAAAATATTTAATCAAGGAAGTGCTAAATCCTAAATCAAACAGAAACAGATTGCATGGGAAGGGAATGAGGTGTTGGTCCCAAACGTACCTTTCAGGAGAAGCAAACACTGGCCATTTGTCACTTGTTCTTAATGTTAACTCTGTTTCCCTCTTCACAGATGCTACCAGATCTGCTGAGTTACCTGTTTCTATTTCAGAATTTCAGCATCCGAAGTATTTTGCTTTTATTTATGTGCTAAAACTGTTCCCTATGGAGATGGGGAAAGCAGATAGTCTTGGTCATTCAAATGCAAATTAGATAAACGGTTCAGAGAGTTGCATTGATGTACAGAATAGGAGTGATTTGTTAAATGTACCTTGGAACAGGTGACCTTGAAATATGGTTTGCAATGTATGAGTCTTGAGGCTTGCCGCCACTGAGAGTTGTTTTTCTTCACGTCTGGGTCTGTTGTAGAGTTTTTTATGACGTTTGATTGCCATGGGCAGTCAACAACGTTGATACTATGATATCCTAAAATTGCCAGGATGGTTACAGACAATGTAGTTTGACTTGGAACTTTTTTTTTGTTGTCTAGCAATTCCCTAACTATGCCCCAGAATGGATCAATCTCATCAACTGTGTTTAAAACAGATTCTAATTCATTTTTACTGCATCCACTGCAAGATGTAAAAACATTGAACAGAGTATTGTTCAAAAGAAAAAGTACTGTAAAGGGAAACACTTTTACTTCAGTTTTTTCCACCAAGCACACAACTATTGTATTAAGAGAATGAATGAACAAATGCTCTGGATTACCAGACAAGAATGGAATGGCTGAATTTCTGTGTTTCATCAGTGCAGTTGCTACTTTTCTAAGCCATATATTTTACTATTCTGTGCTCAAGAAGAGTCCTTTTATGAAACTGTCATTTTATTAACAACAAAGACAGAAAATACTGGAAAATCTCAGCAGGTCTGACAACATCTTTGGAAAGAGAATGGGGCTAACGTTTCGAGTCTGGATCATTTGTCAAAGCAGGAGAGAACTGGAAATGGGGTCAGATATATATGGTTGTTGAGTGGGGGGGGGTCCGGTGCATTGAGCGGTGGGGCTGGATAGAGGGCCAGCAATATGTGGAGATTGACAAAGATGTTATGGGCAGAAAGAAAATGAAAAATGAAATGAAAATCACTTTATTGTCACGAGTACGCTTCAATGAAGTTACTGTGAAAAGCCCCTAGTCACCACATTCCGGCGCCTGTCCGGGGAGGCTGGTACGGGAATCGAACCGTGCTGCTGGCCTGCTTGGTGTGCTTTAAAAGCCAGCGATTTCCAACCCCAAGACAAAGGGAATGTTAATGGAGATGATTAAAGCTAAGAAGGATGCTGATAGTGGCACATAAAGAGATTAGAATGTGTTAATGGCAGAACAAAGGTAAACAGCGTGTCAAAAGGCAACTAAGAATTGGGAACAGATGGCCCAAGTGGGGTGGGATTGGGTGGGGGGGGGGGGGGCGGGGGGGGGGGTGGAAAGAGAGACACTGATGAGAGAAAAACATGACAAATCCCTTTAAATTTAAAACTTTAGACGTCCTTAATAAAATCAACTAAGTCCTCAGCCTTGCTTAAACAGTAACTTACAATTTAATATAGTTTGAAAATACCTACTAGGACTTGCTCACTAATCATCTGCTCCACTTGTTCCCACATCACTTTCTGAACTGTGATTGCACCTTGGAATGTCTCCGCCTGGCCCCGTACTACCGACACTGACTGCGGCAGGATGCCGTTCCCAGACCATTTCACTGCGCTGCTGACTGCGGCAGGAAACCATTTCCAAACTGCTTCACCGTGATGCTGACTGTGGCAGGACACCGTTAACTGCTTAACTGTGGGGCAGCACGATGGCCTAGTGGTTAGCACAACCGCCTCACGGCGCTGAGGTCCCAGGTTCGATCCCGGCTCTGGGTCACTGTCTGTGTGGAGTTTGCACATTCTCCCCGTGTCTGCGTGGGTTTCGCCCCCACAACCCAAAAATGTGCAGAGTAGGTGGATTGGCCATGTTAAATTGCCCCTTAATTGGAAAAAATAATTGGGTAATCTAAATTTTTAAAAAAAAATTTTTTAAAAAAAATTAAAAAAAAAAAAAAAAACTGCTTCACTGTGATACTGACTGTAGCAGGACACCGTTACCATTGAGTAATTGAGTATTTTTCATATTTGTCACATTTTAACACTTTCTGCATCATTCTTATCTGTTAATCCATTAAAATAGGTTTGGTTTTAGAAATTATTAATCCTTCACTTGAATTATCAGTTTTATAAAGCTTCTAGTGATAAGTTAAATTATTTTCTCATAGTTGTATTTTTTCTTGGATATGGATTAGTGGACTACTAAGCCTGTGTTCCAATTGCACTGGAAGGAGGCCACAATAATCACATTTCAAACTAGCTCTGTCTGCTCAGATCAGGTACTGCGCTAAAACACGCCTGGTCGCAGCTGCATAATTTTCCCTCCAGTGGCTTTAAAAGTGCTAATTGAAATGGAATTGAATGTTGGTCTCAATTCACTTCCTTTAAAGTATGTGTCTACAACACAGTCAGGAACAAGAATAGTCCATTCACCTCTCAAGTCTGTTCTGTCACTGAGATCATTGCTGATCTGTATTCTAACTCCATTCACCTGCCTTGACTCCATCTCCCTTAATTTCCATGGTTAATATCTCAGATTTTAACCTATTAATTGAGATCGTTTTTTGTGCGACAGAGCTCCTTATATCTACCCAAGATGCTTGAACTTTCCTGAATTTCTGCAGGTGGTGCAGGAATTGCAAACAACAGGACTCAGCTGCCCATCTTAAAAAAAAATCTTTGACAAAGGATCATCTGGACTCGAAATGTTAGCTCTTTTCTCTCCCTCCAGATGCTGCCAGACCTGCTGAGATTTTCCAGCATTTTCTTTTGGTTAAAAAAAATCTATTCCCTCTAGATAATCTTGTTGTGAATATCTAATTTCATAATTCATGTGTTTTAGAGGTTGAATGTTTAGTTTTAGAAATTGAATTTTGGATGTCGATAAATGGATGTAATTGATTGAGAAATTGGTAAACATCCCTGAAGTGAGTGCAGTTCAAACAGACCTGGTATAATTAGAGTTCAGTTCGAAAGTTTTATTGTGTTGCTGGAATGGTGGAAAAAGGTATTTCTACTGAGGATTATGATGGCTATTTTAGATCTATCTGCAGGAGCCGGTTTGTGTCAAGACATCTCAGAACATGGTTTGAATTTGTAGTATATACCGAGATGGTTTCAATTATTTGCGTACGTTCCCCAGATCAAAGAAGCTAAAAACAACTTGAAAGTACGTTTCTTGATGGCACAAGTAAGTCTAGTCGAAGGGCCGCTATCTCCATTAGAGATATAAATTATTTATGTGGGTCCCAGAAAAGTTGTTTTGAATGTAAAATATAATTAATTAGCAATTCTGTTGGGAACATTCCAAATATCCCATTGCTCTGCTATACAGGGAGTACTTTGTTGTGTTTTATCAGTCTGTTTTCTCACAGCAAACAAACTATTCAGCCTGGGTGCAGCTTGAGGACGACCATAGAGAGGGAGGATCTGCCAGGAGTTCTGAAGCAATGGGAACCCATAGTATTTGACCGAGTATGGCATCAAGGAGCCACAGCTAAACTGGAGTTAATGGGAATGAGGGGGAAAACTCTCTGATGGTTGGAGTATATTCTCCCCCACCCCCCGCCCAACTCCCGACCCGAATCGCTGCCGCCGTTTTTTTATGGCCGGCAGCGATTCACAGCTGTTCGATGGGCCGAAGTCCCAGCCCTTTACGCCGTTTTTACGAACGGCAAACACACCTGGTCTGGCCGTTCGTAAAAACGGCGTCACAAACTCGCTTTTCATAACCATGGCACCGATTGGCACGGCAGTACCACGGCCGTGCCAAGGGTGCCATGGGCCCGCGATCGGTGGGCACCGATCGCGGGCAGCGGACCCGATGCCCGCGCACTCTTTCTCCTTCCGCCGCCCCGCAGTATCCATTCGCGGGGCGGCTGAGGGGCAACCCGGCCCGCGCATGCGCGGGTTTCGCGCAAATACGCGATGACGTCATCCGCGCATGCGCGGGTTGGAGTCTTCCAATCCGCGCGTGCGCGGCTGACGTCATATGACGCGTCAGCCGGCGCTAACTCCGGCAAGCGGGCTTAACGATATTCATTAAGCCCGTCATGCCGGAGCCTACGGCGTCGGGCTGCTAGCCCCGACCGGGGACCAGAATCGGTTCCCGGTCGGGAAGGGGCGCGCTGGCGTCAAACCCGCCCGGGTTTGACGCCAGCTTTACAATTTCTCCCGTTTTGGGAGAATCGCGCCCGCTATTCTCTGACCCGTCGTGGGGGTCGGAGAATTTCGCCCTCAATCTTTCCTCATGGCAGAAATTTTACAGTCTGGCAATGAATCTCCTCTGCAGCCTCTCTGATGTGATTATTTCATTTCTGTAATGAGGTGACCAGAAAGGAAAGCAGTATTCATTGTCTGGCTTAACTTGTGATTTATATACCTCCAGCACAACTTCTCTGCTCTTATATTTTGTGCCTGGACTCATTTCCAGGGATATGGGGGCCCATACTCCAATGTCCCTTTTTCCCTCTGCGTCTCTCAGTATTCTCCCTTTTATTGTGTATTTGTGTGCCTTGTTTTACCTCCCCAAATGCATCACCTCCCACTTCCATTTGCAATTTTTCTGCCCATCTGACTTGTCCATTGATGTCGTCCTGCAGTCTACAGTTTCCCTCCGAAAATGGGGAATTGTACTCTGTACACTGTTGAGGCACGGGAGCGGTGGGCTCTCCTTCTCCATTTCCTCATCCTGAGGGTCTGGACTATAATACATAGAACTGCAATCACCAAAAGTGATTCTATTACATACGACAAGGAGTACTATGTCAGAAATCTGGTACACCAGGTCGGGGTACTGTTACCATTGACTGGGCTGGGGGTGGTCTGGGTACTGTGGGAAAGGGGGTCCGCGTCCACGCGCAACCATACAGATGCCACAATAGCTAAAAACATAGCAATTGGAGTGCTCTTCATCTTCTCTGTCTCTTCTCTTCTCTTATCTTCCTTCGTGGGATCTTGCTGTGCTGTTGCTTCGGTTCCTTTCCGAACGTCCGAAAGCTAAGGGATCAAGCATATTATCTGTCAGTGTTCAGCTTAATATCTTGACTTTAAGTATATCTGTCCTCTTGTTCCAATTTTCCCTTTATGATGGTCACCTCCATGTGACTCCCTCATTTTTTTTTTCAAAACGGATTTAGGACCAGACATATACTTATCTGTGAAACCAGTGCGAGCCGTCTCACAGAGTGTCGCAATTTACCATCCCAAATGTTCCTGGATGTAAATGGCATATGGAGTGGCGGCCGAAGGGCTACCTTAAACAAAAATGAAACCAAGCTTTAGAAATGAAAGGTCGAATGAGTTGCGTATGGGCCGCGACGGGTAAGAGTTGAATGGATCCCCGGGTAGGGCGTGCAGTGCTGTACCCGAGCTTAGCTGACCAAAGGGCTGGTCCTCAGACAGGGCGGGTCCTCAATGCCGTTTCTCCACTGCCTGAGCAACCTGAAATGAACGGGCAAGAATGTAGTCAGAGTGGAATTGCAGCCTCTATTCCCAGAATAGAGGGGCACCTAAAAAAAAAGGGGGAGCCAGGATGCTCCTAGTGAAAAGTTGAGCTGGGCTCCAGACATTTCAGCTGAGTCAATTTCTCAGAAATATCTGCGGACAAACTAACGTGCATGTGAGGTGGTCACAAGCTTTTCGGCTGAAAAGCAAGTGGCCAATCTGCAAATCAAACATTTAACATACAAACATACAAAAATGCGTACAGGTTCCATCAGAAAGGACAACACTTCTCTCAAGCGGTTCCTCTTTTTACATCATCTGGACACCTCACTTCTCTTCATTCTCTGCGAACAGGGTCGCAAAGGGGTTGCCGTGTCGGGAGTCAGACATCAAGTCATCCTCTTCTCCCGGATCCCATACCCTTGTATGGATCAGGCATACAATTTTCACATTGTGTGACCAGGGGTCACTCTCATCGTTTCGGACAAGTCTCCAAGAATTGTCCCTGTGCCAAATCGTGGGGTCGAAGTTTGAAGGAGCGTGGTCGGGGTCGTCATAGTTGGGCGGTGGGTTTGGATGTGGGTCTGGATTTTTAATGTAAGTGACCTCCATGGGGTCACTGGAGTCGGGTTTGAAGTCGCTGAAGTGGGGGCTGTAGGGTGGAGTGCTGTGGCTGTCCTCAGTCTCACAATCACTGTCACTGTCTCTGCTGTGGCAGCTTGTGGGCGTTCCGGGGTGTGTCCTAAAGTCGGTGGGCGGAGTCGAGGTCGAGTCCGATGAGGAACTGGTCTGTGAGGGTGAGGGTGGAAATGTGTCTCTTGAGGGCGGGGCGTGGTGTTCTGCTGCGTCTAGCAGGATATGGTGCGAGTGGTTTGACTGTGTTCCATAAGCCTTTAGCTGGTTAATATGGAACCACGCAGTCTTACCGTTGGGGTACTTTATCCTATATACCGAGGGGCTGATTTTGTCCGAAATGGAGTACGGGCCGGAAAATTTAGGAGCCAAAAACGTGCTGGGGTTATAATGTAGCCCTCTAAAATGGACACCAGTCTACAAAATGGAAAACTGCTAAGACTGCATGGAAAAATAGCCATAGTAAGGACAAACAGCTTGCAGAAGCTTTCAACAGTGAGACACTCGTAAAAACCGGTTTCAAGGCAGGTGCAGAGACTCAGCCAAAGGTGCAAATAGGAAAGCAATCTGCATACTAATAAGATGATACCGGCCCAGTCCCAGATACAATAGAAACATTTTAAGTATCGATTGATACTTTCTATAGCTACCCAGCCAGAATGGCGCCAGAGAACCCAGGTCAATGACCCCTAGGAACCGCCCCCGCCATCGAGGAACGACTCCAGGATAGGGGAATTCGAATGATATCGATTGGAAAAGACCCAATCGATACCTAGCAGGTGAAAGAGCCCGCCCCAAGGGGCACGGACCTCTAGGACCTATAAAAAGAAGGTCAAGCACATGATTCGGTCTGTTGCTTCCAGACTCCGGCCTAGGCTGTTGTATCCTGACTCCGACCCCAGCCTCCAGATCCTGTCTTTCATCACCGGCCGTCGAGCATCAGCCATCTTTCAGTAAGTGCCAAAACAACGATCGCTACGTGACCCAGGCATTGCTTATACTCTTGCCGACTATTAGTGAACAGAAGGTGCAGTCCAGAAAGGAACAAAGGCCTTGTCCCCTGACCTTGCTGGTTCCTACTTAGATAAGTATTTAGTCGTTTAATAGTAGAAATAAGTATTAGTCTTTTAGCGTGTGCATGAGTATTTATTATATCTGTTATAATAAACACTAATTGTTTAGACTTACTGATCGGTGTTTAGACTTATTGCTTTGAACTTGACCTTGATAACTTGTGACGGTGTCTCTGACGGCACCTGGCGACTCCTGAGCATAGATACAGATACAGAGCCAAACCAATGTTAAGCACATGTCCTTTAAATGGAGGCGTGTTAATCACACTAACAGTAGAACAAGCAACATTTAGTGGCGACATCCTGACGGGACGCGGTTACAAGTGGCACCCCCACTCCGTGAGAACCCAGAAATTTGAATTAGAAATCTGATTGGGAAAAAGGAAAAGAAAATTGCAAGTGGTCAAGGTGTTCAAACCAATAACGATAATTAGGAAGTGTGTTTTGTGCATGCGTACTAACAGGGTTGTAAGGTTAACCTGAGAGCTTCTTGTTGCGACGAACTGTCGGGAGTTTTGTAAACGGAACATAGCGAAAGCCTTACCCGTCTTTTAAAACATTACCTCAACACCCCCTGTTCCAAATTTAAGTAAGAAAGAGAAAATGGCCATGCAGGCAATGGAACGCCTCATGAACCCAGAGCAGTCCTTGGTCGCAGCGACCAGCAGTAGCAGAGTAGGTCAGTGTCCCGTGTGGGAGCTGGAACTCCGCAAGTGTCTGAAAGGAAAGTGATGGCCCCATTGGAACGAGTTCAGTATGAATGAGGAGACAGGTCCCTGGAGTATAGGACATACTTGGTGGGAAAACCTCTCTCAAATTCATAAAAAGAATTTAAGTAAATCACGCAAGCCGATGGCAATCGTGTCCTGTTTGGCACAGTTGCGAGGCACTGAGGAGGTCGTTCGGACGCTCCGAGCAGAATTAGAAGAACGCAATAGAATGAGCAAAGTGGATGTCAGGGACATCGAGAAGGAAAACTTAGAACTAAGAGGGAAGCTGGCAGAGAAGGGTAGAGAGGTGGATGATGCAAAGAGGGCACATCAGTCGTGTCTAGCCCATCTGAGCAGTTCCCAGACACAATACGAAAAAGCCTATCAAGATGTGCAACGTGCAGTCCTGATAAGAGAGGAATCGGAAAAGCAGGTAGAGACATTGCAGAGGCAATGCTCTGACCTAAAGGCAGCTTTAAGAGCACTCCACGCTGCCACTACTGAGCAAAGACAGAGCACAGTAGACCATGCAAAATGTAGGAAGCAGATTGCGGAGCTGCAATCGCTGCTTTCACTGCAGAATGGGTTCCAAAGCACCTTTGGAACGCAGTTAGATGAGGAGAATGCCCCAGACTGGCAGGAACTGAGTGAGACAGCGCAGCGCTATGTTCAAGGAACATGTGCGCCAGCAGCGCAACAGAAAAGGAAAGCACCCCAACCCCCCACAGATCAGATAGCATCCGCACCCATGAATCCAGTCACCACCCAAAGAAAGGAAACCACAGACGGCGCACCCGAGATCACCTACACCACCCCCTTAACTGTAACCCAACTCAGGGACGTGTGTGAGAAAATCACTCTGTTTCTTCCCACCGCAGACCCCCACCAATTTTTCGCAAATGTTAAACAGCAGGCTACCATGTACGGCCTGGACGATAGAGAGCAGGTTAAGCTCACGGTTCTGAGCTTAGACCCATCCATAGTAGCAGCCCTCCCCGACCCACAGAACGTTGGAGGAGGCACACTAGAGGAAATGCACACCTCCATTTTAGATGCAATAGGGTATAACAGAGGAGACCCAGTTGAAGGACTAAATAAATGCAGACAAAAGAGAACAGAGCATCCCACAGCATTTGCAGGAAGGCTGTGGATCCATTTCACGGCAGTTTTTGGCGAATTAAACCGAGCGCATTTGAACCGTGACAACATGGTTAAATGGACGCGCACCATAATCTCCCATGCCACAGATGCAGGACAGAGTGCTTGCAATAGCTATGACCCCTCAGAAGAGGCCCATAACGAGAAATGGGTTCTGAAAAGATTGTCCCGCGCTTGGGAACAATCGGTTCAGGGCAAAATTAAAATAAAGACCCCAGATGAAGCTCAGGCTGCAGCGGACATTCAGGCAGTGAGAGCGCACCAAAACCCCGCACGGGTAAATGAAGGGAAGACCAGCCCTCCACAGAAGTCGCAGGAATGCTACAACTGTGGCCAGTTAGGACATTTTGCTAAGGAATGCAATGCACCCCAAAGATCACAGAGAGGCCAGCAGACAGGCACTCTGAACAGAAATAGAAGCCTATTCACAGTATAGGAATACAGTCAGGACAGACCAATGTGGACGGAACGGACTGATGGTGTTCGGGCTCCCCCACTTGGGTCTGTGACACCCTCTGGGACCAATCTGGGAGACCGGTAGTCACAGCAAAGGTTCGAGGGAAGCCCATAGAGTTACTTTGGGACACAGGTCCCGCACCACAATTAATTCCACCACCACGGCACAGGCAGACACGTGGCCGACCACATCCACCATCACACTCAGCTGTTTTACAGGACACTCACAGCAGGGACACATTACAGCCCCCGTAGCAATTCAGCTAGGGAACATCTCCACCAGACACCCCATTGTATTAGTTAATCTACCCCGTACAGCAGAACACATACTGGGTATAGATTTCATGAATGCCCATAGCCTGTCGTTCGATCCAGTAAACCAGTGTGTCTGGCGAATGGCAAAATCAGACAGAGCACCCGCTACTCTCACAGTAGGAGAGTATGCGAATAGGATTAGCGCAGTAGGCGACTTTTGTTTCGACCCAAACCAGTGTTAAGCACATGTCCTTTAAATGGAGGTGTGTTAATCACACTAACAGTAGAACGAGCAACACATACGTCCTATCCTTTGCCTCCTGAAGGAGCAATGCCGAGAGGGTCAGATATTCTCTTCGCATACTCTCCTACTGTGAGAGTAGCGGGTGCTCTGTCTGATTTTGCCATTCGCCAGACACACTGGTTTACTGGATCGAACGACAGGCTATGGGCATTCATGAAATCTATACCCAGTATGTGTTCTGCTGTACGGGGTAGATTAACTAATACAACGGGGTGTCTGGTGGAGATGTTCCCTAGCTGAATTGCTACGGGCGGAGTAATGGGGCTGATGGAAGGGGCTTCCCGTCCGCGGAGACAAAACCTCTTGTCCTCCACAGGGGTAGAAAGTCTGTGAGGCTGTTGCATACATATAAACTGTCCGAATATATGTCTGCTGGGCTGGGCAACGAATCTGGGTGGTCCACTATATATGCTATGGCCGCGAGCTCTGCTGCCTGCGCGCCTAAGTGACCTGGTAGTTTTAGAGATATCTCCTCTAAAGCGCGTCCCTGTGCATCCTCAACATAAATCCCCCATCCTGTGATGCGTTCGCCATCTAAAACTGTGGATGAACCGTCCACATATATCTTTAAGGGGGCACACGTGTCTGTGTGCTGGGTGCTCCGGCTTGAATTCCCTATCTTCCTGGGGGTCGTCTTGGCAATGAATGGTCCTGTGTTGTGTAGGGGTGCTACTATCTCGCATTCATGGGGTTGTCCTGGATACTGTAGGTTGTCCGCTAAAAATGTGTGTGTTTTGGTCCGTTTAACTGTTATGTCCCGTCCTTGTAACAGTAGTGTCCACCTAGCTGCTCTTATCTGGCTCACTGAACCGTCCTTCAGTCGACCATCTAAAAGTAACTGTGTGGGGGTGTGTTCAGTCAAAATGGTGCTGGGATTGTGTCCGATAATGTACGAAAATTACTGAACTGCCCAAAATACTGCTAGTAGGTGCCTCTCGCAGGCAGAAAATCCTTGTTATACGGGGTCTAAAAGTCTGGAGGCATAAGCCACTGGTCGTAGCTGCTTGTGCCGTTCCTGTAGGAGCACGGCCGAGAGGGTCAGATCGGTGCTAGCTACCTCTATTGCGTAAGGGGAGAGTTGGTCTGGAACTTGTAGCGCGGGTGCTGCGCTAAGGGCTTTCTTTAACTCTGCCACAGCCTCGGTATGCTGCGGAAGCCATTCCCAAGGGGCTCCTTTCTTAAGGAGGTCTGAGAGTGGGGCTGCCTTGGTCGCAAAACCATCGATATGGTTCCGACAATACCCAACCAGTCCTAAAAACGACCGGAGGGCTGAAAGATTCTGGGAAAGGGGCAATTTGACGATCGAGTTAATTCTTTTGAACTCGATCTCGCGTTTGCCGTGCGTGATGACTGTACCCAAATACATCACTTGATTCTCCAATATTTGGGCCTTTCTGGGGTTAACTTTACATCCAATCTCTTGTAAAAGTTCCAGGAGTTCGGACAGAAGTGTGATGTGCTCTGCCTTGGTGTCTGTCTGCAGTAATAGGTCGTCCACATACTGTACCAGACATTCGGGTCGGGAAAACTTTGCTAGTCCATTTGCCAGCTGTCGGTGGAAAATGGAGGGTGAATTGTGGAATCCTTGTGGGAGGCATGTCCACGTATACTGCTGTCCTTTAAATGTGAAGGCAAATTTGTACTGGCACGCCTTTGCCAATGGGATTGACCAGAAGCCGTTGCTAATGTCCAATATCGTGAAATATTTGGAGTGGAGTCCCTGCTTGAGCATGGTCTCGGGACTTGTTGCTACTGTGGGGGCTACTGCTGGGGTTACTTTGTTGAGTTCCCGATAATCAATGGTCAGACGCCATGATCCGTCGGGCTTCCTCACTGGCCAAATAGGTGCATTATTTGTTGAGGCTACTGTCCTAAGTACACCCTGCTCTAATAAGCTTTCTATAACCTTTCCAATTTCTCCCTCTGCTTCTAGGGGAAATCGGTACTGTCTCTGTGGTCTCGGGTCAGGTCCAGTAACTTGAACTTGTCCAGTCATTCTGCCGCAGTCGTGCCGGTGACTGGCAAATGCTGTCCTGTGTCTGTTCAAAACTGCCCTAACCTGTTTGTCCGTGCTAAGCATGGTCGGGTCAAAACAATAGTCGCCTACTGCGCTAATCCTGTTTGCATACTCTCCTACTGTGAGAGTTGCGGGTGCTCTGTCAGATTTTGCCATTCTCCAGACACACTGATTTACTGAATCGAACGACAGGCTGTGGGCATTCATGAAGTCAATACCCAGTATGTGTTCTGCTGTGCGGGGCGGATTAACTAAGACAGCGGTATGTCTGGTGGAGATGTTCCCGAGCTGAATTGATACAGGGGCTGTAATGTGACCCTGCTGTGAGTGACCTGTAAATCCGCTGAGTGTAATTGAAGCTGTAGTGGGCCACATGTCTGCCTGTGGTGTAGTGGAGGAATTAATGGTAGTGCGGGACCCTCCTGTATCCCAAAGTAATTCTATGGGCTTCCCTCTAACGTTTGCTGTGACCACCGGTCTTCCGGATCGGTCCCAGAGGGTGTCACAGACCCAAGTGGGGGAGCCCGAATACCGTCAGTCCGTTCCGTCCACATTGGTCTGTCCTGACTGTGTCTCTGTACTATGGATTGGCTTTGCTTTGTTCCTGGTCTGAGTGCCTGTCTGCTGGCCTCTCTGAGATTTCTGTGGGCCATTGCATTCCCTAGCAAAATACCCTAACTGTCCGCAGTTGTAACATTCCTGCGACTTCTGTGGTGGGGGGCTGTTCTTTCCTTCATTTACCCATGCGGGGTTTTGGTGCGCTCTTACTGCCTGTATATCTGCTGCAGCCTGAGCTTCTTGTGGGGTCTTTACTTTAACCTTGCCTTGGACAGATTGTTCCCAAGCGCGGGACAATCTTTTCAAAACCCATTTTTCATTATGGGCCTCTTCTGAGGGGTCATAACTGCTGCAGACATTCTGTCCTGCATCTGTGGCGTCGGAGATTATAGTACGGGTCCATTTAACCATATTGTCGAAGGTTAAATGAGCGCGGTCTAAATCGCCAAAAACAGCAGTGAAATGAATCCACAGCCTTCCTGCGAATGCTGTGGGATGCTCTGTCCTCTTCTGCCTACACGTATTTAGGCCTTCGACTGGGTCTCCTCTGTTGTACACTATCGCGTCTAAAATAGAATCATAGAATTTACAGTGCAGAAGGAGGCCATTCAGCCCATCGAGTCTGCACTGGCTCTTGGAAAGAGCACCCTACCCAAGGTCAACAACTCCACCCTATCCCCATAACCCAGTAACCCCACCCAACACTAAGGGCAATTTTGGACACTAAGGGCAATTTATCATGGCCAATCCACCTAACCTGCACATCTTTGGACTGTGGGAGGAAACCAGAGCACCCAGAGGAAACCCACGCACACACGGGGAGGATGTGCAGACTCCGCACAGACAGTGACCCAAGCCGGAATCGAACCTGGGACCCTGGAGCTGTGAAGCGATTGTGCAATCCACAATGCTACCGTGCTGCCCCTATATAGCTGTATGCATCTCCTCTAGTGTGCCTCCTCCAACATTCTGTGGGTCGGGGAGGGCTGCTACAACCGATGAGTCTAAACTCAATACTGTGAGCTTCACTTGCTCTCGCTCATCCAGGCCGTACATGGTCGCCTGTTGTTTAACTCTTGCGAAAAATTGGTGGGGGTCTGCAGTGGGGAGGAACGGGGTGATTTTCTCACACGCGTCCCTTAGTTGTGTTACGGTTAAGGGGGTGGTGTCGGTGACCTCGGGTGCGCCTTCTGTGGTTGCCTTTCTTTGGGTGGTGACTGGGTTCATAGGTGCGGTTGCTATCTGATCTGTGGGGGGTTGGGGCACTTTCCTTTTCTGTTGCGCTGCTGGCGCACATGTTCCCTGAACATAGCGCTGCGCGGTTTCGCTTAATTCCTGCCAATCTGGGGCATTTTCCTCATCTAACTGGGTTCCAAATGTCTCTTGGAACCCATTCTGCACAGAAAGCAGAGATTGCAGCTGCGCAATCTGCTTCCTACATTTCGCATGATCCACTGTGCTTTGCCTTTGCTCAGTGGTGGCAGCATGGAGTCCTCTTAAAGCTGCCTTTAGGTCAGAGCATTGCCTTTGCAGTGCCTCTACCTGCTTCTCTGAATTTTCCCTCATCAGAACTGCGCGCTGCACATCCTGATAGGCTTTCTCATACTGGACTTGGGAACTGCTCAGATGGGCTAGACAAGGCTGATGTGCCCTCTTGGCATCATCCACCTCTCTATCCTTCTCTGCCAACTTCCTTCTTAATTCTAGATTCTCCTTTTCGATGTCCCTGACATCCACTTTTCTCATCCTATTCCTCTCTTCTAATTCTTTGCGGAGTGTCCGAACGACCTCCTCTGTGCCTCGCAATTGTGACAATTGCCTTCGGCCTGCGTGCTTTTCCTAAACTCTTTTTATGAATTTGAGATAGGTTCTCCCACCAAGTATGTCTTATACTCCCGGGACCTGTCTCCTCATTCAAACAAAACTTACTCCAAAGGGGCCATCCTTTCCCTTTGAGGTACTTCCTGAGTTCCAGCTCCCATACGGGACATTGGCCTACTCTGCTACTGTTGATCGCTGCGACCACGAACTGCTTTGGGTTCATGAGGCGTTCCATTGCCTGCATGGCCATTTTCTCTTTCTCTATGCTCTCTTTAATTTGGAACGGGGATAATAAGGCAATGCTTTTAAAATACGGGTACGGCTTTCGCTATCTTCCGACTTATAAAACTCCCGCCAGTTTGTCGCAACAAAAATCTCTCAGTTTAACCTTACAACCCTGTTAGTTACGCATGCAAAAGCACACTTCCGAATTATGACTATTGATTTGAATTCCTTGAACACTTGTGGTTTTTCCTTTTCCCAATTGGATTTCTGATTCAAATTTCTGGGTTCTCTCTTAGTGGGGGGGGGCCACTTCTAATCGAGTCCCGTGTAGGAGTCGCCACTAAACGTTGTTCGTTCTGGGTGAGTGTGCTTAACACTCAATTTGGCTCTGTTTCGTTACTTAGCTCTGGAGGTGCAAGGTATCGTTAAGATACCGCCACAAGTTTCAAGCTTAAGTTCAAAGCAATAAAACCACACACCAATTAGTAAGTTCAAACAACTGAGTTTATTATAATACAATTATAATACTACCCATGCACACACTAAGAGGATTAAACTATTCCTCCCGCTAAATAAACCAATACTTATCTCAAAGGGAACTGCCGGATCAGGGGACAAGGCCTCTGGCTCTGTTCTGGTCTGCAGACTTCAGGTTGGTATGGGTTAAAAGGGGTCAGGAGTGTCTATCTCTGGTAGCGATCGTTGTGAGACTTACTTGCTGGCGGCTGCTGTCCCAAACCTCTCCTGTCTCTCGTTCAAGGTCTTCTTGGCAAAGCTGGTCGAAATGCTGGTCCAGAGAGGAGGGCTGGTCAAGGAGAGGAGGGCTGGTTCAGAAGAACGAACTAAGTGTGGGACCTGTCTTTTATAGGTCCCAGGGATCCGCGCCCCTTTGGGCGGACCCCTTTACCTGCTCGGAATCGATTGGGTCTCTTCCCAATCGATATGTTTGAATCCCCCCAATACTGAGGCTGTTCCTTGGCTACTGGGTGTGCTTTCAGGTGCTTTGTTTTCGGACCCCGCTGGTGCCGGGGTGTCTGGTTTCTCATACACTGTTGCAATCACTTCCCCATTTGTGTCCATTGTCCCTGGGATTGTCCCATTACTATGTTAACTATCCCGGAGATTGCCTCATTAGTATGCGGAATGTTCGTTTCGGTGCTGTCTGCACTCTTAGCAGACAGAATCCACATTTGCTTGGTGCAGCCTGCTGGTGCTGCAAACATTGTCCATTTTAACCTGTAAGCTTTGCGTTCCTCCATTTTGTATTTAGGGAATGGCCAACTTCGGTGGCTACACCCTCAAGGGAAATTAGGGATGGGCAAAGGATCCCACGTCCCATGAACAAATAAAAAAAAGGTGTAATATCATCAAGGCTCGATACAACTGCAAGTGAGAAAGGATTGTTCACCCTTATATTCCAATTAATTTGCAATACAAACTAACATACTATTTGTTTTTCAAATTGATTGCTGTACCAACGTGTTAACTTCCTGTAAATTATATACAAGGCCATCCAAGTTGCTCTGAGTGGCAACATTGCCCAGTTTCTCACCATTTAAAAAAATATTGTTGTATTTACATGCGCAATTATAATCTGGAAAGGCTCATTTGTTAAGTTTGGTTCCCAGTGCAAATAATTGCAAGACACGAGTGCCAGTTGGGGATAGGGATATAAACCTGCAACCTAGATTCACCAAACAAACATTCATCTGTGTGACCTGTGCCAGCAGTGAGGCCACACAATGTTAGTACTCGGGTGTCTAGTGGAACAGTGTTTTAATAGAATCATAGAATTTACAGTGCAGAAGGAGGCCATTCGGCCCATCGAGTCTGCACTGGCTCTTGGAAAGAGCACCCTACTTAGGCCACGCCTCCACCCTATCCCCTGTAACCCAGTAACCCCAGTTAACCTTTTTTGGACACTAAGGGCAATTTATCATGGCCCCTCCAACTAACCTGCACATCTTTGGACTGTGGGAGGAAACCGGAGCACCCGGAGGAAGAGACCCACGCAGACATGGGGAGAATAGTGACCCAAGCTGGGAATCGAACCTGGGACCCTGGAGCTGTGAAGCAATTGTGCTAATCACTGTGCTACCGCGCTGCCCAATTTGAGCACATTTTAAAAAAAAATCAAACTTCTAGATAATATTACAATTAGATAATTCTTTTCAAAAAAGTATAAAGCCAACTGCACAAAAAAAAAGAAAAATGTTGACATTATACCCAGTCTACAAATATGTGTGCCCACTACATTTAATATCATAAAATGAGGCTTACAGAATCTACATGGAATTGGGCCCTTCACTTATGAAAATAATTATCTATATAATTAACATTATCTCACTTTGGATTGTGCTGGGTATGACATTATTATAAAACCTTACTCATGAGATGTTTGACCATTCAAATTTAATGTTACATACTACAATTTAAAAGTTTTGTTTCTTGCTTCCTGCTTTCAGAAGAACTGGGCATGGTTGGTCAATTAAAACAGGAAAAATGCTGATCTATTACAAATATGACATATTCATGCTGACTGTCATAATATACACACAAGTATATGATGGTGCACAGACAGACATTGATTGACATATAGGATGACCAATGAACACACAGAACACAGCAGCCAATCACCAGACAGGACACGGCCACTATAAAGCCAGAGGGCACTAGTTTTCCCGCTCTCTCGGGATGCAACCTCTGAGACAGCCAGAGCCTGTGAGCAACAACTCGAGCATCCACCATGTGGTAGTAAGATAGTCTTGTCAGGTTAGCCTCAGGTCTCCAGTCAACTCAGCATAATATCAACCCACAGTTAAAGTATGTTTAATAGTTAACAGTTTAATAAAATAGAGTTGTATTTCTCCAAGTGTTGGAAGCCTGTCTCTCTCACTGCTATGGTAAACGCAGTCCTCGCAGACTCAGCATACCCAACACGTCACTGACATCTGCATTTAATTGGTGCATGTTTGGAGGTGCAGGGAAAAGTTCTGTGAGCCTGTGGGTTAACAGTTATAGTTAAAGTGACCATTTATCCTTACATTTTGGCTTTAACTGCTAACATGTTGATTTCTCCATGTTGAAACACGCCAGGGTGAAAAAGGTAAGAGCACAGATGGGCTTGACAAGCTTTGAAATTAACAGGTTGGAAAACCTTTAAATACTGCCCGAGAACAGCTCCCTCTTTGCCAAAGTGAAAGATTTGCTCACAAAGCTAATTGTTTGACTGTGTGCTTTAGAAGTGATTTTAATGCTCTGGAGGTTATTTCTAGTATCTTGGAATTGTTTGACTTTTATCTGCACTGTCTTGCTGTCAACCTTTACTGTATCTTGGGAGCAGTTAATGCAGCTCTGATTAGGAACAAGAGAATCAACACCAACAGCCGCTGCTTTCTTCTTGGTCACTGATGACTCCACAGAACAAAGGTGATGAACACACACCTCTAACTTTCAGGAGGCGATTCCACAAAATGGTATGTAGATGTAGAGTCAGCTTCCTGGACATATTTGAGCAACAGTGCCTCAGACTTTCTTGGCATGATGCTGCTCCTGTCTGCAGACAGTAAGGCTTCTTTCCAAGTGGCCCAGTTGGGCACATTTTGCCAGTTGTCGTCAAAATCATCACAGCCTGAAATTCTTTGTATCTAGCTCTTTTCAGGGATATGCTGATGATAGCTGGCTCTCACAATCAGCTGTTCACACATAAAGGCATCTCTCAGGCGACTGATGCCATGTTTGGTAGAACTGCAATTTTTGTCCATTTCTACGAATGAAGCCAGTTAGAGATAGAGGACCCTCAAATTTACTGCAATGGCTGGATTCCATCCAGCAGCTGAAAGGAGTTACAGATTGCATCCTTGTGGCAAACAAGGTGTTGTCAAATAATCCAGGTGTATTCTTCAAGCAAAAGGGATTCCACTCTCAATGTGCAGCTGGTATGTAATCATGCTTGGTAAATGCAAGATATCCTGTCAGGATGCCTTCATTCTGCTCTAGTTGCATTCCCCACAGAGGCTTTCACCCTCAAATAGAGTCAGCGGATGGTTCCTTGGAGACAAGAGCTACCTTCTAAGGAAGTGGGTGATTACTTTTGAGAAACCTCGCAACTGATGAACAGGGAAGATATAATTGGAGCCACATTAGCTCACTTGAGAGAAGCTACTGGGTTGGTGAAGATTCAATTCAGGTTCCTGGACATTTCTGGGGAGCCGTTGATACTGCACCGGCGAATGGTATTGGACTGCGGTGCGCTGCACGACATAGTGTTCAGAGGAGACAGGATGGTAGGAGCAGGAAGGTGATGGCCACTGCGCATCCTCTGAAGAAGAAATAACCTCTGAAGGTGGATGATAGGTGATAGAAAGATGGAAAACATGACTTGTGCATGAATTTGATTTCAGTGAGGGAGAGTTGTGCATCGCCAGCTTCACTTTCTTGTCCTGATCTAACTTGGTCATTGGTTAAGGCCAGCATGCACTTGGTTGCTGACTAAACCTGCTCTCCATGCAGATCACTACTCTTCCCATTAAGGTGGACATCTGTGAAACCCCTGAGGCAGTCATGCTAGAGATGTATTTTCCAATATATTTCCAGTTGTGTTCAGTGCCCCTTTAAATGCTTATAGAATTTTCTTTCACGGGAAGTGACATCACTGGTTACGCCACCATTTGTTGATCATGCCTAATTCAGGCAATTTAGGGCGAAGTGGAGGAGGAATTGCTTCCTTCGAGTATGGTGAATCTTTGGAATTATCTAGCTGAGAGGACTGTGGAGACTCAGTCATAGAGTATATTCAATGCAGATAAATAAATTCTTAGATATAAGATATCAAGGGATTTGGAGATAATTTGGGAACATGGCATTAAGATGGAAGATAGCCATGATCAGTTAACAATCCCATTCCACTCATTAGAGGCTCTCAATGGAATGTCCAATGGCTTGGTTGCAAACGCAAACAACAAGGGAGTCATCAGACACCCCTGCCTCCTACCCCGATACAATCGAAAGGGCCGGGAGTTTATAGTGTTGGTCCTCACACTAGCGAACTGAGCCGCATACAGCAACCTAAACCCACAATGCAAACATCTGGCCAAACCCAATTGTCTCCAACACCATGAACAGGTACCCCCACTCCACTCAGTAAAACACCTTCTCTGCATTCAATGGAACAATTATCTCTGGTACTGGCCCTGCTGCAGGGGCAAGCACCACATTCAGCAACCTACGCACATTCGACGACAGCCACTACCCCTTCACCAACCCTCTCTGATCCTTCCCCAGTACCTCCAGGAGGCAACATTCCAATCTCAACGCCAGCACCTTGGCCAACAAGGTGGCATCCATGCTTAACAGGGAATTGATGAAAAGCTTTGATAACATGTCTTTGTATCATCAACACTCAAGTTCTGAATTACCAAACAACTTTGTTCTTGTAATTTGATTTTTGCTTGGGGTTATGAATCCTCCATGTTTTCAAATGGTGTCTATCAGTTCCATATTAGTCAAATGTTAATGTTGAGAATGTTGGGATAGTGATGATGCTCTCTTTACTGTTATACTAACCTTCGAAGAAAAAGGATGAACCCCTGAGGAACAAAATATCCTAGCCTTCTGATAAACTTAAAGTACGGAGCTTCAGTAATCTCAACGGACTCTCTTTAGGTCAGGGTCTTGGTGTTTCTTGGTGTTAAGAAATCTAAAAATGAAAAAAATCCAAATGATCTGAAAGGCAAACATCTTGCCTTAGGATCACCTGAAAACTATTCTTTTTATAATTTAGAGTACCCAATTAAATTCTTTTCAAATTAAGGGGCAATTTAGCATGGCCAATTCCTCTACCCTGTAATTCTTTTGGGTTGGGGGGGTGAGACCCACACAGACACGGAGAGAATGTATGTGCAAACTCCACACGGACAGTGACCCAGGGCCGGAATCAAATCTGTAAGGCAGCTGTGCTAACCACTGTGCATCGTGATGCCCCACCTGAAAATTAGTGAACATTAATAGAGTGAATTCACTCTTAAAAAATCTTGGGCATGATTTTTCCAAATAATTTCTATGGAACGATTCTCCGGAAAGATTTTCAAGTGTGGTAGCGAGTGGGAATTGGCGGGAGCTTCCTTGTGCTCAGCCCGGTGAGGCCGGGAACGCTATTCAACGTTTATTTGTCCACTTAACGAAGCTCCACGGGCCTCACGCCGCAAATGAAGGCTCACCAGCCGATTGACGAGACCACGCTCACCAGCCCCCCTGCTAACAAGGTCGAGCAGCACTTAAACAAGAACTGCACAGCCAACCCCACTCAGCTCGCGGCCATGGTGACGAGAAGACCTGCCCCAAGATTTGGAGACACGGAACTGGGAAGGCTCCGAGATGCGGTTGAGGCCAGGAGGGATGTCCTGTTCCCCCGAGGGTCCCAGACGGTGAGCCACAAGGGCAGCCCGGTAGCACAGTAGGTAGCACTGTTGCTTCACAGCATCAGGATCCCAGGTTCGATTCCCGGCTTGGGTCACTGTCTGTGTGGAGTCTGCACGTTCTCCCCGTGTATGCGTGGGTTTCCTCGAGGTGCTCCGGTTACCTCCCACATGTCCCGAAAGACGTGCTGTTCGGTAATTTGGACATTCTGAATTCTTCCTTTGTGCACCCGAACAGGTGCCGGAATGTGGCGACTAGGGGCTTTTCACAGTAACTTCATTGGACTGTTAATATAAGCCTACTTGTGACAATAAAGATTAAGATTATTAATTAAATTACATGGCAGCCGGTGCCGCCTGGGACGAAGTGGCAGTGGCCATCAACTCCGGAAGCAATATCGCAAGAAGGTCAACAACCTCAACCGGGCAGCAAGGGTGAGTTGACACCAACGTCATCTGCGATACCTTTCAGGACCCACGTGAGCATTCAACCCCATTCGCGCATCCACCCCGCCTTTCAACCTTTCTCCCCAACCCTTCCTTCACCCCCGTCCCCCCCGCCGAGCACTGTGAACAAGGCGTGTGGCTAATGATGCACTCTCTGTGTCTCTGCAGGAGATGCTCTCCCACAATCGCCGGGTGAGGGCCCAGACTGGTGGAGGGTTGCAGGATAAAAGAATCCTCACGACCTTCGAGGAATGGGCCCTGGAGGTTACGGGGGTGGCTCAGGACAGAGCAGTCACCAATGCGGAGGTCGACGGACGATGCAGAGGTGAGGATCCACTGGGCCAAACTCAGAGGACCTGTCACACGTGAGTTGTTATTGCCTCCGTCATTTCCTTCCGCAATGCGGGCTGACCGCCGAACCCTTGGTCGTCCATCTCTCCAGGCATTCCTACTCAACCCCCCCCCCCTCCTCCCCCCCCAAAACCCTGGTACAACGCGTGCACGTGATGGTTATGAGCGAGTACTCAGCAAACAGGTAGGGGTCAGACTATGGCATAGATTGAGAAGCACCGGTGCTCTGCTCTCTGCAGGTTATCATCACCCTCCTGACCTCAACAGTGACCGGCTAATGGTTCCAACACAGTCCAGCACCCTGGAGTGATGTAACACATACCCTAGGAGGGTGGTAAATGGATTGGGGTGGAGGGAGGGGGGGGGAAGGCGAGCGGGGGCAGCGCCAGCTCTAGGGTTGCTGGCGCCCCGGGCAAGCTGAACTTCGGCGCCCTTGGGGGGGGCGGGGCCGGGGCCGGGGTGGGGGCCGAGGGGGGGGGGCGAGGAGGGGGGGGGGCGAGGAGGGAGGGCGGGGCCGAGGAGGGGCGGACCCGAGGGGGGGGCGGGGCCAAGGAGGGGCGGACACGCGGGGGGGGGGGCGGACGGGGGGGGGGGGGCGGACGCGGGGGGGCGGACGCGGGGGGGGGGGTGGACCCGAGGGCGGGGCGGGGGGGCGGACCCGAGGGCGGCGGGGGGGGGGGGGGGAAGCGGGGGGGGGGCGGACCGAGCCGGGGGGCATCGGCCCAACTGCGCATGCGCGGGACCCGAGTCTCTGGCGCCCCCGAGCACATCGCGCCCCGGGCGACAGCCCGAGTTGCCGGTGCCTTGAGCCGGCCCTGAGCGGGGGTAATGGTAGGTAAGGTAGTAATTACGGACCAGGCCACGTCCTAAGTGAAGCGGACAAGTATGAGGGTCACCTTGACCCTCTGGGCTTACCGGACCCTTGTCGCTGTCGCCTGTCCTGCTGCCTCTGGCTGGTCTTCCGGTTCACTCCTGGGATGGTCTTTCAGCCCCTGCTGGTACAGCGCCTCCCCATCATCCTCGTACTCCTCCTTCTTCTCCTCCTTTGAGGGGGGTAAATGTTCCGAACCTCCAGCACACCGCCCCGTTGTTGTGTCAGTTAGTAGAGGACATAGCGGACCACCACAAAGTGGGTGATGCTCCGGGTAGTGTACTGCAGGGCAGGTCAGGAGGGTGATGATAACCTGCGGCGAGCAGAGCGCCGGTGCTTCTCAATCTATGCCATAGTCTGACCACCGTAGCGGTTGAGGCATTGGTGCCACATTTTGAGCAGTCCGATCCACCGCTCAATGACAGTCCGGGTGGCTACATGGGCCTCGTTGTATCAGGTATCTGCTTCGGTCTGCAGCCTCTGTAATGTCGTCATTTCCAGGTCCTCAGCAGGTACCCCTTTATCCCCCAAGCGCCAGCCGGCCATCGTGGAGTGGTCCTCAAAGAGGCTGGGGATGTCTGACTGCCCCAGGATACAGCTGTGTGCACACTCCCTCGGAAGCGTGCACACATGTGCATGATCTTCATGTGGTGGACACATGAAGTGGAACCTCTTCCTGTTAATGCAGAGCACTCCCAGATGGCCCGGTGATCTCAAGGTGATATGCGTGCAGTCTATCAGACCCTGAACCTGGAGCGTTCCGGCGATGGCAGAGAAGCCTCCTGCCCGGGCATCATGTTGGGCTTCATCCATGTCAAAGTTTATATAGTCCTGCGACCAGGCAAACAGGGCATCCATGAGCTGTCGGATGCACCTGTGAGCTGTGGCCTGTGAGATGCCACACAGGTCCTTGTCCTAGCCCTGGAATGATCCCGTGACGTAAATGTTCAGGGCTACAATGACCTTGACGGCCACCGGGAGTGAGTGTCATCCTCCTCCAAGTGGTGCCAAGTCTGCGAGGACATGACACAGGTTCCGCACTGCCTCCTTGTTGAGGCGGAGCCTCCTGTGACACGCGCTGTCCATCGTTTGTTCAAAGGACCAGCAATGCCAATACACCCTGGGCTGTCGCAGGCATCCCCTCTGGGTTCCTCCCTGGCCTGCTGAGCAGCCGAGTCCTCAGGGTGTGTGGTGGGTCCCTGCACATGGGCCGCCGTCTCGAGCATCTGCAGACGCTGCAGCTGCCGCTGTCTTCAGCATCTGGCCGCCCGTCCTGTCAGCAGCAACACTATGGTCTGTTCTGTGACGTCCAAATTACCGTCCATGGCATACAATATCTGTGAGGAACTGGGAAAGTGTGTTAGACTGATAAACAGCGGTGGCTCCCACACCCGGCATGCCCTGCCTACGCACTCCCGGCCACAGCGGGCCCCCCTGGACCCCAGACACTGTACCCAAACACCTGCACATAACCTCACCTGGCCCGGGCACTGGACCCCTCTCCATTCCTCTCACTCACGCTCCAGCTGTGGACATGTCTCCGGACCTGTGTCCTATCCCCTGGTTGTTCGAATGTTGGCTGTTGCATCCGTGGTGTTACCTCCCGCAGAGTTCAGGCACACTGTCCCGGCATCGCGGTCTGATTGGGATGTATGGCAATGACTCTCACATGATACATGGCCCGCTCACCAATAGGAATCTACTTGGGCTGTGGGAAGTGCTGACTTAACCAAGATTGCCAATTCTTTAATAGCAATAACCTTCAGCCGCACAGACAGAAGCCTCGGCTGTTGGTGAGAGTTATGGATGGTTGGCGGGGTTTCTCCTCACACAAGAACGGGATCCCGATTTCGCCTACAGGAGCGGGCCGGTTGCACTGCAAATTTTTTGGTGCCTACCGCGGTTCTCGTTTTCGGCCACTCCCTCTATTCACCGGCCCCGTTTTGCTCGAGCGGGAGCACAATGAGACCAGAGAAACCCGCCCAAAGTGTCGAGAAGGTTTTCGGTTGGAGGAAGTGTTGAACAGGTTAGGTTGGGTGTTTCCTTTTTGGTGAGATGCAGACTTTGATTCACCCATTCGTAAGTAATTTTTTGGGGCCTTGGGGAGTTTTTGCCTGGTCCAGTACACACTTCGAAGTTCTTTTAGCAGTGAGAGCTGAACTTGCCGGCAAGACTGGCTCCTCTGAGAATAAGGCACTATTTTGAAAGGCTCCCTCAGATCTCTAAGTGAGCTTGCGATTGCCCCTCACTCACGGTCAATGCTATCCTCCGCAGACATCGACATTACCCCCCCCCCCCCCTCCCCAAAGTGAGGACACTCTGCTGAGGGCCCCCCCTCTTTCTGCCCTCGCTTCAGGACCAACTTCTCTTCACCTCCCGAACCTTTTTGATGTCCTTCATGACCCCTTCACCCCACCCCCCCCGACCCTTCATGCCCCTCTCAACCCCTTTCATGGGCATGGCCCTCCCTCAGGCCCTTACCTTTGGCACTGTCAGCCTGGCACCCAGGAGGTACCCCTGAACTGCCAAGGTGTCAGAGTTCCAGGGTACTCACCTGCCCTGTCCCTAACCATTCAGGGGATTTCAATGACTTCTGAGACCCCAGAGTTGCCATCATGACTGGTCTCTGCTTGCGGAGACAAGTTCTATCTGGCGCCCAGTTGAAGCCTTGATGAGGGACTCCCGAGCGCTGGGTGAATGCGGCTCAGCATATTTAAATGAGTCAAATGGGAGACTCGCAATAGGCCCAGCGCGAAGTCCGATTTGGGCTGCTCCCGGGATTCACCCATAGCGCCCGACTCTTCGCCGGATACAACGTTGTAGCTGAATCGCATCCTTTAAAACCATAATGTGAACGAACTCACACATCACAGTTTTATAATTTACATAAACTGATAGAAGACAGAATTACTGGAATAGTAACATATCATACATGGGCACCTTCTCACTCTATGCTGTATATCTATAGTTTTACTTTTGAGATGAGTTAAATGGTAATTAACTAAGTGTCATGTGAGAGTACCTTTAAGAAATGGATGTTTAAGCAATGTACCTTTAAGAAATGGAGCAGCTCATATTACTGAAGTGATGTCAGAGAGTGGGGGTAGCTGAGTTGAGCTCACTTCTGCTTTTTGGGGAGTTTTAGTTTCAGTTTGAGAGAGCAGCTGAAAAGTGCCTGGCTGGTTTGCTGAGAGCTGCATGGAGAAAAAGAGCTGTGTTTTTGCAGTAAGCTGGATATGCTGTGATCTCTGCCAGGAAAGACTATCTCTGAATCATTTGGGTGATTTAAACTCATAATAGCAATGTCTTTAACCTGATGTGTTTCTGTTTAAAGGTTTAAGTTTTTTGGAGGTTTGAAGGAACATTTTGAGGGATTATTTAGTGTTGTTTTATTTTCGGGGTTATCTTTGAAGTAAGGGGTGGTAAATGGTCCAATGTTGATTTAAAAAGGTTAAATTGAATTCATGAAATAAACATTGTTTTGTGTTTAAAAACTCACGTGTCCATAATTGTAATACCACACCTGGAGACTAAGCTGTTTGCTTCAAAAGCAACAATACATCAAAGGGCGAGGTTGGTTGAACTCCATGATACATTTTGGGGTTCTGAAAATGCCACTCCCATAACACTAAGTTTATTCCAGAGAAGAGACTGAACAACATTTCTTCTGCTAATCTTATTGTGGCTTACATTGCTACTTTTTTCTATCCCCCATAATCATTGTGCGTATTATGTTTTCTGCAATCTTAAATTTCAAATTATACTGTAAAGTTCCCACATTCTTATTAGTGCTACAAATCTCCTCTGTATGTATTTATGAGTACATTCAGATAGTTCAATCTTACAATTTACCCTATTTTTGTGATCTCCAGTCATTGTTATAGTGGTTAGTTTGAATCAACTGTAATTAAATTGTAAGTGACATCTTTGTGCATTATGAAGTTTAATACAGACATATGATTACAGATTGGCCAAGATTAATCTAAAACAGAATTGCAGGTAGAGCTTTAATATTTTCATAGTCATGGATGAGCTAGAGACTAAGGGCGCGATTCTCCCGTACCCTGAAGTGTGGCGACTAGGGGATTTTCACAGTAACTTCATTGCAGGCTTAATGTAAGCCTACTTGTGATACTAATAAAAATTATTATTCAGTGTTGGCCTGGGTAGCACGCATGTTCGGCACCACATCCTGCCCCTGCAGGCGGTTGGACTCCTCACGTAGTCCCAGCTGTGTGTCAGCATCTCCAGCATCGATGGCACAGCCTTTTCCAGAAGCCCAGACCTATCTAGACGGCAGCTAGTCCCTGGGGTTGGGCCTCCCTCAGACCATCTGTATGCACCAGATAGTGCCCCAGGAGCCTCTTCACTATAATGCTTAACCGAGCTGAGTGTCCCTGGGATGGTTGGGGTGTTGGAGACAGCTGTGACTGAAAGTCGGTGTCATCCCCAGACTGGTACTCCAGGATGTCGCTGGCTGGCATTTGGGGGCTTGCATCCATGTCCGATCCAGCCTCATTGCTCGATGTGTCCTGTGGTTGTCACTGGGAGCAGAGGGCACCAGAAAGGCTTGCTTCCTCGCCAGGTGATTTTGCAAGACACAGGCATGTCGCATCGTTGGATCGTGGGTGGAGAAGGTGGAGGTTTGGTGTGCAGATGCTGGACTAGGGGTGGTAGAGGTTTTTTGAGAGTGAGGTGGGATGCTAGGATGGGTGGGTCGGAGAGAGGTGGGAGTTTAGAGTGTGTGTGGGGAGGTTAGTGTGTATGTGTGGGGGTAGTGTGTGTGTGGGATGGGTTAGTGTGTGTGCGGGGGGGGTTAATGTGTGTGTGTAGGGGGGTTGTGTGTGTGGGACGGTTAGAGTGTATGTCAGTGTGTGTGTGTGTGGGGGGTTTAGTGTATGTGTGTGTGTGTGTAGGGAGAGGTGGTGTGGAAGTGCTGGAGTGCTAGAATGGGATTGGTGCTGGAGTGGTGTGGGGGTGTCATCTTCTTGGCTGGAATGAGTGTGTGTGGGGAGTGGAGTGCTTATATGCGGCTGCAGCTTGTCAGCCTCTCAAGTTCCAATCCCGACACTGGGGAATCAGGCACCATTTTGCATTCGAATTGCACTATTTCCATGTGGCGCCGGTGCTAGCCCATTAATGGATCCTGAATTGCTCTGCGACCAGTTCTGCTTTCGGGGTCCATAAGACCATAGACATGGAAGAAGAATTAGGCCATTCGGCCCATCGAGTCTGCCTCTCCAATCAATCATGGCTGATATCTTTCTCATCCCCATTCTCTTGCCTTTTCTCCATAACTCCTGCTCCCCTAGTTAATCAAGAACCTATCTATCTCTATCTTAAAGACGCTGTGACTTAGCCTCAACAGCCTTCTGTGCAATGAGAAGAGTTATTTACTCTTCCAATTTCTTTCATCGGGTAGGAGATACAAAAGCCTGAGAACTCGCACTAACAGATTCAAAAACTGCTCCTTCCCTGCTGTTACTAGACTCCTGAATGACTCTCTTATGGACTGAACTGATGTCTTCACATATCTTCTCTACTGTGTAGTACTACATTCCGTATGCTTCACCCGATGCCTGTGTCTATGTATTTACATTGTGCATTTGTGTATGTCATGTATGGAATGATCTGTCTGGACTGTACTCAGAACAATACTTTTCACTGTACTTTGGTACATGTGACAATAAAACAAATCCGATTGAATCCAATGAATACAAAGCTCTGTGCTCTCTTGATCCGCATTGTGACTGCTCCATGAGGAAGTTGATGTAATTGGTCACCCTTAAGGATCGTGGTTACCTATCTGCAATATTGTACAGTGAACAATAAGATTTCTGCTGCATCTAAGAATGTGCCAAGTATGTGCCAATCTGTAAGTTAATGGCCATAGGCAGTGTTGCTTACAGCCTTGATTAGAGCTTCAAACTTAGCCAGGTTTGAAACAACATAAGTTCCCCTCATGGTTCCTGTGATAAATGCGCAACCTGATGTACTATTGTAAGAAGGTCCTAATTGTGCTATAATTTGTAGTGAATTGTTGGTACAGAGATAGGAGCATTACAGGTGAGATCTTCCGCTTCTCACGCCGGTGAGATCATCCGGTCCCGTTGACCTGGCGCCTCTGCTGCCGGTTTCCCGGTGGTGTGGGGTGGATTCAATGGAAAATCCCATTGAGAGCGGTGGAACCAGGAGACCCTGCTGTCAGTCAAAGGTGGGCCGCCTTACCCCACCAAGAAACGTGGCACGGGGAGACCAAAGAATCTCAACCTACATCTGAGTCTGTATCACGGGCTTGAAAAGAAACAAAGCCTTCAGATCTTCTATCTAGATTGCTATCTAGTCCCCCCAACTTGCTGAAAAATGGTGCTCCTCTGCCAAATGTGGACAAAGTAAGGGTCAGCTCACAGGTAAAAAACCTTTCAACGCTCCGTGATTAGACCTACATGAGAAGAATAAATATTTGGGCAATTACTGGAATTGTTAAAACTGTACCCCACCAATAGTGAGCTACTTGAGGGAAATAGAGGAGAAATAAAACACAACACTTCCCAGATAATTATTCATTTAGTGGTACAGGACCTGGGTATTGCTGAAAAGAAGAGATATTCTGTCAAAACCTTTCATCTTACACTCATCAGGACAGATTTGCATGAATGTCAATTGAAAAGGGAACAGAATTTATACTGCATGGAAAAAGACTGCTGATTGGTGGCAAGTGGACTCTGGTCATGGCATTATCATGGAGAATGAATTAGGGGATGGCTGCCCCCCAAGCTTTCGTTCAGTTAAAAATGGCATGATGCGTGGGCATGTACCTTCTATCTGCAAAGGACAGGGCCCTGTGAATGAATATATGTAGTTCCTAGAATGCATAAGTAATCTACAGTGCGAGCCCGACTGATGATTTTAAGTTGGTTGTCAGTGTAATTTCTAGCACAACTAGGGTTGTTTAGCAAGTGCTGTCCAAACGCGAAGTCACATCTAATATTAGACACTATCTCTTGAGTTTTGCAAGCACAGGCTGGTTGGGTACTTTGCCTGTTGTGAACAGACAAAGGGACATGCTGTTTAATACGATGTAACAGTTATTGGGACGTATGGCCTCCATACCAGACATCATCTATGTGATAGGTAGAACATATTTTGGGCTTGATGGCAACACTTAGTGGAAATTACGACTCATGTTGCTGCTGCATAATAGCTGTGTCAAATCTATCTGTTGCTAAATATTTGAGACACCTTACTGTTCAAGGGTAATCTGGGATAGCCTGGGTACTTTTCAGGACCAAAAATGATGGGCTGACATCTATTCATCAGAGCAATGATTTGATCAAGTTAGCCATTTATCAAGCATGCGCGATTCCATGGCAATACGTCTGCCAATTAGAGTCTACTTGCCAACCAATCAGTACTCTCGTCTCATGATATAAAAATTGTTGATCGTTTTACGATTGGTATTCTTGCAAATTTGTCCTGATGAAGCCAAAATGAAAAGCTTTGACAGCATGTCTCTTTTTTCAACAATTTTCAAACTACCTTGTTGGCTCGTTATAACATAATAATGTTTACCTTCAGTAATATTGTGATGCTAGTACTGTTCAACTTGAAGTAAATTAGTGAATTCTTACAGATACAACTGTTTTATCTCCAACAAATAAAACACATGTATAATTTTCTATGTTCAACATAAGGCCTGCTTGGCTGCAACATACAGCATTCTAACATTTATAATTATTTAAATGGAATTTTTCATGTAATAAAATGTGATTGATGAGAAATGAAAATATACTTTGCTTAGTTAACTTTAAAAACGCTCTGAGGGTTCAGAGTCTATGAAACTCTCTTCCTGAAAGGAAGGTAGAAGCAGAGTCTGAATATTTTTAGGGCAGAGGTGGATAATATCATGGTAAACAAGGGGATGATAGGTTATTAGCAGTTGGCGGAGTGCAGATGTGAGGTTACTATCAGATTAGCCCTGATATTACTCAGTGACAGAGCAGGCTCAAGGGGATGTTGAGCCCCTGTTATTTGTTCGTATGTTCGTATTGAATTACTTATACTTTAGAATTATTTTTATATGTAATGTTGAGATTTTATAAAATTGCAAGGAATATTGCAAGTTGAAAGATTTTAAATATAATGAATCTACTTTGCTCCTTCTGTTTCTTTGTTGAGTCAATGACTTGTCATTATGTGACATCAATTTGTGCATTTGTACATTGTAATAACTATCTTGTGTTATTACCAGCTTTTATTTTGGTTAATGATGCAACAGTTATCATTTTCCCATTGTTGAAAGAAATAAGGCCCTTGCAGGAATTTATTCCTGATGAAATAATTTATTGAGCCCCCGGGTAGCACTGAGTTAACATCTGCATCTATTTCGGCAGATAAGCTACTTAATTTGCAATACAGGTAAACAAATCATGGGATGCTAGCTGTCAGCCAAAGCTAGGCTCTGCTCACTGGTGTCCTTCTTCATGCTAATGTGAGATTGCTGCATAAAAGGAAAATTGGACTGTCACATGCCACAAGCTGAGGATCGGTGCTGTACCTGCTTCCTAAGAACTTTGCAAAGTTACATTTTCCCTCCCAGCACTGAGTTAAAGATCTTTGTCCATGTCAGCTGTGGTTTTTGATTAAAAGTTCAAAAAAAGTTAAATAAACTCTACATGTGAGCTGGATCGCATTAAAATTTAGCAGTTGGATGCTGATGAAGTCATGAGGAATAAAGACATTTAGAATTTACGAATTAATTATGAATACAAAATGTACACTTATAATATTTACAGGTACTTGAAAGATTTTGGGCGGGATTCTCCGACCCCCCGCCGGGTCAGAGAATCGCCGGGGGGCGGCGTGAATCCCGCCCCCGCCGGCTGCCGAATTCTCCGGTGCCGGGATTTTGGCGGGGGTGGGAATCGTACTGTGCCGGTCGGGGGCCGTTCACTGCGACCCCCACCAGGGATTCTCCGGCCCGCGATGGGCCGAGTGGCCACCCGTCTTTGGCCGGTCCCGCCACCGTAAATCACAACAGGTCCTTACCGGCGGGACCTGGCTCCACGGGCGGCCTGCAGAGTCCTCGGGGGAGTGCGGGGGGATCTGGCCATTGGGGGTGCCCCCATAGTGGCCTGGCCCACGATCGGGGTCCACCGATCCGCCTGTGCCGTGGGGGCACTCTTTCCCTCCGCACTAGCCACTGTCAACCTCCGCCATGGCCGGTGCGGGGAAAAAACCACCCAGCACATGCGCTGGGATGTCGGCAGCACACGATGGCGCTCCCGCGCATGCGCCAACTCGTGCCGGCTGGCAGAGGCCCTTCGGCACCGGTTGGGTGAGGACGAATGATATGAGCTCACAGAGGTTTGACTTACACACGGGTACGAGGCAGGGGTGCCCGCTGTCGCCGCTGCTCTTTGCGCTGAACATAGAGCCATTGGCGATGGCTCTCAGGGCGTTGGCAGAGTGGCAGGGGATAATGAGGGGACAGAGGGAGCATCAGGTGTCCCTCTATGCCGATGACCTCTTGCTGTATGTTTTGCATTCGTTGGAGAGTATGGGAACGATATGAGCCTGTTGGGAGGTTTGGAGGGTTCTCGGGATACAAGCTGAATATAGGGAAAAGGCAGTATTCTGGTGAATGGGCTGGCACAGCGGGCTAATTTAGGGGGGTGCCATTTACAGTAGCGAGTGATAGGTTTAGGTATTTGGGGATTCACGTAGCGAGGGAATGGACGGGGCTCCATAAATGGAACATGGTGGAAGCTGGTGGAGGAGGCCGGGGTGAATCTTAGGAGGTGGGATGCTCTGCACTTAACGTCGACGTGGAGTGTCCAAGTGGCGAAAATGAATATTCTGCCTAGGTTCTTGTTTATCTTTCAGTCCCTCCCAATCTTTATACCAAAGGCTTTTTTTTGGAAAGAGGACACAATCACCTCTGACTTTGTATGGGCGGGGAAGGTGCCGAGGGTGGGGAGGACACTGTTACAGAGGCAGAGGCAGCAGTGAGAGGTTGGTGTTGCCGAACTTGCTTCATTGTTATTGAGCGAGGAATGTGGACAAGGTGCGGCGGTGGAGGGATGGAGAAGGGGTAGAGTGGCTTACGATGGAGGAGGAATCTTGTAAGGGGAGTGGGTTAGGATGGAAGAAGAATCTTGTAAGGGGTTTAGTTTGAGGGCTATGCTGACGGCACCTTTGCCAATGGCTCCGAGTAGGTATTCAGGGAGCCCAGTGGTGCAGTCCATTGTGAATATATGGAATCAGCTGAGGAGGCATTTTAAGATGGTTGGGGTGTCAGTGCTAACGCCACTGTGCGAGTGTTATGTGTTATGGGCCAGGGTTTAGAGAATCCCAAAGTGTATCATGGAGTTCACCTGACCCACAACGTTTGACAGATTGTGGTATGGGGAGCACACGGCTCACTCAACAGGTATGGTTCAGCAGAAAATGGACGAGTGGTTTTTGAAACAAAACAATGTTTATTCTATGAACTCAAGTTAACCTTTTTAAAACAAACAGTGACTATCTTAGCAACCAGTAAATCAAATACACCCCCCAAAGAATACAACACTAAATAACCTGTATGCTGTCCTTTTACACCCAAAAGACTTCACAAACCTTCAAACAGGAGCACATTAGGTTTACATTTAATACTGAGACCTTTTACAATTCTGAGTTCGCCAAATGATCCAGAGATAGTCTTTGGATGGCAAAGATCAACAGCAGTGCAGCTCGCTGAAAAACACAGACACACCCAAGCTTTCTCAAACTGAAACTAAAAAGCAGAAGTACAGCTCAGCTCCTCCCATTCTCTGACATCACTCCAGTAACATGAGCAACTTCATTTCTTAAAGGTACATTTCTTAAACACTCATGTCTTAAAGGGTACTCTCACATGACATGTGGGCCAGGGTTTAGAGAACTCCAAAGTATATCATGGAGTTCACCTGACCTACAACTGTTTATAGATTTTGGGGTTATGAGGAGCACAAGGTCCGACTCTTCAGGTGTTATGCAACAGAGGCCTCAAGCACTTTAGTCAAAAAACAAAGGGCGGAATTCTCCGCAGGGGGCCGAATTCGTGAAGGCCGTCGTGAACTCGGCCGAGGTTCATGACGGCCTCGGAGCCCGCTCCCCGCACCTAATTCACCCCCACCCGGGGGGCTAGGAGCGGGCCTCTGTCTTTCTCGGCAGCGACCTCGTCACGCCGAGAATGTGAAGTCATCCACGCATGCGCGGATGACTTCATCGCGCAGATGGCACGAACCCGCGCATGCGCTGTGGCCGTCTTTCTCCTCAGCCGCCCGGCAAGACATGGCGGCTTGATCTTGCCGGGCGGCGGAGGGGAAAGAGTGCGTCCATTTTGGACGCTGGCCCGATGGTCAGTGGGCACCGACCGCGGCCCTGTCCCCTCCCGAGCACAGTCGTGGTGCTCCCGTCCCAATCGGGCCCCTAGTTGCCCCAAACGGGCATCTGGTGCCCGTTTCACGAATGCAGCGATAAGGTGTGTTTGCCGCCGTCGTGAAACGGGCATGATGGGTCGTTCACTCGGCCCATCTGGCTCGGAGAATCGCCGTTCGCCGTGAAAAACGGCAAGCGGCGATTTTACCGAGTGTGGGGGAGAGAATCGCGGGGGGCGCCAGGGGGGCGTAAAAAATGTTGGGGGGCCCTCCCGCGATTCTCCCAGGCCACGTGGGGAGCGGAGAATCGCGCCCAAAGTTTCTTCTACAAATTCAGTTAACATTTTATAAACACACACAATAAGCATTTCTACCAACTACAAACATACATCCCCCCACAGCTACAGTACTCTATATTTAACCCTTAATAACTTCCCTTTCAACTGTCTCAATTTGATCAACTTCCAAGACCAATAAACATCCAACACCAGTAAAACACTTTTTAACAAAACAGTAGGTTTGAATTCTTTGCAGAAAACAGGTATCACTTCTAAATTATCAAATGATCTGGACAGCTTTTAACAAAATAAACCTTCTTTGTCTGAATGCAGCTCCCAACTGTCTAAAACGAAAGTAAAACACAGAGCCACAAACAGCTCCCATCTCAAAACTAAAGGAAAAGCCAGAACCACCGTCCATCTCCACCCACACAATGACATCACTGAAGCAATTTGATAAACGCACATTTCTTAAAGGAACATTCCCATGACACCTCCCTCCAAGAAAAAAAAACCCATCAACTTCAAGATAGTTTCATTTTTCACCTTTTCTTTTTCCTTCAAGAAAATTTGACAACAAATTTTGAAAACAAAGACAAAACAGGCAATCAGTAATAATAATACAGTCCATTTTATTTCTTCTTCCACTGTAAAACCTGATTCTCTTCATCACATTCGTGACAAAGCATCGGCTATCATGTTTTCTCGTCCTGCCACATGTACAATTTTTAAATGAAATGTCTGCAACAATAAACTCCATCGAAACGGCATTGTTATTCCGGAATCGTTCCAAAAACGTCAATGGGTTATGATCAGTATATATAATAGTTTCAGACAAATTGCTGGTCACATATTGTGAAAATGTTGCAAAGCCAGCACCAAGCTCAAAGTCTCCTTCTCAATCATTGAATACATCCTCTGGTGATTATTCAATTTATTTGATAAATAACCAATGGCCACTCTATTTCTTCCTCGTCTTCTTGTAAGAGCACCGCACCTACGCCCATATCACTCGCATCGATAGCCACTTTGAATGGTTTTGTGTAATTCGGGGTGGCCAACACAGGAGCAGTGGTTAACACAGCCTTCAGGCAGTCAAATGCCTGTTGACACTCCGCTCTCCTGAAATTTGCTACGCTTCTTCAGCAAGTCCATCAGTGGATAGATAGATAGAGAAATACAGCACAGAACAGGCCCTTCGGCCCACGATGTTGTGCCGAACTTTTGTCCTAGGTTAATCATAGAATTTTGGACACTAAGGGCAATTTATCATGGCCAATCCACCACCCAAGTGGAGCAACCACATTGCTCAAATGGCGCAAATTACCGGTAAAATCCACTCATGCCAAGAAATCGCATTATTTCCCTTCGTGTCGAGGGTATTGGAAACTCCCCAATAACTTTTGTTTTCAGATCCTGGGGACGATTCGACCCTGTCCAATTGTATGGCCAAGGAAAGTGACTTGGGCTTTTCCAAATTCACTTTTGTCTAGGGTTACCACTAAACCCGCCTCCTGAAGTTAATCGAATAACTCCATCAGATGCTTCAAATGTTCTTTCCATGTCTGGCTAAAAATCAGCAGATCGTCACTGTATACCGCACAATTGGGTAATCCTGAAACAACTTTGTTAGTTAAATGTTGAAATGTGGATGGGGCGTTTTTCATGCCAAATGGCATAACTTTGAATTGGTATTTACCATCTGAAGTCACAAAAGCTGAAATCTCCTTCGCTCTTTCGGATAAAGGTACCTGTCAGTAACCTTTAAGTAAATCCAGTTTGGAAATAAAAGCTGATTGTCCCACCTTCTCATTGCAATCCTCCAAGCGTGGGATAGGATAAGAGTCTGTCCTTGTAAATGTATTAACCTTTCTTTCGTCCGCCCCCAGTCGTTGGGTACCGTCCAGTTTCCGTACCATCACTATGGGTGAGCTCCATTGGCTGCAACCCACTTCAATTATGCCATTTTTAAGCATACTTTCAATTTCTTTGTTAACCTGTGCCAATTTTAGGGCGGCACATGGCGCAGTAGATAGCACTGGGACTGCGGCGCTGAGGACCCGGGTTCGAATCCCGGCCCTGGGTCACTGTCCATGTGGAGTTGGCACATTCTCCCCATGTCTGCGTGGTTTTCACCCCAACAACCCAAAGATGTGCAGATTAGGTGGATTGGCCACGCTACATTGCCCCTTAATTGAAAAAAAATAAAAGAATTGGGTACTCTATGTTTAAAAAAAAACCTGTGCCAATTTTAACGGGTTAAGTCAATGTGGATGTTGTTTAATTGCAGCATTTCCCACATCTACATCATATACAGCCATTTTATCTTCCCAATTTATCTGCACAAACTTGCCCATGTGATATCAATAACTCTTTCAGGTCAGTTTGTTTTTCCTCTGGAAGGTAACTCAATACCTTCAGTAACTTTATCCCAATTTTTAAGAACATCCTCATTATCCAATTTAATTTGAGGAATGTCAAATTCAGAGTCATCTGGATTCGGTTCTTCACTCTGAGTTAGAATCATTAAACCTCCGCCTTTTGCTCTCCTTCCCTTTCAAAGTACCTTTTAAGCATATTCACAGGACACACTCGGTGAGTTTTCCTTCTATCTGGCATTCTTAACTCATACTTCACCACACTTAATTTCCTTTCAATCTGATAACGTCCACAAAACCTTGTTTTTAAAGGTTCACCTGCCACTGGTAACAATACTAAAACTTTATCTCCACTGGCAAAACAAAGAACTTTTGCTTTCTTGCCCACTATCTGTTTCATCACATGTTGTGCAACTTTTAAATGTTGTCCAGCCAATTCACTGCTCTATTTAATCGTTCCCTCAAATTTGACATGTAATCCAACAATGTAATTCCAGACTGCTCACTCACCAATTTCTCTTTAATCAATTTAAGTGGTCCTCTTAACTCATGACCAAAAATTAGTTCAAAAGGACTGAATTTGGTTGACTCATTAGGTGCATCCCAAATTGCAAACAGTACGAATGGAATTCCTTTATCCTAATCCTCTGGATAATCATGACAATAAGCCCTGAACATTGTCTTTAATGTCTGATGCCACCTTTCTAACGCTCCCTGCGATTCTGGATGGTATGCAGTTGATTTAAATTGTTTGATCCCTAAGCTATCCATAACTTCCTTAAATAACCTTGAGGTAAAATTTTATCCTTGATCCGATTGTATTTCTGTCGGTTGTCCATATCTGGTAAATAATTTAAGTAACTCCTCCACAATCTTTTTAGCTGTAATATTGTGTACTGGAATGGCCTCTGGAAACCTAGTAGACACATCCAATATAGTCAAAAGATGTTGATTCCCACTTTTCGTTTTTGGAAGCAGTCCTACACAATCAATTAAGACCCTTGTAAAAGGTTCCTCAAATGCTGGAATGGGTATTAAGGGTGCTGGCTTTATCACCGCTTGAGGTTTCCCGATCACATGACATGTGTGACATGATCGATAAAATGTAACTACATCTTTGTGTAGTCCAGGCCAATAAAAATGTTTTTGTATTTTAGCTTGAGTTTTCCTTACTCCCAAATGACCTCCCACTGGTACCTCATGTGCTACTCACAACACCTCTTTTCTATACCCTACCGGCAATACCGCTTGATGAACTTCTGCCCACGTTTCATCCGCCTGCATATGTAAAAGTCCCAATTTTCTCATGAAGACATTATTTTTAAGGTAATAACATTCTGGTATACATTCAGATTCCTCTCTGTATATGTTTTCTGATACATCTGTTGTATTTCTATATCTTTCTGTTGTAGCTCCGCCAGTTTTCCTGAACTAAAAACATCCACCTCATTCTCCACCTGTTCTTGTTCCCACCATCTGATCAAAAATCGTTTCTGATAATTCAACTTTATCTTCACTCTTTGAGTTCTCCTCTTGTCTTAACCTGTGACTTTACGACCTTGTTACTACACAATCTGGAAAAATCCCAGGATATTCGTCCTTCAACACTTCAGTTGTCTGGTTTTCCACTGGCTTATCAACCACAATAAGCATCACTCCCAGCTTCGATCCAGCTATATCATTACCCAAGATAAACTGTATTCCTGGAAAAGATAATTTCTCTATCACTCCTACTACCATTTCACCGCTCTTCACTGGGCTTTCCAACCTTACCTTATATAATAGTACATTGCTCTTCTCACCCTGAATACCACATATTACCACCTTTTCTGGCAATATTCCTCCCAAACTACATAACTCATCTCTTACCATCAAAGATTGACTAGCTCAAGTATCTCTTAAAATTGTGTCTTCTTTACCTACTCCTCCTGGTACACATGAGTAAACTTTACCCACACAAGTAAATTCTTTAAAGAGATCTTTCTGTTGTAGCTCCTGGGCAGCAGGGTAGCATGGTGGTTAGCATCAATGCTTCACAGCTCCAGGGTCCCAGGTTCGATTCCCGGCTGGGTCACTGTCTGTGTGGAGTCTGCACGTCCTCCCCCTGTGTGCGTGGGTTTCCTCCGGGTGCTCCGGTTTCCTCCCACAGTCCAAAGATGTGCGGGTTAGGTGGATTGGCCATGCTAAATTGCCCGTAGTGTCGTAAAAAGTAAGGTTAAGGGGGGGTTGTTGGGTTACGGGTATAGGGTGGATACGTGGGTTTGAGTAGGGTGATCATGGCTCGGCACAACATCGAGGGCCGAAGGGCCTGTTCTGTGCTGTACTGTTCTATGTTCTATGTTCTATCTTACACCTTCTTATCAATCACCTCTTGATCAGGCTGTGCAATCTTTTGCACCTCCTTTGCTTCACTTGGGCTTTCCTTAACCACTTTAACAAAGTCCTGTTTTACCACATCAGCCTTCCCAGTGCTTTTCTTCAACCACCAAAACTGTGACTTCACATGGCCTAGTTTATTACAGTGAAAACATTTGAATCTTTTCATTTCTCTTGCACCCTCCTGAATTTCTTTTTTAACCTGAGGTACACTCATTATCTCCCATCTGATCCCCTTTACCTTTACCACTTGAGTCTTTCTCTTTTCCCCAGTATCTATCCCTCACAGGCTGAAACTGATGTCGGAAACCAAACTTTGATTTATGAAATAATTCATAATCATCTGCCATTTTTGATGCTCATCTCACAGTTTTAACTCTCTGCTCTTCCACATGAGTTCTCACTACATCAGGAACTGAATTTTTAAACTCCTCCAAAAGTATAATTTCTCTAAGAGCTTCATACGTTTTTTCTATTTTCAAAGCTCTTATCGACCTATCAAAATAACTCTGTTTGATCCTTTCAAACTCAATATACGTTTGGCCAGGTTCTTTCCTTAAATTTCTAAACCTTTGTCTGTAGGCTTCAGGCACTAGTTCATATGCACCTAAGATGGATTTTTTCACCTCATACGTCTCAGATACCTCCTCTGATAGTGATCAAACACCTCACTGGCTCTAACTACCAACTTTGTTTGAATCAGTAATACCCACATGTCCTGTGGCCATTTCATTTGTTTAGCTACCTTCTCAAATGAAATGAAAAAGGCTTCTACATCCTCTCATCAAACCTTGGCAATGCTTGGACATATTTAAATAGATCCTCACCAAGCCTTCGACTATGCCGCTCTTTCTCTTTATCCTCATCACTATCCCCAAATTGTACGTTTCTCTTTACATCCGCCAATTTTAACTGACTGTCATGTTTCATGGCCATTTTCTGAAGTTCAAAATTTGTCTTTTTCTCCCTTTCCTCTCTATCTTTTTCTCTGTCTTTTTGTTCTTCTAAGGGCTATTCTTTCTTTGTCCCTCATTTCGTATTCAAGCTGCTTCAATTCTTTTTCATGTTCAAGTTGCTTGATCTGTAACTGAATTTTGGCCAGTTCCAATGAGTCTGACTGTGTCTCAAACAATTTTAAATGCTGAGCTACCACTGCAATTACTTTTCTTTTCGTATGTTGTCAGTGAATGCTTACTGCAATGTTTTTGCCAAATCTAAAAGCCTTTTTTTAGTCTCTGTTTGTAAGGTACTGCGTGTGACATTCTCCACCCCCAGAAACTTCTGAGCCTCTGAAAGAGCCATTGTCCACAACACGCTCCCTACTTAAACTGGAATACCACATCTGAAAAGCAAACACAAATATGCTCACCCCTCACTGTCTTTAAGTTCACTAAGCCACCCAATCATGAAAGATAGACTTTTAACCCACGAGCCCCCAATTTGTTACGGCCAGGGTTTTCTGAACACCAATGTATATCATGGAGTTCACCTGACCTACAACTGTTTATAGATTTTGGTTATGAGGAGCACATAGCCCTACTCTTCAGATGTCATGCAACAGAGGCCTCAAGCACTAAATCAAAAACAAAAACAAAGTTTCTTCTACAAATTCAGTTGACATTTTATAAACACACACAATAAGCATTTCTATCAACTACAAACATATATCCCCCACACAGCAACAGTACTCTATATTTAACTCTTAATAACTTCCCTTTCAACTGTCTCAATTTGATCACAACATCCAGTGCTTCCCAAAATGTGGAAGGTGAGACCTTCTCCTTCTCATTAAAATCCACATAATTTCCAATAGTAGAAACTACACCCTCACAAAACCCCTTGTCTGCGAGCAATGCCGTATTCGACCTCCAGGTCGCCACAGGGTGTGATCTGATATTATAATCGCCCCCACAATCCCAGGGAGTAACGACTTCCCCACCACAAATCACTGTGGGAGTAGACCAAGTGCACATGCAAAAGGAAGGAAAACTCTTTCTTACTCGGGTATCTAAATCTGCACAGCTCCATGGGACCTTGGCCTCTGTCTCAATGACCTGCGGGCTCAGTCCACCTCAGGAGAGCCCGCAAAGACCCCCCCACCCCCACCCACCAGTCCCCCAAACATCCTCACCACACAATTCGTGGCACCTGCACCCTTCCTGCCCTCTGGCAGTTCGACGATTCTCAAATTAAGGCCTCGGAGCGATTTTCCAGGTCATCGACCTTGGCCTTAAATATCCTCTTCCTCTCTGCCAACATCATCACCCCTGCCCCCAAAGAGATGATCTGAAGACCCCGCTCCACGACTGTCCCCCTCACCCCGCAGACCGCTGAGCCCTGCGCCCAAGCTGCTGACCCATCCCATCCAAAGTTACACAAATGGATGCCGCCGCCATCTCAATCACCTTCGCCAGGTCATCAGAGACCGCTTGTCTCTGCTTCTTAAACTCATGCGTCAGGAATTCCAGCAACCTCTTAATTGTCCCCTGAGAGAGCAAAGACGCCACAGGGGCCTTCACCATTTTCTCCCCTCTTGCGACAGGAGAGCCTTGCAAATCAGATAAGGACCCCTTATTCGATTTGTTCCTCGTATTATAATCTTCAGACATCTCTTGACGGAGGAGGAACCGAAACTTACAAATTATACAATTTTTCTCTCCAAACAACACCCGATAAACATTCAAAAATGCCCAAAATACGAATCCCCAAGCGGGAGTCATCTTATGTGCAACCATTCACTTCAAAGCTGCTACCTGATGTCCGAGAGTGATCATGTATGAGGGATTGTATTTAGTCCTAGCTAAGCAGGTGATGGGATATTTTAGTGGGATACAGATAATATAGTTAATTGGAGGATACAGGTCTGTCTATAGTTTTCAGTTTTGCAAAATGCTGTTTGGTTGGACTGATACTGGATCTTAAAAAGGGTCTCTCTTCAAATGTCTGCACAGATAAGCAACTAACCTGTTTTGTTAAGTTTATTTATACGTGGTATTTGAACTGTACTGAGTTGCTTAATTGGAATCTGTGGCATGTAGATAATGACCAGTTGCTGTTCTTGAGTATCTGAGAGGAGAAAAGCAAAGGTGAGGATTGGGTAGAGTGGGGGTGGGGGAAACCAGATACATAATCTATCTGGCACCAGTAAATCTGAAGAGATTGTGGGATGAGAGGAAGTGGATGTAAGAAGGAGAATTTAGTGTGAACATATACTACTTAATGCTTTCAGTCACAACCACAGCCTTGGCGACAACCATTAACTGATGAAAACCACTATCTTCTCCATCGAGGGGTCCCCTTCTGGTTAGCTCATGTACTACTGAGTGTGGTATATTGGGCTAAATTCTCCATTTGGGAGACTATGGGCTGGATTCTCCATTTCTTTACAGGCAGCACGGTAGCACAAGTGGCTAGCACGGTGGCTTCACAGCACCAGGGTCCTAGGTTTGATTCCCTGCTGGGTCACTGTCTGTGCGGAGTCTGCATGTTCTCCCCATGTGTGCGTGGGTTTCCTCCGGGTGCTCCGGTTTCCTCCCACAGTCCAAAGATGTGCAGGTTAGGTGTATTGGCCATGCTAAATTGCCTTTAGTGTCCAAAAAGGTTAGATGGAGTTATTGGGTGACGGGGATAGGGTGGAAGTGAGGACCTAAGTGGGTCGGTGCGGACACGATGGGCCGAATGGCCTACTTCTGCACTGTATGTTCTATGTAAAGGCCGGCTTGAATGGAGAATCCGTGGAGGGGTTAACGCGAAATAAATCGGCGCGAGCACTTCACCAATTCTGGGACTGGTGAGGGGCTAGCAGTAGTGCTGGGTGAAACTCCCGGCTCCCGTGCTGAAAACGGCTGGAGAATGGCTGGGTCCCTGGCCGCGCATGCACATGGCTGACGACCTGCAGCGGTCGGGCCGTACAACATGGCACCGACAGTTTGCGGACCCAACCCGCCATCCGCGACACCACAGTCCACACCTCTGGCCGCCCCCTGGGTTCTTGGTCCATCGGGGGCAGAGCATCGCGGGAGGGCCGGCCGATGACACGCCAACGCTGTTGCAGTGGCTCGCTGTTGTAGTGACGTCATTTACGAGGGGGTGGGGCATGGCTGACTGGCATCGGAGTCGATTCTCTGCCCGATCGCCGATTACGGTATCGGTGTTGGGAAACAGAGAATCCCGCCCTATGTTCTCCATTCAGAGCTGAATTGCATCTCATTTGCGCTCTCGAGTCTTCCATTGTCGGGGGTGGGGGGGGGGGGGGGGGGCGGCGCGTAGGCATCCTTTGGACTTTGGAGGCCACTCCCTTGAACAGGCCCGGAGAATATGGTGCCTGGTCCCCTGGAGTGGGAGATGCCAGAGGGGGAGCCAGAGTCTCATTTTCTTCATGACGCTAATTCTCTGCCTCATCGGTAACTCTGCTACTGGCAGCCTCAAGGGGAGAATTCAAATTGTGTTTGGATGATGTGGCTATAATTATTGAATAGCTAGCAGTATGTGCAAGCTGTGAGATCTAAGTGTGAGACTTAGTATTGCTAAGTGCGAGAGGGTCAAGTAAAGCTAGGAATTTGAGTGGGGGTGTGGGGCATTGAACAGTGTGTGAGCCTAATGGTGCAGTGAGTGAGATATGGCATTTGAAGATACATTTAGCCTCACACCGTGACTGCTCATGTGAGGCTATTAAATTTCCCACAGCATTGCATTCAGGTCCTCAGATCTTAATTACTGACACTGACCACTGTGGTGATCCACTGTGTTAACTGTGTGCACCTGTATTAGGGGATGTACAGTAGGACCTACACTACAGGTTCGCCGGTAGCTCCTGCCGGCTAGCTCCGCCCACAAGGAGCCGTATAAATAGGCATGACTCCTCCTGATCAGCCATTCTGCCAGCTGCAGTAGCAGGCCACGCATCTGACTGCAATAAAGCCACAGTTGTACCAATCTGAGTCTTTCGTGCAATTGATAGTGCATCAACCACGTGGTTACCTGGTCTCACTGCCTATACGGATTTTGTTTGGAGGGTCTTCTGGCCTCCTGTGGATAGTTCTCCTCTCTATTCCTTTCCACTTCCTCCAATAAGGCATCCAGTTCAGCATAAAAGAACCTTGGAACACACTGACTCCCCTGTTGTGCCATTATTCACTCTTCCTCTTGATTCTATTCCATAAACAATTCCAGTCAGAGGGTGCCTCCCCTTTAAGTGCTGCAGGCTGGCTTTAAGTAGCACAGGCTAGCTTTAAGGGGTGCGAGTCACACGAGAACTTGGGCCACCTGCTGAGGCATGCAATCATCCAACAGCGTGTTTAGCATTAGCTGCGCACAGCAATCATGGAAATTAGAAGGCAACATTAAGCTGGTATATTTCCTGAATTGGAAACAATAAGGTGCAGGTTAATTACATATCACCATTCCCTTGCCCGTTTTTAGGGGCACTTGACTTTTTCGTACTCTGCATTTGTTCCATAGCTTTGTGACAATATTTTTTAGAAGAGACATTCTGTCCTATTTCTGTTTTTGGGCCTGTTTTTGAGAAAATATGGAAATTCTTACAAGAGCGTGATATAGCTTTAAAACACTGCACTGTTTAGAAATTTAGCTGCTACCTGGTATTGAAACATTTGTTTGTGCAATGTCAGATTATCTTTAATTTTTGTATTTTGTGTTTAATTTAGACAGCTACAAAAAAATTCTCAATTTCACCCGACAGTATGAAAGAACAAAAGCCTTTTTCTCCGCTTCCTAATTCTCTCAGCTCATGTTTTTCACCACTTTTGACTGCCATTTGGAACAGATCTGCTCAGTTTTTTACTCAATGTTGGCAAGTAGGTGGAGATGATGTACAGCAGCAAAATTATATTTCAGTTCTTCTACATGGGGGATGGCCATGACATCAGTTGATATCTCTTCTGGACAGAAGAAAAGCAAATTACTGCAGATGCTGGAATCTGAAACGAAAGGGAAAATGCTGGGAAATCTAAGCAAGCCTGGCAGCATCTGTAGGGAGAGAAAAGAGCTAACGTTTCGAGTCTGATGACTCTTTGTCACAGCTCCAGCTTTGACAGATGCTGCCAGACTTGCTGAGATTTTCCAGCATTTTCCCTTTCTCTTCTGGACAGCACAGGAGACATGACCACCTTTGACCCAGAAGCAGTACAGTAAGGGAAATGTGTAATTTCTTCAAAAGGTCTGTGGAATATTATAATAATAATAATCGCTTATTGTCACAAGTAGGCTTCAATGAAGTTACTGTGAAAAGCCCCTAGTTGCCACAATCCGCCACCTGTTCAGGAAGGCCGGTACGGGAATCTGCATTTCAAGCCAGCTGTTTAGCCCACTGTGCTAAACCAGCCCCTATGAAAGCCCATATGAAACTATTTTTAAGACTACGAGAAGGACTTTTAAGAGTTAACCTCAATTGTAAAGGGATCAATTGTAATTTTCCGAGATAATGAGAAATACTGGTCCATGTAACAAGCCGACGGTAAACCTAGAATCAATATGAATAGGAAGGAAGTTAAAAAAGAGGCCGTGTGGCTGGCAGATACAAAGGAGCGCTACTAGCAGAGAAGCTGGAGTGTAAAGGCTATCAGTGTATAGATGCAGATGCAAAGGAACAGAAAGAGGAACACAGAATTCTTGTGAGAAGATGAAAATCAGGAAGAGGTCAGTTTTTTCTATTTGGCAGAAAAGGAGACAAGCTTTTGGAGGCAGTGTGCAAGCTGGCTAAGAAGGTCTAAAACCCAAAGAGCTGTGTCAATAGCTCAGACACATTAAAATGCTGGGTGTTTTCCCAAGAATTGGACAAACCATGAACCGGGGTATTATTGGTTAGTTGTTTGGAAAGGAACTCTGGAAAGCGACACCATCAAGACTGTCGTGACCCAAGTGAGACAGGTTTGTGGAAGTGTGCTTGCTGATGATAATTAAAACCTTGACATTGTTGTTGGATAGGACCCCAGCCTATCCTTCAAGAATAAAGAACAGAATATTGTGGAACTAACTACACAGTGCGACAGTTGTGTGGGAAGATGTGAGAAGTGACGTGGAATCTTATGGTTGCCTAAGATGTAATTTTGTTGTTATGATGTTAAAAGTGAAATATATCTTTTTATTTGAAGTATCATTTGCATGTTCATTCATGTGCAATTTTTGTCAGTTCCGATTCATGTTAAAGTAAAATCTACAAATTCTATTTTGTCAAAGCTTTTAATCTTGCACCCATCATGACAGATGCAGGAATGGTAAATTTCAAAGGGAGCAACAATTTGAAGTTTGACATTCTTGTATCTGCCCTGTTAAATGCAGGATGAAAAGCTTCAACAGCACGACTCTCGAGGCTGGGCTTCTCCCGCAATTGGCGGGACGGCCTGGCGCCGGCGCCAAGAGCGACGCAAACCACTCCGGCGTCGGGCCGCCCAGAAGTTGTAGAATCCTCCGCACTTCTGGGGGCTAGGCCGCCGGCGTTGGCGCCGTGCCAACCGGCGCCGAAGGGCCACCATGGGCCGGTGCGAGTTGGCGCATGCGCAGAAGGCATTTAACAGAAAGCATTGTGTTGGAGAAAATTTCAAAGTATGATCTTCGAGCGTGAAGTTTGGAAACACTCTCATGGGATTCAGGGTTCCTTAGAGACCAGTTGGCTCACAGTGTGACAAGTATCTGGGGAATTTGATGAAAAATCAACAGTAGTTCGATTAGGTAGCATCTGCAACTTGGTTTCAGAATGTGGTATGAGAATGATTACAATTGATATCTTGGTTTACATGGTCTGTGTACTTACTGAAAGCATTGTAGTATAACATATGTATTGAAATTTGTGTTACCCTTAAAAACCTGTATATATCTGTGAAGATGTAGGTAGGGTGAAGGAGTATTATGTCATGAACCCCTGGGCCAGTGTGTCGTCAATTCCAGCCCCACTTGACCCAGAGTAGCAACTTCCTCCAAAGCCGGTTCCTAAGATTCACCTGGCGCCAACAAGTCTGGTTTCTCCTTTCCAAAATACAAAACGTCAGAACATGCTGTCTTGGCAGGCACTCTTCTGCTTAGGGCACATTCTGATTATGGCTCCACGGACCAAAAATACGAAAAGAAAAGAAAGGAGAACAAAGGAAATAAACAGGACACACTCTTACAGTTGTATTATAGCCACTCTTTTCATGTTTAATAAATGTTTTATTCATTTGTTAAAAGTTAATTGGAAGTCCTGTGGTACTATTCGTCCATGTCTGTAAACAAATTATACAGTCCATTGAGCTAGGTTTCCAATCTGGGACCCGTCAGTAGTAACATCAGCTGGGATTGTAACACTAATAATTTAGAAAATACTCTTTCTCTGAGCCAAATTCCCAAATTGATTTCTGCTTGCCATGGTTTTATCCACTTGCTTAGTTGCCTATAGCCTTTTCTAACCACCTTCTCCCATCCACACTATACAATGTATCTCCCACAAGAGTCATCTGCAAATTTGGATACATAACTCTCTTTCTTCATTCAAATCTGAAAAGCTGAAATCCTTGTACAGTTGCTGATCAGTATATGTACCCTTTACCACTATTCTCGGTCTTCTGCCTCATTACTAATATCTAGCCAATGTTGCAAAGCTGTCTCCAATTCAATGCGATTTGCTTCAGATTACTTAGCTTTAGTTTTCTAATATCCTTTTGGGGAGAACATCTGCCACCCTTACCTGGTCTACCCTACATGTGACTCCAGATCCACAGCTAAGTTGTTGATTCTTAAATGCCCTCTGAAATCATCTAACAAGCCACTACAAAGTCGACAAAAAGTAATGAAGCCGGATGACTCATCCAGCATCGACCTCGACACTGGAAATAACAATGGCAAACCCAGCCCTGTTCTCACTAACATCTGGGAGCTTGTGCCAAAATTAGGAGAGCTGTCCCACAGAAGCCTTACATATGGAATCATACCTGACAGACAATGTCCCAGATTCAACCATCACAATGCCTGGGTATGTCCTGTCGACTGACAGGACAGACCCAGTAGAGGTGGTGACATAGGTGATTTACAATTGGGTGGGCGTTGCCCTGGGAGTTCTCAGCATTGACTCTAGGTCCCATGAAATCCCATGGCATCGGGTCAAACATGTGCAAGGAAACCTCCTGCTGATTACCAACTAGTGCCTCCCATCAGCTGATGTATCAGTCCTCTTCTGCATTCAACACCACTTGGAGGAATCACCTCAGCACAGCGAGAGTAAAGAGGGTGGCTAGGGGGTTTCAATGCCCATCACCAACAATGGCTTGGTAGCGTTATTATTGATCAAGCTGGCCATGTTCAAAAACTGGCTTACTTCTATTTCGTATGTTTGTTTGAAAAAGCTGTTTGGCACAAGCTCCCAGATGTTAGTGACTGGGTCTGTAGCAGTTGGTGAGGGAACCAACAAGAGGGAAAAACTTACTTTACCACTTTGTTACCAACCTACCTACCGCAGATGCTATCTGCCCTTGACAGTATTTGTAGTAGTGACCCAGGCGTAGTTCTTTGGGAGACCTAATGAGGAAACCCTCCATTGTGTTGTGTGGCACTATCCTTGTGCTAAATGGGATAGATTTTGAACAGATCTAGCAACTCATACATGAGTTGCAACAGGGAATACATGAGCTGCTGTAGACTCAGCAGCAGCAGAATTGTTAACAACCACAACCTCGTGGCCAGGCATATCCCCCACGCTACCATTATCATCAAACTGTGGGATCAACACTGATTGAATGAAGAATGCAGGGGGCATGCTGGGAGCAGCACCAGGCATAACTCGAAATGATGTGTCTGTGATGTTCTTTGATTTCTTAATGAGGATGGCTTCAAAGTGTAGTGTCTCACAAAGAACATCAAGCTATATTTTGAAGAAAGCTAATTTATTTAGACTACAAAATAGATAGATTTGTCTTGCTTGCTAAGATATAAAAGATTACAGATTGACTAAAACTATGATATTAACTATAGAGTTCCTGATAACACAACTGTTCACTATCTCGCCTAACAACCTACTCCCCAAATAAAGAGTATCCCGTGATCCATGTGTGTGCACTTGATCGCCATCTAGTGGTTGCATGTAGTTACAATAAATTGTTAACCCTTCATTATTCTTACAATACACATATTGCCACAGTGTCAACCTGGTGAAACTACAACACAGGACTACTTGCAGGCCAAACAGTGAAAGCAGCATTTGATAGACAGAGCTAAGTGATCCTGCAGCCAGCAGATCAGATCATAGCTTTGCATTACTGCCACATCCTGTCATGAAACGTGCTGGAAATTAAACAACTAACTGGAAAAGGAAGGTCTAAAAATATCTCCTTAAAGATAGGGGAGCATAGCACATCAGTGCAAAAAATAAGGCTTGAAGCATTTGTAACAGTCTTCAGTCAGAAGTGCTGAGTGGATGATCCACGAGATCGCCAGGTTCACCGATGCCAGTCCTCGATCAATTCAATTCACTCTACCTGATAGCAAGAAATGGCTGAAGGCACTGGATGCTGCAAAACCTATGGGCCCTGATTACATCCCAGTGATAGCACAGACAGTTTGTGCTCCAGGACTATCTGTATCCTTAACCAATCTGTTCCAGTACAGCTACAACATTGGCATCTACCCGGCAAAGTGCAAAACTGCCACGATATATCCTTCCACAAAAATCAGGACAAATCCAGTCCAACCAATTTCCACCTCCTCAGTCTACTCCCCATCAACAACAAAGTGATGAATGTGTCATCAGTAGTGCTACTAAGCGACACTTGCTCAGTAATAACCTGTTCCACCAGAGCCTCCCAGCTCCTGACCTCATAACAGCCTTGATCCAATGATGAATAAAAAGTTGAACTGAAGAGGTGAGGTGAGAGTGACTGTCCTTGACATCAAGGTAGTATTTGATTGAGTGTGGCATCAAGGAACCCTATGGAGTCAATGGGGACCATAGGGAAAAACACGTCACTAGTTTGTGTCATGCCTAGCACAATACATTATTGTTATGGTTTTGGAGGTCAACCTTCTCGGTACCAGGACATCACTGCAGGAATTCAGGATTTCCTCAAGGTAGTATCCTCAGTCCAACCATCTTCTGCTGCTTCATCAATGACCTTCCCTCCATCATAATGTCAGAAGTGGGTATATTCATTGATGTTTGCGCGATGTATCATATGAACAGCTGTACATACAAATTAGGAGCAGAAGGAGTAGGCCACTCAGCCTCTCAAACCTGCTGCTCCATTCAATAAGATCATGGCTGATCTGACTGTAAGGTCAACTCCACTTTCTTACGTACCCCGATAACCTTTCACCCCTTGGCTTAACAAGAATCTATCTACCTTTGCCTTAAAAATATTCAAAGACTCTGCTCCCACCTCCTTTTGAGCAAAACAGTTCCAAAGACTCAGTCCTCTTGAGTGAAAAAAGTTTTCCTCATCTCTGTATTAAATGGGTGACTCCTTATAAACAGTGACCCCTAGTTCTAGATTCTCCCATGAGGTTCAGCACCATTCATGGACTGAAGCAGTCCGTATCCATATGCAGCAAGACTTGGACAACACTGAGGCTTGGGCTGCTAAGTGGCATTTGTGCCACGTAACTACCAGGCAATGACCATCTCCAACAAGACAAAATCCAACTGTTCTCGCTTTTCTATAAGACCATAAAACATGGGAGCGGAATTAGGCAATTCGGCCCATCGAGTCTGCTCCACCATTCAATCATGGCTGATGTGTTTCTCATCCCCATTTTCCTGCCTTCTCTCCATAACCCCTGATCCCTTCATTAACCACTATCTATCTCTGACTTAAAGACACTCAGTGATTTGGCTTCTATAACCTTCTGCGATAAAGAGTTTCACAGATTCACCACCCTCAGGCTGAAGAAATTCCTCCTCAACTCAGTTTTAAAGGATCGTCCCTTCAGTCTGAGGCTATGGCCTCAGGTTTTAGTTTTTCCTACTAGTAGTTAGTGCTAAATTCTAGGAACGAACAATTCAGAGATGTCTCAGAGCGGGTTTACGATCGTTTATTCAGGCATATGCAGGGAGAGATAGTTCAACAAGCATGCTTGCTGAACTATATCTGTTGTTTACACAAAATGGTACATATTTATACCCTTTTTTAAACACATGTACAGTCACTGTTTAAAGTTTTGATCTGATATTGCATATTAACAAACATTCTCACCTACCCTTGCAGGCACCTCTTATCTTGGTATCGTCTATTGTCTCTATCTGCTACTGGTACAGCTGTTAGCTTCTGTTCTTGTTGAAGTTAGCTGTCTTTACAAGAGCACAGCTGAAAATTCTGCTGACTTGTATTTTAAGTTTTACAAAGGTTAATTTGAATTTTTGTAACAATCTGTAACCCCTTTTCTGTTATTTTGTTAAGACCCAAACCTAATTCTTCAATCATACTAAAATCTTAACCTATATTATTTATTTCCCTATGACATTTAGTAGCATTGCCATTGCTGAATCCACCACTGTCAATATCCTTGGGTAATTACCATTGGCCAGAAACTGCCCCCCCACCCCCCCCCCCCCCAACCCACCCACCAAAGAAAAGGCTGTTGCCCATCTACATTCAGGAGTAATGGGATACTCTCCACTTGATTGTATGCGTGCAGCTCCACCAACACTCAAGACACTCAACACCATTCAGGAAAGTAGCCCACTTGATTGGTCCCCCATCTAGCACATTCAACATCCACTCCCTCCACCACCGAGACACCATTTCAGAATCAAGAAACCTTTGGAAGATTCTGATTAACCTAACTGCAATCTGCTCACCTATCTTTGTTAATAACCTGGAGTGGCGGTAATCAGGGCTGTTCTTTTAAAATCAGCAAAATACAGAATATGTTGAAAATCCAAAATAAAAATGAAAAGCTGTAAATATTCAGCAGATCTGGCTGCATCTGATGGATCAGAGATTTAGTATGAATGGCCAGAAATTTCCTGCCTGAAAAGACCTGCCTCTGCAGGACCAAGAGGCTGTGACCGGACTTAATGCCTGTCAAGCTGTTAAGTGGCTGAAGTTGTGGCTTCCACCCTCATCTGGGAGGATGTCCTGAACCCCAGAGCTTCTGGGAGCAGTGATCACTGCTGGGACTGCAACAATTGCCCCTCAAGACATCATGGAGGATTTTAAAGAGGCAGGCAGGCTCCAGTAATGGGTGTGGGGGCTGCAATCGGGAAGCCAGATCAGACGGTAGAAAGCAGAGGGCTTATATTGGGCACATCATACCTGAATAAGAGGGCCCCTCGAGCTCATGTGAGGTGGTCCCCCAATCCATCATTGTAAAATACCTTGAGCAGTGGGAAGAGGTTAGCCCAAGAGTAGGGGGACCATCGCATACCCACCCCGCTGCTGGTGAAATTGCAGCAGAGTTAGGTCAGGCATGGGTGGGGCACTCTCACCATGCCATCTAATTTTATGCCCTAGCTGTCAGCCCACTTCTGGGGATGTTGGCTAATAAATTTCATGCCACGTTTTCAGGTCGATGATCATTCATCAGAACTGGCAAATGTTGAGACGTTCTAAGCACATATAGAGGGTGAGGTGGTGGTGGTGGTGGGTGGGCGGAATGGATAGTGCAGTGGGATAGTGGTGATGGGGAGGGTGATGGTGGGAAGAGGAAAACCAAAGATCTACGATCGGGTGAAAGGCAGGAATGATGAATGATAAATGGGATGATGGTGTAATGCAAAAAGATATGGTGGTGGAACAAAAGATAAATAAAAGATGGGTTTTAAGGTGGTGTAACTAGTATGGGACTAGTGGGAACCGGAGCATTAGCTTAGAAGGTGTAATAACTGAAGGGGAAATAGAGAACAAAAATAAGAGAACAACATCACCCTGTCTGCTCAAACGCAGTGGTGTCTGCTTAATGCAGTGGTTTGAAGTGTGTTTGTTTCAAAGGCAGAAGTATGGAACGTAAGGCAGATGAACTGAGAGCGCTTATTAGTACTTGGAACTATGATGTTATGGCTATCACAGAAACATGGTTAAAGGAAGGGCATGATTGGCAGCTGAAAGTTGGAGGATATTGATGCCCCAGGAGAGATAGAAGGGGATGTAAAAGGGTTGGGAAGTAGCATTGCTGGTTAAGGAGAATATTATAGCCGTACTGCGGGAGGACACCTCGGAAGGTTCATACAATGAGGCAATCTGGGTAGAGCTCAGGAACAGGAAGGGGGTAATCACAATGTTGGAGGTTTATTACAGGCCCACCCAACTGCCAGCGAGAGATAGAAGAGTAGATAGAGAGATTTTGGATAGGTATAAAAGTAACAGGGTTGTTGTAGTAGGGCATTTTAACTGCCCCTATATTGACTGGGGCTCATTTAGTGCTCGGGGCTTGGATGGGGCAGAGCTTGTAAGGTGTATCCAGGAAGGCTTCTTGATGCAATTTGTAGATAGTCCAATTAGGGAAGAGGCAGTTCTGGACCTGGTACTGGGGAATGAGCCTGAACAGGTGGCTGAGGTTTCAGTAGGGGAACATTTTGGGAGTAGTGACCACATTTCTTTAAGTTTTAGGGTACTTTTGGATAGGAATGAGGGTTGCCCTCGGGTCAAGGTGGTAAACTGGGGAAAGGTAAATTACAATAACATTGGACAGGAATTGAAGAATTTGGATTGGGTGCCACTGTTGGACTGTAAATCAACGTCGGACATGTGGGCGTCTGTCAAGCGATAGTTGATTAGGATTCAGGAAAATCACGTTTCTGATGGAAAGACGGATAAGTATGGGAAGTTTAGGAAGCCTTGGATATCGAGGGATATTGTGAACCTCATCAAAAAGAAAAAGGAGGCTTTTGTATGGTATAGAAGGGTGGGGACAGTCAAAATCCTTGTGAAGTATAAAGAAAGTAGGAAGGTACTTAAGCGGGTAATTAGGAGGGCTTGGAGGGGTGATGAAAAGTCCTTGGCAAGTAGGATTAAAGTGAATCCCAAAGCTTTTAATTCATATGTGAAAAGCAAGAGGGTGGCCAGGGAAAGGATTGGACCACTTAAGAACAGTTGGGGGAATCTATGTGTTGAGCCAGAATGTGGGCAAGGTACTAAATGAGTACTTTGCATCAGTGTTCACCAAGAGAAAGGACCTTGTGGAAGATGATTCTTGGGCAGGGTGTGTAGACAGTCGGGGTCATATTGACATCGAAAAAGAGGTTTTATTAGGTTTTTAAAAATACATTAAGGTAAATAAGTCTCCTGGGCCAGATGGGATTTACCCCAGAATACTGAGGGAAGCAAGGGAGGAACTTTCTGGGGCCTTGACTGACAGCTTTGTATCCTCATCAGCTACAGGTGAGATCCTGGAGAACTGGAGAATAGCTAATGTGGTATCGCTGTTGAAGAAAGGTAGCAGGGATAATCCTGGAAACTATAGGCCGGTGAGCCTCATGTCGGTAGAAGGTAAATTATTGGAGAGAATTCACAGGGACAGGATTTATACCCATTTGGAAACAAATGAACTCATTAGTAATAGACAGCATGATTTTGTGAAGGGGAGGTCGTGCCTCACTAACTTGATCGAGTTTTTGAGGAGGTGACAAAGTTGATGGTGAGGGGAGGCCGATGGATGTTGTTCACATGGATTTCAGTAAAGTCTTTGACAAGGTGAAGACACACAGGATCAGAAGTGAGATGGCAAAATGGATACAGAACTAGCTTGGTCACAGAAGGCAAAGAGTAGCAGTAGAAGGGTGTTTTTCTGAATGGAAGGTTGTGACAAGTGGTGTTCCACAGGGATCTGTGCTGGGGCCTCATTTGTTTGTAGTATACATAAACGATTTGGAGGAAAATGTAGCTGGTCTGATTAGTAAGTTTGTGGATGACACCAAGGTTGGTGGAGTGACAGATAGTGTTGAGGATTGTCAGAGGATACAACAGGACATAGATAGGTTGGAGACCTTGGCAGATAAATGGCAAATGGAGTTTAATCCAGACAAATGTGAGGTAATGCATTTTGGTAGATCTAACATACAGGGACATATAACGTAAATGGCAAAGGTCTTCGGGATATATAAAGTCAGAGAGATCTGGGCATGCAGATCCACAGATCTTTGAAAGTGGCAACACAAGTGGACAACGTAGTCAAGAAAGCATACATAATGCTTGCCTTTATTGGACGGGGCATCGAGTATAACAGCTGGCAAGCCATGCTACAGTTGTATAGAACGTTGGTAAGGCTGCACTTGGAATATTGCGCACAACTCTGGTGGCCACATTACCAGAAGGGTGTGGAGGCTTTGGAGAGGGTGCAGGGGAGGTTTACCAGGATGTTGCCTGTCTGGAGGGTGTTAGCTATGCGGAGAGGCTCAATAGACACGGATTGTTTTCATTAGAACGACGGAGGTTGAGGAGTGACCTGATACAGTTCTACAAGATTATGAGGGGCATGGATAGAGTGGATGGGCAGGCACTCTTTCCCAGGGTGTAGGGGTCAGTCAGGCATAGGTATAACAGGAGATGTGCAAAGTCGGCTTTTTGTACAGAGGGTGGTGAATGCATGGAACGTGTTGCCAGGGGAGATTGTGGAAGCAGATACATTAACGGCATTCAAAAGGCATCTCGACAAATACATGGATAGGATGGATATAGAGGGATACGGCACTAGGAAGTGCTGAGGGTTTTGGCCAAGGATGGTATCATGACCGGCACTGGCATGGAGGGCCGAAGGCCTGTTCTTGTGCTGTATTGTTCTTTGTTAAATGGGAGGAGCAGAATCATCACAAACAGCTGCTGTGCAAAAATAAAAGAAATGGCGGGGCAGAAATTGTGGTGTGATATAGTTGAGCCCGTGTTCAGCCGAGAAGGTTGTGAAGTGCCAAATTAAAAGATGATTTGCTGTTTATTGAGATGATGTTGATTTTCATTGAAACAGTGTAGGAAGCTGAGTATATGGAGGTGAGAGTGGAGTGGAGAATTAAAATGACCGATTTTGATTTCTGATTTTAAAAAACGGGTTATGGGGAACAGGTAGTGAGATGGATTTGAGACCAGGAAAAGATCAGCCATGATCTGATTGAATGGTGGCGCACAATCGAAGGGCTGAATTGCCCACTTCTGCTCCTAATTCCTGTGTTCCTATGACCTTATGACCGGAAGCTTGGGTCATGCTTACGAGCTGAACTGATTTGCTTTGGAATGTCACCAAATCTGCACACGGTCTCCCAATTATAGAGGAAAGGACGCTGCATCAAGAACAGAGAAAGTACCATGTATTAAATTGAAAAGATTACAAATAAATCACTGTTTCACCTGGAAGGCATGTTTTGGACCCTAGACAGGCAGCTAAAAGGGCAAATGTTGCATCTCGTGTGCTTGCATGGGTAAACTGTGGGACACTGAAAAGGGGAGAGGTGGAGAAGATGTTTTCGATGGCAGTATCATATTAAACATGGCTGAAGATTATTTATTGTATATGTTTGCGTATAGATTTGAAGAACAAGGGAAATTGTACTGTGATTCTGGCTGGGAGGCTAAAGGATGAGGGTAGAACTGAAATAATGGGATGGGTTTCATCCTTGGTTGAGGAGAAAAGATTACATTTTGGAATTGCTAATGTGAAAAATTGCATTGTCAGAACATATGCTGCAGAAATTGGGAGAATGGGATGCTATCTTTGAAGGAAGATGGGGAGGTGTAGTCAGACTGGGTGATGCAACGCCTGCCCTTTTATCTCCTCTCTCATCATACAAGGTTGCAAATACTCCTTCCGTTTGTAACAGTGATTATACTTTCAATTTGTATAGACGTATTTTTGGTCAGTACAGGATATGGGGAACAGGTGGGAAAATTGAGTTGAGGCCATTAAATGCTGAAGCAGGGTCCATGAACCATATGGTCTACTTCTCGTATTTCTTGTGTTTTTATGTATTTGCTGCCTATGATGCAGTTTCCTCTAAATTGGGGAGACAACGTAGCTTGGGTGATGTCTCATATGTCCCTCCATTATGGTGCTCGTCAAGCTTCTGATTGCCTGCTGTTTTAATACTTAAATTCAGTCTCAGTCTGAGCCCTCTGTTTTTGACCCCACTGTTACACTGAAGCTAAATTTAAGCTCAAGGAACATTACCTACAATTTCAATTTTGGCTTCACAGCATGTTTAATAATTTCAGATCATTAACCTCTGACCCCAACTTTTACATTTTTTCTTGGATGGCATCTGCTGGTGATGATTCTGCCATTCCAATTTTTTTTTTAGAAATTGAGAGTACCCAATTCATTTTTTCCAATTAAGGGGCAATTTAGCATGGCCTATCCACCTAGCCTGAGTGTCTTTAAGAAAGAGATAGATAAGTTATTGATTAATAAGGGGATCAGAGGTTACGGGGATAAGGCAGGAGAATGGGGATGAGAAACATATCAGCCATGATCAAATAGGGGAGCAGACTTGATGGGCCAAATGGCCTATTTCTGCACCTATATCCTATGGTCTTAGATTACAGGAGGATATAGATGGACTGGTCAGATGGGCTGATCAATGGCAAATAGAATTTAATCCGGATAAATGTGAGGTGATGCATTGGGCAGGACAAGGCAAGGGATTACATGATAAACGGCAGGACCCTGGGAAGCACCGAGGGTCAGAGGGACCTTGGTGTGCATGTATATCGGTCCCTTAAGGTAGCAGAGTAGGTGGATCCAATGATTAAGAAGGTATACTTGCATTTCTTAGCAGAGGGATAAGAGCAGGGAGGTTATGCTGGAACTGTTTGAAACATTGGTTAGGCCACAGCGAGAGCATTGTGTTCAGCTCTGAAATCCACATTATAGGAGGGATGTGATAGCACTTGAAAGGATGCAGAGGGGATTTACCAGAATATTGTCTGGGCTGGAGAGTTTTAGTATGAAGAGTGATTGGATAAACTGGGGTTGCTTTCCTTGGAGCAGAGGAGACTAGGATACCAGTGAAACAGCACTTGGAAAAATGAAATGAAAATGGCACCTGAAACATACCATCGGCAACTACTGAATTATAATAAAGCTTGGACTCTATCCTAAACCTGTAACAAACATCTAGATTGAGGTACTACAGACCAGTGTTTCTCCTTACTTTTTTTCTAAATTTAGTGTACCCAATTCATTTTTTTTCCAATTAAGGGGCAATTTAGCGTGTTCAATCCACCTACCTTGCACATCTTTGGGTTGTGGGGGCGGAAACCATGCAAACACGGGGAGAATGTGCAATCTCCACATGGACAGTGACCCGGAGCCGGGATCGAACCTGGGACCTCGGCGCCGTGAGACAACTCCATTCCAATTTAAACTTAATTGAGTATCAACTTTTGTTTCTTTACTTGTCCTATTAGCATGTTCTTTTGCCTTGCATCATTTCTCCCTTTTGTCATTTAATCACTTCTGACTACTACCTCATCATGGACCATCCTTCCTGTTCTTTAACCCTTTCCCCTCTGTACTTTCTCAAAACCTCATCTTTTACTTCTTCCTGTTCTACCAGAAAGTTACTTAGCTGAAACATTGGGCTGGGTTTTACTGTGGATTTGGGACCCTAACATCAGGATCCAAATGGCTAGGGCCAGGATTTGTTGGGAACAATCTTCATTGATGCATCCTCCTGGTTGATGCTTGCTGTCCAGTTAAGGATGATGGGCAGCGTCTCGATCCTGCCTATCCAATCAGAGGGTCAGCAGCTCTGGAACCTTGGCAGCGCCATCAAAAGAAATAGATCCCTTTAATTAGCTACTGGTAAAAATTGGCTTCGCGGCCCTGCTTTTTCCCCTTTGTGCTCAGGAATCACTTGTGCTGACAATATCCAGAACCACAGTATGTCAGTAATATTACAACGTTGGCTTTTGATACTTCCAAAGTGCAAAGTACATTGGTTGCATTTTAACTCCCCACCCAGTTTTGGCCAGACCGATGCATTTTAATTAACCCTAATAAAAATTAGGGCCAGGTGCGTGATTCCCATTACACATTTGTGGCCTCCAGATGGAAATTACCCCCCCTCCCCCCCCATTCCAGTGTCACAACAGACATGTTACAGTCATGAAATTGCTTGGGATCTTTTTCAGTTTGATCTTTTAATCATTAGCTCGGAACAGACCCTCTTGACCATTCTATATCAGCATTAAAAATTGACAGATGTCAGTCATTCCTGCCGGAAGTCAACTTTGCTTGTCCAGAAAATGAAGTCAAACCAGCTGTGGTACTATTCTCAAAATAGAACCTGGAGTGTAATGAAACCCTTACTATTAATAGTATGCTTTAAGTTATAAATTATCGATGCCCATTCTCATTGTGAATGCAGTTCAAAAAGCTCTTGGACTTGGTGTGTTCAGAAAGCCTTTGATACAATATTCAACGCAGCATTCTGTGCATGTGCATGGCTTGAGAAGGCGCATAGCTAACAAGATTCTGGGCATATGCAAATTGTCCAAGGTACATTAGCTAGTGTTGCTGTATCTGGCTTCATTATTTTACCTTTTAATACATCCATAAAGCCATTACTTTGTAACAAAAATTAAAAGTGCTACAATGTGAAAATGCTGGTGAGAAGGCCATAGATAGTTCACTTGGGCCTCTGCTAAAAACTGTACCATCATGAAGAAGGTAAGATACAGATGATGGATAAAATGCTACTCTGCTTCAGAAGAGGTGAAACAGTCAACCATGAACTGTGTATGGTGCAAAATCCTTCCTGATAAATAGTGAACTCCACCTCAAACAACAAAATCATCTCATATCCCAAACCACTTTTAAATACAGTCAGCGCTCAGGAATATTTGATATACAGAGATGTATTTTGAGACTGTTTGAAAAGATAGACTGAACCCTTTCAGAACAATGCAGAACCTCTGGCTGTATTTTTTCAGAAACCTCTTTGCTTGCCTTCCAGTCGCAAAATAAAACTGAACCTCAACACCTAACTGCTTCAAATCCCGGCTCCTCCTATTAACTACATCATCTACATTAACTAAACTGAACATAATGTCTCGAGTTAACTACTCTGCAGGGAACCCTCTTTAATATTAACAAAAATCCATTAGCCCAAACATTTATGATGTTTTAATTCACCTCAGGCTCCCAAAAAGCTGAGTTGTCTTGCAAACCAGGATTTTTAAAAACACTACTTCAGCAGTGATACACCCACTAACCCAGGTTTGTATCCCTTACTGAACAAACAATATATAATACAATATATCTGGAATTCCTACATTCATCCTTTAAAAAAAATAACCAGCAATATAAAAAGATGATTTCATTTTCCGAAGCATTTCAACTCTAAACATTACTCATTACTAAACACAGCCAATACCCCATAAGATACATATCTGACATTTAAACATGCAAATTTAAACATGAGTATAGTTCATTTCATTCTTTCTTTTCCACCTTCAAACGTTCTAAACTTCTCACATTTCAAAGTCGTGATAAAGCATCACATTTTCTCTTTGTGCAGCATGTATAATTTTTATGTTAAATGGTTGCATCAATAAACTCCATCTGAACAATCTTACATTTCGATCCTTCAACATTTGCAAAAACTTTAATGGATTCTGATCTGTATAAACAATTGTCTGTGATGAATTGCTAGCAGCATAGATATCAAAATGTTGTCATGCCAGTACCTCACTCAATGTCTCCTTCTCGATAGTCGAATATTTCTTTTGATTAACATTTAGTTTCTGAGAAAAGTAACCAATAATAACCTTTTGATTCTTTCGTCGTTTTCCTGCAACTGTGGGCACTAACGCTCAGATCACTCGCATTAATTGCCACCTTAAGTTGCATGGTATAATTACGTACCGTCAACACTGGTGCGGTTGTTAATTCAGTTTTCAAATTTTCAGATGCCTCCTGAAATTTTCTATGCTTTTCCAGAAGTTCAATCAGTGAACTGTAAATCACACCCTAAGTGTGGCATTTTTCAGTGAGAAACTCTCCAAGCTCCAAATAAATGACTTACTTGTGGGTGAACACAGATCTGGATTGCGCCCAAACACCCGGTGGATAGCATTCCACAAAATTCCCCCAAAATTATGCTTCGGGCAGGATTCTCCCTCCCAAGACATCCGGAGGTTCGGCGTCGGGGCAAAACCAGGATCGATGCCGGGTGCTGAAACGATCGTGATACTCCGACCCCCCTCCTGGTGCGGAAAAGATGTCCATGACTGCATGCTGGCAGGGGAGGTAAATAAATGCGAATGGTTCTTAATGACCCACTTTCATCCATTTAGTGGGCCGGGAACCCCATGCTCCTTCCTTCCACGATTCTCCGGTCCCTGCAGCTGCAAATCACATGGGTGTGGATCATTTGTGGTCTCTACCAGCGTGGCCCTGGTGTGGTGGACCTCACTTTGGGCCACGGGGGTAACCCCCAAGGAGTTAGCTCCTTGGCCCACCGCAATGTCCACCGTGCCGGTTCCACCCTGGTAAGAACCATCCGGGCCCAACCGAGGGCCAACCTCCAGCCCCGCAATGCACTGCCTGCCCATCCCTCCTCCACCAGACCCTCATCTCACTCGGGAACTCTGTAATAGGAGGACAGCCCACAGCGTCCCCCTGCCTAAAGTGACGACCCCCGCCAAGAGAACCCCCCTCCACACAGGCCTCCTGCCCTAAAAGACACCCTTGTCTCAAAGCTAGATAAGGGGCAGGATTCTCTGACCCCCCGCCAGGCCAGGGAATCGGTGGGGGGCAGCAATCGCGCCACGCCGGTCGGGGGCCGTTGGCAGCGGCCCCCCCGGCGATTCTCCAGCCCGCGATGAGCCGAGTCGCCACCGGTTTTGGCGGATCCCGCCGGTGTAAAATACACCAGGTCTGTACCGGCGGGACCTGGCTCTGCGCACGGCCTGCGGAGTCCTCAGGGGGGGCGCGGGGGATCTGACCCCGGGGGCGGCCCCACAGTGGCATGGCCCGCGATCGGGGCCCACCGATCCGTGGACGGGCCTGTGCCGTGGGGGCAGTCTTTCCCTCCGCACCGGCTGGTGTAACAGTCCGCCATGGCCGACACAGAGGAGAACCACCTTGCGCATGCGCTGGGATGACGCCAGACCACGCTGGCGCTTCCGCACATGCGCCATGTTGCACCGGCCGGCGGAGACCCTTTGGCGGCAGTTGGCACGGTGCCAACCCCGCTGGCGCCGGCCTAGCCCCTGAAGGTGCAAAGGATTCTGCACCTTCCGGGCGGGCCAATGCTGGAGTGGTTCACGCCACTCTTCGGCGCCGGTACGGCCTGCCCCGCCAGGTAGGGAGAATCCCGCTCAAGGTTTCTCTTGAGGGAGAGCAGTCCAGACAGGGACAGTGAGAAGAATTACATCATTAAAACTTAGCTTGAAGCTCCACATATCCATTCCTGGAAGGAGAGCAGCTGTGACCTGCATCTGGTTCCCACAGATCCCTTAGCTGCAAGCCACTCATAGGTTTTTAGTAGTGGTCTGTGATCAACAGCTTTTACAAACCATCTGTAGCTTTGATTCAGTCATCTCCCTCCATGGTTCAGTGGTCTAAATGGTGAAACACCAATGTTTACAAACATTGACCACATCAAAGAGAGGTAAGTGCATGCCAAGCATTACATGCATTCCAATCACTCAAGCATGTAATTTCACTACACTTACCTCTCTTTCAGATGAGGGAGAGAATAATTCTGAAGCTGACATCCAAGCAGGCTGTTCTGAAAACCTGAGTCTGTACCTTCACATGTGAATAGCAATTAAAATATTCCTTTTGCAGATAAAACTTTGACTTTAATTATTGTAAGAATAAAGCTTTCAGAAGACATCACAAAAAGTAATGAGTGCGATTCAGTGAACTTGAAACTACGTCTGGCTTTGAGCGTGTTTGGTGGGTGTTTCTCGGTGGCTGCAGCCTTGAGATTCACCCCGCTTTTCACTGCTACATTGCCGGTTTTTTGAGCAGGAATGGCTCCTCGCAGGACAGGGCACCATTTTTGACTGGCAGCCCTGATCTCTGCATGCCCCCTTACAGGTCCCCCCTCCCCGGTTTCTGGACCCTCCTTAACCCCCAAACTTCTATTGGCCCCTGGAATCCCCCTCATCCTCCCAATGGGAAAGGCCCCTCTGAGTCCTATTGGTACTGCCAGTCTGGCACCCAGGCACATTGACACTGCCAGTCTGGCACTCTGGCAGTGCCCTTGGAATGCTGGCAGTGACACCCCAGCACCCTGACAGTGCAGGATGGGACTGCCAAGGTGCCTGGGTGGCGTTTCCAGACTGGCAGTGCCAAGGTGCCTGGGTAGGGGGAGTTCCCTGTCCACAACCAACCGGGGTCTTTAATGGCCTGCGAGACCTCTCCGAGGGGCCGTCACCCCTTGTCCATGTTTGTGGAAACCAGCGCTAAATGCCGTCCTGTCGAGGTCTTTCAGGCACCAGGTGAAAGTGGTGTCTGAAAGTGAGCCTACTGGCTAATTTAAATATGTTGATCTGGATCACGTCCAGGAACAATCAGGTAACTTGCAATTGGCCCGGCGGGAGCCTGTTTTGGAGCTAATGCGGGATTCATCCGTTGCGGCCGGCTCCATGCTGGGTCCAACATGATGGCTGAATTTTCCCCAATATTTTACATCTTAAACTGGGCATAATTCAACTGAGTGCTGATGGACTTGTGAAGTTGATTGGACAATAGGGAATTATTATCGTGAATTCCATGTGGTAAGAGAATTGTTGGGCAACTAAGTTGTAAATTCTAGCTTGGAAGTATTGAAAAGTAACCAAAACTAGGGATTGACTGAGTATCTACAGTCAAGTGATGGTAAATTAAAAAATTACCTCTGAGAATAGCTGATGCTGAAGAGGACTGTGGCATACTTATGGCTGATCCTTATCAAAGTAAATAACTTTAAAATTGATGTGTCTTATAAGAGAATTTCTGGGGGAAGCAAGAAGGAAACTGGAGTGCATAATATGTGTAGTTACAGACCATATTGTTAAGCTAATAGTGCTTGTTTTGTTTAATTCGGAAATATGTAATAAAGTTTGTGTTTCATTTAAAACAAGTGAAATATTGTGGCATAGTTCTGTTGGTTAAAACAAGGGGCCCGATTCTCCCAACGGGAGACTAAGTGCCGACACCGGAGTGAAAACCGGAGTGTTTCACATGCGCGGTTGTCGTCCTCCCCGTGGGCGCCCTGCAAGACATGAAGGATTGATCTTGCGGGGCGGCAGAGGAAAAAGAGTGCGTCCTTTAGAGACGCCGGCCTGCCGATTGGTGGGCACCGATCGCGGGCCAGACCCCTCCTGAGCACCTCCCTGGTGCTCGATCCTCCCTCCCCCCGCCCCACAGGCTGCACACGCAGCGTTCGCGCGCTGTTCACGCCGGCAGCGATCAGGTGTGGTTGGCGCCGGCGTGAACCGGTCGGATTGGGCAGGCCGCTCGGCCCATCCGTTAGAAACAGTGAGCGGCGATTCGCCGAGCGGCCTGTCATAAAACTCGGCACGCCATTGTGGGGGGGTTGGGAGAATCGCGTGTGGGTGCCAGGGCGGCGTGGCGAGAATCGCCCGGCACTCCCGCGATTCTCCCACCCGGCATGGGGGTCGGAGAATCGCGCCTAAGGTATTTGGGTTTCTCTTCAAAAGATAGAGTTGGGTTACATCAGTACACATGTGAAGCTGATGCTGTGCTTGGAGCCTACCAGAGTTAGTTGTGCAGGAACAGAGCTGCTGCAAATGATACTCTGGCTATAATTAGATAGATAAGCATGGAACCAGGTAGCCGTAGTCCCACCCACCAGAATAGCTGTGGAGAGGGGTTGGAGAAGGATGTTGAGGTCAACATGGCAGTAGACAGATGGACAAAGGTAAATAGTTTATTTTTTTCAGTTGCACATCTGATATAATAATAATAATCACTTATTGTCACGAGTAGGCTTCAATGAAGTTACTGTGAAAAACCCCTAGTCGCCACATTCCGGCGCCTGTTCGGAGAGGCTGGTACGGGAAATGAACCCGCGCTGCTGTCATTGTTCTGCATTACAAGTCAGCTATTTAGCCCACTGTGCTAAATCAGCCTCATTTGTGACTTGATACTGTGCAGGGACAGAACCTTGATTGGACAATTTCAGACAAGGAGTTCCAGCAAAGGTGGGCACAGATTTGGGAGGCGATAACACGGGACTTTGGAGAGGAAAAGGTGGTTGGGGAAATTACAACATTTTGCAAGGATGGTGCTGTTGAGGGTTAATTGAGGAGAAACAAAATCACAGCATATTGAAAGGAGAATGGGATAGAACCTGGAGAGAGATGCTGGGACCAGGAAAGGAAGTCGGGTGGCCAACAGTTTGTGAGAATAGGTCCAAGAGAGCAGGAGGTGGACCTCATGGACAAGATCAATTCAGAAAAGTAAGGTGGGGTGATAGAAGATAAACTACATACAAATGTGAATTCAGGGCATTGACAGTGTAGCGGTGGGTGGGGGAGGGGGTGGGGAGAGGGGTGTCTTTACAGCAAGTTTGGCTTAGTAGGCCAGTGAAATTCAGAGAAGCAGGAGAAACCACTGAGCAGATGGTTTCAATCTTAGTAAGAAAGAAGTCCATATATTGATTACATTTATTGTTGGAGATTAGCCTGGCGGGAGAGGGGTTTAAGAAGATGGTTAAGTGGTTCTTAGTTGACTAAAGAAGCAGGGGTTATTTGTCTTTCCAGGATGATATTGGTTTAAAGATTTGAAAGCTCTTATCCTTGTTTTAAAACCTGTGCATAACCTAGCTCCTCCCTGTCTGTGTAACCTCATACAACTCTCCAAGTTGTTCCAAGAGGCATTCACAATCCTTAGGCTAAATTCTTCAGATTGTCGACATGGCCAAGGACAGGAGGCTATGACTGCAAGAGAGGCAGTGGGCCATTCCAGTGGGGGGATAAAAAAGGAATGTAGTAATAGCAAAGGCAGTTATGATTAGGGGGAATTAGATACTGTTCCCAGTAGCCAAGAACAGAGTCCTGAAGGCGATGTTGCCTGCCCAGTGCCAGGTAAAGGACATCTCAGAACTGAAGAGGATCTTAGAGTGGGAGGGGAATGATTTCAAGTTGTTATGACCCATATAGGTACTAATGGCATAGGCAGGACTAAGAAAGAAGCTCTGCCGAGGGAGTATGAGTAGCTAGGGGCTAAATTAAAAAGCAGAACCACTAAGGTCATTTATGAATTACTACTTGAGCCATGAACAAATTAGCATCAGGTAAGTAAGATTAGTGTTGATTGCATGGCCTAAAGATTTGTGAGAGATTAATGGGTTTCGATTCATGGGGCACTGGCAGCAGTACTGAGGAAGGAAATTGCTATCCCATTGGGACCACCTTCACCTGAACCTCACTGGGACACAAGTCCTGGCAAGTAGTATAACTAGGGTTGTAGGGAGGGCTTTAAATAGTGGGGGTGAGGGTGCACATGAGAGGAGATTTGGAAAGTTAAGGACAAAGGACAAAATAAGGTAGTAACCAGAGTGTGGCAGGAAGGGACAGAATGTACAAACACAAAGTGCATCAGCAATAAGATCAGAATAGGAAAAATGGTATAAAGATAGAATTAAAGGCCCCTTATCTGAATGCATGCAGTATTCATAACAAGCTGGAAGAACTGATGCACAAATAGAAATAAATGAGTATGATATGATGGTTCTTACAGAGATGCAGATACAAATTGACCATGATGAGGACCTTGAATATTCAAGGATATTTGACATCTCAGAAGGAGAAGAAAGGAAAAGGAGGTGGAGAAGCTTTTAAGATTCTCTTTAAAACCAACTGTTTGGTTAAGCTTTTGACAGGCTGTCCTTATGTCAGTTGGTATCAAATTTTGTTTGCTGATGCTTTTACGAAATACCTTTGAATGTTGTTAGAGTAGAGAAAGCAGCAAATTAAGTGTAAATGTAATAGTGTCAGGAAAAAGTAATATTTCTTGTTTTTGGAATCTCACTTGTCGTTTTGTATATAATGGAAACAAACTTGAGCGGTGGGGACTGGTTTAATGCAATTAGAGATAGAAAGCCAGCAAAGGACAAACACCAGTTAGAAAGGTGTGAAGGCAAGTGGTTTGATATGTTGATGACTGTGGGTGTTTGAGAACTTGCACAAGAATTTACGTAAGGCAAAGTAAAGGATGGCCTGAAGTTGGCTGTTGTGTTTCAAAAGGGAACCTATAATTGGAAGATTGTAAACAGATGGAGAAAAGTAGAGTAAGTTTACTTTTAAGATATAGTAGCCATAAAGATAGTAGCCATAAAGTAAAAAAAACTGGTTAATCAATTCTGGGTAGAGGACTGCTAAGAGATTACCAGAAACAACAGAGAGTAAGATCAAAGGGGGAGAAAACACTGCACACTGCGTGGGGCTGGTAGCTGGTAAGATCTCAAAAAATATGCAGGGTGGACATGGTCAGACCTGGAGAGACAGTTTGCTATCACCCTCAGAGAACACCTCAAGAGCCACAGCGTATTGTGTGGTAAAGTGAATTTTATGGATCAGAAAATCAAGAAGCATTGTTACCATTTTAGCTCTGAGTCATTTAAGTCTGTTCGGAAAGGTTCAAAAAGTACTGTTCACTGTGTCAAGGTGTTCTTGTGTTTCAAGAGAAATTTTGAAAAATGTCTTTATTTTAATAAAAGTTGTACTTCAATATAAAATCGTCACAATTGGTCTGAGAAGTTACTTCCTGATTTTATCAAATCCCCTCAATGCAGAAGTTGCAGAACTGTTCTGGCAACTGTTTCAAATTTCCCTTTGGAATCTGGGAAGTTTAGCAGTTGGTATCAGCTGTGCCATAACATGAGGTGATAAGAAATTATTTCCTTTGGCTGAAGGATCAGTAACCAGATCACCCAGACTTAAGATGCACAGACACTGGCAATTGAGTCAGAGGTGAGATGAAGATCAATGTTTTTTTACTCATGTATGATGTTCTGGAATACTGTTTGAAATAGTATTGGAAGCAGATTCAATGGTGACTTTACTTTCAAAAGTGAATTGGATAAATATTTGAAGGGGAGAATATGGTAGGGCTTTGTGGAAAGAGAGGAGGAAGATTGGGTGTGACTAATTGGATAGCTTTTTCAAGGAGCAGCTCATGCGCAATGGGATGAATGGGCTCCTTCTGTGCTCAAAGGTTCTATAACTATGATTCAGCAGCCAACAGAAAGAGTGGAGAAACTGGAATTAGAGGTTTCTGGACAGAGCGTATGCATTAGTGGGCACAATAGCTGCCCTTTCCAGCAACAGCAAGCATGTTTATGATCCAAGCATGGAAATATGCCAAGGTGTGGGAGGCATTTGGGAGATTAATTCTGTCTCTCAGAATTGCTTTCAATAGTTCCCCCACCACTGAGGTTAGACAACTGGCCTGTAGTTTCCAAGTTTATCCCCCTCCTCCCTTCTTGAGTAATGGTACCACTCTGGCTATCCTTCAGCCCTCCAGTACCTCTCCTGTGGCCAAGGAAGAATTGAAAATAATTGCCAGCCCCTCTGCTATTTCCTCCCTTGCCTCACTCAACAATCTGGCATACATTTTGGGCTGGATTCTCCGATCTTGTGGCTATGTCCGCAGGATCGGTCTGGACTTATGACCAGGAAGTCGTCTCCACCCCCGCACCGATCCTGCATCTGGTGGGCGGCTAGCAGCCACGCTGCGTAAAGCCTCCGGCTTTACCTGCGGATATGCCGGGTCCGTGGCCATGCATGCCTATGGCGAAGGCCTGTGGCGGGCGCGCCGTGCAACATGGTGCCGGCCGCGTGGGGACACAGCCTGCCAAAAACTGCCCCCCTGGAACAAGCCTTGCCAGCCCTGGATTTCATCATTCTCCCCTGCATTTCACCATTATACCTATTAGCAGAAAGCACAGGAGAAAACAAATGTGATTGATTGGAGGAGCAGCAAGCAGCAGGAAGATGGTGCAAGAGCTTGAGTATCAGAAACGCCTATTTTTGGGAACCCCTTGAGGTCAGCAAGAAAATAAGCATCCTTGAAAATTAACATCACACGATTAAGAGAAAAGTAACCTGAGAGTCATCTGGGGAGGTAGTGGTAGAGTGGTATTGTCACTGGACCCTTAATCCAGACACCTAGGGAATGTTCTAGGGACCCGGGATCAAATCCCACCATGCAGATAGTGAAATTTGAATTCAACAAAAAAATGGGGGAATTAAAAGTCTAATGATGACCATAAAACCATTATAAATTGTCGCAAAGCCCACCTGGGTCACTAATGTCCTTTCGGGAAGGAGATATGTCATCCTGACCTGGTCTGGCCTATATGTGACTTCAGTAATGTGGTTGATGCTTAAAGGCCCTCAGGGCTGGGCAATAAAGGATGACCCAGCTAGCGACACCCATATCGCCTGAACAAATAAATAAAATAACCACTTACTCTCATTCTCCCTGTACCCTTATTCCTTTATTATGACATGTAAATCTTGTACACTTCCAACAAATCTTCAATCTCCTTTGCTCCGATGAAAAGAACCCCAGTTTTTCCAACTGTAACAAAGTTATGCCCCATTTTCTTTTTGAAAATCAGGGGTGGGATTCTCTCTCCTCCCCCACGCCGGGTGGGAGAATCGCCAGGACGCGGCCCAAATCGCGCCATGCCGCCCCTACACCCGCATGCGATTCTCCCACCCCCCCACCGAAACCAGCGCCGTGCGATTCGCGCCGGGCCGCTCGGAGAATCGCTGCAAATGGCGAGCGGCGATTCTCCGTCCCGGATGGGCCAAGCGGCCGCTACGACACGACAGGTTCCCGCCGGCGCCGTCCACCCCTGGTCGCTGCCGGCAGGGACTCTGTGGGAACGCTGGGGGTGCGGCCTGTGGGTGGGGGAGGGGGGCTCTTTCACAGGGGGGGGGCCTCCGATGGGCGACCTCTGGGGCCGACCTCTCCCCCCCCTCCCCCTTCCCCCCAGGGCCTACCTCCTTCCGGGGCCGACCCCAGAACACCGGCACCATGTTGGTGAGGGGCCGGAGCGCGTAAGAAGTTCCCCGTGTATGCGCAGGATGGTGCGGCGCAACTGCTCATGCGCAGGATTGGGCTGCCCCCTGTGGGGGCCAGAATAGGTCATGCCCAGGCCCTGTTTGCGCCGTCGTAAAATGCGATGACGTTCACGACGGCGCGGGCACTTGGTCCGCACTGCGGAGAACCGCCCCCATGATTTTTCAATGTTTAACTGACTGGAAATTTTGCATTTTGAACTGAGACAAAGCGAAGTACAATGCAAAGTGCTAGACGTTGAAACAGTAGGTGGAATTTTCTACTCAAAAAACTAAGAGCAGTGGCGAGCAGGAAATTAAGCGCCACTCTCGCAAGCCGCCAGGGCGAGTTGCTGCACCAGATGATCCACTTATCATCTCATTCTGTATGCATAAATGTGCATCTCGTCATATCTCAGGGCAGGCTGGGTCAACATTCTGCGTATCTAAAGGGCACACACACACTCACACATTCATTCTATGTAGCACAGGACTTTGTAAAAGTGCCTGGAGAGGTTGTTCCAGGCAGTTAAGGGCCAGCGGGGGTCCTCTACCTTTGTGATGGGAGCCATCAGGGAGGTCAGTGCCTGTCGATGTCAGAAAAGGACCTCCCTCCAGTGCTGAAAGGGATAAGTGAACTGATCTGCTCCGTCTGGCTAAGTTGATCTTCCTCTCACTCTCATTTTGCACTGATAAGGCCACCAGACATTTGTAGGATTACAGTCCACAGGGATCTCACAACATGGGCGGCATGGTGGCACTGCAGTTAGCACTGCAGCCTCTCAGTTCGATTCTGGCCTTGGGTGACTGTCTGTGTAAAGTTTGCATGTTCCTCCTATGTGTGCACTGGGTGCTCTGGTTTCCTCTCAAAGTCCAAAGATGTGGATTAGGTGGATTGGCCAAACTAAATTGCCCCTCAGTGTCCAAACAATATGCAGGTTAGGTGGGGTTGCGGGAATTGGACAGAGGAGTGGACATAGGTAGGGTGTTCTTTCAGAGGGTTGGAGCGGACCTGATGGGCCAAATGTCCTCCTTCTGCACTGTAGGTCACAGTTGCAAGTGTTAGCACTGTTGCCTCAAGGCACCAGGGACCCGGGTTCGGTTCCCATGTCAGGTGACTGTGGGGATTTTGGATATTCGCCATGTGTCTGTGTGGGTTTCCTCTGGGTGCTCCCGTTTCCTCCCACAGTCCAAAGATGTGCAGGTTAGGTGGATTGGGTGTGTTTTTTTTTCAAGAGAACCCAACTCATTTTCTTCCAATTAAGGGGCAATTTAGTATGGCCAATCCCTGGGGCGAAACCCATGCAAACACAGAGAGAATGTGCAAACTCCACATGGACAGTGACCCAGAGCCGGGATTGAACCTGGGACCTTGGCACCGTGAGGCAGCAGGGCTAACCCACTGCGCCACCGTGCTGCCGAGGATAGGCCATATTAAATTGCCCCATAGTGTCTGTCGTGCTGTTCACCCTGGGGTAACACAGATTGCACCTGATGCAATTAACTGATCAAGTATACACCAAACAAAGGCGTTGGTTCAATAAAAGATTTATGAAACTCGAGCAACAAAACACACAGCAGCCTGTGGGTTGACTCTCTACTACCCTAAGTGAACTAAAGCTAACTATCTAGACCAGGCTAGCTCTGATCCACGTGTTGGAGGTGTTGAATGATTTGTACACCCTGACTATCACTATAGCTATCACTAGTGGAAAGAGCCAGAGTGCTGATGCCTCGTGTGTTTTATAGGTGTAAGTCCCCCTCTGGTGTCCTGTCTTGTGATTGGCCGTGTTCTGTTCTGAACATTGATTGGCTCACCTGGGTGTCTGTTACTGCCTGCTTTTACCTCATGATGTGCATGAGTGCATTTATGACATCCCCCTTTTAAAATGTCGGCTGCTTCGAGCAGAAACAACGGGCGAGATTCTCCCAAAACGGGAGAAATCGTAAAGCTGCCATAAAACCCAGGCGGGTTTTACGGCAGCGCGCCCCTTCCCGACCGGGGACCGATTCTGGTCCCCGGTCGGGGCTAGCAGCCCGACGCCGTAGGCTCCGGCAAGACGGGCTTAACGAAAATCGTTAAGCCCGCTTGCCGGAGTTAGCGCCGGCTGACGCGTCATATGACGTCAGCCGCCCATGCGCAGTTTGGAAGACTCCAACCCGCGCATGCGCGGGTGACGTCATCGCGTTTTTGCGCGAAACCCGCGCATGCGCGGGCCGGGTTGCCCCTCAGCCGCCCCGCGAATAGATACTGAGGGGCGGCGGAAGGACAAGTAGTGCGCGGGCATCGGGCCCGCTGCCCGCGATCGGTGCCCACCGATCGCGGGCCCATGGCACCCTTGGCACGGCCAGGGTGCCATGGTTATTAATAGCGAGTTTGTGACGCCGTTTTTACGAACGGCAAGACCAGGTGTGTTTGCCGTTCGTAAAAACGGCGGAAAGGGCTGGGACTTCGGCCCATCTAACAGCTGAGAATCGCTGCCGGCCGTAAAAAAACGGCGGCAGCGATTCGGGTCGGGACTTCGGCGGGGGGGTGGGAGAATAGCGGGAGGGCGGCAAAAATGTCGGGAAGGCCCTCCCGCTATTCTCCCACCCGTCGTGGGGGGCGGAGAATTTCGCCCAACATATTTACAAGAGTAACTATATACAAAATCAATGAGTGGATGGATATGTACATGTAAGGTGTCTAGCATACAGAAACATAGCTAACACTGAGCTAAGTCGCTGGCTTTTAAAGCAGACCAAGCAGGCCAGCAGCAAGGTTCGATTCCCGTACCAGCCTCCCCGGACAGGCGCCGGAATGTGGCGACTAGGGGCTTTTCACGGTAACTTCATTGAAGCCTACTCGTGACAATAAAGCGATTTTCATTTTCATCCTCCCTTATTTTCTGAAAGGGAATCATACGACCAATGGAGAAGTGCAGTAGTTATGTGGACTAAGGTAACTGCTTTGGGAAAGAGAAAGCAAGGTATGGCATTGGCTCTTTCTTTACCATATGGCAGTAAAATCCGAAACAAAATGCTTTCTGAACTGGAATTGGAAGAGTTAGACTCAGAAGAAGGTCAGGGGACTTTATTACATTATATGGATAGGATTTATAAGAAAGGTGACTTATTAACTGCGTATGAAGCATAGTCGGATTTTGATAAGTTCCGGGAAATGGAGGATTTATCCATGGAAGACTATATAATGGAATTTGGCAGACTATATAAAAGGTGCAGAAACACAACCTGGAATTTCCACAGTCTGTGTTGGCCTTTAAATTACCTGACTGTGCTAGAGTGAGCAACATGGATAGACTCCTGGTTTTGACAGGAGTTCAGTTTACGGGTAAGGATACCTTTTTCGAACAGTTGACAAAAGCTTTACAAAAGTTTCTGGGGAAACATTCGATTCCGATGGCTCTGATGACCCAAATAGGTCAGCCTGCAATAAGGCAGAATAAGGCAGATACACTACTAACAGGATGGCGAAATCTTATGGCTACGAACAGGCCTCAAGACTATAAAAGGAGACCGAGACAAGGAAATTATGAAGACAGAAACCCAGTTAGAACCTACAATAGGACGATGAACCCCAGAAATGCACGGGGCATGATAAATCGATGTTTTCGATGTGACTCTCAATACCATTATGCTTTCAACTGTCCAACTCGTTATGATAGAGTGTTTGAAGCGACACATGACACGGGAGAGTCAGAAGAGGAAAAAGATAGTGACCAGAAAGAAGGCATTGTCCTATTAACAAGCAGTTTTACGTCGGTAATGAGGGTGTTGGTTGCCGAATCCTTCAACTGTGCTGTATTGGACAGTGGCTGCTCATCTACTGTGTGTGGGATTGACTGGTTAAAATGTTATCTGGACTCCTTGAATGCTGAAAATTGTAACAAGGTTAAGGAATTTGAAAGTTCCACAAGTTTCAGGTTTGGGGATGATAATACTCTGAAGTCGCTGAAAAGAGTGGTAATCCCTTGCAATATTGCTGGAATGAATCATTTCATTAGCACGGATGTTGTATCAAGTGAGATACCTTTGCTTCTGAGCAGACCATCGATGAAGAAAGCACTCATGAAACTGGATATGGAACAGGATAAGGCAACAGTTTTTGGAAAGACGGTGGACTTACAATTTACACGGTCGGGACACTATGTATTCCATTACTGACAAATAATATTTCAAGTAGAGTGGTTAAGGATGTATTAATGGCAGTTGAAAATGGGACTTTAGCTGATAAAAAGCTTGTTGTAGTAAAACTGCATAGGCAATTTGCACAACCGTCTCCTCGGAGGCTGAAAAATTTATTAAAGGATGCAGTGGTAAGGGATGACGACTATACTAAACTGATAGAACAGGT